>NW_026294436.1:69774226-70421226 GCF_007827085.1 Peromyscus californicus insignis | reverse complement strand
TTCATCATAGTGGCATTGGAAGTTGTGGTGTGTTACACAGTATACCCTTTTCCCCAAACACTTTATTTGCGAATGTTCGCTACAATGAGTCATTAGCCTAGTTCAAGGCCTCTGGCTTCCGCTACACCATCGATAAGGAACCCTCACAGAGACTCTCAGAGATCCTGCTGTTGCCCTGAGTCTCAGAGATCCTGCAGCTGTGGATCTGCAGGACCTGCCCCTTCACAGGCTCCAGCAGCTCATAGATGGGGAAGATGCTGGACCAACTCAAGGCCCTAGATCTGGGCCTGGGTGGTAGCTGAGTTGGTCAGCCTGCCAGCTCTTCCTTGCTCATGCCACCAGACCAGCTCTCCCATGTACCCAGGCGAGGGGTGGGGCTAGGCTACTTCTTATACCAAAGAACAAACCAAGAACAGACTCTTGCATATAAGTATTCCTACCTGATGGCACAGTAGCGTATAACAGAACATGGAGGACAATTTAGCTTCACATGCAACTTTTCCTGACTAGTCATTTGAGCGTTATTGGAGGGGGAGATAAGCACAGCTGCTGTTTAACATTCAAGCCATACCTCCTCCCCGCACACCCTCAACACCACCACCCCACAAACACACATGTTGCCATTTGCCCTATTGACTTTCTCTCCCTGAAGTTTGAACATGTTCTTCCACATTCTTATTTAATAATGTTTCTCCAGGTAATTCAAGCAGCTAGTCAATCGAATTTTCATCAGCTTTTTCAAGACTTTCATCATTTGTCAGGTGGATATTCGATTTTACAGTTGATTTTTCACTTTACTACACTTTACTAAGTTGGGAAAAAACTGACACAGACACAGACTGTAGCCCCAAGGGCCTGACTAGGAGCTGGTAATTAAGGGATAGGAGTTTAAAGGGGGTTGAGTATTAATTACTGATACATTTAAAACAAAGCAACACAATTAAACAGCTTCCAGCTGATTTAGTGGAGAGATGCCCGAGGAACAAGTTAGAGAAGACAAAGAGAACTGCATAGCAGCAGATTTGGTGAGCCATACCGGAAGCAAGTGCACAGGATATCCAGCAAGTGCACAGGATATCCGGCAAGTGCACAGGATATCCAGCAAGTGCACAGGATATCCAGCAAGTGCACAGGATATCCAGCAAGTGCACAGGATATCCAGCAAGTGCACAGGATATCCGGCAAGTGCACAGGATATCCACCAAGTGCACAGGATATCCGGTAAGTGCACAGGATATCCAGTAAGTGCACAGGATATCCACCAAGTGAACAGGATATCCAGCCAGTGCACAGGATATCTGGCCAGTGCACAGGATATCCACCAAGTGCACAGGATATCTGGTAAGTGCACAGGATATCCAGCCCCTTTACGTTTGCAGGAACTCAGGCCTCCTGGATGTCAAAAAGGTTCCCTGTGAAAAAACTCCCTTATCTGTCTTTCTTGGCCAAAGGTCTTCTGCTGTCAGAGGGGGGCTTCCCTGCACACTGTCCTCTAAAGCACCATGTGAAGTGCTTAAATCACAGCATTCTTTCAGTTAAGACCCTTTCTGTGGGACAGTAACATCTAAAGTGTCTGCCTTTGCAGAAGTTCCATAAACAACACAAACTTCCTTAACCCGTAATCCCAAGACCTCAGTGGCTTCCCATGCTTCCCTGGACTTTAGCAATAGTCCTAACCAAAGATGAAATAATGAAGGCCCACATAAAAAACACACTATTTCTGCCCAGATTCTACTAGTCCAAAGTCTCTTATGTGGCCACTGCAGAAATGCTAGTCAATGGAGTTCCAGCTGTCTGCCAAGGAAGAAGAGGACATTAAGTATTTACCATAGTTTAAATATTAATACATTTTATGTTATAGCAAATCCCCCTTCTGCAACTTCACAAATGCTTAGAATCAGAAGATGTATGTTCAGAAGATAAGACTTGGTCCAATGAACAGTTACAAGCAAAGCTGTATTTAGAGGATTCCTTTCCTTTCTTTCTCCCTATTTTGGCAGCAAATAATTATTGAGTCGTTATTTTTCCCCTAAATGTGAATCACACACTGTCTCTTTGTCCTTGGTTTTATCTAAGAACAGAACCCTGTGCAGATGCCTGCCACTCACCCATTCTCATGCCTTTTCTGATCATAAGAGCTGTTCCTCGGGGACAGATATTTAAGGCTCCCATATTTGTCCACACTGGTGTAGATCACTGAAGTGGCTTAATGTCTAAATTATCCTAACCAGTATTTATGCTTAAGGCTGTACAGGAAAGGTTTTGTCTTTCTAGAACCTTATAATGCCCTTCTGATGCCAAAATTACACTTGGTGGGCAGACCACATCCTTTTGAATCTGAACTGTACTTCAAGGTTTTAAAGGAAAAAGATAACAATGAACTGGTTTCCCTGAAACTGCACAGCAGAGTAGAATCCCACCCAGCTGTCATGATGGTGTCACCATAGCTTAGGTTTCAAAGAAAACCTGACCTTTCACACTCTGGTTCTACACAGTCTCCCCGTTTCTCTTTACCTGGTATGAAAACTTACCACTTTCACAGCACTGAAAATGTAGCCAGGGGGCCAAGGAGATGACTAAGCAGGTAAAGGTACCTGCCACCCAGCCTGATGACCTGAGTTTGAGACCTCAAACCTACACAGTGCAAGGAGAGATCCAACTCCCACAAGCTGTCCTCTGACTTGCATAGACAAACACATACAATGAATAAATAAATGCCTTTTAGTAGGAAGGAAAGTAATTCATGAGATAAAAGAAGTGAAACTATTCTACTAAAAGTAAAACCTTCACAGGGATCTAGTCATTTACATCTTGGGACCCCTAAGCATTCTGACCTCAGATGACCTAGAAACATTACTGAGTACCAGAAATAAATAAGGTAGTGATATGCACATTAGCCACTAACTCATTTGTTTTGCAGCATATAATACTGGCTTAATTCTGAAATATAAAAGTACCAAGATATAAACTGACTTCCTAAGGCCTCAGCTAAGTAAAGGGAATAAAAAGGCATTTCATTTAACTCCGGTTGGTTTAATTTCAAAATGTGGTTCTTTTTTCCCCTCTCTGCCATGTCTCTTATAATACCACTTTCTAGTATGCAGCACTTGGCCATCTGGTAGACCAGCATCTGACTGCCCCACTATTCCCTATCCTCAGGCCGTATCCACTAAAGATGTAAGTGTCAGAAGTGGTAACTGTTCCAGAGGATCTTCTGCTACTCAAAGCTAAAATTTTAGCCTCTAAATTTCCTATGACAAAAACAACACACACACACACACACACACACACACACACACACACACACACACACACACACACACATCATCATCATCATCATCATCATCATCATCATCATAATCATCATCATCATCATCATCATCATCTATATGTAGTGAGAGGGAGTGGAAAAAGGCTATTAAGGATTATCAAAAGGATATTTTTGATACTTCAATGGAAGAGAAGTTATTTAGATATGTGCAATGGTTCACTCTCTCCTAAGGGCTGAAGACAGAAGACAGGAGCAGTAAGAAGATAGATTCATCACCTTAGAATCTGTCTTAAGTCTTCTGTACTTCAAATCCTATGTTACCTAAGAATAATTATTCCCCTCTCTGCTGAACAGTCTATGGCAGTGAAGAGAGCAGGCTTACCATTTCTATTTTTCCAGTAGTGTCACGGCCAAGAAGCTCTAAATGGCTTCATTGCTTATTCATTGCTGAACTGGATGAAAGATATAGGAGAAGCCATTGACATCACTGGAAATGTATGCGTGATGTGACCTGGCCTTAACAAAAACTAACATAAAATTTCAGTTACTCTAGAGAAGTGAGTTCTAGAGATCTGCTCTATTTCACCATGCTTACAGAGAATAATACTGTATGGTACGCTGGAAAACTGTTAAGAGAGTAGGTCTCATGTTTAACATCCTTATCACAATTCTAAAAAAAAAAAAAAACAGCATTGGATAAAATCAAGACATGAGGGTGTCAAAACCTCTTCAGGACATCAAGGCCTGGAAATCTGAGAGGTCTTAATACTGTGCTCTTAGGGGACCAGTAATGACAGCCTGCCTGGCTGGAAGCCTTCCTCTTTATGGAATGATGAAAGGTTATTGTTAAAGACACTGGAATTAGATACTAAAAGAATCTCTTACCATCCTTTGTCAAAGTAGAGAGTCTCTAAGAGGTGAGTGCCAATCAGTGGCTTTTCATGTCTGTAGACACGAAACAAAAAGAGTAGGTTTAAATTACAGCATAGAACTTTCATAACACTCTAGGAAAGAGTCCTCTTAAGGGTAAAGCACTTATTAAGAATCCTGAAAAACATGGCAAAGTCATCCTGCTTAGAGATCCTTTAAAAATATTTGTCCCTGGTGGGTATCTCTGACCATCCATGGGGTAGGGTGGAATGTTTGCCCAAGGTATCATCAGCCATGAATTCATAAAGTATATATGGTCCAAATGTTTCTGAAATCATTTTATATAAAGTTAGGGCAGAAATTCAATTGGAAACATCCCTATATCTATTTTGATTGTGCTTGAAAATAATAAACTAGTTCTCTGAAAATCATTCTTTTAAATATAAACTTTGAAATATGAGTGTGTCCATGTGACCGTGAACTGTGCATGTAATAACTCATGCTTCCCTTTAATGGTGTACTTCAGCCAGCTTACACTGGGTCATAAGAGGAAATCAGACACAGCTTTTCCAAACTCCATTTTTCAATGTCTTCATTAGGCTGGCTGGCTTGTGATCGGATACTACGGTGTTGATCTTTACACCGCAGAAGTTGGCCGACACTACCACTCAGGAGCTTGTTGGTTTCCAGAAAGCTAATAGTAATTAAATGTTTACCAAATCATGTTTCCCATTGTGATTAGAAAGAGCTGTCTGCCTAGTGGGAATTCTGACATTTGGCAAATTACATAATCTCTCTAAATTCCTCTGAATCCTGATCCTTGAAATGAATGTAGTAATTCCTGCTTCCTGGTGGTGGTGTAGGTGTTGACTAGAGTGATGAATGTGAGGTATTAAAGACAGTCCTACCCACAGGGAACAGCTGGTCACAATGAGGATGTTGATCATACACAGGGTAACATGATAGTAACAGACATGTATGTGGTGGCATCAGCAGAATCCTTCTTAGTTTTTAATTGAGGGACTGGAAAGATAGCCCAGAGGCTAAGAGCACTGGCTTCTCTTTTAGAGGACCTGGGTTTGGTTCCCAGCACCCACATAGCAGCTAAAAACCATCTGTAACTACAGTTCCAAGGGATCCAATGCCCTCTTCTGGCCTCCTCAGGCACTGCACATATGTGGTGAACAAACATACATGTAGGAAAAATACCCCACCTGTATACATAAAATACAAATAAATCTCAAAATAATAAAATGGCAATTGGTTTTTTAAAGCTATTATTGTACATTTGAAAGCAATTCTGAGTTTCTGCAACCCAAAACAAAATAAGGAACACAGAGTAAAATAGAAATTGTTTGCCATTTGGATTACTTGGGATCTCTATCCCTCATCAATAAATTTGCTTGCCTGGGTGGTTTAAACTAATGTGTCTAAATTTATAAATCATTAAGTATATCCTGGAGGCTTTGATCCATGTGTATCCAAAACTTTTGTAGAGATATTAAAGCACAGGTTGCTAGGCTAGACCTGGAGCCTCAGATTCAATGGACCCAAGGTGCCACTCAGAGGCTTGCTGCTGTTAATGCCGCCTGACCCAGAGCCACACTGTAAGACCCACAATTCTGTCTCATCACCCACTCCACAACAGCACATTTTCATACAATCCATTTTAGCTATCCTTACTCTGGGGGCATTTGCCACACCTTAGTCTCTATGTTTGTATAGTTGTTTAACAAACATACCAAAATTTGGTAGCTTAGACAACATTATTTTACATTTAAGGGGTCTGTGGTCGGCAAGTCCATGATCTGTGCTGACTTGGGCCCACATCAGTGATCTAGACCTGGGGTAACTCTTGCAGCTGGGATCAATTGACTGTTGCCTGATCTCATATCATCTCCCATATCTGGCAGCTGGTTGGCTGGCAGCCACAGGGACAAGGGTAACTAGGCCCCAGGGCGACGGTCATCCAGTTGGCTAGGCCAGGCTCTCTCACACGAGCTGATAAGATTCTAGGAAGTGTGGAAGAACCACTCATGGTCTCCCGAGATCCAGGCTTAGAATCTCCATGATTTCTTTTCCTCTGCATTCTGTTGGCAAATGAGCCACAAGACCAGCTCAGACTCCAAGAATGGGGAGTTAACTCCTATCTCCTGGTGGAAGATGATGGTGGCAAAGTCACTTTGAAAGGGACATGGCTGCAGGGAAGGGTGGCTAACTCACTTCTTACTGACTTGTTACTCTAAGAAATGCCTGGACAGATCTAAATACCAGGAGAGAAGCAGCTTGGAACCTCTAGCTGGTGCTTCTTTTCTCATTGCTGTTAAAAAACGATCTGCCAAAAGCAACCCAAGGAAAGAGGCTTGGCTTTGACTCATGGTGTGCAGATCTAGCCCCTCATGCTGTGAGGATGGCATAGTAGAGGGATGCTGTGGTGGCAGGAGCAGCTCACTGGCCACATTGTATCCACAAGTCAGGAAGCAGAGAGATGAATGCTGGTGCTCAGCTCACTTTCTGGTTTCTAGGACAAGGAATGGTTCCACCCATCTTCAGAGTGGGTCTTCTTTCTACATTTAAACCCAAAGGAAACACTTGCATATGTCAACCAGGGGTATGCCTCCTGGGTTGATTTTAACTCCTATCAACTAAGACCAACTATCAGACAGCTGTTTAAGTGTGTCTCCATCTTCCTGTACCTAAGAAGGAGAAAAATACTCCCCAGAATGTAGCTGCCCATAGTCTTCTATCTTAGTTAGGGTTTTTATTGCTGTAAAGAGACACCATAATCACGGCAACTCTTATAAAGGAAACATTTAATTGGGGTGGCTCGCTTACAGTTTCAGAAGTTCAGTCCATTATCATCATGGTGGGGAACATGGCGGCGTGCAGGCAGACATGGTGCTGGAGCTGAGAGTGCTACATCTTGCAGGCAACAGGAAGTCAACTGTCACACTGAGGGGAGCTTGAGCAAAAGAGACCTCAAAGCCCACCCCCACAGTAACACACTTCCTCCAACAAAGCCACACCTCCTAATAGTGCCACACCATTTAGGGGCTGTTTTCTTTCAAACCACCACACATGGGTTCTGGGATCAAAACTCTTCCAAGTTGTTGCTAGATGCTGTTCACTCCTGGATGTAAACAGAAAATCCTGTTGTTTAGCCTTGGAGGAAGAAGCCTGCATAATATGCTTATAACATAATTACAAAATATTTTTCCTGCATCCCTCTCGCTCTTTCTTCCCCTTTGCCTTTCAGTGTATTTGATGTTGGGTAGCGTTTCCCAAGGACACTGCACTCAACACACTTTAGAAAATCATTTTCAAAGAAAACTTTGATCTTAATTCCCAGATGAAATCTCCCAAAACCCATTTAACTCTAATTTTAGTATTAAGATGCCATTCTTCATTCCTTCACAGAAATAATGGCCACACTAGCACGGGAAAAGTCCAGGAGATAGAGAGACTGGCTGATCTATATCATATGCTGGGTGGGGAATTCTTTCTTCTTTCTTCTTTTACTATTGACATTATCCTTTGAAAATTCTTTAAAACTACAGCTGCCCACTGGGATTTATTGGAACATCCAGGAAGACAGATCTTGTTTCTAGTACTTTATGCTCTTCTAAGAAGGCGATTGCTAAGGTTGGGCTCCATTTGGTGATACACTGAAAACAAATTCCTAAATGAACATATGATCTGTGTAATGAGGCCCTGCTGCAAAATCCTGGGTCCACTGGAGCAAAGACATCTAGTCATCCCTTCTCTCCTCCCCTCTATTCTTCCATTCTTGTACACTCTATCGATTGCTGGAGATGGAACAGGACCATGCACATTATAGGCATGTATTCTGTCCTAGTTAGCATTAACTGTAAACTTAACAAAGCCTAGAATTCCACGGCAGGGAGGGGGGGCAGGCAGGGACTCAATTGAGTATTGTGTCTATATCAGACTGGTCTGTAGGCATCTTTGTGAAGGATTGTCTTGATTATTAGCTAGTGTAGGGGGCCCAGCCCATAGTGAGTAGCATCAAGCAGGTGGTCCTGGAATGACTGCACACACACACACACACACACACACACACACACACACACACACATACATATATATATATACATATATATATTCACATATGTGTGTGTGCTTGCATGTGCACACACGTGCTCCTGGGAATGAGTCAGTGTGCAAGCCAACCAGCAGTATTCCTCCATGGTCCCTTCCTCTAGATTCCTGCCTTGAGTTCCTATCCTGACTTTCTTCAATGATGAGCTATGACCTGGAGGTTTAATCCTAAGAAATTCTTTCCTTCTCTACATTGATTTTGGTCAGAGTGTTTTTATCCCAGCTACAGAATGAAAATAGAGTATGCTCTAAAACTGAGCTACATTCCCACCCCATACATTTTCTCACTGAAAAAGCAGTCATGAAAGAACAGCATCTCACCCAACATAACACCACCTGTGTTAGATAGACTGGACAAGTCCCTTTGGTGGCACCGTGAAGGGAATATATGAGCTCCTTTTACATGCAACAGAAATGGAATTCCCTGGTTACACAGTGTTGCAGAACAAAAGCTCTATTTTCCTACTGCTGAGCTCACCTGTGACTCTCATTTTCCAATCAGAAACAAAGCTAACTCTAGCATAACACAACATGGATACCTAAAATTGGGGTCTAAATGGATAGATTTAAGATGGTACATACCCAAAAGTCCATATTAAAGGGACTGGAGCAGGAGGATCATAAGTTCAAGACCTTGTCTCAAAAATTAAACCGTAAAAACAAACAAAATCAAATTTCTCTAACTCAAAAGGCAATTTAAACTTTATCACTTTGTTAAGGGAAACTGTCCAAGCTTCTTTAGCTTTACCACACAGACCACCTTCTCCAGAATTTAGATAACTGGGTACAGGAAAGAGAAGGTCTGGTGAAAAGTTAGGAAGAGATAGTGTGTTCTCATTCTTGGGGTGGACTTTGAGATGTTTGGAGGTTTTGCCAAGGGGATGCATCTGCTTGTATATCCTTGATAAAAGAATGGATCTCCTCAACCAAAGAAAATCATCCTCTGGCTTGGTGCCCAGGTTCAAGAGTCATACACACGGGATGGTAGAGGACACCTCCCAGGCCAGGCAGATCAGGCAAACTGACCTAGGCAATTGTCGTGATGACAGGTATCCCTAACAGGTCACTCTCACATCCCCACTCTGGGTATTATTTGTTCTCATCACAGACATATTAGCACTTGAACAAAGAGAAAGAACAGTGTCTGGCACAGACAGGGTCGGGCAGCCTCCTGTGGTCACCCAGTTGGACCTCCATACAGTCTTTGGAACTAGGGAGCCACGGCTGCAGCACTCACTTTCAGAGATAACTCTCTGCCAGGGACCTCATGCATGGAACAGTCCAGCTTTGCCTAGGAGTGCCTTGTAGCTTATTCACAACAATATCTTTGCTTCATATTTTATGTCTAAAGGAAATTAGTGGGCCCTTGCCATCTGTGTGAGGGCCTCAAGTTACTCAGTGGCCTATTGCTTACCAGTTTATGCCACCATCTTCTAGAGCTTCCTAATTTTATGGAGATATACATATATAAAACCTCACCCCAAAGCCTCCATGAGATAACTGATAAGTGTGCATAGTTTGGAAAGCTGGGATTTTGTGATTTTTGTAGCTGTAATTTTTTTAAATCCTAGTTGTATGGTTGTTCAACTCAAGAGAAGTGAAAACCAAAAGAAACAATATTGCTAAATTTATTTTTTCTGGGAGTAATGTAATCTATCAATATTTGAGGAAAAATGGTAATAATTACTTACCAGGCATGATGGAGCACAAAAGTCATCCCAAAACTTAGGGAGCTGAAGCAGGAAGAGCAAGAATTCAAGGCCAGCCTGGGATAGACAGAGACACCCTGTATCAAAAGCAAACTAGAAGAGATTTTTCCCAAAAGCGATACCACTTTATATCTAGCTATGAAAAACAATGGGCCCCAAAATGAACTAAATCGGAGTTTAAGACTTGACATAACGCCCTAGTTTTATATTGGCTGATTCATACATAACTAGAAATAGGAGAGTTCCTTAAGGCTTTTCGGGCTCTTGTAGGCAAGGGAGTGACTGGGAGATTTGTAAAAACAGCACCACGGCGACAAGCTTGAGGTACATGATCACCTTTGTTGGGTGTCTCAGGGTTTCTTTTGCTGTGATAAACATGATGACCAGTAGCAAATGGGGAAGAAAGGGATTTATTTCATTTTACACTTCCAGGTAACAGTCCATCACTGAGGAGAGTCAGGAACTCCAACAGGGCAGGAACCTGGAGACCAGAGCTGACGCAGAGATCATAGAGGAATCCTGCTTACTGGCTTGCTCATCGTGACTTGCTCAGCCTGCTTGCTTACATGATCCAGGCCCACCAGCCCAGGGATGGCACCACTCAGTGAATTGGAGCTTCCAACAACAATCAAGAAAATGTGCCACCAGCTCACTCCAACACAATCTGGTGGGGGCATCTTCTTAGCTGATGCTCACTCTTCCCGAGTGACTCTAGCCTGTGTCAAGTTGACGTGAAAACTAGCCAGCATACCAGCTAAATCAAGAGATTTTGTTTTGTTATGAACATCAGACCTTACCATTTATGAACTGTTTGGCTTATTTCATTTGTGTTTATTTATTGTATGTATATAAGTGTTTTGCCTGCATGTATGTCTTTGTACCATGTGCATGCCCGGTGCCAGCAGAGATCAGAAGAGGGCATGGGATGATCCCTAGAACTAGAGTTATGGATCATTATAAGTGATCAGTGCTATAAGCATGGTGATTATAAGCATGAGGGTGCTGGAACTGAACCCAGTTCTTCTGCAGGATCAACAAGTGCTCTTAACCACTGAGCCACCTCCCAAACCCCTGTTTTCACATCTGTAATCCCTCTCCTGACAGACTGTAAACTGCATGGGGATGAGTATACCATCTCAGCCTTCTTCATAAACCACAACAGCAAATGTAAGACTGGATACAAGCAAAGGCTTCAAGAAATCTGACAAGTGTTTGATTAATTAAGGACTTCAAACTCAGAAAATTCCAAAACTAAAAAAAAAAGATATGACTTGTGGGGATGATCTGCTATCTGGGCCATATTCTTCTTCTTCAGTCAACACTTTAGTTTTGAATTTATGGAAAAAAAAAGCTGTCTACATTTGTAGAGTTGGATTAAGATAAGAGAAAATAGCTGGTGAATGTAACATTTTTAAAGAAAATATGGTAAGCACACAGATGTGGAAATCCTTACCCATGACCAGAAAGTTGCTTACACATCAATGAGGGTATAATAAATAAATAAGACCTTCAAAAAGACAGAGAACTCCAAGTGTGGAGCAACACACAGTTTATTTCTACTCATGCTCCACAGCCTTGTGAACTAACTGACTTTTACATTGACAGTGCCACACTTGGGAAACAAGACTGTAGCAGCCAGTAAAGTCACTCCACGGAGCCTAAGACTCAGCCTGCCAGCATGGCTCATGCTGTGCAAGCCGTCCAGCCTGAGTTCAACCCTCATAGCTGGGATAAAGGTGGAAGAAAGGCTCCTACTCCAGAGTTCTCCTCTCAATTCCACACACACTATGGCATGCGTGTACCCACACTCACACATACATACACCATAATAAAAAACTTGTTTGGTGTTTTGTAACAGGATCTCTCTACATAACCTGGATGTCCTGGAACTTGCTACTTAGACCAAGCTGGCCTTGAACTCATAGAAATCCACCTCCCTCTCCCTTCAAGTGCTGGGATTAAAGGTAATTACCACCATACCCAGATATATAATACAATAAATTTTAAAAAAAAACTCTCTACCGTGTGTGTGCGTGCATGCGTGCGTGCGTGTGTGCGTGCGTGCGTGCATGCGTGCGTGTGTGTGTGTGTGTGTGTGTGTGTGTGTGTGTGTGTATGTGTGTGTACATGTGAATGGTCATAAGTGTAGAGTTCAGGTGTCAAAGTCAGACATCTTCAGTTACTCTTTTCATGTCTTTTGAGACAGTCTCTCACTGCACCTAAAGCTCACCAATTCAGCTAGGCTGACTAGGCAAAGAACTCCAGTAATCTGCCTACCTCTGCCCCCAGAGCACTGAGGTTACAGGCATGCCCTGCCATGCCTGGCTTTTATATGAATGCTGGAGATCCAAACTCAGGACACCATGCTTGCATGGCAGACATTGTACCAACTTAGCCATCTCCCCAGGCATCATTATGCATTTTTAAAATACACTGAAGAAGGCTTTCCCATGTCTCCAGGTCATATTTTACTGGCTTACATTAGTCACACCATCCTAACTAGATCCCTGGGGAAACAGAGATGTGGTCTTCCTGCATACTCAGGCCGAGAACAGAACAGTTAGTGAATAGCTGTGAGCACACTGCCTTGTGTCTATCACAATATGCTTAATCTCACGCACATGGCCAGATTCTGAGAAAAACACTCTCCTGTCAAAGAAGTGTCCAAAACAGAGCAGTGATCTTAGCCAGATCTGAAAACTCACACTGGGCAACAGGATGGTCGGGCAGCGCCTGCGTTTCCTAGCCTTTTCCTTCCATTCCAGCAAGTTTGTCAAATTATCTGTGGTGGCCTTGAATTTGGCTATAAACATTTTTTTTCTCTACAAATGTAATTAGAAAACCGTTTCAGTTCTTCTCAAACAAAACTCATGATAAACTGCTGCATGGGGGTTGTCTCCATCCTTCCTGGTTCGAGAGACGTAAGGTAGTAGAGGAGAGGAATGAGCTAGAACAAAGCATAGCGGCATATACATATGAGAATGCAATAATGAATCCAACCCATTGCTTTAGTGACTGAATTTAAGAAAAGGAAGTGGTACAAGAATAAGCATCCTGGCTATCATATCGTGGCATAATCTACCTCACTGAGGAGGGATTGTGCCGATCAAAACTCGACTCCTTTCCCTCAGTTACTCACCCAGTGTCCAGAATGTGCTTTCAGCAGATAGACCAGGATTTTCTCAACTCAGGAGCACTTGTATTGTCCTGGTTCAGAAGATCTGTGGGACTGAGAGGCCTGCCATGAGGCTCTCCACAAGATGGCTCTGCACTGACTGAAGTCGTGAGGAGGGTGTGGGAGACAGTGGTGCTGAGAAACAACCAGGATGAAGCCAATGTGTCACTGCAGAGGAAGAGACGGGCCCTTTCGCATGAAGAAGGAAGAGAATGCTGAGGAGCATGCATCTTTTGATGCAATGGGACATCGCACTAAGTTACTTCATCTCCCTTGACCCCTGTTTCCCCCCATTAAACAAGCAGCAGGGCTGTGGAGAGAATTAAATAAAAGCACATGGAACACTCAGTTCAGGCTCAGAGCTATCACGGGTGGTTAAACGCGTGGCGTGGTTGGTGAAACACAAACGTGAGAATCTGTGAAACGTGGCCTGTGGGAGTAGCTGGGGAAACTGAAGGACAGCATCCAAGAACAAAACCCAGAGGGGTGACTAGGATGAAGGGAGCAGAGTGTAGGGAGACTGCAGGAAGGTAACGGTGACGCTGGGATTCAGGCAGAGAGGAAAGGGAGAAGTTCGAACCCAGGCTGCCCTGCAGGAGGGTTTGGGTGACCCGCCTGGACTCTCACTGCACCATAGTGCTGAAAGAAGCCCGCTCAGAACCTCAGAACCTCTAGCTCTGGCTTCCCTACCCTGATATGAGCCAAACGTGCAGCAGTGTTAGCTATGACATGGCAGCCGTACAGCCCACAGAGTTTGTGCTCAGAGCCCCCTTTGAAAGGCAGAAGGGATGAGCCTGACAGAGAAGCACATAAAAGAAAATGGGATTCAGAAAAAAACAAATACATTGATGCTATATTTGATGTATGTTATTAGAAATGACAGCCACTTGAAGTCTAGACAGTCGTCATTAAACTGCATTTAGTTAGTATCAGTAAGTGCAAATTAATGTATAAATAGAATCAACATACATTACTAATTGATAGCACCACAAGAAGCCACTGGTGTTTACCTGTTGGGGTTATTTGTTAGCAGCTTGGGTGATTAGCAAGTGACTAATTTTCCCTAAAAGAAAAGTAGATATCTCAACCTTTGCCATTTTTTATTATCAAATTTATTTCAAAGGTTATGAACTAATCTTTGGTATTCTGAACCTGAGAAAATGAAGCACGAAGACATTGCTCAAAAGACATCAGCCCTGAGGAATAAGATCAGTCCCACCGCATGCAAAGAGTAAACCAAGACATGGTTTACTCTTTCATTTTCGATTTCTATCACTCAGAGTTCCTAGTACATATGTTACCCATCGGTGATGTATGGATTCACTCTCAGCTGTTAAAAACCAACACAGTGAGTACTCAGCCATGAACAGGACATTTGTGCCTCCCCCAGAAGGCTCGGGGAATATCAAGGAAGAGGATGCAGAAAGAATGAGGATGCATCAGAAGATAGGAAGAAGGACTCTTGGGTACTGTCTCTGAGCATCACACAACCAATGCAGTCCTGACCTCACAGTGGCTGGGTTGTAGCTGCCTACAGTGGACCTACACAGGACTGGGCCTATGGATGTTCAGTTATGGATCAGGGCTCTATCCCTTCCTGCTGAACTATTGGCTACTGATGGATTCTGGGTAGAGGGAAGACATTGCCTTCAGTTGTGTACCCACTAAGAGCCCATCAGGCTCCAGTGGGCATTTCTAAATCCACAGTCACACAGATGACCCTGGTTAAACTCAATGAGGCTCAAAAGCAAAGGAACACACACACATAAACAAAACAAAAACCAGCTATGAGCATGGGGGATTTATAAGGAAGGGGTTAATCATCAAAGTGCACATTATATGGAACTTTCAAAGAACAAACGATAGAAGGGTTTTTTTGTTTTTGTTTTTTAACATAGGTCGTTACATCAACTAATTAGTGATGTCATTTGAAAGGAGAGGGCAGAGTACTGAGGCATGACACTCTAGAAAAGGCCCACTCAAACTCTAATTCCTCAGAGCCTGGATGCAGAAGAAATTACATAGTACAGACTCCAGAAAATGGCATTAGCCCCTAGTGAAGATAAAACATGGAGAGGCATGGAGAAGGACCGGAAGCAAGCTCTCTGACTAATCCCATGTGAGCTGAGCCTGACCAGGGTAGATGAATGCCTGCAGCCTATGAAACTGCCTTCCTATTTCATCACTAGCACAGGTTTTGCCACATGGAAGAGAGCTGCCCCCACAGGTGGGTTTAAGAATACCCTATTGGGGAGGTCAACACATTTATTCGGTCACCTCAGAAAGCCTGGAGTCTCGACCTATACATACAGAGAACCTTCCTGGGGGCTGCAGACCTTCGGTATCTTTCTCAGAATGTTTCTAGGCTAGTGAACATTTTGGTGAGGTCCAGGTCCTTTTTCAATCTTTCTACAAGTCTGATTAAGCCCATCTGACTCTGATTAATTGACAATTAACCTGCCAAGCACTGTCTTGGAAGAACCACATTTAAGGTCCAAGCGGCTCTTAGCTATTATCTTGCTAAAATTCGATCACAGAAGAGAATGCAAAGCCAGACAAGTGTTCAATGGAGGATGGTGTAACGGGGGGGGGGGGGGGGGGGGGGGGGGGGGGGGGGAGTGAGGGGGGACCGGGAGTGTCAAGGGGCTCTATGGAGGAAAGGGAATATGGGCCGGGCTGGAAAGAAGCCCATTTATTCCTTCTTAGACTCCCCCATGTTCAACAGTGTCTTACACATGATAAATGTGTAATCAGTAGGTGCTGACTGAAAAGGGGGGCAGTAAGAACTAATATACTTCTCAATAAATCACCAACAGTGACGTCCTTGAGATTTCAGTTAGTGGAAGCATTTGTTAAATACCGTTCCAAGGTTCCAAGGCCCTTTGTGTCTCAAGGAACAAATACGCCTTCCTAAGCATCCAGTATCAACTGAAGAGGAAGGAACGGCAAGCACTGAACTCCCCAGTCACTGCCCAATCAAAGGGAAGAAGAATCCTCCCTCCCTGTGCATCAGGCAGGGCACAAAGAATAACACCAAAGAATCCGTGGTTACAAGAAATCCAGCAGGCACACTGGTGGGTGGTATTCCGTTCCTCTGACTGCTCTCATCTATTTCTGGTACCTTGTCTCTGTATGCTACGCCTCAAATGTGAGGAGAAGGGAGAGAAAGAGCAGGCGCCAGGATAAACATGAGTCCAGAGGGTGTTTGGTGGCTGTGTGCCCACTTGCTCATTTTTTAAAAATCAAATATCTTTGCTATTTCACTAGCGTATGGTTTTGTGAAGAGGGAGGGAGGCATGTTGTCTGAAGTCTCTATGGTTTCCTATCTCCTTTCCTTCAAATTGACTCTTTCTCTCTCCTCTTTCTCATTCTCTCTTACCCTCTCTCTCTCTCATTCTCTCTCCTTTGTTCTCGTTCTCTCTCTCTCTCTCTCTCTCTCTCTCTCTCTCTTTCTCTCTCTGTCTCATCACCTCCCAAGTGTTGAGATTACAGGCATATATCACCACTTCCATTTTATACAGTGCTGGGCATCAACCCAGGGCTTCCTGCCTGCTACACAAGCATGCTACTGACTGAGCGACATTCTCCACCAGATCCGTCTCTGATGTCATCAGTGGCTTTGGTTGAAACTGACTGCTGCAGAGCCTCTCCTACCTTCCGTGGAAGGCTCCTCAGCCCGGCACCCACCCCCCTTATGCTCTGGCCTTGCCCATACTGTCAACTCCTCCCTTACCCTCTAAGACTCCTTATCATCTGCATTAAAAGACCACACAGGTGACCATTACTTGGAAACTCATGACTCTCAGGACTACACCTTCTCCAGATTATACGCCTGAGACCCAAATTGTTACTGGACAGGTCATCTTGAAAGTTCTATAGGCATCTATCCAACTCAAAGACATGAACATTCATCCCATATTGATCCTTGTTCCTGTTCCAAGGAAAGATGAAACTTGTCTACCTATCATAGGCTTCATCCTAACTCTCATCAAATCCCGCTGCTTCCAACAGTTCACTGTCTCTCAAAGTCAGCTACTTCCCTCCATATTTAATGCCACCACCACCCTCATTCTGGCTACTTCCAATTATTGCCTGTATTATTGCAGGGCCCTGACCATCCTCCAGGATGTTTCCACTCCCATTCCTCTCCAGTCCTTCTCTGTACTGGAGACAATGTGGCCTTTGCAGAATCTGCAAAATTCAAGAGGTTTGGAAGTTAGCTCAGAGGGTTTGCCTACCAAGAACAGGGCCCTGGTTTTGATCCCCAGCTCTGGAAAAGGTGAGGGGAGACAAAATTATGAACATTACAGAATAATTTCAGCCCAGCCCTGGGTCAGAATTTGTAAAATTCGCTAAAATTTAGATGTGATCATGACAGTCAGACAGACAGACACACACACACACACACACACACACACACACACACACACCATAAGCCTCTTCCCATGTCCTCTGAGGAGAAATATTAAATCCTTTGCAAAGCCCTGAAGGTCCCCCACGGCCAACTCCTGTATTCTCTCCAGTCTTACCTCACATCTTGCTTTATCTTTTCTTTGCATTTAAGGGTTTTTTTTTTTTTCCTTTCAGGACATGCTGTGTTTCCTTCACCCACATGGCATTTCTACACACTGTTCTGACCAGTCTTTTTCCCACCCATCATAACATTCAAATCAAAGTTAGTTCTCTCCAAAAACCTCCCTCCCTCAGAGCTTAAACTGAATTAGCTTCTCTTTAATATACAAGTTAGACCACACTGCTTCCGTTTCTCAGACCTTATAACTCCATATTTATCAGTGATTACTTGATCAATAAGCCCTCTATCAAAATTAAATATCCTTGAGCAGGAATATATTTTGCTTACCAATATTTATAAAGCCTAGTACAATGTCTATACATTATTTAAAATGTATGTATATTGATGAATTCCCCATTCCTCCTGCAAACTTGCAGAAAATGTTTGTTCAGCCCTATATTCTAAGCATCCTTCCTGTCTCTTGATGTCTCTCTCTACCTCTGCACACTAGCTGCTTAGTGTAACCAGTTACAGAATTCCCCCAAGGTCTTCAGGCTTCTAATCTCATAGTACCCTCATCCAAACTTTGTTTTAAGACTCAGAGGCTCTTTAAAATAAAATTATGAATACATCTTTGAACGTCCCTAAAAATGGTGGTGATTCAAACCCATACCTGAGTGCCAGCATCGCCTTTCGGTCTTTCCTCTTCCCGTGTGGAAGCATTTCTCAGGTCACGGTATATATTTAAAGATTATAATATTTACACAGCTTGCTGGAATGTATGAGCTAGAAGCTAAGGGATCTGATAACTTAACAGACTGACAGTCTTCATGGCTCGTCAGCCAGATTGAGAAGGCCTAGCTTCTGGGATATCTGTTCAATTATTAAGCCTTGATGAAGGCTGGCTTTCTCTGGGAAATCTTGTCACTTTTGTGACCCTATTATTGCCTGGATGCCTTTTAAACAACATGGATGCTTAGTTTGTTTGTGTTACAGCCTTTTCTGTTAAATCCAAAACCCTGTTGGAACAGAGATGGTAGCTTACCCTTCGGTCCTTTGCCCAATCTTTATAACACAGCGATGGTACCCAGCCATGTGAATGCTAAACAGAAAGAGGACTAGACAGATTTCAGAGATGGATAGTCCAAGTATCCTGCATGGTTACTGGATAAATCCCCCTTAATCGTCACTTTTATATTTGTAGACTGATTTGGAAGGATGAAAGCTGTCACATTATTTTCCCCAAGCCCTTTCACCCACAGATAAGCTTTCACACTGCACTAGGACTAAACAAAGCGTGGTTTGAGATGATAAATATCCCCAAGTGGAAAAGCTGGCTCCTTTGTGAAACTGAGTCCACAGTGTCCAACAGGCTAATGTACTCTTGGCCACCAGAACATTTTCTGCTAAACTGATGCTTCCAGACTCAGCTGTTTCTCATAAGCAAGATGAGAGAGGTTCCAGAAGGTGAAGATGTTACAAATGCATTGAAAATCGTCAACATTTTTGTTTCAAGTCGTGATTGAAATGGGTAGAGTCTCATATTTTTCAGCTGCCGGGAATGCTCTTGATGTGGTTAAAAAGAAAAAGAAAAAGCCAAAGGGAAAGCCAAGGCTGCCAGAATGAAATTTTGATTTCTCAGATGAACTTGAACAACAAAATGAGCTCGGGCCAAAGTCCACGATGACCGAAGGTGTTCCTGGGCTCCCTGGGAGGCCGGTGACCAGTGGCATGGTCATCCATTCCAGCACTTGCCATCTGAGAAGAGACAGCTCCCAGCAAAGTCCAACATCAGCAACCGCCTGCCCTCCGCTTTCTCGTGTGACCGTCACTCACTGCCACTGACCGAGCAGACAATGGTGGTTTCTTGGTGGTTGTTCTTGTCCTTTGTGAATAAATAGCCCAGTGCCCTCCAGCTGTGAAATGTAGGAGACGCCATGATGTGATGATGTCATTATTAATCTCTCAAGGCTGTTGGGAGGAATAAAGGAGAAAAGAGACACATCCCACCCATCAACACATTTTAGAACTGAACCTCGGCTGGAATCAAAGCCTCTTCCAACAGGAGCACTAAAGAACTCTGGGAAACTTGAGAGAGCAACCATTGCCAAGCCTCATATCTAAACATGTAGGTAAAAGCAGATTCCAAGAAGATGTAATTGGTGACCTTACTGTGTGCCACTCTATGTAAAATGGAGATCTCTTAGAGTCCCCTTCTCTGCATCGTGCCAGATGAGGACTGGTGACCAGAGAAACTGCCCTAAATTCGGGAAGGTATGAGAAAGTAGCAAACGCTCTGAAGGTTATTCAGAGGTGTAAG
Source organism: Peromyscus californicus insignis (assembly GCF_007827085.1). Taxonomy (NCBI): domain Eukaryota; kingdom Metazoa; phylum Chordata; class Mammalia; order Rodentia; family Cricetidae; genus Peromyscus; species Peromyscus californicus. Next base: position 70,401,249 of record NW_026294436.1, on the reverse strand, counting down.
GTGACACTTCACAGGTGCTGTCACTGATCTGCTGGCTCAGCTCCTGGTTGTGGTACTCTCTCCAGCCAGCATGGCTTCAGTTCTCATCAGAGAGCTTCCTTGGGCTCCCTAAATGACTGAGCTAGTCTGTCCTTGAGGGCCCAGTTCAACCACGTGGGTCCAGGTTGGTTTCGTCCTTTCCCACTCTATGCCTGGCTTTCCCGCCTGGCAGCTGGTGTCGCAGACCGACCACGACTTCAGAACTCACAGCGGCTGTCCCAGCACAGCCTCCCACCAAATTCCTTACCAGGCCTCCAATTGGGTAAGGTCGCCGAGTCCATAGCTATACTAAGCCCTCACGGAGGTTTTGCGTCTCTGATCAAACACAACTTATATGGAGAATTTCTCCCTCTCTCTTGTCTTCCCCCTTGACTTTCACTGAGAGATTAAAGGGGATTCCTAGAGATATGGACCGCAGCATCCTCCGCCACAAGTAAATCATCACATGACTCAAGAGCACTTGGTCATAGTGATCTGCCTACTCCAAAAGCTGGAGCTGAAGGCTAGACCCACGTTAGAGAGTCACTGAAACTCCAACCTGGGGTTTTCATTGTCTCAGACCCAAAGGAGACAAGTCTTCAATTCTTTTAACAGCGAGAAGGACCAGAGAGGGAAGTACCTGGTCAACCTAGAAATTTCTGCTTTCTGAACCCCTGAATCCCACATGACCAGAGTAGAAAGAGCTTAAAACTTTTTCTCTTTGTGGCTGCTTTTCACTCAAGAAATGTTTAAATAACCTTAGGTTTTCAGGATTATGAAATCATACCTTCACTGAGAAAAAAATTACAAATTTAATTTAAAACTTTTCTTTTTTTTGAGACAAGGCTTCTGTGTAGCCCTAGCTGTCCTAGAACTTGCTCTGTAGACCAGGCTGGCCTCAGACTCACAGAGATCTGCCTGTCTCTGCCTCCCAAGTGCTGGGATTAAAGCCATGTGCCACCACTGCTCAGCTTTTAAACAATTTTTATATGTATATAATTCTACTCCTTATCAAAGGCAAAAGCATTTCTAAAGAGATTAATGTGGTTACTTATTTTTCATGAAGAATTAAATCTGGGCTGAATATTTGTTGCCAGAGGATATAAAGCATCTTCGACATTTTTCAAAGTAGATAGAAACTTTGATTTTATAGTAATCAATTGTGAAATGCCACTTTGCCTAAGTACACAGTACCAAGGGGCAGGGGGACACTTATGGCCATTTCCGAGATCGTTGGATATTAGGTCCTCGTCCCAAGCCAAACTCCGTTGAGTGGCTTTCCTTTATATAAAACTTGACTTAACAACTCAAAGAGAAATTTTAAACCCAAGCATTCCAACACAGTACATTCCGAAGATACACTAATTTAATGCTTACATGCTGGGGAATGACAACAGGAAGATATTAAAAGCCTGTGTTTTCAATAATTAAACCATTCTGGTTTTGTAAGAGTGGAAAACTTTACACGTGCAGGAAAAGCACAGCGATACATAACAGACAACAGTCTTGAATCTGAGCCAAGTGGGCTGAGGCACCACTCAGCGGCACCCCTTGGTGTGATGTCCCAGATGCTGCAAAGTGCATGTGCTATATGCGCAGAGTGAGGCTTCAGTGAGGTCCCAGATCCATCGGAGACAGCACCGCCCGAATTACTTCCAATCCCTAACCTGCTTGCTTTTAAATTAACTTTTGGTTGCCCCACATTCAGAAGCTTCCTGTGACTGCCCAATATTTTGTGACCCCGCCCCACCCCACATATGGTTACCTGACCCAACACGGGGTCTGCGATGGCTAATCTCGGTTGTCAATTCGACACACCTGGGAAGAGAAAACCTCAATTGAGAAATTGCCTCCATTAGATTGGCCTGTGGGCATGTCCTGGGCATTTTCTTGATTGCTATTTGACACAGAAAGGCCCGGCTCTCTGTGGGCAATGCCATCCCTAGCAGATCGGCCTGAGCTGTAGCTGAAAGCTAGCTGAGCAAGCTGGAGGGAGCAAACCAAGAAGCAGTATTCTGCTTCAGTTTCTGCCTCCAGGTTCCTGCCTCAGTTTCCCTCAGTGACCGACTGTAACCTCCCTAAGTAGGTTTTGGTCGGTGTGTTTTTACAGCAACAGAAAACAAACTGGAACAGATTCGTGGCCCACAGTTTAAGAACTGGAGGCCGGAGCCTCGGGGGGTGCCTGAGTTTGCTTCATTCCCTCCTAACCAAGAGAAACTACCCAGGTCAAGCCAAACTTCCTTATAGGGTAGTTATACTCATCAGGTTATTATGTTTTAAAATGTATTACATATTAGTTTTTTGTTTTTGTTTTTGTTTTTTTTCAAGACAGGGTTTCTCTGTGTAGCTTTGTGCCTTTCCTGGAACTCACTCTGTAGCCTAGGCTGGCCTTGAACTCATAGAGATCCACCTGCCTCTGCTTCCCCAAGTGCTGGGATTAAAGGCTACATATTAATTTTAAACAATTGCCTCCAAACAAGATATGTATTTTCAACCTGATGAAAAATTGACTTCAATTCTCTCTTTGCTGGATAGTGTTGACTAACAGAAAGGCTTTCCCCATTTTCAAGCCTGGGTATTTAATTTCTTTGATGGTTCCTGCTCAAGACTTCTTATAAAAACAGTGAATTTCAAGTGTTTTGTTTATGAAAGAGAAAAATCACTCGGGGAAAGCATTTTTACTGTTCCCTGCACTGTTAGCAAGTCAGAAAAGGTCAAACATCCACAGTGTTGACACGGGACACCACACTTGGTTTGTGTCACATACAAATGCTTGCAATGCCTGTACATGTATGTCCGTGTGTACATGTTTATGTAGATGCATATGCATTGGAGGTCAGAGAACAACTTGAGCTGTCGTTCCTTAGTCACTGGCCGCCTCGTTTGGTGAGACAGGACCTCCACCTGGCCTGGAGCTTGCGAGGTAGATGAGGCTGGCTGGCCAGCAAATCCCAGAACCTGCCTGTCTCCACTTCCACAATGCTGGGATTACAAGCACACCACCATGCCTGGCTTTTTTAAAGTATGGATTCTGGGGATCAAAGTTGCAAGGTAAGCACTGTACCAACTGAGCTTTCTCCCCGGTCCCCAAAGCCTGCAATTTTAAGTGTGTTTCTCCTCACCTACATAATTCAAGTGATTTCTCAGATGTTTCTACAGTGTTCGTCAGGGCTTGGGTTGTAGTTCAGTACTTAAACACCTGCCTAGAATGCAGGAGGCCATGATTTCAGTGCCCAGCATCACAAAAAAAATAATTACATGAAGTGTGTACTCCACTTCAGTGCCATATTGTGACATTTCTGGTATAACATGATCTGTGAATCTCTTCCACAGAATAAGCCTCCCCACGGTCTCTTAAGACACTTTTAAGCTATTGATCACAAGATAAATTATTTTAAATGCATATTTGTTTTTACTTTAGATTATAATTATATTGATTACATCATAAAAGTACTGGTAATATTATCAATAATAACCATGATAGCTAAAGAGTAGTTTTGACTCTCAGTTTCACTAAATTAATTCTGTAAAATGGAAATTTACCCCCAAAAGCTAAAATAGCATGTGCCATATAGGTTAAGTATCTCTGATACAAAATTTTCAAGTCTCCAAACTTTTCAATGCTCCAAACTCTAAAACTTGTAAATGCTAACATGACATCCCAAATAGAAAGTTCCACATCGAACCTGTGTGAGAGGCCACAGCCAAAACACAGGTTCCTAAAGAGTATAGAAAATCACCTCCATACTGTGTGGGTGCATAACACACAGGAATGTGTTTAGACCAGCCAGGATGCCAGGAAATCTCATGGTAGACTGGAGAATATGCCAAAATTTGCAGAAACAAAAATCTAAATCTAAACCACTTCTTGTCCCAAGCACTTCAGATAAGTTGATAGCCAACCTATATTTAGAGCATATAAAGCACTAAATTCAGTGCTACATAATTTTATGCCTGTAACTATATGCACATGTATTAAAGCTTTATATATATATACAGGTATATATTAGACTGAGGTTAACTGTACATTACAACAATGAAATGGACTTTTTAATAACGTCTAAATCTTAATTATTTATCAATTGAGAAAAATTCACATTTTCACTTATTAGTCTTTGTTATGGTTTAGATGTTGCTTCAATTTCTCCTCAAGAGGTTATCAGGGAACAATGTCAATGATGAGATGGGGACGTCCAATGGGGGTCCTCGGGGGTGGGGAGTACGCCCTTTGGTAGTTATTGAAGCATTGCTCATGTGTCCCGTGTGCCCTTGGTTAGTTCTCCTTAGAGAATTGATGCAAATTCCTGAGTCTGGCCCCACCCAGCCTCTTCAGCTTCACACCAATGACCCTATTTCTCTCTATCCCATGTACTCAACTGTGGCCACCCTCCATGAAATAACATGACAGAGCAGAAACCAGGAGGGACTGCCCAAACGTGCATCATTGTGTTTGAACTTCTCTCATAAGGTTAGCCTGCTTCAGACACTTCATTACAGTAGCAAAGACACTGACTACTAGTACAGCCCTTTCCACAAATAGTGTCACGTTGAGATGTAATTTTTAATGTCAAGGACTATCAGCCTTTCTCTGTAACATTAGCTTTCAAAGTACTAAAAACATATCAATGTATTATACAAGCTTTTCTATCAGATAAATAAAAATTACAGTGGAAACCATCTTGTGAATAATGTACAGGATTATGCTGGTTTCAGCTTCACTATTTTCATCTTGTATTGAAAGTACACATTTTAAAAGATATGAGGATAAAAATCGTTTAAAACTACAGTACTCACAAGGGGAGAACGTGTTCAGCAAAGAAATAAATTAGCTGAATGACAGGAAGATGAGCGGCTCTGCCACGCTCACGTGTTCCCCAGATCTGTCCCCAGCGCTCCTCACTCACCCTGATCTGTGTTGAAGGGGGAAAAATGACATATTTATTGATTGAAAAGCCAGATGTGATCTTTAATTATGTGAAGTACAAAGTACTCAGTGAACTCTCAAATTGACAGCCACTGGTTAGGAAATGTCATAATGTTGAATCACGTTCTAAAAGATTCTATTGTAACTGAGTTTTATTTGTCAAGTTCACCCTTGGAGAGAAACATCGATTCCCCACAGTCTTCCTGGGAGCCACAGCATAGAAACATCGACAAAGCACACTGCTCTCTTCTAAGGCAGGATCCGCCTCCTCTGAAAGCCTCTGGTCCGCCTGACTGTAGGCTGCATTTCTCTGCTTGGAAAACATCCTTAGCCAACTTTCTCTTCTTCTCAATGCTTGTTTGTCCCTTTCAGTTCTGAGAATCAACCCAGGACTTTATGATGGTGAGGAAGCTGCTCTCCCACTGAGATACATCTCCAGCCTTAATACTTTCTGAATGAACTGCTATCTAGAATCAAGCAATAGTCTCCTTTTTTGGCATTGCTTTTCGGCTCTGACACCACGGCTCTGAAATCAGATCTCAGGGTCTTAGAGAAGAAGATGTTAAGCTCTAAGACAATGGGGTCATGTCACCAGTAGGTAGGCAAGGAAGAAAACATCAAAATGCTTTACAAGACGTGGATGTTACCTTTCGTTTGAATGAACAGATAAAACAGTCTTTGAATGCTCTTAATTGGCTCTTTTTAGTCCTATATCTAGATTATATTTCTTTATCAGATTGAAAAGATCAAAGAAACTCCTTCAGGCGCTTTTCTCATCATTGCTGTTTCAAAACCAGCAAAAGCACCTTTGCCAAGTTGCCATGGATTCAGGAAAGCTTAGAGGGGAAATGCACAGCGCTGCTTTACTCTGTCAACAAACACCCCTATAAGCCCACCCTTCCTCTCCACTGTGCTTTGTATTTCCCAGTACACTCCTGCTGATCTGGGCCTGTTGCACTGGGGCAGACCAGTGCATTTTGCTGATGGAGTGGACCTTCATAGACATACACAGAAACTCCAAGCTGGGTTCTGTGATGTCATCACAGATGTCACCACTGGCACTGGCAATAGAAAAGGGTACTACCTTGCAGCTGTAAAGTGGTCTGTTAAAAAGACAGAAAGAGGCAGGGCCCTTTGTGGGAGTTCTATCTCCCACTTAGAAATGCTGGTGTGGCCCTCCAGATGTTGATATGGCAACAGTTGTTGATAAGGCCCAGCTCTGTGGTATCTACCTAGTCAACCATGCATTTGCAAGAGGAGAGCCTCAAACAATGAAAGGTCTCCCACAAAGTGGGCAGCTATGGCCTTGGCATTTCAGGGTATCCAATGAAACAGCCCATTAAGCAGTGAAACATGTTACCCCCTCCTGAGAAGGTGAAGCATACAACACACCCCAAGCCATCCTAGCTCCAGCCAGGGACTACAAGGGTATGAAAGATTTTGTCCCCAGGGAAAGGTCTCAAACCAAGACCTCCTTTGTCTTTCTTTTTTCTGCCTTCTAAAGTTTTCACTGTGTTCAGTATATTCATTAAGGACATTTCGTACAAGCATATGCTGTAAGTCGAGGACACTCCCTCCTATGAGTCTCCCTTGATCCTTACGTTCACTTTTACTTTCATGTCATAAACACATATATTTTATTTACATGAAAACGAGGAACAAGAGATGAAAGAAAACATGGTACTTATCTTTCTAAAATTGGCTTTACTTACTTAATATGATTGTCTAGTCAGTTGGATCTGTTTTCCCACAAATGACTTAAGTCCATCCTTTAGAATGAAAACGAAATACTCCATGGCTAGGTAGCACATTTTCTTTATCTATTCCTTTGTTGTTGGACGCCTAGGTTGATTCCCTAATTTAGCTGCAGAACACTGATATGCAAGCGTCTCTCTGATGTGTTGATTTTGAGTCCTTTGGAGAAATACTCCGGAGTGGAACAGCTAGTTCATGTTCCTATTTTCCGACTTTGGAGAAGCCTCCATGTGATAGCCATGGTGGACTGCTTGGCCTTCCCACCAGTGGTGTGTATGGCTCCCTCTGTGAACTACCCCTCACTGTTCTTTGCCTGTATAGCTCTTTTCAAAGTTCACTTGCTTTAGTTCAGAAGCGGTTATCTATGAGGAAGGGTGATGGATGGCATGAGCATGGGGAGAGGACATAAACTCCACATGCTGATCCATCTTCTGTTCATGAGAGTAGACAGACAGGAAGGCTTGAGGAACGTGCAGCCTAAGAAAACTCCAGGCCTCCTTTTGCTCTTAAGGATTTGGAAAGTTTAAATTCCCTTACTGACCCAGAATTAGTCCCGATAGTGAGACAGTAACCTTAGCAATGTGGGATGCAGCTACTTCACAAACAGGCAAAGAGCCAAACATCGTTTCCAGGGGTCTTATGGGGCAGGTCAAACACAAACATTTTCTATATTGAATTACGTGAGCTTACAATTAGATGAATCAATTGAAATTTTTTAAAGATAATAAACACACAGAATTCTTATTACTGAATTATTTAGATGCATTTTCCAGTCAGCTGTGCTCCTGGGGTCCAGCTACCTACCTTGTGTGCATAACTGAGATGACAGAAGACAGAATGTTATGACACATCTCTCCTGAGCAAAGACACCGTACCTGTGACTGAAATCTGCATAACAGGAGGAGTTACTCCATGAAAACCAGTGAAACCGAAAGTCGGAGTCTGATTAATTTGCATTATCTGGGCTTTTAAAAGGGATGGTGAAACCCTTAATAATGCAGATTATAAAAAGATAAAGTGGGTTAAAAATAATGCAGTTTTTTAAAAAGTAGTATAGCCAATGTGTGGCCAAGTTTTCTAAATAACACAAGACTTTAAATTTACTTTCCTAGTACTTGAAAATTGTTTGATTTCAGCAAAGGTGCTACTTTTCAACAAATGGGTGACATTCTACACACACAGAGCTAAAACAGAGTGTTTCTGCCTAATGATGGAACACTTGTCTTCCACATCCAAGGCCCCAGGCTCCATCCACAAAAACTGAGAACAGTACAAGAAAACACAAATGCACTAATCTAAATAAACATTTTATACCACATATATCTAAATACACAAATTATTAACCATTTCTGTATTTTCTTGAAAAGTCTTATTTCAATTTTAAGGCCATATATACAGTTTGTATATATAAATATGTATCTATGTGCATATGTTCTTTTAGGTGAACTATTCCAAGTTAATGATAGGCATCATATCCCTCCTGCTGACTGTAGTGTGTATATCCTAAAAATAGTTTCAGATAGGACTTAATACTTAATACTCAGGGAACTTACCATTTCTAAATAGCACTGGATGACCCATTTCAAATTTCTCTGTTATCCTCAGTCATATCCTTCATGGATTTTACCATTACTGGTCATGATGATGACAGTGATGATGGTGAGGGTGGGGTTAGATTAACCCAAAATTCAGTCAAGGATTGAATACGTTGACTTAAACATCAACCTTGAATTTTGCCCACTCCATGAGTGACCTCCGGTCAGGACCATGAGTGACTTCCATGTTCCACCACACCACATTCCATAGTCACTTGCTTGGCTGTCAGAAGCCTTCGGACTTGGCTGAACACAGCCTTCTCTACTTTCCCACTTATTTCCAGGACACCACAAGTGCCTCTCTCCTCTAAACAAGCCAGCCATTCCTTATCACTCCCCAGTCTCTTAATGGCGCTGTCCTTGGCTCCTTCCCTCTACACCCCATTAATATTCTCAGGCAGTCTCCTGGATTTGCAATATGCCAGTGACTCCCACTTTTATATCACTGGCCAATCATTCTCACTTAAATTTCAAACTCATAGGATCCAATTATTTTCTGAACACAGAATATCAGTGAGAAAGTGACAAAGGAAAAAATGGGGAGAACTTTTCTCTTCATTTCAGTGGGGAGAACTGAACTTCTTACTCTTCATTTGTATTTATCTTGGTCCTGATTCAAGGAGGGGGAGGACTTCTCATGAGCCTGTGAGATATCTCTGCAGGTGACGGCTCTGGCCATCAAGACTGACTAGCTATTTTCAATCCCAGAAACCCATACAGTGGAAAGGAAAGAAACAACTCCTACAAGCTGTCCTGTGACCTCCACATGTATGCTATCTCTCTCTCTCTCTCTCTCTCTCTCTCTCTCATACACACACACACACACACACACACACACACACACACACATACACACACACAAATCAGTGTAAAAAATTAAAAAGAAAATTCAATCTTGATCAATAAATTTGATTCTAATTAGAATCAATAGGTGAGGTTATTTTGAAATTATACAACCAGTAAAGTTCATATAAAGGAATAAATGCCAAAATGACAAGAAAATGGCAGCACAGGCTTCCTAAACCATGTGCTCAACTTAAAATTCTAGAAACTTCCAATTCCTGGCCCTTTACCATCAACCCATGCACCCTTCACGCCAGTGCCCAGAAGAGAACATGTTAGCACCCAGATCACACATCTGTTCCCCTGGGGACATTCCTTAGGACAAAATAAACCTGCTATTCAAACATATCAGAGAGTCTGGATCCTTGGGAAAACATCTGTCCAGTGCTGGTTACATCTGTGGATCCTGTATTTCAGCTCCTGAATACCTCCAAAGTCCAACAGTTACAGACATTCCCCATTCTGGAACATTCTGAGTTCCCACTGCCCATGGCTCTGCATGCTAGCCCCGTACAGCATAGAGATACTGTGCAATAGGTGGCCTTCCCAAAGCACCTAAGGATATTTGTCTCCCTCCAAGATCTCTCTAGGAAACTTAAGAGAAGGATTTGCCTTTTGGCCTCTAAACCTCTGGTTAGGGGTTTTGAGAAATAAGCGAATAACCCACAATCACGTTACTCCTGTTTCTATCATCACCTAAAATATATATATATATATATATCAACGCTTTCTACAGTGCTCGTGTTCACCAATGTCTTTCATTTTTTTCCAGTTACTGGACCATTCCCCCACATTTTGCCTAAAGCTCTGTTCCATGGGAAGCGATAGTGATCAAGCTAAGTGCAGGAAGCTTTCAGGATGTCATGTGGCGTACTGGAGCCTGCCGCTTTTCTTCTTCATACACTCAAGACAGAAGGGATGGGAGCCTGGGCGTCACTGAGGCACTGTGGTAGGTATGTGGCCTACCCAGCATGAGCTCATTTCCTGTGTTGGAAGAGATGGGATTTACAGAGCTGAATTTCTCTAATGAAATCATCTCACTGTGAGGGACAAGTCACTGAGATCACAGATTCTCCTGGAGCAGGACGGTCTTCAAACAAAGAGCTCCACAAACGCAGAACGTTTGAAGAGACAAAGGGGTCAGAGGTCAAGAGCTGCACCTGGATTCCATAGGTTTCCAGAAGAAGGCGCTGGGTCATAACACTCAACCAAAGAAGAAACAGACATCACTCATTTAATCATCCTAGATTCTAACACATCGTAGAAAGCACTAGATATGAATGGAAGTAAGAACCAGTCTGTCCAGGCCTGGAGAGGTGATACTCAGCTGTACAAAGCCCATACTGCTTCTTCAGGGGACACAAGTTTAGTTTCCAGCACCCACATTGGGTGGAAGCTCATGACTGTCTGAAACTCAGCTCCAGGGATCCAGTGGCTTCTTCTGGCCTCCATGGGCCCCTGCACTCAGATGTGCAGACCTAGGCACAGGCACAGACATACAAATGCAATTTAAAAATCAGGTAATAATAAAGACAACATACCATTTAAAAAGGACCAGTCCTACAGATGGATGTCCCTTCTCAAGTGCAATTGACTCTAACATTTACTGTCATGTTTTTGTTTTGTTTTGTTTGTTGTTTGTTTGTTTGGTCAGATAAAAGTCTTTGGTGAGAGTAATGACAGTAAACCTACTCTTAAAACCCATTGACTGGAAATGTTTATGTCTGAATAACACATAGATTCCCTGCAGGAAGTGAGTCAGTTCCCGGGCAGGGAAGCCCTGGGTTACATAGATGAACGATGCAAAATGAGAAGGGAATTTTATGTAGTTCTGCACAGGCAGGATTTGTATCATCTTGCACTAAAATTGGCATACATGCTGCAGCATTCAAACACCCAACCCATTACCTACCTGATGCTCACACTCCGTATATGTTGTCACACATCCCTGTCTCTGTGACATTACAAAGCACCACGAGAATCATCGTCCCACCTGGTCATTATAGGGACCCTGTACCATGAGCATCGTTAACAGTTGGGTGAGTTAAGAGCCTGGTGTCAGGGAATGTATCTGACAGCGGAGTCCAAGTGGTGGAAGAGGACTCCTTGGACTTTGACGTCATCCTTCCAACTCCAGCCCCACTTTGATAAAGGTTATGTCTGATCTCCTAATATGTTTTGATCATATTTCCCTTGCCATCCATTGTGAGGCTGCATTTATTTTATAGATGATTTTTCATACGAGAAACTCAAGTTCAGGAAGACGCATCACTTGTCCACGGTCACAGAGCTTGGGAGAATTGGATCCAGAACTAAACCAGAAGTCTACAGAGCTCTAAAGTCCATGCTTCTGACTCCTCGCCTCACACCTGACAGGATGTGTGTGATTTGCAGAAAACCATGGAGCAATTCCTCAGACAGAACTTAATGGCTCTCCCTCCACTTGGGGAGCCTATTTATCCACCTCACCCCCCTCAGGTGTCACATCTGTGCTCTGAGATACAGATCCTTATCTTGATTGTACTAAAAATGAGGTCGAATGTTAAAGAGCAGACTGAAGGCAGAGCTGGAATTTGAATCTAGGATTCTAGCACTTTCTACTCTTCCATACCATCCACCCTAGCTACTGTAGACAGGCATTAGGCAGAGGGAAAAAAATTAATAATTGATAATAAAACCATTCATCAACTATAAATAAGCATGGTAACATATTATTGTTGGTATTATTGTTATTTTAATTATTAACCTCAGATGTTATTTTATAAATTATGTATTATTAATATAAAATATTGATGCACTTTAATTATACATTGAGCTAAAAAAGACTAAGCAGTTTAGCTAAAACAGCCTTGCAAAGAAACAAGACCTGGGTCTTCTAGTTTCATTTCTGTTTCTGTGATTAAAAAAAAAAATACTTGACACAAAAACAACTTGAGGAAAAGGGCATTTATTGCAGCTCACAATGTTAGGTTATAGGCTGTCATAATGGCAGATGCTTGAAGCAGCTGGTCACACCACAGTCACACCACAGAGAGAAATGACTGCTCAGTGCTCAGCTTTCTGCACTCTTATACAGTCCATGGTCCCAAAACAGGGAATGGTACCGCCCACTTTCAGGATGGGTGTCCCCACGTCAGTCAGGGCAATTAAGACAATCCCCCCTAGACATGCCCATAAGCCAACTTCATCTAAACAGTCCCTCACTGAAACTCACTGTCAAACTGACAATTAAAATTGAGCATCATGGGTCTTTCCCCCGAGTTCTAAGCTTAGTCCAACCTTAGTCCAGTCTCCTCCTTACTTCCAGTTATGACTCAATTACCATTGATATACTGATGTCTCTCCTTCCTGGGCAATAAAAAGTGATGCTCTCCAGCTGCCATTTTAAGTAAGTTCACTCAGTAAAGGATCCTTTTCCTCCCTTCTACCCAACATTTCCATTGTAGAATTATGCCCTGGCTTCCATATTTATAAGGAATTGCCGTGTCTTTTCCAATCATGAAAGCAAAGCAGCATTTGGAAAGTCCGTGTCCATTCTCAGTGGCTACTTAGGAGATATGGAATTACAATAAGCTTTGTTTAATGTTTATATTACAATGTGCAAGCCACTTTCAGACAACGCTGTGGTAACTGTCACAGTTCATAAGATACTGCTCCTTCACACCATCATCCATTCAGCACACGTCCTGACCACTCCTTTCACAGTGAAGAACACTAGTAACTTAGCACACTGGAATTTTAGCTCTCAACCCCATCTTCAGAATCAACCCAGGCTGTCGTGAAGCTTCCAGGAATTGTACAGTCTATCAATAAGGCTCTCAGAGCAAATAAAATGACAGAGTGCTCAGGGGTGTTTTTTTTTTTTTCTTTTCTTTCCCATGGGAGCATGTCTTTCAACGGATGTCAGACTTATCAGGATACTTCCAACTCCATGGCTGATAAGAGGTGTCTGAAAAATAAAAATCTTTTCTTTGTTCTCTTAGGCACAAACAACTCCAGTCATAAGGAACATTCGCCTCTGCTGCTTGCCTATAGGTCACCTAGCTAAGCTTGTCTACCATTTCTAGGCCCTGTAGTAACCCAGTTCAACCACACTTCATATTGTAGGAAGTGCCTTTGTGGGCACCTGTCTTCTTCCAACATGCTTATTCAGGTTTTATATGATTACTTGAGATAATGAAATCATATGTGCTCACAGTAGCCGACGTTCATACTGATATGTTCCATGTTCTCTGCTTAGGGTGAGACAACTCAGTCACAAACTCTAATGATGACTTTCAAACTCCATTCAGTTTTGAAGAACAGCGAGCATTTCTATTTCCTTTTCTCCTATGGCAAAAAACCTGCCTATCCTCATAGCACAAGGAAAATCCATTTCTCTGTCCTCACTGTCCCCACATCCCTTAATTCTTGATTTGTTTGAGAATTCACTTTGTCCACTTAAACCTCTGCTTCTCCAGACCATGTGTTCCCCCATAAGCAGACCAACGACCACATTTATTTCATTTCACATATTTCCATCATCAAATCCAGTGTCAGAGATCCCAAATTGTTCAAATGTATTCATGTTTAATTCGCTACTAATTAATCTGACCCTGGGACTTCATTCTTATTTTATTGTGACCAGTAAAGTGAAATCTGAAAACCAACTACATACTTTAGGTCATGAGTTCATAGAATTGGCACTGTCTAGATTTCTCATTGTCTAAGTGCCTATATCTCATGAGCAGTGAACACAACCCTGGTTCTGGAGGAAAAGTCAGCAGGCAGTGAAAAGCCACTTTGAGTTCTAGAGTTCATGATAAGGTTTCTCCAACCTCTGCTTTGAGAATGCCTGTGGATGAACCCTACTAGGACTCAGGAAAGCCCCCTGTGTTCTCTCCTTCACCCTAACATGGATGCCCTGAGTCACTGGCTCATGGGAAATCTTTTTCTCCATCAAAATGTGCTGACCACAGCCTGTCTCTTGGCATGGATGCCTCTCTAGGCTCAACAACCTCTCTCTCCAACAATGACGTCTGCTCGTTCCCACTGGTGTCACATGAAGATGATCAATCGTCCCCAGGCTCACTGGGCTATGAAAACTCAGCTTGGCATGGGGAACACCCCACTCTTCCAACTCCCAGTCACAAGCCTGTTTGGCTGCCAAGCTTACCCCTTTCATTTATTCATCACCCCTTTCCCATTCTCTCTTCTCTGTGACCCTTTGCAGAGGTTCAGAGTCAGGACCAAGGGAAAAGAATAAAAGAACCCATGCAAGCATTTTATAATCACTCACAAGTTGACAACTTTGGTCTCCAACCATGTTCCAGAAGGAAATCTTGTCACTTAGTAAAGAGGAAGTATGAACTTTAAAATAACAATAATATTAAAAGGGAAAAGAATTTGCAAGTAAAATAAAAATTGAGATGAAAACATAACAATTATGATCCTAATAGGTCAATTTGCTAGAAATGCCTCAAAAGTGTTTTTTTTTAAACAAGCTGGTATTTTCAAAACAAAACAAAAAAAAACAAGAAATGAAAAAGATTCATCTTCAAGGAAGCAAGAGATAATGTGGGGTGCTTTGAATCATAGAAACCATAATGACACCCTCTATTTACTCCAGAACGCTTGTTAATTCATACGAAAGGGGACTTCTAAAGGTAGAGCAGAGAAAGGATGTTACTTAACTGCTGTCATTTTAGAATGTACAAAAGAGGACTTCAGGAGCTATTACAGACAGTTTAGGAGAACACCCAGTTTCAGATCCAACAAAGAGGCAAAAAGAGTGGTCTGTGGAGACAAGGCGGTGCGTTTACCTTTGATCCATCGCTTGTTGGAGAATGTGGCTTGCGCATGCAGACAATGAGCCTTTTATGACGGACCGAGTCCCAGAAGTGGGTGCATGGAAGTCTGAGAAAACATACCCCTCCACCTGTGGGAGCCTGCCCTGTGAAACTTACAGCATGAAAGATCAGGATGGAATGTGTTTCTAAGCAGTCAGATCCCCTCTACACATACACACACACACACACACACACACACACATACACACACACACACACACACACACACACACACGGGGAAGGGATAACTGCTTTCTCATCGTGTTCATCACAAATTTCACTTCCATATCCCAAATTTCTTTATCTCAAATTTATTCTTCAGTAAGTTATTTCATATTGCAGATTTAAGACGACTAATAGAAATCCTCCAAAAGAAAAATAAATACCCAAGTCAGGGAAGATTAGCCCCTATGCATATTACCATTCACCCCATATCTGCTGACTGCTTCCTTGGGAACAAATTTTGTCTTTGGTATTGAAGAGAAGGGCAGTGCAAGAGGTGGAAGTTAATATCTGTTGCACGCCTACAAAGCTCAGGGCACTGAGTTACACATAGCGTACGTCTTTTTGCTTCACCCACTCAATTCTGAGAGAAAAGTACTAGTGCCCCCTCTTCTCCTTTTCACAAGAGAAGAAACTAAAGCTTGGCAGGACTGTACGGGGAAAGACAAAAAAGTTTATCATCAGTTCCAATGCAGAATAAACACAAATGAAATCACTGTAAGGGTGCAGCAATACTAATTGTCCCTACCGGATCCAAAGTAAGTGGAAGAAGAGTCAATACCATGATCTGGAGAATGAGGATGCGACATGGGAATCAACAGCCAGCTGAGCCACAAGCAGAGTGGAAGCCCTCATTATGGTGGTGAATACGTGCTTAGAGCTAGACGTGGGTGTGGGCCACGAACAGCCAAGAAGCTCCAAAGATAAGAGAGGAAGTCAAAAACCTCTGAATGGGTCAAGTCAGTGATACAGCTTTGATAGCTAGAGGGAATGCTCTCTAAAGGGCTACTCCATTCAGGGCGTTATCAGCAACTTATACTCCAAAAAGGTCGGAGAAGAAAGGAAGCTCAGTGTGAGAAAGGGACAGGGTGGGGCAAGGGGGAAATGGATGCAGAAGGGTTCCCCTCTTTGTCTTTTTCACTCTGTAAACTGTGTATTTATACTTCCGTGTCCTCCATTACACAGGGCGGCATTCAGCAGCAGAATAAGCCTGCACTGTTTGCACGGTTCAAATCTTCATGCTAAACAATTGCTCACTTGGGACCTGACAGACCTCCTCTGCAGCCATTCAAGAAGGGAAGGGCTGGGTCAATCAAACGTTTGGCTGTTGTATAAGACCATAATATCCGGTTTTTTGAAAAGGGAATAAATAAAAGGAAGACTTGATTACTTTAGGAAAAAAATTAACTAGCCCTTAATAACCCCATAAGTCTAGTAATACTATTACTGCATACTGAAGGACTTTGTGTAGAAATAAGTATGGCAGCCATCATGGAGTCATTCAAACCACAAAGATATTTCACATGTGAAATCATAGAGGGGGTGTCTCTAATTTTATTGATAAAGGAACTAAACTTTAATTCAGAGACTTGGGAGTCATTTATATGTTGTGACCTGTCTTAAAGATTCAGGGTTCCCCAACATCAAAAATAATCATTTATTTTAATGAATTAATTTAATAATAACAACGTCATTCTTTTATCATGTATGTAAATAAACATGAGAAAAGGAGACCTAGGAAACACTGGAATGTCTCTTGAATACCTTTGACCTCATGTTTTTCCTATTTTCTGAGAAACATTTAGCAGCTACCAAAACAACCAAATCTTTGGGCGGTGTTCCATTATTGTTCCTTGTGCATCCATAAGAGAAAGATATTTTATATTTTCCTTCTATCCGGAGTTAAAAGGGTAGTAGGTCAATGTTATGCTGATACTGATGCGAATCATTCGCCCGTGTCTGAGGTGTAAATAATCCCAACACTGTCAAACCATGTCGTGCATGTATGAGTGTGTGTGTATGTGTGTGAGAGAGAGTGTGTGTATGTGCATGCATGTTTGCGTGTGTGTGTGTGTGTGTGTGTGTGTGTGTGTGTGTGTGTGTGTGTGCTTGCACATGCACATTATGGTATATATGGATCCTAGAGGACAACTTTCAGGAATCAGTTCTCTCCTTCCACAGTGAGTTGCAGGGAGCAAAGTCAGACTTGGTGGCAATCACTGTCACCCACGGGAGCCATCGCACCCGCCCATTTTAATCCCATGGCACAACTTCAGTGGACCTAGGGGCAAGTTGTTCCTTGTCTCACATGTTGGTTTTATTTACCATAATTCAAAATTTCAACCTGTTTCATGAGACACAAAACCCAAAGAATCTGAGCTTCGTTACTAATTGAGCTAACTTGCTCCCACAGCTGGCAGACACTGTCTTTTGCATCCTTCTGAGACACCCATCTCTGCCAAAGCTGGTACATCTGAACAGCCCCTCCATGCTTCTTCACTTCCTGCTTCCTATCTTACACAAAGGAGCCACCATTTTAAGCCTTACCCATCTGTGGTCCCTTAGGAAACAACACAGCATCCTTGTACATTTAGAAGCAGCCATTAGATGTAGAGAATTAAGTTCTCACCTGAAATCATTTCACGACTGTTTCCTTTTTTACCATTATCTGACCCAAACCATGACTCTAATACTAAACAAATTCCCACATAATCCCCTGAAGACAGCACATCACCAAATTTTTGTAAAAAGATACAATTGCCATATGCACCATATTGATACTGAGAAATGCAGTAAGGCAGTCCTGGAGCTATGAGCCTCTCCCTCCGAACAGGCTGATACCCTAGTCATGTGACCTCCAGCAAAGCCAACCCCTCACTCTAGGAAATTTGAATGCTGTAGCTATCCCAGGTTTGGGGAAGAAATGATCCTGCCATTGATGTCAAAGGGGAAAGAAATTGCCTTCTCATCATTGAGACTTGGGATTATTTACTAAATAAAAAGTGTTTTCTTTACAGTAGCCTCTTGGGAAGATCAGAGGAAAGCATACCCAAAAAGTCTGGGTGTAGACTGCCCTCCATCGTGGTCCACTTGAGGTTGGCAGTTTCATTACATTTTCTGATTTTAACTTCTTCTTTCTAGGGGAAGACACACGTATGGATTCCAGGGATCAAAGTTGGGTCACCAGACTTGGTGGCAAGCACCTTTAGCTGGTGAGCCGTCTCGTCGGCCCTTACATTTTATTTCTCTTCACCCATCAAATACACTGAACTTGGATCTTGACAAAAGACCAAAATTTACCATTATTAAAGATGCTCAGAAGCACTCCAGGCAGCAGTATGTCCCCATACGCCTCTCTACCAGCCCATCCCCCACAGAGCCCCAACACCATCCTGAGAACAAGCTGCTTTTCATATATGAAGCTCTTGCTGTTCCCTGTTGCCCAGGTATTTTTAAAGAAGTAACTAGTGGCTGAGGACATAGAGTTGGTAAAGTGTTCACCTAACACGTACAAAACCCTAAATTCAATCCTCAGCACCCAGAACCACATAAATCTGGGCATTGCTGCACACACCTTTTAGCCCAGCACTATAATGAGCAATGGAGGCTGAAGGATTAGGAGTTCAAGGCCATCCACAGTTATATGGTGAGTTCTGAACCAGCCTATGACACATGAGATATTACATCAAAAATACACAGGGAGAGACAGAGGGAGGGGGGAGGGTAGGAGGGAGGGAGGGAGGAAAGGTGAAGGGGTGAAGACAGAGAGGAAGGGGGATGGGCACTAAACATTAAAAGGAAAAACACAGGGTGGGGAGGTCCCCCATACGAGCTGGTATATTCCCAGGAAGGACTGTCAAAAGCCATGTGAAAGACTAAGTGGGACCTTTAAAGACATCTAATGACTTCAGACCCTGGTGGGTTTTTCCCACTCTCGGGTCTCCCAGAGGCAGAGGTAGACTGCAGCAAGACCACTTTCTCTTTCTCGGTCACACCATGCACCGCCCTGTTGAAATCATTCACGCTGGCTTGAACGGCTCTCTCACCTCCTTTAGGCTTCTGTTTAGATACCACTGTATGCTCTGCAAACCACACGTAAAGTCAGTCATTTTCCACCATCTGCAGATTCCTCTCCAGCTTCCACTTCCTCTCATTACTTAGACTAGTGATCTAGTTCTTTTATCCATATAATTTCCATCTTCTTATATAAGACTAAATGATTTATCTCTTATTTAGCCTCTTTCTTATCTTCATCAGATAATAAGCACCTAGAAGGAAGAGACTTTTTTGTACCTTTCTTGATTAAAGATCCAAAAGTGTTACACTTTTAATGTTTCCATGGAAGCTGGTACATAGCTGATACTCAAAAGTATTTTTAAGGGCCAGCAAGATGGTTCAGCAGGTAAAGGCACTTGCCACATTTACACTGATGACCTGAGTTTAATCTATTGATCCCAAAGAGTAGGACAGAACTGAATCCTGCAAGTTGTCCTCTGACCTCTGTGCAAGTATGCCATGGCACACACGCCCATACACATGCACACACACATATAAATAAATGTAATATGTTTTCAACTTGTTTAAATAATTAAATGGTGGCAGAGTTATCTTGTCCTGCCTACTAATCCCACTACTCCTACCCTGCAAATGGTAGATGAGCTGACACACGGTAACGAGTCCTCCACGTGACCACTCAGTGTCTTCCTTCGTTTTGAACAGTCCTGAGAAGGCAGGTGATGATCAAGTGTCCTGGTGAACCTCAAGTGTCCTGGAGAACACACATAGAAGGTTGTTTCATCTGTCTGTTTCTCTAGGAATCACACACACACACACACACACACACACACACACACACACACACACACACTGCTTGCTATCTGTGGCACCATCCCTTAATGCATCAGGCATATTGATACAGTGATAATGGAAGAGAAAAAGCTATAAGATAAGAATGGAAAAGGGGAGCCTGGGATGAAGAATGCAGAGCATTGAGTCAAGTCAGTGAGATTCTGTGGGGACCAACTCGGTGCCTCTGTGCAGGAGATAGGGAATGAGGTGTAAGTGCATCCAGACCCCTCTGCCTGTACCATATGGGAGGCCAGCAATTTTCCCTGTCAATTACCACCATTCTCTGAGCCAGCAAAAATAAACAGACCAAAAGGGCAGGCTCCATATGAGCTTTCACCATGCACCTTGGCTCCCTCTCCAGCCCTTCCTCTAATGGAAAAGGAAAACAGAAAGGAAAATTTTCTTTCCTATGTTTAAGCATATGGGACTGTGAAAAAGACAGAGATTCAACAATATGATTGTAGGAGTTGGGTTTTCCATTTCTATTTTCTTCCTTTTATAAATTAAGCT
This sequence comes from Peromyscus californicus insignis, assembly GCF_007827085.1. Lineage (NCBI taxonomy): Eukaryota > Metazoa > Chordata > Mammalia > Rodentia > Cricetidae > Peromyscus > Peromyscus californicus. Next base: position 70,380,925 of record NW_026294436.1, on the reverse strand, counting down.
TTGTAAAGTGTTTTTAAAAGGTCATAACTGACTCTCAATGAATTGAAAGCCATAATTATTTTGAAATGTGTGCTAGCACCTGGCCACCTATCTAGGGCTTTGATGTATGTTTGCAGAGATGTTCTAAGTAGGATGTACAGCCAGCAAGTGAAAGCGAGACCGACCACTGTCGTGCAGGGAAAGAGAAGGCCAAGTTTCCACGTCTATATTCACAAAACTTCTGTCACTCAGAAACTTGTCCCTGGATGTCTTTCATTAAAAATACATGCTCATGGAGCAAAAATCTGCTTTTAAAAGAACATTACTCTTGAAGCCTTTTTACTCTTAAAGACTGTCCTAGCAGCATGATTGTCTGGTTAGGAAATCCAGGGATGGGTATACAGAAAGCTGCTAGGAACGATGACGTAGCCAGACTCCAGGAAACCAGGCCCATGTCTACAACTAACTCAATGTCTATATAACAGCATTGCTGAAACATTTTCAATGCTGTTTCCAGAAGCAACAAAAACATGACCTTGTTAGGAGCAAATCTCATACATACCTGAAATCTCAAAAAATCGCAGAGGAAAAAAAAATCAACCAAATTTATATGAACAATGTGTAGAATGTGTTCATGGGCTTCAAGACATAATGTTATTGTAGAGTTTCCCCATGTTGATCTCTAGGTCCCCTAAAATCCGGATCAAATTCCTGGCAAGGTCTTTTGCAAAAACCAATAATCTAAGTCCAGCAGCAGGAAATGCAAAGGATCTAGAAACAGAAACAACTTTGAAAAAGAAGAACAAAGCTGGAGGCGCATTGCTCTCTGACTTGAATCTTTGTTAAAGCTGCCGTCAGGAGAGTGGGGTACCAGCATCCATAGAAACAGAGAGGCTGCTGGTACTCATGCTCTGTGTGTGTGTGTGTGTGTGTGTGTGTTATATGTGTGGGTGTGTGTTATATATGTGGGTGTGTGTATGTGAGTATGGGGTGTGTGCATGTGTGTGTGGTGTATATGTGAGTGCACACATGTGTGGTATGTGCGTATCTAGGTACGTATATGTATGTATATATGTACATACATATAAATGATCATATATGTATGTGAATGATTTTTAACAAAAGACCAAAAACAATTCATAGGACTTGTATGTTCATATGCAACAAAAGTAAATATGGATTCATACCTTCTACTGTTTTCAAAAACAGCTCAAAGCTGGGCCTGGTATCTCACATGAATTATCCTGACATTCAAGAGGTTGAGGCATGGACAGACTATGGATAGTGAAGAAAAGGAATGCATGTGTAGAATTGAGATACACAGTACCAGATGGAGACCCTGTCTCAAAAACAAAGCAAAACCAGAAAAGCTCAAACAGATCACAGATCCAAATGTCCACCTAAAAACTAGCAAAAATCTTAAAAAAAAAATCAAAAGGTCACCTCTGTGACCCTGAGTCAGATAAAGAACTCTTAGATACAGTAGCAAAGAAAGATTCACAAAAGTTAAAATATAACTTGGGTTTGAATAAGTTCAATTTCCCAATTCAAATCACCTAGCAAAAATTTAACCTTCTACTTTTGAAAAATATTGATTAGACAATGAAAAACACAAACCTGTGTCTCATAAAGGACTTGTGTTCCAAATACAAAACAGAATCTTAAAGCTTAATAAGAAAGCAAATGCCTGAATTAGCTTTTTAAAAATGGACAGTCTTTGAATAGACATCTCACCAAAGAAAATATACAGTTGACAAATGAGAGTGTAAACACCCTTAACGTCATGAAGATGTCAAGGTCAGTGAAGACGTCAAGGTCAGTAAAGGTGTCAAGGTCAGTGAAGGTGTCAAGGTCAGTGAAGATGTCAAGGTCAGTGAAGGTGTCAAGGTCAGTGAAGATGTCAAGGTCAGTGAAGATGTCAAGGTCAGTGAAGGCAAAAGCACTACACATATCACTATGTGCATATTGAGATGGGTCAAATTTAAAAGACTGACTGTATCATGCATCAGTGAAAACATCTGTGAGGTAACAAGGATATAAAATGGTCCAAACACTTTGGAAAACAATTCCTCATTTTCTTAAAAAGCAAAGCATCTTCAATACGGTTATTCTGACTCTAGGCATTTACCTAAAAGAAGTGAGACCATGTGTTCCTACAAAAGCTTGGACTAGAATGGTCAGTGTAGTTGCTATGTTCATGGCAGAATGTAACGGCCAAAAGCTAGAAACCACGTGAACATCTAAGAGCTGGACAGATAACCTCACCATGAGATAGTGATGGAGAGACACTGATATGTCTACATCATGAGTAAACCTAATAAAATGATTTTCAGTCAAAACAGAGGATGTGGATTCTACCTACACACAGCTCTAGAACATAAAATTAACCTGTAGGCAAAGGTTTCCCAGTGGTGGGAGACTCAGGAAAGGAGGGAGGGACCCCAACAGGGCAGAGAGAACCCCAGGAAGTACTGGCTACATCCGTGTGGTGATAGATTCATAAATAGATGTATGCCAAACTTCAGGAAATGACACACTTTAAGGATGTGTAACTCACTTTATATTGATTATACCTCCATAAAACTATCTTCTTGGCCAGGCGGTGGTGGCACACACCTTTAATCCCAGTACTTGGGAGGCAGAGGCAGGCAGATCTTTGTGAGTTCGAGGCCAGCCTGGTCTATAGAGCAAGATCCAGGAAAGGCACAAAGCTACACAGAGAAACCCTGTCTCGAAAAACCAAAAAAAAAAAAAAAAACTATCTTCTTACTTCAAAATGCAAACAATAAAAATGATCTACTAAGACAACACTATAACCCTGAGATGTCCCCTCTTATATCTTAACAACTATAGGGAAGTAACACAGGTAATAAGGACAAACTTTTTAATTTTTCTAAAACTGACTCTGCTGAATACTTACCAAACAGCCCATGGTTCTAATAAGGAATTTACAGTAGCTTGCACACTGAATCCACCCAGGGATGTCTCCTTTTTAACCAAAAGTATTTCTAAACCTAGGGTAGAATAAATATTTGCCTCAGTTATGTTTCCTCACAATGTGCATCCCGTGGCCTTTTATCTCTCTTCTCTCTCTACTCAGAGCTCAGAAAACAGACTAAATCACTACCAAAAACAAAAGGACAATTTACTGTGTTTCCCATTGCTCACATCAATCTCTCCATACTTCCCGAAGACCAGGAATCCAGTCGCCCTTGATGTCTCTCAGCTTGGTGCCTGGATACAGAGTCAGGACCCTGGCCTGGGCAGAAGAGGGCTCATCTTGATGCTCTGTCAGCTTGTAAACCACTTCATATTCCCAGTGAAGGAGTTCTTGGGTTTGAATAAGTTCAGTTCCCCAGTGCAGATCGATTAGCAAGTACCACTTCTCAGCAATGCATTGAGACTACAATGGGAAAATCAAACAGTGAACTCTTCATATCTTCCAAGTAGACTTAAGACTCTCGAAGCTTGCTAATACATAATGCTTTCTACCACATAGGTGCCCGGTACTAATGATTGACCAGTGTAGCCATGAGAGGGCAAAGCCTCAAGGGTATGGAATCCCTCTGAACTCTTTTTGTGGAGAAGGTAAGGGATGTGGGGCAGAGCCATGTTTCTAGAGAGAAATCCTCAATCAGCCAGCAGAGCCTGTGTCGAGCCCTGCTTCCTGTCAGAGAGCATTCAACTCACGGGAGGACTGAAGAAGACTCCCACTGGGCAGTTAGAACTGGCAAGGCAGCCAGCCAACAGGCAGAATGTAGGCGGCTCTCAGCCACTCTCAGCTCTGTACAGAGGAATGAGAGGAAACTGTGACCCAAAACTGACACTTCCTCAGAGCATCACCCAGTGTTTCCAGCAGAGAACACAGCCCAGTGATAATGGAGCTTTGAAGCGTCTGGCCAGAGGCCAGTAGACATTGGAAGTGTTCTTTGGAGAATATCTGCTTTAGAGAATATCTGCTTTAGATTACTCCCTGTGTGGAGGAAGCCACACATACTGACTTTAGCCTTTCTCTCCTGCCTTCAGAATGCAGGGGCTTCAGGTTGACTGACCTCAATCCTGCTCTTTTGGCTTAGACCTAAATGTCAGGGGTAGTGAGCCTGGGGGTTTTTGTTGAGTTTTCTCCCTCTGGTACTGTGTATCACAACTCTACTATGTGCATTCCTTTTCTTCATTGTCTCATTGCAATGTTTTATTCCTGCTTTCCACAGCCCTGGAATGTTCTATTTCTCTTCTATGGATGTTTATTCTAAAGATACAATGGAAGCCTAGGTCTACCTGATAATTAAATGACATTCTAAACTGCCTAACTACAAGCCCGCTCATTAAAAATAACTAGTTAGTTTTCTGTTGCTGTGATGAAACATCATGACCAAGACAACTTATGGAAGGAAGAATTTATGGGGGCTTATGGTTCCAGAGGGTTGGAGTCCATCATGGCAGAGAGACACGGCAGCAGGAACAGGAAGCTGAGAGCTCACACCTTCTAGTGAAAGTATGAAGGGAGAGAGCAAGCAAGAAGTGGAGTGAGACTCTAAATCCTCAAAGCCTGCCCCTAGTGACATACTTCCTTCAACAAGGAACCTTAAACCTCCCCAAACAGCACCACCAACTGGGGACCAAGTGTTGAAATGCCCAAGACTACAGAGGACATTTCTAGTTCAAACCACCCACCACTCTGGTTGAATTATAGGTCGAATGATATGCCACCCAAAATACTGAAGCATCTTTCTCATCTCTCTAAAGTCAAAACTCATTCAATAATAGATTCTACCACTCACACATAGACTGCTCAAATTCATGTTCTTGTCAATATTTTTACCAACATGTCCAAATATATGTGTGCTTGATTGTCCCTCTTTGTGAAGGGAGATTAGCTGGTGAATGTCACTTAGGAACTAAATCTTTGCCACTCAAAGTGATGCCCTCGGACCAGCCCTTGCCATCACCTGACAGGCCATTAAGAAGATGATCGGGCCTCAGCATAGAACAACAGAATCCAAATTTCATCATAACAAGATCATCAGTGAGCCCTGTGCCTATTTAAAGTTTATAAGGACTCTTTTAAATAGTTATCAGCCCCTTGGAGGGAAAAGGAAAATCAAGAGTTGCAACATGCTAACTGACAAAATTCCACAAAGGAGCTTGAGCCAGTGCACTGCCTAGTGCTTTCCAGTGGTTGGCTCTGCGTCCATGAGTCCCCACTGGACCTTCACCCCACAGAGCTAAGAATGATGTTTGGCTAGATGAACTGGGCTCACTTATTCAAACATCAAAGGTGCTGATCAATCAGCGGAGGCTTCTGTCAAACCTTTCTAGGCTAGAAAATAGGTTGGGCAATATTAAGGAATTTGGGTTGATCATGAACTAAAAGGTCATTCTTGGCTCCGTTTGAATGTGGATGTCAGGAAAACAACCTGCTGCATGGTGACCAGCATTGCCCTCAAGAGAGCTCATCCTGAAGGCCGTGCAGAGATGAGGCCGAACCCCAGGACTGACAGGGTTGTTCAATGGGGCTGTGAGCATGCGGAATCTCACATCTGGAAACAAGCATAAAGTCACAGTGTTCTGCTCCCAAATTCACCCAATACTTAGCAGCTGATAATGAAGACTTTGCCTTTTCTGGCTCCTAAATATTCTAGTCGGCACGTGGAGGGTATCACATGCCCAGACTCAACAGAGTGTGGACAGAAAATATTAACAGGAAAAAGTGCATCTCTACTGGACTTTCTCCCTTGTCCCTCTTCCCTAGTTCATGTGGTGTAACTATTTACACATTTCTAATACTGAGCATTACAGGAGAGGCTTTGAAGTACTGAAGATATTCAGGCCACGTGCAAATACAATTCCATGTCACATAATGGACTTGAGCATTCAAAACTTCTGGTACTCTTGAAGAGTCCTGGAGTCAATCCCCATAGACACTGAGTCACAACTTGCCTGACTTCTGGATGTCCACTGCCATGTAGGGGTGAAGGGCAACAAAGAGACAAGAGAGGCACCCTGGAATGTAGCGCCTGGCCCTGTCTGTGGTGATCAGCACACCTCAGACCAGCCACTAACCTTTCAATCGGCCACATGAGCTCACCGCTCTCCCTTCTCTACGCTCAGTCTGGTTCTTGATTTCTGTGTTAATATTCTACCTGGCACGAGAGCTCTGTCCAGCCTCTTGCCCACCTGTTGGGAATCCTTCTTAGGACCTTGCCAGACTCCCTCTAAAAGCCACAACTCACCCTCTGGACCTCTTAGGATTATTTTCCAGATGGGCAGTGGACTACATTTAACATATACAGTATTAGACTGTAAGTATTACCACTGCTAGGAAGTCCCAGATGTTCTAGTGCACTTGAGAAATTATTCCATTTTCTTCTACTCTCTGTAAGCATCTAATACTGCTTATATGTGTTCTATTTGGTTCTTAGTCTTTAGTCAGAACGTATTGAAACAATGGGTTTCATTATGACATTTTCATACATGTGCACCACGCACTCTGCTCATTTTCACTCATTCCTCTTGCTTGTCCTCCTACCCTCTGACCCCCACACCCCCAGAAAGCCCCACTTCGACTTTGACACACACAAATATCGACAGATACATAAGATAGGTAGGTAGGTGGCTAATAGACAAGGAGCCCACATAAGAGAAAAAATGTGGTATTTTCCTTAGGCAGACTTATTAATTTAACATGGTGATTCCAGTCCCATCCATTTTTCTGAAGATGACATAATTTTGTACCTCTCTATGCCTGTAACAAAACTCCTCCATGTTTTGGCCACACGAAAGTATGTGTGGCACATACTTTTCATCTTAGCACTCCGGAGGCTGAAGCGGGAAGATGCATCATCTAGTGATTGATTTCTAGAGGAGCCAGGACTATATGAGACCCGTGAATGCAATGACAAGTGTACAGAAGACATTAAAGAAGCCCTGGGGACTTCCTGGCCACTGCTTGACAGTTCCTGTGCCGGTTGCCCCCAACCTATGAGGTGTCTACAAACTAATGGGGAAAAGAGATAAACGAAGGCCAGCTGTAGTTTTTTGTAGGATGAACACAATAACAGATACAGGGGGCCCTGGGAAATAACTCAGTCAGTGAAGTCCTTGCTTTGCAAGCACGAGAACTTGAATTCCGCCTCCCAGAAACCATGTAATAATAATAATAATAATAATAATAATAATAATAATAATAATAAAGAAAACTGAGCCTGGTGGCACACATGGCAATCCCAAAGCTGGGGAGACCGAGACAGACAGACTGACTCCTGGGTTTACTTTGTACTAAGCCTAGCCTAGTCACAAGTTCAATGCCAATGAGAGACCCAAGGCAAAGACAGTGACTGAGGCGACGGCTCAGTCAAGTGCTTGCTGAACAAGTACCTGATCCCCAGCATCCTTGTGAAAAGCAGAGTACCAAGGCACATGACTATAATCCCAGCACTGGAAGGATCAGGCATAGAAACAAAAGTATCCAGAAGGATCCCGGGGACTGGCTAGCCAGATAGTCTGCCCAAATCAGTGAGCTCTGGGATCAACAAGAGATCCTGCCTCAAAAATACAAGGTGGAAAGTGATGGAGGAAAGACATCCAAGAGTGACTTCTGCCCTCCACACTCACGCACACACACATGAACACTTATGCATACAAATAACAGATATGGGTACTGTATGCAGATGAGCCCAACAGATTACAGAAATCAATTTAGACAGAAAGACTTCAAGAAAGCGTCACACATGAAAATACTTCCATTGACCAGTTTAGGGCTCATGAGCTGCAATCCAGACTGAGGAGACAAGATTTAGGAAAACACCAGGAGTGAGAAAGCAAGACATTCCAGAAAGCAAAAGTACCCTGAAGAGCCTAATGCTGGCAGAGGACTTGTAGCAGAGTACTGAAAGGCTGAGTAGCTCTGGTATACAGGGACAAGGTTCCAGATGGTTCTGTGTATTCTACTGAAAAGATTACTCTTGACCTGTCAAACATTAGTTTGTTTGATCAGCAGTAAATAAACCCATCACCTTATGAAAATCGCACTGGTCAGAGGGTGACTAGGAAAAGCAAGATTAGTCAGAAGATAATTGCAGCCATCAAGAGGAACATACAAGCCCTGACCTGCATATAGAAGGCGGGAAAGGGGGCCAATGAGATGGCTTGGCGGGTAACGGCCATTGCCACCAAGCCTAATGACCTGAGTTTTAGACCTGAGAAGCCCTCTAGCCTCCATACAGGTGCTGTAAGAAAGAGAGAGGAATGGAAGGCTAGAGATGTGCTGAGGAAATGGAGTCAGGAGTGCCAAGCAGACAATTGCCTACGGCAGTGGGAGAGGAGAAGAAAAGAATTGGCTCTGCCCCGCCTGAATCTGGCCTCTGGCTGTGTGGACATGCACACATAACATGAGGCAGCACACAGCAAGCAAATGTCCAAGTAAAATCCAAGCACAGCGAGGAGCCTTATTAACTAAATAAAGAGCTGGTGATACAATAACATTAACAGGCATCTATTTATAATCTAAACTCCAAAACTTTGGGGAATCAGGGGTCGATTACAATAAAAACCCCAAACATATAGTCAGCAAGTGTTTCAAACAAAAACTAGAACGATGAAAAGTGATCTAGCCTCAAAAGAGAAGCAATAATTAAATAAGAAATATAAAGACAATGATTGCTGCCCGAGGCCACGCAATTAGCCAGAGTTCACCAGCAGCAAAGCCAAGATGGAGACGTTCAGAGGGCCTGCCATAGGAAACGGGAAGCTCACTGTGAGGTGGGGAAGAAGGCCTGGACTTCAGAGTCTGGAAGACCAGAATTTAAATTCCTGAGGACTGGGTTGGCTAGGTACTGCCTGTGCCTCAGTTCCCTTGCGTGGAAAAAGAAGAAAATAACCTATTTACTGAAGATATGTAAAAGCATTTTAGTGTAGTGGGTAGCCATTCCAGCTTTGGTCTGGAAGTTCCAACCCCCATTGAGGCTTCGGTAACTGTCACACCTACAAGGCGGGGCCGAGGAAGGGCCCTGAAGACCCGAGATCCGGATGGGCCAGCTCTCTTAGTCCCTGGACCCTGGACGCTGGAGGTAGGCCGAGCAGAGTTCTCCAGAGAACACCGCCGGACTGCACCACACCTTTCCCAGACCCTGTGACCTATCCCTTCACTTGTGAGTTAGCCCACAAAATAAACCTCCCTTTTAACTATGTGGAGTGGCCTTAATAATTTCGCCAATATTTTAGTCTTCATATGCCTTCAAGAGACAACAATACAGCCTGTGGCCTAGTGCTACAGGCCCTGCAACCCCAACTGTTCAGGAAGCTGAGGCAGGAGCACAACAAATTCAAGGATTGCCTGGGCTACAAAGTGAGTTCAAAGACAGCCTGAGCAATTAATGAGACTCTACCTCAAAATAAAAATGCAAAAAGGCCTGGGGAAAGCCACATATAGCCACACATGTCTGTAAACCTGACTCTGGGGGAGGGGGCAGGGGTGCCAGAGATGGGCAGGTTCCCGAAGCTCACAAGGCCGCCAGTCTAGGCAATTAGTAAATGCCAGATTCAAAGACCCTGTCTCAAAAAGTAAGATGGAGAAGACAGAGGAGGACACCAGACATCAATCTCTGACCTCCAAAAGCTTGCTCACATACACATAAAATAAAAATTGTCTCAGTGCCTGGCGCTGTCAGCTAGCATGCTCAAGGCATTAGAGTGAAGCCTCGGGACTGCAAAATGGAAGGGAGGAGAGAGGGAGAGGGAGACCTCCTTACTTTCCCCCAGAAGATAATCAATTTCCTGGCACTAAATTCTCAGAGGAGCTGACACTTCCTCAGCATGGACACAGAAAACAGAATGGACAACTTGACATGCATTAGGTCTCTTAAGCAAATGACAAAATAGACCATGCCCTAGCAAGCCAGGAATGGGAGACTCCTAAAACTGGAAGATCTCCCTGGCTCATCAGGGAGGTCTGCAAGTTAATTTCCATTTGAGTGAAACCAACATTAGCAATTGTCCCTCAGACAAAAGCTGGCTCCTTCCCAGCTTCTACTCTCATGGATAACCTTAGGGTGGAGCCTAGCAGGGAAGGTATCCATCCCAGATGTCTTCCCTCAGCTTCACTTAGTTGGCACAGGCTGGGACCAGGAAGGTTAAGGAGAAGCAGGGAGACAGCATTTCCCATGGAAGCCCTTTCTGAAGCTGCTGAACATTTTCCTGTTCAAAACACCACGTCATGACTAGGAAGACAGAGACACAGTTCACATGTAGGAAACAGAGGCTAAAGATCCTTCTGAATAGTCTACAATGCATGAGAAAGAAGCATCCATCGCCAAATGCCAATGGTGCTGAGACTGACACACACTCAGGATGGCCTTTCGACTGTTAGACAGTGATGCCTGTAGACTGTTAAGGAAGTGAAAGGAATGGCTTTAAAGTAGATGCAGTGAATTCTGCTCTGTTCACATTGCTTTATGGGCACTGATAAGGGATACAATTCAGAATATTATCGAGCACATGGAAAGCATATGTATCTGTAAGCTAACCTGTGTGTTGGCTGCAGCAATAGAGGAGAATGACCTTGGATTCTGAACCACACCTGAACACAAAGCTTGGCTCAAACTCTTGACTCCCTCATGTGCTATGGAAGCAGTTTTAGTAAATACAATAAATTCTCTCATCTTTGGCTTTCCCAGCACAGTAAAATTATTGTTGTGCAGCAATAGTGAGTATTGAATGCAGTACATACAAAAATCCAACACAGTGTTCATTAAGACACTATTTCCCCCAACTGTTTGTGAATTGATGTATGTTTTTTCACAATATAAACTTATTACCTAGTGTGTTCCAGAGTGGGTGCCCATTAATAAGGAAAGAATGAGGCTACAGCAGGACCTTTGCCCCTGACCAACGACTAAGGAAGTTCAACATTCAAATCAAGGAAGCCAAACAAAGAGCTACTTCCCCAGCAGCCCATCCCAATAGAGTTTTCCAATTTAGATCATTCCTGAAGACACCACCCCAGATAAATACCAGGTCATCAAGCTGCCCAGGAGTAAATGGGAAAGGGATAAGGAGGCTAAGTCCACTTTGGGTCAGACAAGTACTGAGCTGTGTGGTGGTAGGGAATTCCATGTACCTTCTGTTCTCTGCGTGAACCTCTATTTGAGCTGCTCAATCAAAAAGTCATTCTTCTATAATCCTAGACCTAGAATTAACTGGAAGTGGGAAGTGTCTTGGGTTGTATATGCATATTGTTAATTTCATTCATACCTACAGCTGGTATGATCAAGAGAAAATGAATAAGGGATATAGCTTGGTGGGTGATCTTCTAGCACGTGTTAATCCCTGGGTATAGACCTATAATCCCAGAATTTTCAAGGTGGAGTCAGGAGGATCAGAAGTTCAAAGTAACCCTTGTCTACACAATAAGCTCTGGGCCATTCCGAAATGAATCATTGCAGTTACTACCAGAAATTAATCACAAATTTGGGGGGGGGGGGGGAGAATGACAATTACAATTCATCATACATTTCTCAACCTTGGGTCTTGGCTCCCATTACCTTACATGTCTCTGGACTTGTTATATCTCTCAGTGTGTAGCAGTCTTGAGACAAAGGCCAGAAGGACTGAAACAGGGGGGAAGGGGGCTTAGAATGAGGGTAGACTTAAGGAGGTGTGACAAAACCAACAGACAAATTATCATGTAGGAGACACTCAATGCCTGCTCCTTCTCTGTCCCTACATCCCACCGTCATCAGCTCCAGCCCTCTCAACGTCTGTAGTGATTCCAGTCCCTGCAGAAGTCTTGTACCCTCCACAGTGTAAAATTCCCACTCATCAAACCACTGGACACAAGTTCTCTGCTGTGCACAACGGTGAGATAACAATAGCCAAGAGCATCCTTGCCCATCAAGTGCTATCAACATGGATAATAAAAGATAAATACATATTAGGAGGGCGGAGAGATGGCTCAGCAGTTAAGAGCACTGACTGCTCTTCCAGAGGACCCATGCTTGGTTCCCACCACCTACATGGCAGCTTACAACCACCTGTAACCCAGATTCAGGGAATCTGATGTCCTCTTGTAGCCTCCAAGGGCAACAAACTCATATACACTAAAAACACAAGTATGTCTTGGTCTCCTAGTTCTCCCAGGGAGAGTCTTCTTGGATAATCTGGGCTCATCTCTGAGTCAAGCTCTGGATTTGGGCCAGTCTCACGCATAATTGAGAAAGAGATCCACCCTGGCATGAGCCCCCTCAGCTCCCACACCAAGAGCCTGTTTAGTTTGGCCGATATTCTCCAGTGGCTCAGCAGTTCCAAATCACCTACTGCTCATAGAAGCACTAAGTGCAGGTAATTGTTTTATATTCTGAGTCATTTCAGGGGCAGCCAATTCATGTTATCTCCCCTACCTGCCATGGGCATCCATAAGTCAGCTCTCCTACATCTGGTTCTTATTCCTGGATAATGAGTGTGCTGTGTAGTTTCTGCCAACATATAACCTCCATGATCTTCTGTGTTATTACCAGTTAAAAAGAAATAATGATGCTTCATCTGGCATTTGACTTTATTATAAAGACTAAGACTATACGTGACAACAATGTCCATAGCAAGACAATCATCCTTCTTTCCCCTCTCCCTTTACAACTATCCTAACTTGTGGATAACTAACACAGTATATAGAATCAGATTTAAAGTGGTGTATTCTAGAGAAAAATGATTCCAGGGTTATACACAATAATAAAAATCTAGACATATATTCGTTCAACAAACACATGTTGAACATTTACAATGAATTCACTTAACACAGATGAATCACAGGAAATGTCCCTCTGTTAATAAGAGGAACAGACATAAAGAATTCAAGCAAAGCTTTAGAGAGGGTGTAGGTCTTGAGTTTGACACTAAGATATGACGATATGGTCAGAGACCAGACACCCTAAAGACAGGACTCATCTGGAGCGAGGCAGATTCATCACATTGAAAGTTCTAAGGAGCCCAGTGTGACAGAGAACAGGGAGCCAAGAGAGGAGTGCCACAGAGAGGAAAGTGGTTATTCAAAAGCAGTAGGTAGATTTGGAAAGTTAGCCTAGAGCCAAGCCATAAAGGTTACTACCTATCATACTGCCGTGTGGCCTCTCCTGGGGAAGAGGTACCTGATGACACACTGACGATTTGATTCCACTCAAATGTAGCTTGGTGAACCAGTGAGGAGCACGGAAGACTCATAGCCAGCCCGCCGCCGAATCACTGAAAATCTCACCCCAGCATGGGTGACAACTCACAGAACCTGTGTCTCTGGAGCTCCCTGTGCGACTTGTAGGCCAGCGCCACCCAAGGCTCTTCTCTCCAGCAAGTACTTCCGGCTTTCAGGACCGTCAAAGGGGGCTGGAGAACCTTGTGTTTCAGAGCCTGCTGAGCATCCTCGGTTCCTTGAGCTTCCCAGGTCCTTTCTGTTTCACTGGCTCCTAGGATCTACTGACCCTCCCTCTGCATTCTAGGAGGCGATATTTCAATTAAGAGGAAATAGCTATACAACATCTACCCTCCCTCCATGTCTTCTCCAAGTCCAAGGGGCATCTCAACGTCCTGGCCTTGACAATCAAAGTGAGCAAACCACGGAAGTACTCCTGACTTTATGTATGAACCCCAGAAAGAACATTCAAAAACAGACAGAATCGAGAAGGGCATTCAGGAAGCTGATGCTCAAATCCAAAGCCCCATTTCTGTTGAATAGCATATGCTCTTGGTAAAGAGTCCCAGTGGTGCTATGAGTGGGGTAGGGGTGGGCAGGCACCCTAGTCTGCTTTCTGATGCTGCGTTAAAACACTAATCAAAAGCAACTTGACTTACGGGTCACAGTCCATCATGAATGGTAGCCAGCCAGGGCAGGAGTCAAGGGAGGAACCTGGAGCAGACACCGAAACAGAGACTATGGAGGAGGTTTGCTTACTGGCCTATTCGGCTACCTTCTTACACATCCCAGGCCCACCTGCCCAGGCATGGCACTGCCTCCAATGGGCTGAATGCCCCCATATCGATTAGCAATTAAGAAACACCCACACCTCCAAACAGAGACACCATTGCAGGCCAGTCTGACGGAGGCAATTCCTCCGGAGGCCCCTTCTTCCCAAGTAATTCCAGTTTGTGTCAAGCTAGACAGCCCTGGGAGGGGCGTAGTGATGAGCCTCCTGCCATTCTTAGATCACAAACAGTGTGGGCTCTCCGAGTGTGCTTCCCACCTCATCTGCTGCCTTTAGAGTTCTAAAGAACCATTTGGACTTTGTGTTTCACCCCACTGGCTTAGTGCTTGCATCCGCTTACATTTTGTATTCTTTGGCTGTGTCTTAGGTAACAATGCTTTTTGGTGCTTTTTATACATCTTCCAGGAGGGTTGGGGGGACATTAAGTCAGTTCTTCCTGGTGTGACCTAGCAGATGGGCCCTTTCCCCCATCAGCTAAGGGATTGAAAGACAGGAAAATAGCACAGTGCAAAGTGGAAACGTTTATCAACAAGCCTTACCGACTTCTGGAGTAAAGAAAGGGCCTCAGAGCTGGAGAGACCACCAGCTCTAAAGGGGTTTGGGTGTTATTTGGGTTTCGGGTGTCATACTTGGTGATTCTCCATTCCCTTTACTTTTCTATTGGTCTAAAGGTACCTATAATACTCCTTCTGTAGTAGGGATTGGGTCTCCGTCTCTGTGGTTACTGATGGTCTAGGTAAGAACGGGCGCCACAAGCTCCTATGTTCTTTGTGGTTAGCAGGTATGGGGAGACCCACCATACATGAGAGGAAATGGGCTGTGTTTCAGAGAAACACAAACTTACCACTGAGGACAAAGAATACAAAGAAATGGAAACGCGATGCCCGTGTGTGGCGGGGGAGCAGAAAGCCATTTAAAAACTCAAACTGGGACTATTGGGTATTGTGTTCTCCTTCTTTCCTCCTAGGAGCCCACAACCTCCTTCCCTGTTTTAGATAAAACAAGTGGGGGAGGGGAAGACACAGAACAAGACCTAGGAAGAAGGCCATCTCTGATGGAAGTCACACAGTCAGAATGAATCACCTTGATGCTTGTATTTCTGAGCCTAGACATGAGCTCATTTTTATGTAAGTTTCACCTGTGGGTTTAAAAGTCACTTCAGCTCCATAGTGTGAAAAGAGACTGTAGTCGTCAGGCATCTATCTGTTGGTCCAGTTTTTTATGGACTGGTCTCTCCAGCTATTACAGAAAACCTTCCAAAGTACTTCAATAAAGGAAGAGCACATATCCCAGTGAAGAGCCTGTGATGTCTGCCTCTTATCAGAACACTGGGAAAGAGATGGCTGGAACTTTGCAGGAGACAGTGTTGAACCATATTCAACTGGGAGCTTGATGAATCTTCCAGATGACAGCAATAATCCACCCTGCCTCTCTCTCCAGCTTCATCCCACATCCCCTGTGCACACATCCCTCTTCCAGCCTCAGGGTGCGTTGGGCTCCATTAATCTGCTGCACTTTCATTTTGATCCATTTCATTCATTGCACTATGCAAAGTGCCTTCCCCAAAGTCCCCTTCTCTGCTGGGTGAAGTCCCTCTTGTCCATCATCTGCAATAATGGAGATGGCATTAGCACATGCTTCAGAGGACTCTTGGGAGAATTATAAAAGACTATCTGTCTTATATTCTCAGATCAGCATCTGGCTGTGCACAACACTCCATACATTGTAGCTATCATCATTCCACTTCTTTCTAGATTCAGTTCAAACATCGTCACTGGTAGCAAACCATCTATTGGTCCCTTCCATCATACGTTGTATGCTGGGGGCACACTGAATATCTCTCTCACAACAACAATAATGAGGAGGCTTTGTTGACCACTTTGTGCAACTTCTGCTCTATTTCTTTATATGTAAACCTCACACTAGCAGTAAAGAAGCATCTGTTCTAAAGTTCCCATTTTGGAAATGAGCGAGCAGAGAAGTTAAGCCAGTTTTTCCAAGATGGCGGAATCAAAACTCAACCTAGAATGCACAGCTTTAAGAATCCATGTCTCCCACTCAACACACTGAGCTTCTGTAGGTTTTCAGTTCACGGTGTTGTTGCTCCTGTGGCTGCTTTCTTTTAATTTGGCTCTTTAAAGATGTATGTGTCTTTATTTTATGAATATGGGTGTTTTGCTTCTAAATATGTCTGTGCGCATTGTGCATGTAGTGCCTACTCAGGCCACAAGTGGGCGTCAGGTCCTCTAGCACTGGAGTAACAGAAGGTTGTGAGCCACCATATGGGTGCTGGAAACTGAACCTGTGCTCTTAACAGCTGAGCCATCTCTCTAGCCCTTTGATTTTGCTCTTGTGGTATATTATTGGCACATGCTTAAAATGTTTGATAAATAAATATTCCAATTCCCATCATACCAAGAAAAAAATGAAGACTAGAAAGTTCAAAGGAAAAAAAGAGTTGACCTAGGAGAACTAGGTTTACGGCTGTCACCTGGCTCTGGATCATGAAGGTTCTGCTTGACTAAAATTTAGGGCAAAAAATGGGCTTGGAATGCTCATAAACAGCATCCTAGTGTGGTCTATGGGTATGCTGACCCAGCAGAGGAGAGCAGCTGTATAAAGACGGCTTTTCCTATAAGAACTCTGTTAACAAGGAAATCAACCAGACAGTGACTCTAGGCTGGATTGTCTCACCTCTCCTGTCCAGCCATATTCATCATGCCCTGAACTCCAAATGCCCCTCCAGTGTCAATATGCCTGTGTGAGAACATGGGCTATCTCCACAGTCCTGCAGGCTATGTAGACCGTGTTAGGGCTAGAAATGTGACTCAGGACTAGTAATGTGACTCAGGAGTAGAGTCCTTGCCCAGCATGCCCACCACCCTACACATGCTAGTAGTCACATGAAAATCCCAATCTAGTGCTGTGTTCCATGACTATAGTTTGTCTCCTGGGTTATATTTAAAACAACAAAGCCCTGTTTTCAAGCCTGGCATATGACAGACCCTCAGTGTATACTGGATGGACAGATGAGTGGGTAAAAGGATGAGTATGTAAGAACAAAGGGCTAGAACTAGTCCGTGAACCTCCCTCTTTGTGTGTCTACCCTACACAGCACAACAGCCCACCATCCATGATCTCACCCATCTTGGGACACAGCACCCTCCAGTGAGCATGTATCGCTCTGACAGGATTGTATGTAGGCAGTGAAGGAAACGTGAGTACTCCTCACTCACTCTGTCTACAGCAGGTAGATAGCATAGAGCCTGCTGTCATAAAGACAGATACTGAATCAAAGTTAAATAAAATCATTCAAATTTTATTCACTGTTTCAAGCTTTGTGTTTGTATAAAACCTACATTTTCAAGTGCTACCCTGATGCCTTGAACTTCATAGATTCCCCCCTAAGGGTTTTGCCCTCTGACAAGTATTAAATCATTCAAATAGACCAATCGCTTTCTCATAAAGGATCCACAAGTATGAAGTCTGCCTGTCACAGCCCTGCTGCCTCTCTGCTATGAGTGCTGTGGCCCTAGATGGCATACCGTGTCTGCCTCCTCTAGATTGACTACATATAACTGACTTCTCTGCTGCTGTTAATGGTCTTATCTACCCGGAGTCAAGTCTCTCATGCTATTTATAGAAGGGGAATCTCTTCTTTATTGCTGGACTCAAATGTATGTCATTAGAACAAGTTCTGAGGGCTGACTAGAGGGCTCAGTGAGCAAAGACACTTGCCACCAAGTCTGAAAACCTGACTTCAATCCCCAGACCCCCATGGTGGGTGGAGACAACAGACTCCAGCACATCATCCTTAGCTCAAACACACATACACACATACACACACACACACACACACACACACACACACACAAGCGTGCACACACACTAGATAGGTGATGATAGATAGATAGATAGATAGATAGATAGATAGATAGATAGATAGATAGATGATAGGTGAGTAGATGGATGTATGGATGATTGAGTGGGTGGATGGAGAGCAAGAGTTGTTTATTTAATATTAAGCAAAATAAACCAGCCCCCCACCCCATTGAAAGTTGGGCTCCTATATTCCAACCAAATGCCAAATTTGCCAGCTTCCTCTCCTGAGGTGAACAGAGAATTCCTAAGATGGACGCTATCATTGGGGAGGGGAGGTAAAGGGAGAGAGCTGTGGGGAGGAGGCAGGGTGTGGGGAAAGGAGAAGACAGCTCCAGCCAAGCACTGTGGTGGCCTCTGAGGAGTTCTGGGCTCCGGGAGACCATGTTCTAAGAGGGAAAGAAAGCATACCAAGATGAATGTGAGCTCATGTTCAGCACTGTCAAGATGAAAAATGGTAATTCCAATGGTAATGTAGTAGAACAGGAAGTAGGAAGTTACAGGCTTTGAGCCACATTCAGCCCTGACTTGGTATGACTACAAACATTTTCAATGACTTTTTAAAAATCAAAAGGTGACTAACATTTCATAGCACATAAATTATGCAAATTTCAAATCACAGTACTCTTAAATAAAGTTTTATTGGAGCAGAGCCACATACATTCACTTTCAAACCATGATGACCCCACACACACAAATGAACAGCACTAATTGGACTCAATGAGTTATTAAAATTGAAAACACAAAGTTGTGAGGGAAGTGGGGGGGGTCTGGGTAGGAGTGGCTATGCTAGACATAAATCGCGTATGTGTATGAAATTCTCAAAAAAATAAACTAAGGACACATCTAAACAAGGAAAGGTTCCCCAGGGTTGGGAGCTGGATGATGATAAGGAGGAAGCCATTGCAGGCCTGGAAGAGACATTCATTCCCACAGAAGGTGGATGAACAGCAAGATGCTGCAGGGTGCCAGGGCAGTGAACTCAGAACACGAACACGGATCACTTTCCAGGCCAACGCTCTCCCAGGCCTCCCGCTGGCACTGAAGACGAGACAGAACGCAGAAACACGCTGATATGTGGAGCTTAAGCTCCAGGCCGCTGGGTTTCTCTCTGTCCTGCCTTAGTGGCTCTGTCTGGTTTTCCTTCTGTCTCAGTTTTAAAAATCCCTGCCGTCTGGGAGGTTGAAGGAATGGCTCGGTCAGGCAGGTGCGTAGACCATCTGAATTTGATCACAGCACCCACGTAAAAAGGTGGGTGTGGAGGTGTGTGCACATGCAACCCCAGCGCTGCGCGGGCAGGGACGGGAGGATCCCTGGGGCTCCCCAGCCAGCCGTCCTCCTTAGTCCGTCCCAGACCCTCTCACAAACAGCACCCGAGACACGGCACCTGAGGCTGTCCTCTGGCTTCCATGTGCATGCACTCATATGTGTACCTGCACACACACAGGAACACACACACAGAAAAATTAGGGGGAAGGAGGGGTGGAAAAGGTATAAATATGGTATGAAATTCTCAAAAATATCAAAATTTTTAAATCTTGAATTTAAAAATTAAAAAAATCAATGCCTTTCAGCACTTACTTTCCGCCACCTAAGTATAAATGTAATTGCATCTTTTCCTTTTTGCATACAGCAGCTAACCCAGAGCCTAGTACCTAAGAGATAAAAATGAACATTGCATAAAACCATCCACCCTTTCAGCATACATTTCTGTCTGTGCTCCGTGCCAATCCAGGGTGTTCTGAGACCTGTATTTTCCAAGTGTTGCTTTCTGGTGTAAGCAAACTTTTAAATGAACAAGCTTCGCTTCTCTCTTAGACATAGGGACGTGAAGAGCCAGATCATAAATACATTAGCTACGGTGGGCTGTAGAATCTGTCATGCTGTCCAACTCTGCCACTTCTCCTAGGAAAGTGGTCCTAGACAATGGGACACACGAGAGTAATGCTATCCTAAGATAGGACCGTAATTATGAATACAGAAATATGAATTCTATGGGATTTATTTTCTCATATTATGAAATGTTAAGTCTTCTTTTAATTTATTTGTATTCCATAATTAAATTGTAAAACTCAAGCCAGTGAGATGACTCAGTGGATAAAGGAGTACAGTGGCAGGCCAGATGACCTGAGGTGGATCCTTGGGACACACGTGGCAGAAGGAGAGAACTGACTCCAAGTTGTCCTGATAGCCACACACGAGCTGTATCATGTGTGCATGCCCCCCCACATACACACAAAAATAAATAAAAATATGTCATCAATAAGACAAAATAAAAGGAAAAGTGTAAAATTCATTCTCTGCCTGTAGGCTCAAAAGAACAAACAAACACACCTGAAGACAAGCTGTATTTAGTCCGTAGACAAAGCGCAGTTCAAAAGGGAGGTAGACAGTTCAGGGCTGTGACTGTAGCCCAGCTGATAGAGCGCTTGCTTGTTGTGGATGGAGCCCTGGCTTCCATTCCCAGCACTGCATGAAGCAGATGTGGCAGTACGTATCTACAATCCCAACTCTCTATCCTCAAGGCCAGCCTGGGCGACGTCAGACCCTGTCTCCAGAAAGCAAGGAGAGGGGCTGGAGAGATGGTTCAGTGGTTAAGGGAAGTTGTTGCTTTTACTGAGGGCCAGGGTTCAATTCCCAGCACTCACTTGTTGGTTCACAATAAACTAATTTCAGTCCCAGAAGATCCAATGCCCTCTCCTGACCTCCTAGAGCACTGAGCATAAACATCACCCATGCATGATGCAGACAAAGCATTCATACATATACACTAAAATATATATATATGTATGTATATATATATATATATATATATATATATCTTTAAAAGAAAGAAAAAAAGGAGAGATGGGGGAGGGAGGGAGGAAGAGAGGGAGGAGTAATGCATAGCAAATGAAAATAAACATGTTCATGTCCCATCAATCATTTGCTGCATACCTGATATGTACACAGCCATGATGCCCACAGTTGCTGAGTTGTGCTGATATCAGATAAATTTACTGAGTAAAAATTACTGAGTAGATTCCCATGTCAAGTCAGATAAGTATATGCGTGAAATGCTCACCCCTGAAAATGATCGGCTTTACAATGCAGAGCATATTTCAAAGGCAAAGGAACACAGCCACTGCCTCTGCTCCGTGCAGTATTTTTAAACATCCAAAACTGTTATTTCAAAACAAAATGCCTCAAACAAAGCAAAGTGCACATTCTTCACTTGGGGTTACGTACCCATGATGCCAATGTTGAACTATCCAAAGCTGCCTGTGAGTAATCTGAAGACAAAAAAGTATTTGAAAAATTTCTGTGCTGCTGGGGGAAAAAAAAATAGGTTTTTTCACCTTTGGATAACTCTGAAACAGGTAAGTGGACTTACATTTACCTTCCAAAATAAATCCATTTGAGATTGAGCCTGAGGAAGAGAAGAGCCATGGAGATCCTGCACAGGTTCCATTAATGGCTCATGAGGCCAGGGATTTGGGGTGCGGGGACTGGGAATCATCGGCTGAAACACATTCTCAGTCACACATGGTCCCAGTTTTTTTTTTTTTTTTTTAAAAAAAAAAAAAAAGCAGCTACGGAGCAGGATATGGAGTATCACCGCACTGAGTGAAGTCTTTCCTAATGCAGCGTCCCCAACAACCTGGACGAGGAAGTCAGTGAGTGCAGGGCTCCCACCCAGGGGGAAGTCAGGTGGAAGGCCCACGTTGGGGCTGGGTGTCAGAGATCAAGCAGAGGGAGGAAGAAGCAGCCAGCACGGAAGGTCAAGGGTGACCAGGGCTCTGATGTAAGAAAGAAGGCAGGAAGGATTTGTAGGTATGCAAATAGAAACAATATATACCTGTGCTGTGGAATTAGAACTGGGGCATCCATGTGACCTCCTGGCTGTCAGCATATATACGGATAGAGATTTAAGTGTAGATACGCTTTGCTGTAGCTTGAATTCATGCTGAAATGTAATCCCAATGTGGAAGGGACAGAATGAGACCACATCTGGGGATGATCGCCCCAGTTATCGGCCCCCAGATCACAAACTTTAGCCACAGGCACTGAACGGGATAGAGCATGAAGCAAATAACAGGGAATCCTGGCCCTTGCCTGCCTTTCTCCCTATCCTCTTTGTATTCAGTCTGGCCCCTTGCCCATGGGAAGAACCACCTACATTCCTGGTGGGCCTGCCTTCCTCAGTTAACCATCTCTGGACACACCCTCACAGACATTCCCAGAAGGGTGCTTCCTAGGGAATCCTAAATCCAGTCAAACTAGCAATGAAGACTGTCATCCATTTTGTTTATCAGATTTCATTCTCCCACACAAATCCTCTACCTAAGACTGGGGAACATCAAGAAGAAGGGGGTGGAAAGACTCTAAGAGCTGAAGGAGCAGAAAATCTGCCTGGAGAGTGGGTCTCCCAGAAATGACAAAGAAATCTGACTCGTGTTATCACCACATTGGCTGCCTAAACAAGACCTGACCGAGTATAACACCAATAGGCACTCTAACACAGAGTGGGGATTCTCCTGGGGCCCCACCCCTAGATAAAGAACTACAGGCAATGAGGAACACTAGGAACAGGAGAAGCTGTCTTCCCCAGGGATGAGCCCCCTAATTGGTTATCAGAAACCAATTGGCCAGCCCTGAAATCATGCAAATACAAGTCACACTAAATGGACTGAGCAAGTAGCATGCATATATTTATGCCTGAGGGTGGGGGGCATGCACACATGTGTATGTGTTTGTACCTGTGTATGCCACAGAGTACATGTGGAAGTTGGAGAAAATAATTGCAGGGCCACCATGAGGGTCCAGGAATAGAACTCAGGTCATCAGGCTTGGCAATAATACCTTTAGCCACTGAGTCATCTCTCCAGCCCTATTTTAGCCAGTAATAGTGGGTAGAAGTGACATCAATCATTTTGCCTCTAGAAAAGTCTGATTTGGGCAAATGGACCTCAATTTATTTTTCAAAAGAAGCCAGTTTGATGCTGAAACTTGGAAAGAGGGACCCCAGAAATCCCTCCTGGATTCCATTTAACATTTAAAAGTTGGGTATGTGATTCACTACTTCTCTTTGTGTTTTGGTTTTTGTGTTGTGTTATGTTGTGTTGTGTTGATTTGTTTTGCTTAGGGGGTGACAGTTCTACCCTGTCTTGGTTAAGCTATGGGCTTAAATGGATCCTACGTGGCCTTGGCCTGTTAACTGCTGTGAGACAAACCCCCTGATCTACCCTGTCTGCTTTGGACACATGACATGACAGAAAAATACATTCTTGCAGAGTTAATCCATTGTCCTGATGGTTTTGATTAACATGGCATCATGCAGCTTATTCTGGATAGTTTGTCAGCTGATGGACTGATCTTATTTCCATGTTTGTCTCCTCAATACCAAAACTTCATCAAGAATAGAAGGATAACAATTTCTTACTCTCCAAAAAGCTGTTTTTCCTGCTGCCTTGCCCAGCAAATAAATGCCAACATCACCCTCTCAGCTCCTTTCCTTCTTCATTTTTTCATGCTGGGAATCAGCGCGCGCGCGCACACACACACACACACACACACACACACACCCCTCTTAATCCTTGTGGTCACACATACTGTATCCTTCTAGGTCTTTCACCATCCATGATCTGACCTTACCCATCACACCTTCTTAGTGTATCTGGAATTTCCCATTTATCGCCAGCTTGCCACATCCCCTAAATCCAGAACAGCAGCATCTCCTTCACACAACCTCTTTCACATCTCTCTGGTTCCTGACTGCCTCATGCCACACAGCTATCAGAATGGTATTTCTAAAGTGCAAATCTGAGTGTGTCACTAAATGGCTTTGAGCACATCAGAGGCTCTTCGTTACCTTCGAATTAAAATCTAGCCCAGTCACTTCCCACAAGGCACATTCTGAGCTGGTCAGGAGAAGCTCTGTAAAGGTCAAAGTGTTTGTCTACTCTCTTCACAGCTGTGTCTCTGGCCCTGGCAGAGTCTAGATCATCATGGGCACCCAACACACAGTGGCCTAACCTACAATTAAGATAAGGCTTAACCACTTATTTCCAGCCTTGAGCATCCTGCTCTCCTGCTCATGCTCATCCTTGTCGTCCCATGATTCTGTTTCACTCATCCCTCCCAAGGGTCCTCACAACCCATCTACCTGAAATGCACTACACTGGCTTTGCCCATAGCTAGCTTAGCCTTTAGATCTCAACTCAAATGTTACCTCCTCCTCTCCTCCTCACAGGAGGAGCTCTTCTCTGTCTATCAGATTTAAAGGAACCCCACCTAACTCTTTATCATATCCATTTTGGCTTTCCTCACTTCGGATTCGCTGTCATTCCAGCTCTCTTTTCTGATTGGCCAGAACTTCTCAGTTACTTAGGTCCAGCCTTGGGGTTTGGTCTTTCCTGGCTTTTATTCAGCTGTTCCTAGGAGCTGAAAGGAACAAAGGAAGACCTGTCCTCATCTTTGTAGTAAGATCTGTGCTGGGGCAGATTCCCTGAAAAGGAGCTGTGAACACCAGGCACCATGGTTTACATGTTCAATACTTAGCACTTAGCACTGATGTGTCTGTTTAATATTTTGACAACTGCATAGTGTTAATTGGTTCCCCTCATCATCATCATCATCATCATCATCACATGTGTTTGAGTGGATGCCACTACAATCATCACTCTAACAAGCCTTCTGCAGGCTTCCTCAGATTGCTAAGGACCCATGTTATAAACAAGGGAGAAGTCCTGCACTGAGCCCACATCTCCTGGGGACATGGATTGGGTCTCAATACTGAGTCCTTAGCTTCCAGCACAATGCTCTGAAAGGTCTGAAATATTTATGGAGCTCATGAGGATTTACATCCCTGGCCTCTGACATGTGCTTGGCCTGTGAGGAAGTACTCTATGGAAGCTTCTAAAGAAATAACTACTGCAGTCCCAACTTGCTGGCCCATAGCCTGGTTCTTCAATCTCATCCGAGTTGACTTCACATTCCAACAGACTGATGCAAGGAATCGTTTATCAAGTAGGTTGGTACACTATCAACAACCAATTTTTATAACAATGCAAACTCCACAGTCACTCATAAATTACTTCAAGATAAACACAAAGTCTTGAAGTGAAGTGCTGCCAGATTAATGAACAGTTCCAGAACCCTACAAGTGACTTCTAACACGGGGGTCGTCCTGCAGGGCTGTGGATGGGCCATCCATGTTGCAGGCTCTGCATGGCACATATTCACCAGCCAGCTATGGAGAGACAGTGAGGCAATCTGAGGACTTGGGAAGCTGACCCTGTGGGTCACGTTCAGAGGCTCATATGGAAATGCCATCTGCTGACTTGCTTCCCATAGCCCCACACCCTAAGCAGCTGAGCTAATCATCTGGGCCACTCACATGAATACAAGGCTTCCCAGATACAGAAGAAGGGCAAAGTTCAGAAGAGGTAGATGGGAAGCCATAGTGACCCAGAACTAAACAGAGAGAGAAATCTCGAATAACATTCTTGAGGCTTCACTTCCTGCTCTTGATAATGGCAAGGAGCTTCAAAGTTACCCCTCCTGCCTTGCTCCACCCAAGCAGTCGTGACCCTAAGTCCCTGACAGCAAAGAGCAACGAAGGCCATGTCCTCATGTATCTTACCAGATTGCTGGCGGCGATATCAAGAACTAATCCAGATTTTTTTCTTTTGCTACAATATATTTTGAGTTTTCTTTTGCCAACTCTGTATGAGCTTTGCTTTTGATCCACCCAGAATATAGGAAGGCCACAATTCACGCCCTCCTCTCCTTCCCCAAGAACACTCTTCCTGACTAGCCCCAGGGACTGTCCAGGCTCTCATGTGCTCCAGCGGAGGGGCACATATGAAAGGACTAAGCAAGCGTACACAGCAGTACAGGGCATTGTCCATCTGCTGTTTAATGTACCTGATAGAGATGGATATTCAACAACAATTGTGAGCACCTATCTTTTGTCTAAAATCAGTTGTCCACATGCGCATGGATAGGTCTTTGTGTTCTCTCACGTTTAAGTTTTTTGCCCATGGTATCCCATTGTGCTCGTTACTACTGGTTTGCAGTGTTTGGAATCATGTGGTGCCTGTCTTCCAAGTCGGTCTTTTTTTCAAAGTTATTTCATCTTCTTGTTCTTTCACATCACCACTTGCATTTGAGAATTAATTTAGCACTTCCTATAAAATAGTCTTCTGGGACTTTGATGGACATTGTGTCAGTCACACTGAGCACTTTATCTTACCTTCAGAATGAGCCCTTGAACACTAAAGAAAATGACCGAGCAATGCCCACTACTGAGTGCTCATCATGTGTGTGTTGGATAGACAGCGAAGTGAAGAAGTGAGATCCAAGGAAAACATCTATTGTGCAACTCTTATTTGGAGCTAATTTATAAGGCTATCTACTGTCACTTTTGACATGCATAAAAAATAGCCAATGAGATACTGTGAGTTTAGGTATTTAAGCCAAGAAGCATAATAAATTTTGAGGCTAACAGAGGTGAAAAGGAGCTCCAGGAACCACACCACCAGTGAGATGTCATCACATAAAGTGACAAGGGAGCATGAAGTAGGATGACCACACTTTGCAGTCTGGCCCAGAACTATGCAGTTTTCCCACATATTCTTCTGGCATACCCAACATGCCCCCAAGTTCATATGTTCAAAGTTCAGAAAACTCAGTATTCCATTCTCTGAGAAGTGCTCTGTGTGACTGACACAATGTCCATCAAAGTCCCAGAAGACTATTTTATAGAAAGTGCTAAATTAATTCTCAAACACATGTGGTGATGCAAAAGAACAAGAAGATGAAATAACTTTGAAAAAAAAGACCAACCTGGAAGACAGGCACCACGTGATTCCAAACACTGCAAACCAGTAGTAACGAGTACAATGGGATACCATGGGCAAAAAACGGAAACGTGAGAGAACACAAAGACCCATCCATGCGCATATGGACAACTGATTTAAGACAAAAGTGTCAAGTCTGGGGTAGCCAAGATGGTGGATCAAAGTTTAGCCTCTCAGTGACTTGGAGTCAAACCAAACCAGAAAACAGGTTCTCACAGAGGCGTGTGACCGAGGGACACACTGGCCGACAGCACCTCAGAGGGACCAACAGTGCCTGGTCATTGATCTAAGGTGGAGGACGCAGCACGTGGTCCCTGAGCCCACAGCAGTGCAGCAGAGGAAGGAGTAACAGGGAGCACGGGAGAGGGGGGCTGGGGGAGCAACTGATGCAGAAACATGGGGAACAGAAAGACAGTGTGGACTCCGCAGATCCAGAAGATGCAGCTGGCTCCTGAGAGGCGCCACGCTGTGGCTGGGACCCATTGCAAGAGGGATGAAACCAAGCGCGCTGCTATAGGAAACAAAGCTCAACATTACTTTTTCCTTTGGAATACACAGCAAGTATCGTCATGCTGCTCTGGCCAGTGTCGACATCTGGACCCAGTGTCCATCCAGCAAAATGCTACTGAAACGAAACTCACTGAAGAACACATGGAATGGGGTTGGGGACTGAGGCAGGAGACCCAGAAGAGAGTAGAATTTGATTTCCTTTCAAGCAAGCAGAGCTAAGCTGACACCATGGGTAGCTAGCAGGGACTGGACCTCAGGAAAGCGCGGCCGTGGGAATGCAAAGTCGGGGACCTGATGAGAATCCCTCATCAGGCACAGACTGTTAGCGGGCTTTCCATGTGGGCATCGTCATGGGGTGCCTGAGATCCCGAAGTGCCATTTTGGTGCAAGACCAACCTCAGGGTGGGAGGATAATGGAGGGAGAAGGGGTTTCCTCAAGCTAGTCGTTTCTGAGTAAATTCTGGTCCAGGGAACTTTGGTTCCAGGCTACTTTGTCCTGGTGAGCAGGGAAACCTCTAGAGCAATAACAAATAAACTCAGTAGGATATAAATATATATATATAGTAATTAGAGAAGAAGAGGTCATGAATTTGAGAGAGAGTAGGGGAAACGAGATATTTGAGGGGAAGAGTGGTAGGTGGGAAGAATGTAGATATAAAACTCATGTATGAAATTCTCAAAAAAATAAAAAAAATTCAATTTAAAAAAGTATATAAAGAGGGTAACCACGGTCTAAGAACATTGTATATGTGTAGGATAATGTCATAATGAAACCCATTACTTTATACAGATATTTGAGAAGTCTATTTTTAAAAGGATATAACTGTACTTATATTTCACAGCTCTAGAGGTGGTGGGACCTGGGAGAATGGAGGCAATAAATGAGGTGGACTAGAGTCTCGTGCAGTAGCCAGCTTTACTCAGAGCATCAGGCAACTTGATCCCTACGGTTAAAGAAAATCCCATGAGGAAAGTTCTCCTGAGTTCAAGCTGTGTACAATCATCAGGACAAACTGCATGTGACAAAAATATGTTTGCCCATAGAGGCATACAAAGGGTAGTTTAGACAGTTAATTGAATAACACCAGCAAGCAATAATGAGTGATCTGAAGGAAACTCACTCCTATCTGCCACACCTGGGAGGTAGCACGCCTTGGACACATATTTGAAGAAACTGAGGGCCCAAGACTCTTATTTTCTTGGAGTGTTCTCACAAGTACTTAGAATTCTCCTCACACAGCTCCATCCCTGGACTGTGCTCCCACATGAACAAATGCATCAAATGTTGGTTCCATCAGTTTCATAAGACAAAAACTCCTGGGTCACACAGACACCAATAAAATAATAGTGAGTGGTTTCAGTTGGTCACTCACCAATAGATGAGTCATCAGACTAAAAGCAATTAACAAAGGAACTTCACAATCACCTTACACTAACACAACAAATGGACTTACACGTCTACGGAATATGCTGTCCAACGCCTTGCTGCAGCATACAGCTTCTCTTCCTCAGCTCAGAGAGAATTCTGCAAAACAGAACACATTTTAGGCCATAAAGCAAATCTCAGAAAAAAAAAAAAAAACTGGGACTGGAGAGATGGGTTCCCTGAAAGAGCAACAAAGACCCAGGATTGGTTCCCAGCACCCACCTCGCCCAGCTCACAACCATCTGTAACTCCCTTTTCTGGCCCTCTTTGGTACCACGCATGCACACACATGCGAGCAAAACATCCATACACATAAAATAAAAATAAATTTTCATCTTTTTAAAATTGAAGTAATATCTTGCATCTTATGAAATTACAATGGAATGAAACTAGAAATCAATGCCAAGAGGAACTCTCCAAACAATAAGACCACAAGGACATTGGACAATCTCTTTTCAAATGATAAGTGAGTCACTGAAGAAAGGAGAGAGGGAATATTCATTTAACCAAATGAAAATGAAAACAACATATCAGAGTCTGTGGGATGTAACAAAGAGAGTTTTAAGGAAAATATATAACTATGATTTCCTATATTTAAAAAAAAATAGGGTTTATGAGAAGGCTCACTGGGTAAGAGCACTTGCTTGCTGCTAAGCCTGATTCCCTGAGTTCAATCCCCAGGACCCATATGTGGAAAGAGAACAGGCTCTTGGAAATTGCTTTCTAACAAGCATCATGGATCACATATTCATGCACACACACACACACACACACACACACACACACACGCACACACACACGAAATAAATAATTCTAAGAAAATAATAATCACAGAGATCTTAAATAAGAAACATAATGATGCACCCTAAGGTTTTAGAAAAGCAAGACAAATCCAAAGGAAATAAAAACGTAGGAGCTGAGAGTCTAAGAGAACAATACGAAGTGCCAGGCAAACAGCTGGTTTCCTGAAGACAAAGACGGCTGGCCTGGGTGGTGCACACCCGAACTTGAGAGGCAGGTGGGCTGATCTCTGTGAGCTCGAGGCTAACCTGGTCTAAAGAGTGAGTTCCAGGCCAGGGAAGGATACATAGTGAGACACTGTCTACAAAAAAAAAGAAAAAAGAAACAAGATCGACACAGATTTAGCCAAACCAACCAAAAGAAAGTGAAATATGATCTAAATCAAGAGAATCAGAGGAAATTACAGCAGTTACCACTGAAGAGGGTGCAGAGGCTATTTTGACATCTTACCCTCCAAAAATAAAACCTAGAAAAAGTTTTGATAGATTTTTAGACATAAATGACTTAATAAAATTAAACTAAAAAGATACCCCCCAAAAAACCAAATAGATCAATAACGAGTTATGAGGTTGATGCAGTAACATAAAATGTTTTTCCAATAAAGAAAAACACAGGACTGGAGGGATTGACCAATAGATTTTACTTGAATGTTAAAGAACAGCTAACACCAATGTTCCTGAACCCATTCCATAAAATAGAAAGAGAGAAATGCTTCCAAACTCATCCTTCCTTGTAAACCAGTATTGCCCTAATCCCAAAGCCAGGTACAGACACAACCAGAAAGGAAAACTATAGATCCAGTCCTCTGATGAACATAGATACAAAAGTTCTCAACAAAATATTTGCAAGCTGAACTCAACGATACATTTAAAAGATCGTAATCAAATTGGCATTGTTCCTGGAACACAGGAATGAGTTAGCCTGTATAGCTCAATAAATGTAATACATTGTATAAACAGAATCACATGGTCATCTCAACTGATGCAGAAAGAGCACTGACAAAATTAAATATCCCGTCATTTAAAAGGCCCTGAGGAAATTAGCCAACGTGCTTCAATGCAATAAAGTCTGTATAAGGCAAACCCACTGTTAACATCATGCTAAAAGGGGGAAAAACTGAAAGCATTTCCTCTAAAATCAAGAACAAGATAAGGATGTACACTCTTGGGGCTCTTATTTAATATAAAACTCCAATATAATATTTCACCCATATTACTTACTCAAGAGAAAGAAAGCAACCAAAGGGATAAAAATGGGGAAATAATTCAAATTCTCCCCATTGGCTGACAATATGATCCTATCCCCAATAGACAGCAACTCTACCAGAACGCTCGTAGGTCTGATAGACACTTTCAGCCAAGTATGTGGGATGCGAAATAAACATGTAAGAATCGGCAGTTCTCTGAGACTCAGCAACAACGCTGCTAAGAAAGCTGGAAACCGACACAGAAGACACCAGACGATGGAGACACTGCCCATGCTGCTGGATTGGTAGAACTGAGACTGTGAAAGTACTTGTCTTATCTAAAGCAATCTACACATTAATAAAATTCCCAACAATATCCCACTGATATTCTGAAGAGACATACAAAAACTATGTACAGTTCACATGGAAGTATCAAGAATCTTGACTAGCCAAAGCAATCCTGAGCACATGCTGGGGGTATTACAAGTAGCTGATTCAAATTATACTAGAGTCATAGTAACCAAGACAGCATGCTACTGGCACAAAAATATACATGTAGACATAAACCCACACAGCTAAATACGTGTTTTCAACAAATGGTACTGGGACAGCAGGGCGTTTGTTTGCAAAGAAAGGTATGAGAGAGGGAGGGGAGGAGAGAAAAAGCAATAATACATCACATTCCTGCTCCCTTGGTCCAAGTCACAGTAAAGAATAGAAGCAACTGCTGGGCAGTGGTGGCGCACGCCTTTAATCCCAGCACTCAGGAGGCAGAGGCAGGCGGATCTTTGTGAGTTCAAGGCCAGCCTGGTCTACAGAGCAAGATCCAGGAAAGGTGCAAGATCCAGGAAAGGTGCAAAGCTACACAGAGAAATCCTGTCTCGAAAAAAAAAAGTGTGGAAGCAACCACCCCTCCTGTGTGACATGTTCTCTCTCTCTCTCTCTCTCTCTCTCTCTCTCTCTCTCTCTCTCTCTCTCTCTCTCTCTCTCTCTCTCACACACACACACACACACACACACACACACACACACACACTATATTTTGGTAACCTCTTTCAATTTGGGACTCTCCCATACATAGAGACCCTAAGAACCACATTCAAATGCAATTGGTTAACTTTTAATGGGTCCCGAGAGACACTGTCAGAGGAGTAAGGAGACAAGACAGGGAATGGCAGGAAACAGTCAAGAATGGATTTGTTGCTGAGCAAGTAACCACTCTGGGCAATTAGAGTTTAACCTGACTCATCTCTGGGAACCAGAATAGAAAATGCTCACCCATATCACATCAGCTGAGCAGTGAGACCCATATCACATCAGCTGAGCAGTGAGACCCATATCACATCAGCTGAGCAGTGAGGGAACAAGGGACTCACACACCAGCTCCTGACACTCCTCATTTGAGCCAATGCCTCCTCTAACAAGCTTAGTCTAGGTGGGGAGACAGTAGATTGTCTTATTAAACTTTGAATCCCTCCCTGACACGGGGTTAAGTTCCTTGCCAGC
Source organism: Peromyscus californicus insignis (assembly GCF_007827085.1). NCBI lineage: Eukaryota > Metazoa > Chordata > Mammalia > Rodentia > Cricetidae > Peromyscus > Peromyscus californicus. The sequence goes on along the minus strand of NW_026294436.1, from coordinate 70,348,828 downwards.
AGGATCCATCTCTGCAGGATCTAAAGCAATTTCTGACTTCTCAATATAGATTTGAGGCCAGGAAAGCAAGCAGATCTTGCCCTGTTGAAGCTGAGTGGTATGGACTGAGGTGCTAAGATTGCAAGAATACCAAGGGCATACTCACACTAGCATAGCACCCATTCTCAAGCACCGGCTTAGGTGCTTGGTGGGATGCACCTCACAAACGCCCACATACTCACCTGTATTTCTCAGCCTTGATACCAAAAAGCTGTGAACAGAAGTGATCTGGCTCACACCAAAACCAAAACATTTGTGAGTTGGTATGTACCTCTTTTCCTCTCTTCTCATACCACAGCAACTCAAAAGTTTCATGTTCAGACAAGACATTTGTAGGACACAACTACACTGGATCCATAAGTTACCCCTGGGAAAGAAGCTGGATTAGAAAATTGCAAGACCCACAGCTGTCTTTGTGCAAAGAGAAACAAACCTAAATCTGCTAGAAGTGGAGATTTCCTGTCTTGTTACTGCAGCAAGGGTTTACCTAACCTGACTGCTATAGACAAGATCTTTTGTCCTGGTTCAAATTTTATGTATTCATTTGACGGTTACTTATAGCATACTATATTTCATGCAATATTTTTATGATGAATATAAAACAGTGAAAAGGAAGCCCTATGGAACACAATACACGATAGTGGGAAACCATTTGCCTGCCATGAAAGAAAGACCAGAATTCTAAGAGGTTAGAATTACACTAGAAGGGATCACATGGTTATTGTAAGACAAGGCTGTTTGGAGGGGAAAGGGCAAGCATGGGAGCCGGGAAGCTAGTTGAACTGTTATAGCACTTGGCACCCAAACATGAAGACCAGAGTTCAGATCCCCAGAACCCATCTGAATGCCAGGCAGTCCAACTATAATTCCAGCTTCAGGAGGTGGAGACAGAATCCCCAGAGCAAGCTAGATAGCAAGACTAGCCATATAGGGAGCTCTGGGCTTTATTGCAAGAGCCTGCCTCAGTGAGTCAGGTGCAAGACCAACAGGTGAGGACTCCCAGCACCAGTCCTGGGCCTCATACACATGAACATATACACATGAACATATACACAAGTGCACCACACATATGCAAAAATGTGCAAATACACACATATGCACATCATACACAGACATGCACCACAAAAAAAATGGAAAAAGAAAAAGTCAAGCTTCTCTTTGCACTTAATGTCAACCTTTACTGAATGACCATTGTGGTTTGAGTCATCCAATAGCATCCTGTGTCCGAACACCTGACTCTGGCGAGTGGCACTACTTGGGAAAGTAGTGGAACCTTCAGGAGGTAGATCCTCACTGGAGAAAGTGAGTCACTGGGGAAGCAGGTCTTTGGATTTTATTCCTTGGCCCCATGTCCTGCCCACTCTGTTTGTTCTCAGCACACAATGTGACTGGCCACCTCACACTTCTGCCCCCATTCCTTCCTCGCTGCAATGAGCTGTGTCACCCAAACTGTAAGCTAAGATAAACACGTGCCTCTCCTGTTGCTTCCTGTCAGGTGTTGGCCATAGCAATGAGAAAAGTAACTAAACACCCATTATGGACCAGAGCAACTGTCAGATTCAGGGACTGGGAAATAATGAACAATATTTCTGACCTTGACCAGCTGAGCCAAACAAGGGGAGACAAATATTAATCCAATATAAAGTCCTTGGTGACTGCTAAATGTCTTGCTAAACCTTAAACTCAGCTTGACCCAGGGTAGATGCCCAATAAGTGTCTACAAAATAGACTAAAAGCTGCACTACATCATTGCCCTTCAACTGCCAAGAAAGTGAAGGGACCAGCTCACATCTCCATGTGCCCCCCATCACCATCTCAGCCCTTGTCATCGATGCCTGCCCTATGACTTCCTGCAGTAATCCCAGAACATGAGACTCACAACAAGCAACTAACCAAAAGATTGTGCTCTTGTGTGGGCATCAAAGCCCAGTGCTGTTCCAAGCTGGGCCTGAACCTGCAAGCCAGATAGAATAACTCACGAAGTGCAGTGCCCTAGGGACTAAAATGCAGTCCGCAGCTTCCGTTTGAAACACGTCCAGTCTACAATGTTCATTGCAAGTCCCTGCAGCTCGTGGCAAGGATGCCTGAGCACTCAACTTTAAGGCCTCTAGCCCTGCCTTCACCCTAGAGGGACGATACTGAACTAGACGCATCTGGAAAAGAAGTCACACCAGTGCATCTGTTAAGTGTTGGGGCCATACTCTTACCTCGGCGCTCTCCCACCAATCCCACCCTCACCCTCACCCTTGGTGCTCTTCCACCAATCCTGATGCCCCTGCCCTGCTGGAACTCTCAGTTTCTGGCAGAGCCAAGCCTTGGGAGAGCCTTTGGCAAATTCTACTCGTAGGAACTAAGAAATGAAATTGAGGTAACAAATAGTTTACCAGCACAACGTAGAGTATGTGTACACATACACACAGCACCCGACCTGTGGCCTCCAACTTTTCTAGGCAGTATAGGAAGCTCTGGGAGTTTTCTGGCCCCGAAGTTGCCCATCCGGAGATCTGTAAGGGAGGTAGAATTCTGACTTCTCCCGTTATAGCATGTGTCTACTCCTAATCGCTCTTTAGTGGATTCTCCCCACACACACGCCTGCTGTCACTGCTCCATCTCCATCCCTCGGTGGCTCTGCAGTAGCCAATTAAAATAGATTCCAGGAGTCTGGAGAGAGGGGTCAGTGGTTAAGAGCATTGACTGCTCTTCCAGAGGACCTGTGTTGGATTCCCAGCATCCAGACGGCAACTCACAACTGTCTGTAACTCCAGTCCAATGCCCTCTTCTGACCTCTGCAGATACTGCACAAATGTGGTGCAGCTTATATGCTTGGGAAAAATAATCTAATGTACAATATACATTGATATACATTCAGGCAAAATACTCAAACACATTAGATAGACAGACAGACAGATGCCAAGCTATGCATGGTGGTGACCACCTATCATTCCAGAACTCTGGAGATGTAGGCAGGAAGTTCAGAAGTTCAAAGCCCTTTTTGGAATTCAAATCCAGTCTGTTTAAAAAAAAATTTTTTTTAATGGCAATACATGGTATTCAGCTGGGCATGGTGGTACATGTCTGCAGTCACGTCAGTAGGGAGATTGAGACAGAAACATGATGAGTTCAAGCCCAGCATGGACGCTATAGTGAGTACACACACCCCATTCACACACATGCGCATGTATTCAAAACGACCACTGCAAGCTACCACTCCCTCTCATCCTTGGGCAAATTCCTTTTACTTAGCTAATAGCTTTGGCCAGAAAACAGCCATATGAAATCTAACACAAGGAACCACAAAGTATAGCAATCTTTCTCTGTTAGATACATAGCTTGCCCCATTCCTCACCCCAGCAGTTGGAAGTGGTATTAACTGACCCTCAGATAAGCATCAGGAACCAGTTGCTTCTCACTACTAATCTATTTTTGGAGCTAACTGCCAAAGAAACACAGACTCAGTCATGACTCCCTTTAAAACAACATCTGTGGAGCCTTCATCTCCACCACCCCCTCCCCATCCTCACCCCTTGCTCAGTTCTTTCTTGCTCACCCACCCCCATCCTGCCCTTCACTTTAGCCCAAAAAAGAAACTGGATTGTTTTTCTTTTCTTCATCCTTTCCCCACCCCAAAAATCATAGCACAACAAACCGCATCTTACCTATGTGGGATGCTCGGGAATGTTTTCTTTTTGATATTAAAAAGTCCTCCCACCAATTAGGTAAACACTAGGCATGCCACAGAGCTGGTTTGTTATTACAGAGCCCAGAGGAGCACAAACCCAAGGTATTTTCAGAAATGCTTCAAAACACCAGGAAGAGATGTAAACACAGGTGGGTGTGCCAGGATGCGAATCTCAACAGCATGCTTACTCACTGGGCAGTCATGGTGTGGAAAGGTTTGACTGGACGGCAGACTTTTTACAAGTGGCCATGGGATTTCCCTCTTCACCTCCACAACAAGACCCATTTTAAGATCAAACATGGTTTTCCTGAAGATTCTAGCCACAACAGACAGACTTTTGAAGTTGCCTCAACAAGACACAAAACTACAGTGGTGAAAGGCCATTCACCTGAATACACATCTTTCCCATGTTCTTCCAGTTGTGACATTCTCGGGCTCAACTCTACAGCAAGAAGGTGGGAACAGGGACGAGACACATGATTGCTCTCAGATGTATTTCTTTTCCTTGTCATTTGTGTGTGTTCATATGTGAATGGATTCAGCTGTGTACACCGGTGTAGATGTGTGCACATGCATACAACCAGATGCAACCTCGGGTGTCCTTCCTCAGAAGCCATCCTCCATGTTTTTTAAAACAGGGTCTCTCATTGGCCTAGAGCCCATGGCGTAGGAAGCTGGCTGGTCAGTGAGCCCCAGAGTCCTGCCCGCCTCTACCTCCTTGGAGCTGGGATTCCAAGTGTGTACCTCCATGTCCAACTTTTTTCATGGGCTCTAGGAGTCAAGCTTGGGTCCTCACTCTATGTTTGTCCTACTAACTGGGGTTTCTCCTCAATTCTCATCCAGGTTTCAATACAGACAGGTGGTATGATGGTCCAAGATGAACTTGCAGCATTCAGAAATACATCCTTGGATGAAGGCAGTTTGTTTTAAGGCTTCACAGAAGGAATTGCATGCTGTCTGTCCTGTTCTGTGTTTGATTTGTTTAATGGCAAAGGGGGAGCCCTTTCAATTCTTTCTCCACTCATCCATCTCCTGAGAGAGAGGGGAGAGAGAGAGATTTTCTTAATTCTTTAACAGAGTATCCAAGAGGACTACGAAATAATAAGGTCCCTCTGTGAAAGTCCCCTGTGGTACCCATCAGGATTTAGTTGATCATTAATGAAAACAACAAAAACACCCCCAAGGCTTCCATTCTTCCCTGGGTTCTGAGTTACTTTTGTCCATGGCATCCAAGGGCAAGCTAATTTTATTAAGAACATTTTTAGAAAGCTAGAATGTCAGAACTGACACTGCTCTCTTTCCAACCCTCTATTCTTGGTAACATCATTAAACCCTGGCTGGGCCCAAAGGCAGGTTGCGTCTTTTTTTCAACCTAACAGCCGTTCTGTGGATCGCATTTGGTTTTCATTGCTGCCAAGGAGGCAATCTGGCTCTCGTTTCCTTTGAAGAAGAGCCCGTTAGGATGAGTCAGGTCTACATGGGGAATAATTAGGTCAAATCAATGAGTCCTTCCAGCTGCCTGTGGCCTCACTCAACACCCCCACGGTGAGATGAAGGAGCCAATGTTGGAGCAAACACATAGCTTATCTATTGTGAATTAGCCCTCCCGGATGATACTCTCAACATGTTCTCAAGACTGTTATGGCCCCTCTTTTTGCATCTGGAAAAGTGAAAGTGATCCATAAAATCTTGGGACATTCCCATCACTTCCCCATGCTACAAGAGAAAGTTTCTCTCTCTTGAGGAAACACAAACCAGTTGGTGGGCATAGGGCAGCTCTGCCTTCTGTCACTCTGGTCTCTATGGATTCCCAGAATCCTTTACCTGAACTGTCACGTCCACTGCCAACAGAAAAAGGAAATTGGGGGACATTGTGGTCTCATGCCAGCTCTCATCAGTACTCCACTAGAGCTGATAGATGTAGCTCATTGCTTGGGCCAGCGTCTGCCCTGGTACTATTCAGGGACCCCAGATGCCCAGGAAGCTCACCAGTGCATGGGTTCAAAACTCACGTGCCTCTGTCTTGAGTTCCTGTGCTCATTGCACGAGTTGGCTGTTTGAAACCTGGGGCCTATGCAGGATTGCTTGGCTCGGCCTGGGAGAAGGGGACTGGACCTACCTGGACTGAGTCTACCAGGTTGATCTCAGTCTGTGGGGAAGGCTTTGCCCTGGAGGAGATGGGAATGGAGGGGGGGGGGGCCTGGGGGGAAGGTGAGGGGGACGGGAGGGGGGAGAACAAGGGAATCTGTGGCTGATATGTAGAACTGAATTGTATTGCAAAATAAAAAAAAAAAACTCACATGCTCATTGTGAGGTTCATCTGGGGCTAAATTCGGAAGGCTAAGCCACTGTCACCCAGAATAAAGAATTAAAGACCTCCTCTTCCCAGATATGGGGAACAGGAAATGGAAAGACTATTTCATTCATTCATATTCTCTCTCTCTCTCTCTCTCTCTCTCTCTCTCTCTCTCTCTCTCTCTCTCTCTTAATTCTGCATGATGGTTTTGGAGTGTGTGTGTGTTCACTGGAATTAGAAGATGCTTCGGCAAAAGAAACCTTCAAAATGACACATACACCCCACACCTGAGGCCCATGTCCCTCCACAGGGCTTCAGGCTGGGGTGGGTAATGCTGATAAGCACTTAGTAGCTCCCCTCCCCCCCCCCTGCTTTGGTACACTCTAAAGCTCCTTTACTTGACATCTGATGAATAAATTTCCTCTTGTGGGATAAGAATAATTGACCTTTTCCCCTAAATTTCTACCCTTGGGCAAGCAAAGAGAAAACAACCCAGGACTTCTCTATGCCTTTTCAACGTGGGAAAATAGTACCTCAAGTCCTGAGAAACTCCCTCCAGCTGCTTTGAAAATCACTCAGCATGTGCTGGTACACCCCAAACAGATATGCAAGTTGCACCACAGTGGGAATGCCTTCCTCGGTCTTTGACCAGACACAGAAGTGACTCCCTTCATAAACGTATTCATGCCGCTTGTCCCACTCCCGAGCACAGTTTCCAAAGAATTATCCAGTGAGCTCAGTTGCCTAGGAGAATGCATCACAAGCATTCAGCTGGATGGTTGCACCCTTGCGAACCATTAGGTAAACTTAAAGAACAAATTAGACCCCACGTCCCACCCCCACGCCCATCTCCTGTGCACCGCTCCAGCCATGGGATTTTCCCAGTGGGGTTGAAACCAGGCTTTCAGAGCAGAGTCCCGCCGAGGCTGGGTGTGTAACTCATAAGAACAATCAATGACAGCTTGTTTTTCAGTTTCTCCCATCAGGTGGCTACCTTGTGAATGCTGAACCACCAGCAGGAAGGGTGAGAGTCAGGGTAAGTAGTGAGGGATGAGAACCGAGCCGAAAGGGTTGATGGGGAAAGAGGAATAGAAGCAGCCCCAGGAGGTGAGTGTCAGGCAAGGGTTAGAAATCCCTAAGTACCTACTGTCTGTCTGTCTGTATGTATGCATGTTTGTGTATGTAATATATGTGTGTATGTATGTATACATGTGTGTATGTATGTATGTGTGTATGTATATATGTGTGTATGTATGTATGTGTGTATGTATATATGTGTGTATGTGTATATGTGTGTATGTATGTATGTATATGTGTGTATGTATGTATGTGTGTATGTATGTATGTATATATGTGTGTATGTATGTGTATGTGTGTGTATGTATGTATGTATGTGTATATGTGTGTATGTATGTATGTGTGTATGTATATGTGTGTATGTATGTGTATATATGTGTGTGTATATATATGTATGTATGTGTATGTGTATATGTGTGTATGTATGTATGTATGTGTATATGTATATGTGTGTATATATGTGTATGTGTGTGTATGTATGTATGTGTATGTGTGTGTATGTATATGTGTGTATATGTATGTGTGTATGTATATGTGTATATGTGTGTGTATGTATGTATCTCTCTGTCTCTCTGTCTCTCTTGTCTCTCTCTCTGCATTTCCGCAGCCCTAAACCATGCTTAGCTGTCAGCTATGCAAACACTGATAGCTCCAGAAAAGTCAGTTTCTCATCAGGATCAGAGTAAATTCTCTTTGACTTCATTTTTCCCCTCATCGGTTTTAGATTTACAGCAAAACTGAGGAGTAAATGTATGTCCCCTATGCTCTGACTCTTAAACATGAGCCTCTTATGCTATCAGAGTGCGCTGTGGGCGAGTCGACCGTGATGTCTCACTGTCACCCGGAGTCATGAGCGCTCACTCTTAGCACTGTGGAGTCTATGGGTTCCTAAGTGTTTGTTTTCTCAGCGCTGGGGACTCAGCTGAGGCCTTTTCACATGCTAGATAAACTCTCTATCTCTCAACTACATCCCCAGCCCCATTTTATGGGGCTTGACAAGTGTAGAATGATATGTAGGTATGCTGTATCCTAGAGAATTTTCACCAGCCAAAACCTATTGGGGTATGTCTGGCATCTATAATGAATTGAGCATCATAGCCACACAGTAGAGTGGGGCAGTGTGGAGAGTGGAGTCGGCAGCTAGAATCATGTCTACACGCTGTAGGTGAATGTTAGTAGGTCAGATTACCATCTGAGCCTCTATTTCCCCTCTGCCAAGCTGGGATAATGACACTGATCTCAGATGACTTGAGTACGAACAGTTTTTTTCAGAAAGGAGACGGCAAGAGTTAACACAGTTGGTATAATATCTGTCACCATTAACACCAGCTTCTTCCCTCCACCTTTGATGTATTTACAGCCATCAGATCATACATCATAAACTAATCAAGATATCACTATTCATCCTAATGTGTGTGCGCGCATGCGTGCACAGACAGACACATGAGCAGTAGATACAGAGGTCAGAGGTCAAAATCGAGTCTTCCTCTATCACTTCCCACCTTATTTTTTTAAGATAGAATCTTTCTGACTGAACCTGGAACTGACTCAACTACACTGGTTGACCAGTGAACCAGGGATCCCCTGTCCCTGCTCCCCAAGGCTAGGGTAACAGATGCATGTCACTATGCCCAGCTCTTGTGTGGGCGCTGGAGAGTAAACTCATTTCTACATGCTTACACATCAAGCACTTTACTGACTGAGACATCTCCCCTGTCTCTGTCTGAAGTGTTATTTATTCATACATGTTAAACAATACCAGCTACAAGCCCAGGATCTCACAATAGGTATACTATTTAAACACCAAACACCAAAGCAATAGTACACCAATTAAAAAGATAAGTATTCCACACAAAACAGGAGCAAGAAATGCTGGAAACAGATGAGAAGCAAGTCAACAACTTTACATGTTGTAAGCTTGTGTTAAAATTATTGGAGGAATATAACTTACAGAAACATATTATATTGAATTATAGAATTTCAACCATCATTAAGACCAAATCCTTGTATGACATTTAAAAAGCATTAAAATGTGTATGTACCACATTTTCTTTATCCATTCTTCAGTTGAGGAGCATCTAGGTTGTTTCCAGGTTCTGACTGTTACGAATAATGCTGCTATGAGCATAGTTGAGCATGGATCTTTGTGGTATCATTGAGCATTCCTTGGGTATATGCCCAAAAGTGGTATAGCTGGGTCTTGTGAAAGATTGATTCCCAATTTTCTGAGAAATTGCCATACTGATTTCTAAAGTGGCTGTACAAGTTTGCATTCCCACCAACAGTGGAGGAGTGTTCCCTTTGCTCCAGATCCTCTCCAACATAAGCTGTCTTCAGTGTTTTTGATCTTAGCCATTTTGACAGGTGTAAGATGGTATCTCAGAGTCATTTTGATTTGCATTTCCCTGGTGACTAAGAATGTTGAGCAATTCCTTAAATGTCTTTTAGCCATTTGAGATTCTTCTGTGAGAAGTCTCTGTTTAGCTCTGCAGTCCATTTTTTAATTGGATTATTCAGTATTTTGATGTCTAGTTTCTTGAATTCTTTATATATAGTGGAGAGGGTGCCTGAACTGGCTTACCCTAGTAATCAGATCCGTGAATACCCTAACTGTCATCATAGAGCCTCCATCCAGTAACTGATGGAAGCAAATACAGAGATCCACAGCCAAGCACCAGGCCGAGCTCCAGGAGTTCAGTGGAAGAGAGAGAAGAAGGATTCTATGAGCAAGGGAAGTCAAGATCATGATGGGGAAACCTAGAGAGACAACCAAACCAAACTAGTGGGAACTCATGAACTTTAGACTAACAACTGTGGAGCCTCCATGAGACTGGACTAGGCCCCCTGCATAAGCAAGATAGTTGTGTAGCTTGATCTGCTTAAGGGGTCCCTTGGCAGTGGGATCAGGATCCATCCTTGGTGCATGAGCTGGCTTTTTGGAGCCCAATACCTACAGTGGGACACCTTGCACAGCCTAGATCCGGGGGAGGGCTTTGACCTACCTCTACTGAATGTACCAGGCTCTGCTGACTCCCCATGGGCGGCCTTACCTTGTCGGAAGAAGGAATAGAAGGTGGGTTGGGGGGAAGGCTGGAGGAGTGGGAGGAGGGAAGAGGTGGGATCTGTGGTTGGTATGTAAAATGAATAAAAAATTCCTTAATAAATAAATAAATAAAAAGCATTAAAATGGTTTTTGTGTTTGTTTTCCTTTTAGTTTACTCTAGAGAGTACAAAAAAGAGCTGGCTCTTTGAGGAATCCCTGAGGTAAATTGGTCACAACCCAAGTTTAGGAAGTTATTAAGGGAATGTAGTAATAAAATGACTCCTAATGACATATTGCTGTACCCAAGATCAGTGTCTCACTCAACCCTCATCAGAGAAGCTTCTTCTTGCAGTAGAAGAGCATGACCACAGAGACCCACGACAGGACAATGTGCAGAGAGCGAGGGACGTCAAAACACTCAATCCTAAATGGATGTCTTTATCAGCCCCCCAATCGCCTCAGAGATCTATGAGGAAGAAAAGACAGAAATATTATAAGAGACAGAGGTGGTGGATGACTCCAAGGAAAAAAGTGTCTTCCAACACAACAAGACTAATTCATGTATGAAATCACACAGACACAGCACACACAAGACCAGCACAGATTCAAGCCAGATGAGGTCCCAGCACTGAGACAGGGAAGCAGACACGGGCTCTCACCCCTAACTAAGAAGTTATCTGTAAGTGACGCCTGCTGGCAAAGGGAAATCCGTTTTCTCCAATGGAGTGTCACTGGATATATATCAACCACACTCCAGGGCAGGCCACGTGCCCAGGAGAAGTTAAGGAGTTGTTCAGTTTTTTTGTTGTTTTTGTTTGTGTGGCGGGGCGGGGGGATGACTTTGGGGAGCTTCTTAGCTTTTTTTGCCTTACTGGTCTTTTGTTTGTTTTGATTTTTGTGTGTTTTAGGTTTGAGTTTGTTGTTGTTTGGGTTCTTTGTTTAAGAGACAGAGAAAAGACATAAAGTTGAGTGGGTAGTGGGGTGAGGAGAAGCTGGGATGAGCTGGGAGAGGAGAAAACCTGATCAAAATATATTGTATGGAAAATTCTTTAAATAAAAGCAATACAAAAGATTAGAACATTAGAAATAATGGAGGCAGGTTTTCCTTAAAGAACCTCCCCATTTGTATGCAAATTCCAACTAGTTCCCTCCATCCTTTGTGGGGTCTCTAAAGGGTCTACAGTTCTATGATAACCCTTCAAAAGAGAGGAGTTAGGAGAAATGTACAAAGCCAAACCTAAGAGTTGCTCACTAATAGACAAAGTCAGCTAAGGGGTGATGTTGTCATAAAAGGCAAAGTACAGCCAGTCCCTCAGGACCAGTGTTCCCCAGTGTGGCCCATTCCACAGCCCAGCAGTATCCAAATCCTTACAGAATGTGTAGTTCTGGTGCAGATATCAAAAATGCAGACTCTTGGACTCCAACCCAGAAGTTTGTTTGATTTTGATCTTTGTTTTGTTTTCTTGTTGTTTTTGAGACAAGCTCTCACCATGTAACCCATACTGTCGTCTTTTAACTTGCTATGTATCAAATTCAAAACCAACTTCTTTCATCATCAAAAGTGCCAGGATTATTGGCATACACCACCACATCCAGCTCATCCCAGAACTTCCAAAAGGAATCTTTGAAGGTGGTCTTTAAATTAACATCTTCACAAAAAGATGGGACTGGCGAGATGGCTCAGTGGTTAGGAGCACATGCCACACAACCATGAAGACCTGAGTCTGGATCCTAGGACCTTCATGTAACAAGCCAGGCTTTATCTCACAAATGTAAACTCAGGATTGCTGGCTGGAGATTGCTGGCTGCCAACCATTCTAAAAAACATGAGCTCCAGGTACAGGGAGAGACTCTGCCTCAAAGACATAAGGTGGAGAGTGATAAAGACACCAGATGTCCTCCTCTGACTTCCACGTGTCTGCACCTTTACACACACATGTGCCTACATCACACGAATTCACATACAAAAAGGGGAATGGAGATGGGCAGAGCTGTGAAAGACAGACAGAAATAGGAACAGAGAATCTATCAAAAGATGCAACAATGAAAGCATTACTTCCCTAGGTTAAAAACCGAATTTATAAAACTATGAAAATCAAACAGCATTTTTCACAACAAATATACACCTTAACAGATTGTGTCGAACCAGAATCGTAATGTAAAATGAAGTTTTTAAAAAAGAACAAGCATTACATCCATCATTAAAAGAGACCAGATCGATAACATGTTAATGGGGACAGAAGGGAGGAATGGAAAGAAGACAGATTTCATGAAAAAACACTTTGAAAGTGTTCTAACAAAAAAGTATGAAGTTCTATAAAAATAAAGGACCAACAAAGGATATTCAAAAAAGAGAAAACGTAAACAGAATCTGAAGGGTAAAAATGAAGACGTCACTTGAGGTGACTGTGTCCTCCACTTTCCTTCCCTGTGGTCATCACTCTCCTGCTGTACCTCTGGCCTCCTTCAGTCTTCCTGGTCTGTGCCTTCTACCCAAGTCTCCTCTCCATTATCCTAATTCGTGTCCACAGTAGCTTTTCCATACTGGGTGCTGAAATCTTCAGAGAGATCCTCGTCCGCATTCTGTCTTAGAGGGACTCTATTTCCTTACTAGCTGAACATAGCTTAGGAGCAGGATGTGGACCTCAGTGCCCACCTAAATCTTCACTCCCTTGTTCAGTGTTGCAACCTGTGATCCCAGCGTTTGGTCTCATGATGCCCCTTCCATGCAGATCCATGGAGGTCATGTGACAAGCAAAGACTTAAGTAATAAGCGAGAATCAACTTTAAAAAAAAAAAATACAAATGGGCTTTGAGAGCTCAGTGCCACAGAATGGTAGAGCAAGCCACAGGGATCTGAAAATCTTTGAGGCATAAAGTGAGCGAAGTATAAAAATAACCAGTGTAGATAGTTCTTTGAGGAAACCAGGCAGTAGATGAATGACAGGGCAGAACTCTAGGGGAGTTGAGGTGGCCAGGAGCAGTGTTTGGTGACTGTAACAGAAGAAGGTGGCAGTAGTGGTAGCTATGTATGTTACAGGAGGTTGGGAGGAAGGGGATGGAAGTAGTCCTTGGGTACCCTGCCCAAAAATTGCAATAAAAATAAAAGATGTTCATTCAGAACCAAGAAAAGTAAAGAATAAGTCAAGGCTCTTTACCAAGCCACAAATCTTCAAAGCATTTATGAGAATCACTTTGAACAGAAAGTTAATTCAGCAAATTTTGGGAAGGAGAGAGAAATATTAATTAAACATAAACTAACTTATTTGTGCATTTGTTTGTTCCCCCAAAGTGTCCCACAAAGAATCTAAGGCATCCGCAAAGCATTACACGCTGGATAAAATCCACCACATCATAGAATATGAGCTGAACTGCCTTAGCCACCAGGCCAAGGACCCAAGCAAATATCGTAAACAAAGGCTCACAGCACTGGGCTCTTAAACAGAAGGAATAAAACTGTGGAGGGCTGTGATGAGAAGGGGCAGGTCCCACAGGTGTACCTGAGGGCCCAACTGCTTCCCACCACATCAAAAGCCACAGGCACAGTCCCCTTCCAACTGCTGAAACATTTTAACAGCTGGGAATTAAAATAAGCTGTCAGCCAACTCAAAAAGATTTTTTAATTCAAAATAAATCAAGCTAACAACCTGCAGATGTTTGGAAAGAAAATGTTTCGGCGACTCATTTTCAAGATCCAATTCCCGAGCGTTGCTGGTTCAGGGATGGGAATAGTTGCTGCCTGCTTTCTGCTTCAAATCAGAAGACAAGCTGTGGTGCTGGATCTCTCACATCTAACACAGGCCCACTGTGTCGGTAAAGGATCATAGACTCTGTCTAGCAAAGTGAACTAAAATTGGGGATCAAAAGCAGAGAGTGAGGGGCTGAGGAGATGGCTCCATCCAAAGTGTTACCCCACAAGCATGAGGGCCAGTGTCCAGATTCCCAGCACCCATGTTAAGAGCTGGGGGCTGCGGCACGTACCTGTAATCCCAGCACTAAGGAGGCAGAGACAGGAAAATTTCTGGGGTTCACTGGGGAATCTGTCTTGCCAAATCAGTATGCCCCTGTAGCTAGAGTTTTCCTGCCTGGCCCATGGTCAGGACAAATCTCTCTCACCCGCCAGTCCCGCAGCTGCTCAGACCCAACCAAGTAAACACACAGAGACTTATATTGTTTACAAACTGTGTGGCTGCAGCAGGCTTCTTGTTAACTAGTTCTTGCATCTTAAATTAACCCATTTCTATAAATCTATACCTTGCCACACGGCTCATAGCTTACCAGTATCTCACATGTTGGTACTCATGGCAGCGGCTGGCAGCGTCTCTCTGCCTCAGCCTTTCACTTCCCAGAATTCTCTTCTGTCTTTGTCCCGCCTATACATCCTGCCTGACTACTAGCCAATCAGTGTTTTATTTATTAACCAATCAGAGCAACACATTTAACATACAGAACATCCCACAGCATGCCCCAGAGACACTGAGTGACTCCGTCTCAAAAAGAGTCTCTGTCTCAAAAAGAGAAGGTAGAGAGCAATTGAGCAAGATACCTGACATTGTCCTCTTACACACACACTCACACACAGTCACACTCACTCACAGAGACAGAGAGAGAAAGCAAGAGAGAGAGGGAGGGGCACAGAGGGGTTACTCAGGTAAGTGAGTGCTATTGGATCCCAGAGATCCTTCTCCCTCCTCACAGATGGAGATAACCAGCCTCACTCAGGAGCCTTCATACTCGTGTTTGCACAGACCCTTACACACATCCTCAGAGTAACAAGAGATGATCTCAGCTTGGGCTTGAACAACAGGCTGGAAACGAGGTGAAACTCAGGGAGAGACCACACTGCAGGGAGATTGAGTCACATCCCAGCTCAAGACAGGTTAGTGCGGGCGTGCCCAGACCCAGGACAAGCATGGGCGGGTGGTGCATACATTCAGCCGACCAACACCAGCAGAAGAAAGGGCACGCGGGCAGCAGCTCCTCCACCTGAGAGCCATCTCAGCCAATTAGGACTCGGGCTCTTGCAGCTGGTGCATATGAAACAGGTCATAACACTCCATGCAGTGCTGGCTCTGCCTGTAAAAGCTGGAGAACTGCTGGGTGATCAAAGTGACGGTGTGCAGAATGGAGAGTAGCCCGGTGGGACTGCACCATGTCCATCCCTTCATGCTCAGCAGATGTTTATACACCTCCTGGAAAGCAGTCATCGTTACCATCATCCTCCAGTGACTGATCCATAGAAACCCTCTGAGGCCTCAGTTTTTGCTTCTTTAAGCATCTATGACTTTTCTATCCCCGCCTCTGAGGGTCTCACATAGGGGCAACTCCAGTGGTGATTTGCCCATAGGTCCCTCTCCACCTCTCCGTCTTGTAAGTGAGAGCTGTGCCTTAGCATCTTGTGTCCTCAATACAAAACCCAAGATCAGGCTTCTCAGGAATTATTAGTAACCGTTTGCTGATTTAACCAACTGAGTTTGCTGAAGAGAACATCATTGTTTGTGGGTGCCCACTTGTATGCATGTGTGTATGCAAAAGGTGAGTACATATGTGTTTGGTGCATGTGCACCTGTGTGCATGTCACGGTGTGGAGGTCAGAGGTCAATATCCCATGGCCTCCTCTACAGCCCTCTGTATGAATGACTTTCCTATTGGGGTGATAAAAATATCATGACCAAAGCAGCTTAAGGAAGAAAGAGTTTGTTTTGACTAAATAAAAGTTCCAGAGGGCTAAAGTTCACAATGGCGGGGAAGGCACAGGATCGGGAAGTTATCTGGTCACATTTTTATCAACACACAGGAAGCGGAGAGAGTGAGCAGGAAGTGCGGCGAGGTTATAGACCTTCAAAGTCTGCCCCCCAGTGACATACTTCCCCCAGCACTCCACCTCCTAAAACTGCCACCACTTCCCCAAACACCACCAACAACTGAGAACAAAATGTCCAAATACACGAGAGTGTTGTGACGTTTCTCAAGCAAACCACAACACCGTCCACTTGAGTTTTTGAGACCTGTCAACGAACCTAAGACTGGTCAGTTGACTATACTGGCTGGCCAGCAAACTCCAAAGCTCTACCATACTGGGGTCACAGGGATGCTCTACCACACCCCGCTTTTACATGGATTCTGGGGGGTGTGACCTCCGGTCCTCAGGCCTGTGCACTTTGTACACCGAGTTATCTCTTAGCCCTTTTCTTCTAAGGGAGTAAGACTCCTTTTAAAACTCAAAGGTCTCAAAAGTTCTCTAGAAAGAAAATTAAAACCTCAAAATTTTCATTGAGCTTCCCTTGATCAAAGTGACTCTTAAGACCAGAAACTAAAATAATAATAGAATATGTTTAACATAGTTATTTGATCAAACTAAGAGGAAGAAGATATCTCCGAGAGTTTATTTCCAACTTTGAGACCTTCTCATGTCTCACAGATACAGCACAAAAGATCTCCCTGAATCCCATTGCACCACCACAAAAGATGAAAGACAACTGGTAAGTAAAAGATGAGACAAAAATAACGTGTTCAGTGGTAATCCTATTTGGTTTTGTCACCCCCAGCCCTGACTGAGGAGGGTAGCATCCCTACTCTGCCATCTGCCTTCAACTAGTCAGTCTCGCTAGAATGACAGATCTGACGGAGGAGAATCATGTGACTACCAAAACTGCTTCCCTTGCCAGCAAGGACCAGTCAATGGCTCAGGCTGAACTTGAGGCTGTCCTGCATTATACAAGTAAACTTCCTTTGCTTTTCATTATATCAAACTCTGATAATCAAAATCAGGCATCTTTGTACATGGCTCCATCACCTACTGGTCATGCCACCCAGAGTAAGTCCCACATTTTTATCAGTAAATAAAAATCACGTATGTCCTTCATGTGTGCCAGGCACCATTCCAGACACTGGAAATACGGTCTGTGGGTGGACAAACCCAGTCTGGCTCCCCACAAGGCTTAACTCCCCTTTTTGGTAAATGAGCTTCTTATACCAGGGGTTCTAATTAGGAATAAATGAAATACTATATGTCAGATCTTAAACACAGTACCTGCTAAATAATATGGACTCATTACATAAAAGACAATCTGAGTTTTGTTTGTTTGTTTGTTTGTTTTGAGACAGAATCTCATTCTGTAGCCCAGGCCTCAAACTCACAGAGATCTTTCTGCTTCATCCTTCCAAGTTTTGAGATTATAAACATAAGCCAGTTCACCTGGTTAAAAGATGTCATTATAATGATTAATCAAGTGAGATGATGTCTAAATGCTACAAAATAGAAAATATAATTCTGTTACTATAATACAGAGAATTTTTAGAACAAATTGTTAAAGCCGATATATTTTTTCAACTAACTAAAAATGAAAACTGGCCGGGCGGTGGTGGCGCACGCCTTTAATCCCAGCACTCGGGAGGCAGAGCCAGGCGGATCGCTGTGAGTTCGAGGCCAGCCTGGGCTACCATGTGAGTCCCAGGAAAGGCGCAAAGCTACACAGAGAAACCCTGTCTCGAAAAACCAAAAAAAAAAAAAAAAAAAAAAACACTCATACAAGTAAAAACAAAATTATAAAAAAAAAAAAATGAAAACTGTATAAGCTGTTTCCATTCCCTGGCTGCTGTGACTAGAGCAGCTATGAACATGGGTAAGCAGGTATCTCTGTAGTAGGATATAGAGACCTCTGGATACATGCCCAAGAGTGGTATGTATTTCTAGCTTTTTGAAGTACAAATTGGACTCGGTTGTGGTGATATTTCATTTGTGCTTTAACAAATAAAGCTTGCCTGAAGATCAGAGGGCAGAGCTAGCCACTAGATAACCATAGAGGCCAGGCACTTGGGATCTGACTCCTTTAACCCCAGCACTAGGTAGATGGAAGTGATATGGCTGGGCAGAGAGAAAAATGTGAGGTGGATAGAGACAGGAGTGCCCCCATTTCGGTCTGAGGATTCAGTAGAGGCAAGATCTCTAGTGGCTGACTGCTCTGTCTCTCTGATCTTTCAGCATTCACCCCAATATCTGACTCTGGATTTTTATTATTAAGAATCTGTAGGATTCATGCTACACTCAGTGGGTTCGTTGTTGGCTTTTTTTTTTAAATGAGGACCCAATATCATGCAGCTATAGAATGATGGTGTAGATATGGAAGGCACTGGAGAGGGAGAATGAACATGTACAAAATATATTGTATGAATCTCTCAAAGAATTAGTAAAATATTTTAAATGCAGAATGTTATATACACAAGAAGCAGCATGTGGCTGTTCGGACTTGTGTTCTAAATCTTCTCACTTCTGACCATCTTGCCTTAAGTTCAAGGGGTGGACCACCAAGCCTGTCTACGCACACTCTAGACTCTAGAAAGTATGTTTCCGTAGACTTACTTCCCACCCCTCCTCACAGGCACTCCCTGGACCCAGATGCACCACATGGCTTGCAGCTGTCAGAGGGACAAGCTTCTCCACCTTTGCCTTAATGGGAACATGCAAACATGGGTGATGTGGTGCCATTTTACATGAGTCTACCTCCTCGCCCAGAAATCAGGTCACTGAGAACCAGAGCCATTGTGTACCTTAGCTTTCTCCCCTTATGGACCTTCAGCTCAGTTCCTGGGATGTAGGAAGGGTTTAGTCCACAAATGTTCATTACATAAAATGTCATTTTTAAAGGAATGAATAGGCAAGGAAAAACAGAATATATTACTTAAACCCTCATCAACTTCTTTATATGCAAAATAAATCACGTTAGACATGCAGACAATGATGTTACTATTTATCAAGAATTCAACAAGCATTTAACAAGCATATGATTAACTGTTGTATGCACAGCCATGTGTGAGACTCTGTGAGTGACAGAAAAGCAATATAGGGCCAGCTCTGTGGTAGAACATGTGGTTGGCACGTGTGAAGCCCTGGTTTCGATTCCCCAACACCACTAATTAATTAATTAATTAATTGAACAAACATTTGGTTATATATGATATATACATACACATGCATACACATGTCTGTTTATATCACATAGACATCATAGGCACAGTATACAAATTTTCAAGCTTTGAAGGCTACCAGGAACTTTGGCAAGCGACTTAGACCATTGTGCCTGTCACTTTATAAATTATGAAGCTGAAATTAGGCGAGGTGCGTGCCTGTAGTCCCAGGTACTCACAGACTGAGCAAGATGATCAGCTGGCTCTAGGAACCTAGGGCAAATAGCAAGACCCAAAACAGTGGGGGAGGGGGCTAAAAGTAGAGCATTAGACTTGATCAAGAAGCAATAACCCAGATCTCTTGTATGCTTACCATCTGCCAAATATTTTTCAAACATTAACTCCTTCTGTTCTCAAACCTACATCTTCGTTTGCTCATCTGTGGCTGTGAGAAGAGACTTGGACAGAAGCAACTTAATGGAGAAAAGGTTTTTTCTGGCTCACAGTTCCAGGCTACACGCCATCATAGTGGGGACATCAGGACAGCAGGTACTGGAAGAAGCTGCCACACATAGCACATCCAAAATCCAGAGACAGGGGCATGGGTGGATGTGTGCTGTTCCTGCTCAGTCTGCTCTCTCCATTTTATATAATCAGGGATCCTCAGATGATGGTCCCATCGCAGTTTAAATGGGTCTTCCCACATAAATTAACTAACCAAGATAATCCCTCACAGGTGTGCCCATCTCCCAGATGATTCTAGATTCTGTCAAGTTGACAATTAATACTACCCATCATGTGACATTATGAAGGACTAGTTCACAGATGAGGAGAATTACTGTTAAGTCAATCAAATAATTTACCCAATACAAAAGAAAATCAAATGAGGTTGGGGGACTCTGCTGGTACCTTGTGGTAGCTTGTGCTTTTTTAACCAAACAACAGGCATGATCCTGAAAGCAGAGTGTGGGAAGAATCTCAGAACTTGTCACCTGGCCACCATGGCACAGGACAGAGCTATGCCATCAGTGGCAGGGACTACTGCCTTCGGCAGCTAGCAGTGGTGACCAACCCAAGGTGTCCAATAGATACCATCTTCTCTTCAGTGGTTCTGGTTAGATCAACAATAGGAAAGCTGAGGCATCCTCTCCTCTAAGCATTCTCTCTTCCTCGCTGTCTTCACACACACACACACACACACACACACACACACACACACACACACACACATTCTTTCTTGGAAACAAAATAAAAGTAGAAAGATACATTGGATGGCAGGTGCCTTAGACCCTTCCCAAGCCCCATGATCACTCAGTTCACCATAGCAGGATATCTGGGTCCATTGTCAACACCTGACTTATCACTCTCCATAAGTCCCCATCCCCAGAAGCCATAAAAGTCCAAGATCAAAAACTAAATTCCAGGGCTGGAGAGATGGCTCAGAGGTTAAGAGCACTGATTGCTCTTCCAGAGGTCCTGAGTACAATTCCCAGCAACCACATGGTGGCTCACAACCATCTGTAATGAGATCTGGTGCCCTCTTCTGGCCTGCAGTCATACATGTTGTATACATAATAAATAAGTAAATCTTTAAGAAAAATTAAAAAAAAAAACTGAATTCCGCTACAAGTCACTTCCACCTCCTAGTGTGGAGAGACCTAGACAGACCAATCTGGATTGGGCGTTACTTATTCTCTGTTGCTGTGATAAAGACCCTGACCAACGCAACTAACAGAAGGAAGACTTTATTTGGGCTTGTGGTCCAGAGGGAATCACGGCAGCAGGCAGCACTGCGGTGGCAGGAATACCTCAATGTTCACACTTCGACAAGCAGGGAGAGCAAATGAGAAATGGCACAGGTCTTTAAACTCTCAAAGCCTGCCCTCGGTGCCATATTTCCTCCAACAAGGCCACACCTAAGCATTATCCCTAACCAGTGCCACCAACAGGAGCCCAGCATCTGAGTCTATGAGGGACATTCTTACTCAAATCACCACAGGTTGACAGAAGAAAAACAAACAAACCTGAACATTGCAAACCATTTTCAATTAAACCCCAAACTACTTTATAAACTACAGAACACAATAGCACACTCATAGGTCGAGGGCAGTAAGTTAAGGCCATGGTTATGAACCCTGCCAAAGATTTTTATTTTCGTGAAAGAATGTACCATTACATACATTCCAAGGCAGGCCGTTCTGGCTTTAAGATCGAAGCCACACGTACAAATGATGAAAATCTTTTCTAAACTTTGTGACCGTTCCAGTGAGATGTTTGTATCTGCTATGAAGGTCCTTCTCCTGACAGACCACAGTGCAGCAAGGGCTCCTCTGAGACACGAGGAAGGTCTCCACTCACTTCGTTGATGGCCTTGACATTGTTAGTGCCGCCATCGTTGTTCTGGTAATAGGGGATCATCTGATCGTGCTATCAGAAACTTTCCGACAATCAACATACATGCCATGTGACTGTCCGAATAGTACCCCTCACTGCAGACCGGAGACATGTGCAGTGGTAGGACTCTGTGAAATGACCCCCGCAGAGGCCTGAGTAGATCATAAGTACCAGCTCTCTGGTTATATGGCTTTACTCAAGGGGAGCATGACCATGACAAGATGCAGGGGTCTTTGACTGACAAGAATTCAGATCTTTGACTCCTTGGAAGACTTTGGCCTGCGATGTGCCACAGTTCCAAAGAGCGTTTGTTTTCTTCAACAGTCAGCCAGAAAAGGGGCGAGGAAAAGTTCTCTAGTAGGAATTAAACAGCCAGGAAATCCCTGTACTATTGTGAATCAATTATATGTATGTATGTGGCCCACATATTTACCTATGTGGAATATATTCTGTTTGTTACATACGTGTGGCTAGCAGAGTCACTCTTACATACAAGCCAAACTGAGAAGGTAAATTCAGAGAGAAATTAAGCACAGTCGGATGATGAATACCTATAATCGCAGCATTTGAGAGACTGAGGCAGGAAACTGCAAGTTCTAGGCCAGCCTGGGCCATGTAGAAAGACTCAGAAGAAAGGAAGAGAGGGAGGGAGGGAGGGGAGGAGGGAGGAGGGAATAAAGGGAAAAGGAACAGAAGAGAAGAAGAGGGGAGGGGAGAGGACTGGAGAGGGCCAAAAACAAGGCTGAGGAAGTCACACAGCTCAGTCAGTGCAGTGGCTGCTGGGTAAGAACGAGGGCCTAGGTTTGAGTCACAGAATCCACACTTGAAAAGGTCAGGCGTGGCGGCTGCGCCTTGTTCTCCCGGTGCCGAGGAGGCCGAGACAAGCACATCCCAGGGCTGACTTGCAGCCGCTGTAGCTTAATCACTGACAAGCTCCAGGCCAGTGAGACACACAGTCTCTGAAAGCAAAGTGGATATCTTCCTGAGGAATGATACCCAAGCTTGACCTGGGCCTCCATATGCACGCGCGCACGTGCACACACACACACACATACACGTTCACACAAGTAAATATACACACCAAAAAATTAATAGCAGCTGCCTATACCCCAACACCTGCTCCCCAAATGCACACAGGCACACACCTACAAGCAGCGTATCTTATCATCTTCATCTCTCAAGTTATCTACTTCAGGAGAATGTCTGGAAAGCAGGGGCCGGTGTGATCAGACTCACAAGCTGGCATATTGGATGACTGTGGGGGCGGGGGAGAGAGAATGAGAAATGCCTCCTCAGGCCCAGCAAGGGAATGCAGTTACATCATAGGAGAGAAAACCACTTCAAAGCCCAGATATTGGCAGCCTGAATCCCACAAAGGACTGGGCTGAAACACCACCTATTTCACCAGGCCTGCAGCTAAGGGCTAAACAACTTAATTCCTCCACTGAGCCTCGGTTAACGACCCAGGCCTGGATCTCCCGGCCCACCCGGCGCAATCTGTCTTTATGTACGAGTCTCCTATTTTGGAAAGCTGTATGAGATGATGGAAAGGCACAAATTAAAGGCATGTTTTTACAGGAGGAGAAAAAAAGGGCATAACTTTTTTTTTCAGTCCTGCCACCTGCAAAGTCCTTTCCAAACCCTCAACCAACGGAGAATTGTTGGGGGGAATAGGGGAGGAGCAGGGCTGCGCTGTAGACCAGGAGGGGTTCTGGGGATTTGCCTCTAGACACACAAACCTAAACTGGTCATCTCAGACAATCGCCGTTTTTCATAGGAAAGTTGTGTGCATGTGTGTGCAGGTGCGTATGTACTGTGTGTGCAGGTGCTCCTGTGTAGGGGTGTGTGTGTGTGTGTGTGTGTGTGTGTGTGTGTGTGTGTGTGTGTATGTGTGTGCAGATGTACATGTGCTGTGTGTGTGCAGGTGAACGTGTGTATGGGTGTGTGTGTGTGTGTGTGTGTGTGTGAGAGAGAGAGAGAGAGAGAGAGAGAGAGAGAGAGAGAGAGAGAGAGAGAGAGCGCCTCTCAGTGGCCTGGAAGTCATCATGTAGGCTAGTCTGACGGACCCAGCGAGCCTCAGGACCCACCTGTCTCTGCCTCTCAAGGACTGGGATTACAAGCACATGCAACCACACCTGGCTTTTTTTTCTACATGAGTTCTGGGGACTCGAACTCAGGTCCTCATGCTTATAAGGCAAGTGCTCTACCAGCTGAGCCATCCCTCCGGCCTTCAGACAGTATTTCTTTTAAACATTCTCACTGTATCCCTACATTAAGACTGAGACTCTGCCAAAGAGCCCCAACACTCAAGACCAGAACTACGTCTTAAAAGAATCTAAAGGATTAAATTTTTTTTAAAAATGTCTAAAAACATACAGAGGTTATCACTATGTCAAGTAAAAAATGAGTCTTAAAAACATAGCCGGGCGGTGGTGGCGCACGCCTTTAATCCCAGCACTCGGGAGGCAGAGCCAGGCGGATCTCTGTGAGTTCGAGGCCAGCCTGGTCTACCAAGTGAGTTCCAGGAAAAGGCGCAAAGCTACACAGAGAAACCCTGTCTCGAAAAACAAAAACAAAAACAAAAACAAAAACAAAAACAAAAACAAAAAAAAAACAAAACATGCGGAAGTCATCACTGCGCTGAAGCACATTCGGCAGTAGCCGGTCTGGATGTGCAGGGATGGGCAGGTGGGGACTCAGTTCTTCCTGTGCAATTTGCTAAAAGCCTGTTATAAAAAAAAAAAAAAAATCAAGTCTGTCTTTTAAGTTTGAAAAAGACATGGCAGTCTTCCTCTGTGTCTCCAGTATTCTTATCCCCCTTGTCTCTGTCTGGTTTTGTCTCTCTATTCTTCATGGTTTTTTATCCCATCTGTGTTACTATTATTTCCAGCTTTAGACTGTGGTTTCTTTAACCTGACCACTGTAAAAGCCCATATCCATGCCTACCACCTGTGAGATAAAAAAGATGCTCTGCAAATGGCATGGGTTGGTAAAGCCATTCCCAAAGGCCTATTGTGTTTATAGACATCTATCAAGGACCAGGGGCCTAATGGTTCATGTATTCATTCCACTTGCAAGAAAATGGCTCTTTAAGAGTTTAATTATTATATTCTAAGTCTCCACCAGCACCTATTTAGTGAAATAACATAGTAGATATTACATGAACATTTAAGGGTTGACTTTAAGTTGTACGGAAACTACAGTTTCAGTCTGAATATGACTTTCTATCTCCGAGGTCCCCAGACAGAGCGGTGGGTTGTGCATAGAAAGATGTCTCCTCTACCTCTTTACAACAATCTGGAATAAATACTGGCAATCAACTACAACACAGTTCCCAATTGTGTGGGAACTTCAGCCTCGAAGGTCTCATGGAGGTGAGTTCCACACTCACATCAGGAAGCCTACGGTGACACTTCTGCGTGGCTTCTTTCATGCCAAGAAAGCCAGTGAGCATCAAAGGGCACGTGAGCCACACCAGGACTGTGTTCTGAGGTTGAACTTGACCCTCCCAAACCTCTGAACTCACTCCATTCTAAGCAAAGACCGTCGCAGAGTCTCGGACACACAGTGAGCAATGACGATGGTTACTTCTAGAAGCCAGCTGATGCACTGTGCTGCCAAACACAGGAGGTGACTGCAGGCTGCTGCTTCCCTGACCATGACCCCAGGATCGCCAGGAAAGCAGGAAGCAGTCTCACAGGCTCTTCCATCCTCTGATAAATTAAGGGGTTGCACATTCACAATAAAATTGGGGAGGGGGGTTGTCATTGGTTTATTCTAGATTTTTTGAAACAGAGCCCTGCTATGTAACTCAGGCTAGCCTTGAACTCTTGACCCTAGAGCCTCAGCCTCCCAAGTACTGATGTCACAGAAGTGCATTCCACCACACACAGCTCATTAGTTTTTAACAAAAGTTTGGGTGTGAGGAGGGCAGCACCAGACCTTGGTAGCAAGAAGGCTGAGCACACCATGACTCTGTTCTCACTCAGACTGGAGAGGCTGCCACTGGACTGGGGCTCAGGGGTACATGGCAAATGTCCAAAACAAATAGCATTGCTATTTTTCTAGGGAATCTGCCATCGTTCCTAGGACTGTCAGGCCTCTCTTCTACAGTTCACCCTCACTATGGGATGTTAATAAAGAAGAAAGAAATACACACACACACACACACACACACACACACACACACACACACACGGCATAATCCCAGTGAAGATTACTGTATCCCTGAGTGTTCTTATAAGCCAGCCACTGTCCTTCACCTTTGACCAACTGTCTGCATGTCTGTCTGTGCACCACAGGTGAATCTGATGCCTGACGAGGCCAGAAGACAGCATCAGATCCCCTAGAGCTGGAGTTACAGATAGTCGTGAGCTGGCATGGGGGCACTGGGAATTGAACCTAGGTCCTTTAGAAGAGCAGTCAGTGTTCTTAACCACTGAGTCATCTTTCTATGCTCATAAAGTATGTTTTTTTTTATTCCCCCTTTACACCATGCTTATTTCTGCAAGTATGGTTATTTATCAGATGACTGTCATGTATGTTGACCCTACCATGTATGGGAGTAAGGACTGGTTGCCCAGTTAAGACAGGTTCTGTTGCCCAGCTGGCCTGGACTCCTGGGTTCAAGCCAGTAGCTGGGCCTACAGGTCTTTACTATCACATCCAACTCATGCTACTAGTCTCACCAAAACATGACTTAATCTGTAAACTCATGCGAGCAGGGTCCTTGTCCCGCTTCATGTCTACACCCATGCTTGGCCTAAGAATCTATGCAAACAAACAAAGGAAAGTTACTGCCTTAGATTCCTCCTCCTCCGTCTGGACTCCAGGGTAGAGACACCCAGGGGCTGTCCTCTGGAAGTGCTTGTCCAGTGTGGGTAATAAACTGGGAGACAAATAATTAGAACACAGAAATTGGAGGCTCTCAAAGACGTGAGAGAGGCAGAGAAGAGGACCCAGGTTCACTAAGAGGAATCTCAACAGTGAGAGAGGAGTGACATCAGGCATCAGAACCAAGCGGGGGAGTGGGGGGGGGGGGGGGGGGGTGGTGGCCACGGGAGGGTTGGAAAGACATGGGGCAGGTGCTATTCTGTTGAAGCTCCCCCCCCCCCCCCCCCCCCCGTGTGCTTAGGTGATGAAGCCCACTTTTACAGACAGAAAACTCCTATTCGGAGATTTGAATGGACTTGCCAGAGATCACAGTTTGAAAATCTTGACCTCAGAAGTCCGCTGCCTTCCTAAGAAGTCTGACTACCCCACGCCACTTTACCCACAACACACCTCTATTGTTCTAGAGGCCTACCTGGGTCTGCAGATCACGCTGATGGCTTGGCCTCTAGTGAACAAAGAGCAGTTTGTTTTCCTGACTGGTCCTGTTGGGGTTTGGGGGGAAGGGGAGGGGGTTGGTTTTCCTATCATTCTTTAGACTCTCCTGCCCTCTAGTGGTTTTATAGTTTACCACACAGGCAATTTTCCTACATCAGGCTAAGATGCTGATTGATGATTGATAGGGTCTGACTCCTTCCTTATAAAAAAAAAAAAAAAAAACACACCATACATACACACACACACACACACACACACACACACACAGAATAAAAACAAATGTCTTTAAAAGCAAAATAACTCTTAGTCTAAGAGTACTTTTTAAAACTACTTGTTCAAAAATAGCTCATTTCACTTACCCTCCACATACTAAAAGACAAACATTCTACCCAGCTAGAGGAAGAAGACTAATGGAGTTGTTTGAGTGTGCCAACCTCTACTGTACACATAGAGGCCATGGCAAATGTGCAGGGGACTGGGATGTCAACACCGACCCTAAAACCTAAGGCACAGAACAAACCATAAAGGAGCCCTGGACAAAGCCACTGCTTAGCTCTGGGCCCCTATAACATGCCTGCCTGGCTACAGTTTTGCTGGGTAGGATCAATGTCTTATCCAATCACAAAATACATGCTTGGCTGTCTCCTAAGAGGAGACATCTGTGTGAAGGCTCCGGGCACATGGGTACCAGACCTCAACCTTGGTCTCAAAGCAAGTATTTGAGCAATGAGTACAAACAGCAGTAACCATGACCATGGATTGCGTTTTATTCTTCAGAGTTCTAACTTCAGAGGACTGCACATGAGAAATGGGTGTTCCCCCACTGCAGCAGAGGAGAAGAGCTAAGAGCAACAAAAGACAACTCGCTGCCGGGAAAACTGGCCAGCACTCATCGCTCTTGGTGAGGATGGTAGGAAACTGGGATGCGCATGTACTGAGTGGAAACAGAAGGCAGGGGAGAAACTTCACAGGGAGCTGGACGGTGATGTGTGTGTTGCAAAGAAAATTCAACTTAGAATCTAGTAGACCAGATGCGGTTCCTTCTGTGCTCCAAGATAGCAGATCGACCTTGAGAGGATCTTGTCGTCACACAGGATCCCTGTCCCCTCAACTGCAGAGTGCTACCCTCAATTTCTAACTGGATGTTGCCCTTTGGAGATAAAACCTTCCAAACTGTTTCTGTTCACTTGGACATGGCAGAATGAAATGACCTCTTCAGGTGGACCTTCTCTCTCGGGTTTGAGAACAATTTTGGATCTTCCACCAGCATGCCCGCCCATTCTTGCATATCTCTAATGTCAGAAAACTCAAAGTAAACTATACAACATTTCAAAATCATCATTAAAAAGCTATCAGCAGCCGGGCGGTGGTGGCGCACGCCTTTAATCCCAGCACTCGGGGGGCAGAGCCAGGCGGATCTCTGTAAGTTCGAGGCTAGCCTGGGCTACCAAGTGAGTTCCAGGAAAAGGCGCAAAGCTACACAGAGAAACCCTGTCTCGAAAAACCAAAAAAAAAAAAAAAAAAAAAAAGCTATCAGCAGGTCAAGCTGATGTTTCTTGCACTCGGAACCTGCTAGTCATCAACCCAAGTCCTATCCTCAGAGTCAAAGAGAATACATCTAACTCCTCGTTACTGAAAAGGCTTTTCAAATATTTAAAGGCATTTGTCAGCTTCCTGTGCACCCGGTATTCACAGTCACCTTCAGGCCATCCTTGTCCAGTTTGGGTTTTGTGTCTTTCACCAGCCCAAGAATTCTCTTCTGTCACAATCTCTTTTGTGTGTCTGAATAGAGCAATTAGAGAACAGGTCAAGGGCACCGACTCTGAAGCCAGACCACTTGCATTCAAATGTGAGTGCTCCTTGTTAGAGTTAGCATGACTTTGAGCAAATGATGTCACCTTGGACAGGAACTCATACTTTCTTCTTTTTCTCATCATCAAATTTGGATTAACTTAATTAATAAACTCAAAACGTATTAAAATAGCATCAAGCACAATGGAAGTGTTCATCAAATTATAGCTATCATTAGGATTGCTGTAATACAGCTTCACAAAATACAGCAAGGTAATCGCCTCCCTCATCCTCTACATTAGATGTCTATTAACGACATGTGAGAATTTCCTGTTTAGTGTATCTGAAGTGTCCATGGTACATGAAAGGAAACTCAATAAACTTCCCATCAATTAAGTCAACTACTGGCTCAAATTTCTGTCATTTTTGTCTCTCTAACTTCTAAATCCACTTCTCTCATGTTATATTTGGATGGGCTCACCCAAGCTTATATTCAGATTCATCTTATTTCTTTATCAGATACATGCCCTTCCCACTGTTTAAGATGGCTTACAATTTGTAGTGATCTCACACATTTGACATTCCTCCCAGTGTCAAGGCATCTACAAACTCCACAGCCTTTTTCTGGCCAACAGCCAAGTCATGATGAGCCAACAAAGATGAATAATTTCAAGGAAATAGAAACCCCACAGGGAAGTAAAACTCGACAAACAACGTCTGATATTCTCAGAGGAAGAAAAAGTGTGCCTCCCTAAAAGAGGAGCTATGCCCTTTAAATGGAGGAAACTGGTAAAGGGTTCTCAGAAGCTGACCTAGGGTAGCCAAGGTAATGTTAAGTGAAAAAAAAAATGAGAAAAGTTCATGGCCAGAGCGATGGCTCAACAGTTATGAGCACATACTGCTCTTTCAGAAGACCCAGATTCAGTACCCAGCACCATTATCCATGGCTCCAGGATTGAATGCTCTCTTCTGATCTCCACGGCCACCAGTCACATATGTGGTGCACATACATAAATGAAGGTTAAATTCTCATATAAATAAGAGTAAATTATTTTTAATTATTTTTTTTAAAAGAAGCTAGAGCTCTTCCAGAGGAAATAATAGATCCAAAAGCCAGAGCTGTGGAAAAGAGAGAAAAATGCACTGGAAAACTTGAGATTCCATGGGGGCGGGGGGGGGGGGGGGGGGCGGGGGGGGGGGGGGGGGGCTCAGGATCCAAACAGGTGAATTCAGAGAGGACACAGAAGACAGATGGCTAGAAACCAAGCCACTGTCACCTAACAAGAAAGGCAAGAGTCCTCCAAATTAGAAGACAATCGTTTCAGACTCAAAATGTCGTTTCCATCAGGTGTCCTTCACAATAGAGAACAAGTTCATCAAACCTTTGCACAATCTTTGTGAAATTTCAAAATACTAAGATTTAAAGGTGTCCTTAAGGCTTTCCAGGCAGGACAGGAATGCATGTAAAAACTCAAGAATCCTATGACTTAAGATTCCTGTTAGTTGCACTGGAGACTAGAAGGTAATGGAATGATGCCTCTAAGTTTCTAAAGGAAAAGAGACCTTCAGTGCAGAATTCTCTACCAGCTAAACTATCAACTGACAAGACAGAGTCTCATGTGGCTTTTGCTAGAAAATAAATCACCATAAAGCTTGATGGCTTTAAAAAAATTATGATTTCTCTACATCCACAGACCAGCCAAGTGGCTCTGTAGGTCTGATCTGTTTTGCCAAATGTTTACAATCAAGTAAAGCTTGGGCTCAGTGGCATAGGATTACCTCACACACACTCCAGAAGGCTAGTTAGTTTTAAGTGCAAAGTGGGTAGCCCTGTATTATTACCACTTGTCTCTGTTCAATGTGGTCTCTTGTTTACCAGCAAACTAACCTTTCTCCTGTGGTGTTTGGGCTTCCAAAAAGCAGCATGAAATGGTGTACCCTAAGGGGTAAGCATTTTCAATTAATGTTTCTTTTACATTTAATGTATTGCTATTGGCCAGAATCAGTCAATATAGTTAGGAGCCACATAACAAAAAAGGAAGTCATACAGCTATTTTACAAACAAACTACAAGTAAACCAAAAACATTTTTAGAATTCCTGCTCTTGAAAATAAGCATCCCATTTTCAATATTTTCCAGAAGGTTCTGTAGAAAGTGCTCTACCAAAACAAGATAGTAAATCGTGGTGTGTGGAAGACCTAAGATCTAGAATCTAGAAAACAGAGAATCCATCACAAAGGGGAATTTCCAGAAAGAAAATTTTTGAAGCAAACAAAAGATGATGGCTGTATAATAGCCCAGAGAGCAAGCAGTTCAAACTGGAGCTGGCTGGAGACTTCCCCAACAAGGTCCTCCAGTGAACAGGAAAGAGATTTTGGACATTTGGGGATAAATGGCTGTGGTTGCATTGGTAAGACATAAATAGAAACTCAAGTAAACCAACATTAAGACAATTTCATTAAGTCTAAGAAAAACAAAGCATTGCATAAGAAAAAGGAAGTATTTGTACATACCACCATTCCAGGCCCAATCATTCTGGTTTGCATTTACCACTGTGCTGGGGAATTAGAATTTCAAATCAGTGAGAAACAAACTTTTTTAAATTATTGTTTTCATTCACTCTGTCAGACCTTCTTCTCTGCCCAGTAGTAAATCCTTTGGCATCCCAGGCAAACACCCCAACTTTCCTATTTTCAGTTACTAAGACTCAGCCTCAGCCTCTTGTAACCCCAGGCTCACACCAGGTTCAAAACTCATTCTCACTCTTGTTTTTGCTCTCTGTGCTCAAAAGACCCATGGCTCAAGGGACATGGGACAAAAAGAAAAACACAGTTTCATTACATTACCCTTTCCTTCTTCTTGGGTTCTGATGCTTTAGGGGTAGGAATTAGAAAGGAACATGAAGGTATTGATAGACAATAACCATTTCTTTATTTAACTGGAGTCACTATAATTCTTTTTCTAGCCAACTGTGACTGCCCACAAAGGCGAGGTGTGTGGCCAGTGTCCAAAGCTGACCTTTGACTCATGAGCTTTGACGATGACTCATGAGCATGGTACCTAGAGAACACCTTGGAGTCCTACTCAGCCCATTTGGCTGATGTTAGAAATCCTACCCTGGTTATACCATATCCATCTATCACATATTGTCCATCCCTCATAACCTCTTGATGGTGGAGAGTCTCTCATCCTGTAGGCATCTCTCTAGGTGAAGTATCAACCGAAGGTTGGAGCCCAGTCACCTTCTTTAGGTTATATACTACTCAGTAGAGACTCACTGACCCTCCAGGATGACTGGTGCTCTTACAGGGCATCACAGAGCTGACTTCCCTTCTTTGGACCCTGAGGTTTCCTTCTCATTCCTCTCCCTTTCTCAGATTCAGGGAGATCAGCAAACCCAATGCCTAGGGACTTGGTATACCCAGCACTTAGGGACTTGGTATACCCAGCACTTAGGGACTTGGTATACCCAGCACTTAGGGACTTGGTATACCCAGCACTTAGGGACTTGGTATACCCAGCACTTAGGGACTTGGTATACCCAGCACTTAGGGACTTGGTATACCCAGCACTTAGGGACTTGGTATACCCAGCACTTAGGGACTTGGTATACCCAGCACTTAGGGACTTGGTATACCCAGCAGGTAAACCCAGTGCCTAAGTCTGCACAGGAACTGACTTGAGGACCCCCTTATTTGATGTCGTGGAAGCAAAAAGATACCTCTTCCACCCCTAGGGAGAATGGACAGACTCCTCTTATCATGCACTCTGTCCTCCCCACAAGATTGTAACTCAAAAACTTTCCCATGGCCCTTCTCATTCTACAAACTCCTGACATAAATTGCTCCACTCCCCTTTCTGCCTTTCCATGTCACATTGGTGTGGAAGAAGTAGTGACAGGGAGGGTCTCCCTCTCCTGTAATGTCCTGGGTAGAAGCATCTGGCTCCTATTGGCCTCATCTTAATGCAAGATTCTTTGAGCTTCTTACCTTTAGCCTCATACCTTTGGGGCATTGTACTGTTACATATTATATAAGACAGACAGATAGATGTAGATGATAGATAGATGGATAGATAGATAGATAGATAGATAGATAGATAGATAGATAGATAGATCATACATACATACATATATACATCGACAGACTTTCCAGCTTCTACTGGTATTTATAAAGAACCACTGGTTGGTCTTCCATGTTCACGGTAATCTGAAACACCTGGAACAAAATACTGACTTTCCCTGAGAAGCCGCTGTAAAACTGACTGTTTTATGCTTTGTTTCAAAAAAAAAAAAAAAAAAAAAAACTTTTATTCTTTTTCTTCCTCGTTTTCTCCAGATTCACTGACTTCAGAAACAATAGCACCTACATTATATTAAGAAAAAGAAATGAACAAGATTTAAAAAATACAGGGGTTAAAATAGGAAAGAAAGAAACCAAATTATCCCTATTAGCAGATGTAACCGTCCATTCAACAGACTCTAAAGATCTCGCCAGGAAACTCATAGATCAGATGAGCACGTTCAGAAAGTGGCAGGCCATAAAACCACATAGAAATTAGCTTATCTACACATCAGTAATGAACTAGCCAAAAAAGAAATCAAGAGAAAATTTCTACTTACAATAGCTTGGAATAAACGTAACCAAGGATGTAAAAGACCTTTATAATGAAAATATTAAAATGTGGGGCTAGAGAGACGCTTCCAGGTTTAAGAATGTAAACTGTTCTTGCAAAGGACCCTGGTCCAGTTCCCAACACCACGTCAGGTGGTTCACAACTCCTGTAACTCCAGCTTCAGGGAAACCAATGACCTCTCTGGCCTCTGGTGTGCACATTCCCACACATAAAGTAAAAGCCAGCTGGAGTGGCGCACATCTTTAATCCCAGCACTTGGGACACAGAAGCAGGCAGTTCTCTGTGCATTCAATGCCAACCTGATCTACACAGTGAGTTCCAGGCCAGCCAGAGCTATATAGTAAAACCCTGTCTTAAAAAAATGTAAGGTAGAATAAAATATTTATTTTTAAAACATCTACCTGCCTTTAATCCCAGCACTCAGGAGACAGAGGCAGATAGATCTCTGGAAGCTCAAGTCTACATAGCCAGTTTCAGGGCTTTATGGTGAGACCATGTCAAAAAAAAAAAAAAACTGGTTAGTTTTAGCTTTTTTGTAAACTTGATACAAGGTAGAGTCATTTGAGAAGCGGGAACCTCAACTGAGAAAATGCCCCACCAAATGGGCCTGTAGCAAGCTTGTGGTGCATTTTCTTGATTGACGGTTGTCGGAGGGTGCAGAACACTAGGGGTAGTGCCACCCCTGGGCAGGTAGTCCTAGATGCTATAAAATAAAGCAGGCTAAACAAGCCATGAGAAACAATCAGGTGAGCAGCATTCCTCCATGGCCTCTGCTTCAGTTTCTGTCTCCAGGTTCCTGCCTTGGGTTCCTGCCCAGACTTCCCTCAGTGGTGGAGTGTGACATAGAAGAGTTGGTAAAATGAAATAAACCCTTTATTCCCCAAGTTGCTTTTGGTCATGGTGTTTTATCACAGAAAAAAAAAATTCCTAACATCTGCCATTTTAAACAATATAAAAATTAGTCTTCGACAAATGACGGTCGGAATTTGTGTCATAAATGCTTCCTAGAAGTAGATAAAGAATTAGGTAAAACAAATGTCTGATTTGTCCATTGCAAGGACTTTTCATTCATTTCTTCTTCGCCATCTCCAAAGCACAATCCAGCAGCATTCCTGAGTACTACCGCCATGAAGGAGGACCAGAAAGCAAGAATTGCCACTGCTGGCCTGTGGGATTCCATTACTCCATCTGCCCCTCATCCAGAGGTGAACCTTCATGAGTTCTATTATGGGGTCCACCTCTACATTTTTATAATTGTAAGATTTATGCAATAACTCTAGGTATTTGAAAACCATGAAAGTCAGATTTAAAAAAAAACTTTGATGTCAACAGAAAACTTCCTAACTCACACATGTGGCAGACCAAAAACTGCCCGCCACTCCTCACCCCCAAAATACCCATATCCTCATCCCTCAATCCTGAAACAGTTACTTTATATGGCAGAAGAGACTAGATCACAGACCTGACAACAGGGGGATTATCCTGAGTTACCTGGGTGGGTCCAATCTACCTAACTAAATCATTAAAAGCAATATAATTCCTTCAGCTGGAATAAGAAAGCCTCAGCAGAAGAGAAAGCCAAACAGATTTGGCAAATAGGAGGGCTCAACCACCCCTGCTAGAGGGGCTGTGTGGTACAGGCAAACCTCTGGGAGCAAAGACTGGCCCCAAGAGCATCAGCAACAAAATGGGGACCTCAGTCCTGCAACTGCAAGGAACGGAAAGGGGCCTGAATGTGCTTGAAATCCCATTCACCCCCAGAGACTGCAGAAAGGCAAAAACCCTACCAGTATGCCACCTGTAGCCTGGTGAGATCACCCAGAGCAGTGGTACCAACCACAGGGTGAGTCTGGACTTCTGACTCACTCAAACTGTGCAATAGCAGGGGGTTGTCTTAAGTATCTGCCAGAAGGAAGGCAGGAAGGCAGAAAGATGGGAGGGAGGGAGGGAGGGAGGGAGGGAGGGAGGGAGGGAGGGAGGATGGAAGGAAGGAAGGAAGGAAGGAAGGAAGGAAGGAAGGAAGGAAGGAAGGAAGATGGGATGGAGGGAGGGAGGGAGGGAGGGAGGAAGGAAGGAAGGAAGGAAGGAAGGAAGGAAGGAAGGATGGATGGAAGGAAGGAAGGAAGGAAGGAAGGAAGGAAGGAAGGAAGGAAGATGGGAGGGAGGGAGGGAGGGAGGAAGGAAGGAAGGAAGGAGGAAGGAAGGAAAGAAGGAAGGAAGGAAGGAGGAAGGAAGGAAGGAGGAAGGAAGGAAGGAAGGGAGGGAGGGAGGAAGGGAGGAAGGGAGGAGGAAGGAGGAAGGAAGGAAGGAAGGAAGGAGGCAGGCACCATATACCTTTCTCATCTGTTTCCCCTTGGATTGATTTTGACTGCTGTCATTCAGAGGATGTGAACTCAGTAGGCTCTGCCTTTTCCTCTTGGAATTAAAGGTGTACAACTGGGGGGCTGGGGCGACGGCTCAGTGGGTAAGTACACACTACACAAACAATGAAGACCTGAGTTTGAGTCCCTAGAATTCAGGTAAATCAGGCGTGATGGCGCACATCTGTAATCCCGGTACTCCTACAGTGGGATGGGAGGTGGAGACAGGGCGTACCCAGGACTGAAAGCTCCTAGGCCAGCTAACCTGGCACACGCAGCAAACACCAGAGAGCCTGTCTTGTGCAAGGTGAAGGTGAGCGCCGACACTCAGCTGTCTCTGAGCTCCATACTCACACTGGTGTGTGTGTGCTCATGCTGAAAACCACAAACACTCCCAACACATCACATACACATACATAAAACATCTTTTAAGAGGTGCATTGATTATATATGAATAGCTTCCTTGGTAGTCTACCCTTTTATTATTTGTTCTCCAAAATTGTTGATACTAACATTCCATAATTAGTCTTTGTATTAGGCAATTATGATTAAGCTGTTTAAGGAAAAGAGCATAATGTTTGCTTTTGGTTTAACATTTCCCAGTTCTTTGCCTCGTTTTTCTCCATTCCATTTTGTACCTTAATAAAAAAATAAAAAAGGGAGGGAGAGGAGAGGGTGCTTGTGTCGTACTGGCGGCCTCCAGGTTTCTCTCATTAAGAAACTCTTAGCTTTTTACTACAACTTCCTCTGACCAAAGAATCACGCCTCAGCAAATCTCTGACCTGACATCATTGCCTCCCCAGAGCAGCGTTCACTCCTCACAGATCAATGCCCGTGTACTGGACGTGGGGCTAAGTGCCAGCTCATGCTTTTCAAACTCTGGGTCACGACCCACTGGTGCATTATAAAACTAATGCAGTGGGTCATGACCAGAATGTTTTTAATGCGAAATAGAATTGAACAAAAAAATCACAGCATACCACACATAATAAGTATTATTTCGTAAAATGTTTATTGAAGTTATACGTGCCTCTGTGTGGATGTTAAGTAGCAATGGAAATAATATTTTATTACAGATTATGGTTTTTAAAAAGAAAGCAGGTGCTTATGATCCCTTGCTTC
This sequence comes from Peromyscus californicus insignis, assembly GCF_007827085.1. Classification (NCBI taxonomy): domain Eukaryota; kingdom Metazoa; phylum Chordata; class Mammalia; order Rodentia; family Cricetidae; genus Peromyscus; species Peromyscus californicus. Next base: position 70,312,157 of record NW_026294436.1, on the reverse strand, counting down.
ATTTCATCTTCACTTGGTAAGACTGAACTAGATGGAGAAACAGGCACCCAAACTCCCAAAAAGTCATAGACCTGGGGTCCAGACCTCAGTCTACTGTCACCAGTCTCTGCTCTGAGCCACACTTGATTTCTCCTTCACAGAACTGAGGAACAATAGACCATATTCAACACCATCTCTGCATGTTTTGAAAAATGCTCCCATACAGGGAAATAGAGAGACTATGATCCACAAACCTTGCCACTAGATTCTTCATTTTACATACAACCTTAGAAACGGCAGAGGGTTCTCCACTATTCTTCTCAATGCCGTGTCAAGTGTCTGAACCTTAATTTATTTTCAGGATTCTGAGTTCTGAGGACATCGGGGAGCAAATCCTACACGAGGGATGAATCACCACATCATGTTGTTTCTTCCCCATCACTTCTACCACCGATATTAGAAACATTGCTAGAGGACTAGGGAGATGAATCACTCAGTAATCGTTTATAACGATAGACATGAGTTCGACTCCCAGAACCCATATTTAAAAATAAAAAAACCAGACTCATAACCCCAGCACTGGAGAGATGGAAACAAGGAGAGCCCTGGAGCATCCTTGGCAAATCCCAGGCCAATGAGAGACCCTGTGTCAAAAAAATGAAAAAGTAGATGGTACCAAAGGAATGACATCAAAGACTGCCTTCTGGCCTGTGCACGCGCGCGCGCGCGCGCACACACACACACACACACACACATATACTTGTCCATGAGCATCATGCACACACATGTGCATGCACACACAAAACAAATAGATAGGAAAAGCGTCTTAAAGGAAGGTATTATGTCTTCCATGGTATTATTTTCCTCCCTACTTTTTTTTTCCAGAAATGGGAGACTTATCACAAAGAACTTCTGAAAACAGATTGAAATTTTCCAATCTCAACTGACAAGTTATAGGATGTGTGTGTGTGTGTGTGTGTGTGTGTGTGTGTGTGTGTGTGTGTGTGTGAGATCAGCTCTTCAAGTGATTTTGCAGATCTGATCAAAGCAGGTCAATAAGGATGAAAATATCTGGGCCCCTCCCGCTCCAACACTTGACTCCTGTCACCTTCCAGGGATTTAAGAAAAAGACAAAATCTCCCCTAAAGTCCAACTGTGGCTTGCAATCACCCTGGCATCTGCTGAAAACCTGCACAAGAAGAAACTTAAGGCTTCTCGTGTAGGAAGCTGAGTTCTGTGCATGTTTAAACTAGAAAGTGTATTTAATTATAGGATGTTAAATGAAGCCATGATCCCTCTGACCCTTCCCCAGGGGGCTGCACAGGACAAGCAAACTCTCTGTGTAAATGCAGTCTTTGTTCCTAACTAAAGACAGGATGAGCTCTGCTGCACAGCCTTGCTTGCTTGTCAGTCAGCAAGGACACCAGAGAGCCCCTCAGCCCCCCGCAGTCCCTCCCCTCCCCTATTCCTCCAGAGTTTCAGAACTGTTTTAAACTGTTCACTTTAATAAACCACGGGCTCCCTTCCTGAGCAGGGCAAACTCATCATGAGCCCCAAGAGTGCCACCCTGGAAGGACAGGATTTTGGGGGAGCTCTGAGTTTTCAGGATACAGTCCATCATGGTTATGAGTTTTCAATGGGCTCTGTGATGACCCGGCATTGCCTTCCAATGGACTACTTTGGCCAATTAGCAATCAACCAACTCCGACTGGTACTCAGTTTGGAGCCTAAGTACAACCACACCTCCTTGGTAAAATTCTGAACAACTTTTCCTGGTACAGATCCAAAGAAATCCTGACACAAAACAAGAGACAGAGATGCTCAGATGGCAAAGTGCTTGCCCCATAAGCATGAGGACCTTCACTTGATGCCCGGAAACCACACAAAAAGTCAGGTGCAGCAGGGCACACCTGTAAGTCCAGCAGTCGGGGAGGCAGAGACAGTAAATCCCCTGGAGCTCATGGATCAGCCAGTCTAGTTGGATCAGTGAGCTTCAGGCTCAGTGAGAGACCCTGCTCCAAAAATTAAGGAGAAGAGCAACTGAGGAGGACCCCTGATGTTGACCTCTGACCTCCACACACACTAATCCTCATGGGAGGTTTCTGAGCATCAGTGTCCATTACCACCAATCTCAGAAGAATGACGGCTTCAGTTGCCACAGCCAGGGGGTCCAGCTGACCACACATTTCAGGGAACTATCACACCCCCAAAGTACTAGCTGTGCTCTGACCTCACCCTTAAGCAGCCTGGCCCATTTCATCTGTTAAAAAGAAACCCAGAACTGTCTGGATTTCGGAAACAGCAGCATAGTTGAAGCCAATGTTGATGTCATGGAAGCAGCCAACAAATCAGGCAACACAGACTCCAGTCCAGCAACCCAGCTAACTAGAAGAGCCTTCTGCCTCCTAAGAGACTCGGGACATGCTCACAGGCCTTAGGGGACCCGACCAACAGCTTTCCTGCAGCAGAGATCATCCTACCAACTCTGTCTGCTTTCCTCTGTGATCACGTGACATATGCATGGAAACAAGCAAGCACTTCTTTCCTTAAAGACAGGACTAACACTCCAGCCTTTCCCAGCACCCATCGAATTTCCATGGTCCAAATCCTCCCAGCAATAATGCCCGAGCGGTGGGTCTCCCAGCAGACAACTCTGTGTTCCCTGTCCTTGGCAAATGGAAAAGGTTTGCTTTCCCGCTGATCTGGTCACCACTATTTGAATAATTACCCTGGATAATCACCACAAACCAACTTCCCCTCCATAATGGATGCTCTTCCATCCCTAGTTTTAATGTGATTCACCTTCTTCCAAGTAAATATTATTTCCCAATGCCTGGCAAGTTCCAACTTTGCTCAGAATTTATATATTACTTTTCCATTATCTCAGGGCAGCAATAATAACAACAATAACAGTTATAACATCTTCCTTCTAGAAGAATCCTGGCCGCTTCTTACACTTCTCTGGTTTAGAATTCTCTGATGGGCTTTTTTCTTTTTTTCTTTCGTTGTCCTCCTTCTCCTTAGTGGAAAATGTTACTTCTAACTGCTGGATTTAATTTAATTTAATTTAATTACAGCATTTTCCACACATGCCCACGGGCTCTTGGTAATAGTTGCATTTTTAATAAATCTAATATATAATAATGACTTTGTTTTTAATTTTCCACTGAGAGTTGGATCCTGAGCTGAATACGAAGCTCCAGACAGGGGCGTCTGGTTCACTCCACGCGATTGGGTTTCAGAATACCAACAGGCTGCTAATTGGGGAACGGTTACACTCTCACCCTCTGTCCTCACACACCTGTGTTTAATGTCCTCAGCCAGCATCCCATGGGGCATGAAATGACCAGTTGTTCCAGTCAGAGGGATCAAGGCAGTCGTACAGGCTCCTAAGGCTGGACCCCGAGAGTAAAAGGAAGCTATCGCCTGGTCAGTAGCCAGCACCGTTACACAAAGAGACTTTGTGACAACACTCCTCGGTCATGATCTGGTCCCCATGACCCATGACTGCAACCTGTAGCAACGAGGCAGTGGACCAACTCTGCGCTGTTATTAGAGTCCGGGCAGGAGCTGGATCTTAATGACTGCCCACTCTCTTTTGCAAAGACCATTATCAACATTCCTTGGTGTTCCACTTTATGACCATGTGTTCATGTTCAGTTGGCTCAACTGTATGGTAAAGGAACCATGTTGTTCAGGCTCTTTTTCTTTCTCACCTGTGTCAGGTGCTCCACAGAGGACTCAGCTCCCCCTGTGTTCTCAATAACACCTAGAGCTACTTCACCGGTTATGGTGCGTCAGGCACCACCCTAAGCAACTTACCCTTACTGCTTCATGAAAGTTTCCCATGCACCCACACCTGAGTTTTTCTGTAGCAAAAATTCCTGGCAAAAGCCACTTAAGGAGGCTAGGGTTTGTTTGGACTCATAATCTGAGGATATAGTCCCTCATGGTCAGGAAGGCATAGCCAAAAGAACATGAGGCCGCTGGTCACATTGTATTCACAGTCAGGAAGGAAAGAGCACACAGGAAGAGGGGCCAGGCTATCAAACCTCAAGACCTTCCAGCAGTGACTCACTTCCTCCAGTACATCTTCCCCCACAGCAGGTTCCCTAACCTTCCAACACAGCACCACCAGCTTGAGACCAAGGACTCAAACCCATGAGCCTATGAGGGACATTGCATATTCACACCACAACACTCTCCACCCTATAGATGGGGGGAGCCTATAGGTGTTTAATAACCTCCTTAACTTCGCCAGTTGGTGAAGGGCAGAAATGCCCAACTGGAGTCTCAGCCCTTAAACACTAGACTGAGCTCACCTGCTAATACAATGCCCAGCAGTTTTCCCAAAGCACTCACAAAGGTTCCGCTACCACAATAAATTAGGCACCCTCTGGGATCGAGTGTAAAAGGCCCTAAGATGCCTTGAATAGTGCTAAAATTGCCCATCCGATGCCCAGCAGCCATGAGAAATTCGGGCAAGACAGGCCAGAGTCCTCAGAATGAGAGAGAGAGAGAGAGAGAGAGAGAGAGAGAGAGAGAGAGAGAGAGAGAGAGAGTCAGTCCCTGGTATAATCTCTATGTGACTGTCACAGAGCATGCCTACTTCAAAAGGAAACTGTTGTCAGGGGCCTGCTCCACTATGGCACACAGCTGACTCTCACTTGCAGAGAGACCAGGCAGGCAAAAACTTGAATTAAGATCTTCTAAGTCCTCATGGATATCTGATGACTGTCCCAGGAGTTGAGGGTAAGGGACCTTTGCCAGGAGCGCTATGAAGCCGTTCACCTACTCCTGGTGTCTCATGGCTTCCCAGGTTCTGATGAGGAATAAGACATTTTGTCTGCCCCATTCAAAGCAGAGATGCAGACTGCAAACGCACTGAGCTGCAGTTTAGCACTGGGGTCCTCCCCAGGGGACCGCCAGCCCTCTGTGTTTATTGTTCTTTCTGGTTGTGTGGGCTACAGATCACAGGGAGCTGAGTGCTCGGCTACTTTCCTTTTTGCTGTTCGTGTAAGGAATAAAAGGTCTGACTCTAAAAGTGCCTTGTTCCACTTTGCCAGCCGAATTAGCCAAGCCCCAGCCTTACACGGTGCCTGGTGAGCCTTTGACACGCTGTCCTGTGGAGCTGGTACTCAGTGCAATAAAATTCAGCGCCCCAAAAATGCTTTAATAACAGCTATCTCGGGGCAACTGAGGGTGTAAATGGATACAAAAAAGCGTGTGTGTGAGAGAGAGAGAAACAGACAGACAGACAGACACAGACACACACGCAGGTTGTATGAAAGGACTCTGGCTGAGGAGGTGGCGCAGCTGACAGAGCACTTGTGTAGTGTGAATAAAGCCCTGCATTTAATCTCCCACACCACATAAACTATTTATGGTGATTGACACCTCCAATCCCAGCGCTGGGGGTGGGGGTGGGGCCAGGATCAGCAGTTCCCAGCCAGTCTTGGCTATACAGCAAGTTCAAGGCTGGTCTGGGGTACAAGACCCTGTCTTCAAAGGAAAAAGGAAAGCACCCATGAGAGAACCAGAAAAGTCACTAACAGGAGTATTTCCCTCTCATTAAGCAAGCTGCTGGCAATTTCAGAAAATAAATGCAAACGCATTCCATTTAACAAAATTAATATTTATTGCCTATAAACAAATCCAACAGAATTCTCAGCGGACACATGTTTCCACATCTGAATTTAAAATGAAGCATGAATTCCGCATTTCAAAATCGGTGGGAATCCAAATTTGGAGACGTGTCTGTGGACGGATCCCATTTACCCATCAGATCCACATAAGCCAGAACGAGAAAAAGAGCACAGGGAATTCCCAACTACACGGAAGGGCTTGAGAAAGGACCGTTTCAGGCACCAAACACAACAAGTGCCAGCGTTCAGCTACTTGTGGTCAAAGAACACATGGACAAGGATTAACACTAACTATACCACAAGCTCATTTTAAACTAATTCTCATGACTCAAGAGTCACAAAACAAAGGGAAATGTGTAGTTACTAAATAATCTAGTTATCACAAAATGCTAGAAATACAGGAAATGCAGAAGAGGCACTCTCACCCTGGAGCCCCAGACTTTCATGAAGCATATGAGAAAAGAGACCAGAATGACAGACAGCCTTCAGGACAAGGGGAGAAACCAGTGGGACATCCAGTTGTCAGGGGTAGGTAGAGACCATCTGACAAAGGTCACATTTCCACTCTAATAGTGTTGGAAGTATCTTTCCACTTCGCTAAACAGATCCACAGCTATAAATCCCAGCTGTAATTAGTTCCATGAACACCATACACAAAGGAGAAATAAAAATCACTTCCTCTACAAACCATAAATGTCTTTGAACTGCCCTAACCTCACTAGGATGGACACACACACACACACACACACACACACACACACACACACACAGAGAGAGAGAGAGGGAGGGAGGGAGGGAGGGAGAGAGTTACTGCAAAGACATCAGCCTTCCCAGCTGAGTGCTGAAGCCCTTTTTTAAGGATGATGTCATATATGAACTAGTCTTCAGTACATTTTTTTGAAGTGTTTTTCTACATGTCTTTCCTCTTAAAAGCATAAGGAGACTACTCTGTACTCATCAGAAAGACTTCCAGGAGGAGAATCTGAATGAAGAAGAAGGCCAGAAAGATGGAAAGAGGCAGACAGAGGCAGGTGATGTAACAGTAGCCCCCCACCTGAGGGGCGCTGTGACAGCCCCTTAACAAACACGTCCCTAAATCTCACCAGTCCTGGGTATACACTTCATTACTTCCAGTTTGCAGTTAGAAGCTGAGGTCTGGACTGGAAAGACAGCTCAGTGGTTCAGAGTTCATATCCCTCTTGCAGAGGACTGGAGTTCAGTTCCCAGCACCCCTGTGGTGTGGCAGCTCACAATTGCCTGTAACTTCAGTTCCAGGGGATCTGACACCTGCTTCAATGTGGGCGCTGAACTCACACATACAAACCCACACTCAGACACATACATACACACATAATTAAAAATAAATTATGTTTTAAAGAATCTGAGGCTTAAGCCATGGAGTCAATGGTATGAAATCGAAAAGTTTCCTGCAACTTCACAGAAGGGCAGAAAGAACGTCAGAGCAACAGATGGTGAAGAAGGCTGTGAAATACTGTCTTCTAGACACAAACTTGGCTATTGCATGCATCAACTCACAGCAGCTGTGATCACCTGTCTGTATACCCCACAAAAGGTGAAGCCAGTCAAGCTTCCAGCATGGGTCGGGGAGGGGCCCTGGGGCCCCACCTCCATCAGAGAAGCTATTCAGCAGTTAACGATTGATGAAGAGGGAAGAGTCTCAGAGAGCATAGCATAGCAGTTAATAGTTTTGGGGGCAGGGGTTGGGGTGCAGGGGTGGGGGGAGACAGACGTATCTTCAGTGGTGTCGTCCTGGTAAAGTTACCAGTGCTCCTGTAAGTAACCCCAAAGAAACTCATTCTCCGTTTCAATTGAGGTTCCCTCTCCTGAAATGACTCTAGCTTGGTCAAGTTGACGTAAAGCTAACCTGCACAAATACAGGAAGCTACCCATGTGCTCAGAAAGGAACAAGAGCTGGTAGAGCATCTGAGGAAAGTGCTAAGGATGGTGCTGTGGGATGTTCTGTATGGCAAATGTGTTGCTCTGATTGGTTAGTAAATAAAACACTGATTGGCCAGTAGTCAGGCAGGAGGAAATATAGACAAGACAAGGAGGAGAAGAATTCTGGGAAGTGGAAGGCTGAGTGAGAGAGACACTGCCAGCCGCCATGATGAGAAACAGCATGTGAAGATGCCGGTAAGCCACGAGCCACGTGGCAAGGTAGAGATTAATGGAGATGGATTAATTTAAGCTGTAAGAACAGTTAGCAAGAAGCCTGCCACGGCCATACAGTTTGTAACCAATATAAGTCTCTGTGTTTACTTGGTCGGGTTTGAGCAGCTGTGGGACTGGCAGGTGAGAGAGATTTGTCCTGACTGTGGGCAGGCAGGAAAACTCTAGCTACAGGATAGACCATGCATGTTCCAGCATTAAGTCTGTGCTTCTCTGGCAAGTTAAATTCTAAATCTTCACCCCAGTTAACTCCATAAATTCTCATATGAGCTCAACTGAAATGGGGGAGGGGTTCAGCCCTAAATTAAGATGGTCTTTTTTTTTTTTAAAGAAGTGTTGAGGGGGGTATTAAGAAAAGGTTTTAAGCATGGGAATTAAGGGGACAGAGAAGGGAAAGGAGAAGGTATGGAGGAGGAGGGGGACAGAGATTGACTTAGGAAAAAGACAGTGGTGGCTGATGAGATGGCTCACTGGGCAAAAGAGTTTGATGAAGACCTGACAACCAGAGATGGATCCCCGGGACCCATATGGTGTAGTGAGAAATCTGATTCCTCAAGTGTCCTCTCGGCTCCATGAGAGGGTCATGGCAGACCACCCAATAAATAAATAATTTTTTATTTTTAAGTAAAGAAAAGGACAATCATAAACACTCAGATGTGGGCCATGGCTTCTCTAGAGTGCTGTGCTTAAGTATAAAGATGATTTTTGATGGGTCAAACCAACTCATTATTCCAACAATGTCTCATATGTTGGAATTATTCTTTTTTAATAATTTATTTAATTTTAAGTGCATTGGTGCTTTGCCTACATTCATGTGTGTGTGAGGGTGTCAGATCCCCTAGAACTGGAGTTACAGACAGTTGTGACATCCCATGTGGGTGCTGAGAATGGAACCCGGGTCCTCTGGAGCAGCAGCCAGTGCCATCTCTCTATCCTGGGATTATTCTTACTAAGAGCTGTAGACCAAAACAGAGCCAAGAAGGAAAACTCATTACTGGGTCTAGAACACGGAGGATCCTTCTTGTGCTATATAATAAAATCAAAATTATTTCAGTTACTTGCTAAGAACTGTATCTCCCTCTGCAAAATATAACAATTAGCTAAGACGTGAAACCGGCAGAGGTGGCCGTCAACGCATGGGATGACTGGATAGTGAAAGCTGACTGCTACACGATGGGGCATCATTCAGCCATAAAGGAAAACGAAATCCTACCATCTGTAGCAAAGTGAACGGAACTAGAAGCACGCGAAGCAAAACGAGCTGAGCAAACACCACACGCTCGCTCTCACGTGAGAACTCTGAACTAAAAAAAAAAAAAGACAAGTTCACCTAAAAAGGTGAGCAAAAGAGGGGGTACTGGAGAATTGGAAGGGTATAGGAAGGCTTGGGGAGGTGGACTGGGACAGCCGTGTAGCTAGACATGTTTGGTGCATGCTGGGAAATGTCACAGCGAGTCACTTAACTTTTATAATTCATGTGCTAATAATAATCGCCATAAATGGAAAATATAAGATGGGGCCAGCAAGATGGTTCGGCCAGTAAAGGTGCTTGGTGCCAAGCCTGATAGCTTGAGACCTCTACGGTAGGAGGAAACAAGTGACCCCCACTAGTGATGCCCTTTGACCCCCACACTCATGCCTTGCACACGTACACCCACCCACATGCATGCACATGCACACACACAAATAAATCAAATGTAATTTTAAAACACATGTGTTATGCATTACATATACACAGGCACAGAAATAAAGTTTAAATATCTATCATGTATAATACACACACACTGACTTAATGCAAAAAGTTCTATCTAGTTTACATTTATTTCGTCGTATTTCATAGTCACTGATTCAAGTAATAATTTTACTCAATGGTAGGGAAAAAAAACTATTTTTAAGTGCACAAGTCCAAAAATTCCAACCCCAGAGCCAAGAGGCCATTGTTTTACAGCATGCACATGTCTTAGCAGGAGTCCCTGTGGAGAGCTTTCCCCTTTCTCCACTTTGAATTGGCCCTCAGGCCCTTTTAAACTTCAAATCAGAAGTTTCCTTTTAGTAAAGGTCAGCCCTGGAAAAATCTCTCCTTATCCTGCAAAACAAGCTCCCTTTCGGGATTCCTAAACTGAAGCTAATTTCCTGAGTTTGTGAAATGCCCTTTCCCATTACTGCTTCACGTGTCTAATTGAGGGAAGGCCCCTTTTCAGATGCCTAACTGCTCCCTGTAGGACCCCATCACTGCTGTGTGAGAAGCACGCCAGGGGAGTTCCTGCTGCATGTTCCACGATGCTCTTATCCCTGCCAGCTGAAGTGGGGGACGTCACCAACATCACCCCCTCCCTCACCCACTTTTACTTATTCCCAGGACATCGCCGGGGCCAACAGTAATAAGTGCTCTGCTGAGTACCCAGAAGCAAGAGGCTTGGAGGCCAACATGTTATGTTCCTGCAATTGACTTATCACTTCTCTTGGTGAAAAGGTCCACTCCATCGGGGCTCCCTCTGCCTTCAGGGGTAGGGAGCGTTATAGGAGGACTCGGAAGCAGCCACAGCCATCTGCATATTAAAGAGACCCGTGCTTCTCCACAGTACTTCCGTGATCCCAAGACTGTTGTGATCTCACTCTGTGTCTACAGCAAACACTGCGCTTAGAAACTCAAAGAAAAGGCCCCCAAATAACTTATCTAGGGCCAATGAAATGGTTCAGTTGGGTAAAGGCACTTTCTGCCAAGCCTGAGAATTTGAGTTCAATTCCTGGGACCTACACATTAAGAGAGAGAGAACCAACCCCCTAGGGTCTTCTCTAGCCTCCATACTCACACTGTAGTGTGAGCACACGCACAAGAAATACATGTGTTTAAAAAATTTAAATAATAAAAATGTACTCAAGACCATAAAGCTAGAAAGAACAAACTATGAATCAAGAGTTTTCTGATCTCGAGGACCCTGACCCCTACATCCAGGGTTCTTCCATAGAAATGAGGAAGTCAGAACTTCTGGCTGAGACCTCAGAGTAGATGCAAGGTTCCACAAAGTACAGTTCTTTTTTCAGTTTATTTTTATTTTGTGTGTAGGAGCATTTTGCCTGTGTGTATGTTTGTATGCATGTATGTATGTATGTATGTATGTATGTATGTATGTATGTGAACCACATGCATAAAATGGAAGCCAGAAGAAGGCATCAGATCCCCTAGAACTGAAGTTACAGCTGTCATCTGGATGCTGGGATCCAAACCCAGGCCCTCTGAAAGAACAGCAAGGGCTTTAAACTGCTGAGTCATCTCTCCAGCCCCAAACACAACTTCAATAACTAATGTAAAAACCTCTTGTGACAGTCCTCTCAGCCACTGTAACCGTAGGAGGCGTCCTTCTGGCTATCTAAATAAACACCGAAATGGAAATGTAATGCTTCCTCAGAATTAATTCTCTATTCGAATTATTTCAATACTTTTCTGTCCTTAACTACTCAAGTTCAGAGTCTGTGGCAGGTGGGTATTTAAGCCATTCATTTTTAAACAGGGACCTATTGTCCAAGATTCTCGTGAGTTCTGGACCACTAAGGCTACAGCAGACTGTGGTGGGCTACAAACCCTTCTTCACCCTGGGTTGGTGGTGCTCTCCTCACACTGATCTCAAAACACATTTTGTTAGTTTGTCCTTTGGGGGCAATATTACTGCTGACCCTTAACTGATGCCCACTGTTATTTTTTCTGGGTTTGGAGGGGTTTGTTTTGTTGTTTTGTGTTTTGTTTGTTTGTTTAGGGGTTTTTTTGTTGTTTTGTTTTAGTTTTTTGTTGTTGGTGGTTGGTTGGTTGGTTTGTTTTGGTTTTGGGTTTGGTTTGGTTTGGTTGTTTTTGTGAGACAGGGTTTCTCTGTATAGCAGCCCTGGCTGTCCTGGAACTCACAGGTTCCAGATCACTTTGTAGACCAGGCTGGCCTTGAATTCACAGAGATCCACCTGCCTCTGTCTCCCAAGTGCTAGGATTAAAGGCGTGCACCACCACGCCAGGATCTAAACTGTTCTTTAATTCCTTTTCACGAGGTGGAAACTTAGCAGGGTGGGGTCTTGCCCTGAGGTCACCAGTCCCTTTATTCCATCCAACATCAGGCTTCTCTTTAATCTGTGTATCTCCTTGAGGACAGGATTTAGCTCCATTCCACTTCCCAGTGCTCCTTTTCTCCTCGAACTGCACATTTTGTGTTTTATTTCCTTGCTCAGCTTGGTCCTTTTCATTATAGATCTTCATAAGAGTGAACGAGTGAACATTAATAACCACACACGGAGTCTATACTAAGCTGTTTTGAGATGTCCTCTGCCAACGGAATTAATCCAAAACTCTTCACTTTACCCTCAGGAAGACAAGGGTAAAAAGCAGCCACATTCTTTGCCAAAATATCACAGGACACGTCTCTAGGCCACAGACTGACATTCTTCTCCTCTGAAACCTCTTGAGCCAGCCCCCCACCACCACACACACACACACACACAGGTGAAATCACCCTCAGCACCGCTGTCTTCCATGCTCCTACTAGTCTGGCCCATTAAGCCCCTCTTAAAGCATTCAACTGCTTTTCTAATCCAAAGCCCCAAAGTCCAAATTCCTCCAAACAAAAACATGGTCAGGCTTATCACAGCAATACTCTAGTCCCTGGTACCAACTTCTGTTTGGGTTTCTATTGCTGTGAAGAGACACATGAAGGTGGCTTATAAAGGAAAGCATTTAATTGGGGCTAGCTTATAGTTTAGAGGTTTAGTCCATTATCATCATGGTGGGACACAGCAGTATGCAGGCCGACATGGTGCTAGAAAAGGAGCTGAGAGTTCTACATCTTGGTCCACAGGCAGCAAAAGGAGACTGTGTCACTAGGCCTAGTTTGAGCATATAAGACCTCAAAGCCTTGCCTCCACAGTGATACACCTCCTAATAGTGCCACTCCGTATGGGCCAAGCATTCACACACATGAGTCTATGGGATCCATACCTATTCAATCAAACCACCACAGTGGGGAAAGGATTTATTTCATCTTACACTTCCAGGTAACAGTTCATCACTGAGGGGAATCAGGGCAGGTGCCTGAAGGCAGGAACTGAAGCAGAGATGGAGGGGGAATGCTGCTTACTGGCCTTCCCCTCATGGCTAGCTATGCCTGCTTTCTTAAATAGTCAAAGACCACCTGCCCAGGACAGGTACTGCCCACAGTGTGATTTCCCTCATCAGTCATTAATCAAAAAAAAAAAAAAAAAAAAATGCCCCAGACTTGCCCACAGGCCAATCTGATAGAAGCAATTGCTCAGCTAAGGTCCCTGTTTCCTAGATGATTTTCGCTTATGACAAGTTGACAGAAACTAACCAGTACAATTGACTCTTTGTCAGCTTGACACACAAACCCGTCACTATTAAGCTATAACCACCTTTCTTGTTTATTCCCAAGATTTCATGTTACTATCATAATATAAAACATAGTATAACTTTGAAAGTCCCAGTCTTTAAAGAATTCAAATACTTTAAAAGTTCTAAGTCTCTTAATTGTGGGTTCCTATAAAAGTCAAAAGTACAATAAATACTTTATTACTCCAAGAAGGAATAGCCAGGGCACAGTTACAATCAGATCAAAGCAAAAATGAAACCTAACAGTGTAAAAAGCTCAATGTTCAATGCCCAGAACTCACTTATGTCTTCTGGGCTCCAATGGTCTTGAACACACACACACACACACACACACACACACACACACACACACACACACCATGAATCTTGTCCCTCAGATTCAAGCTGGCTCCACTCTGCACCTGCCACTGTCCTTGGTGGTCATCTCATGGTCCTGTTGTCTTCAATATGCTGCACGGTCTCCACTGAAACAGAAGCTGCACCTTCACCAATGGCCTGTTGGTCTCTATAGTGATATTTTATTTGTACTGAAATGTGACTTGTATGTTAATAAATAAAGTTGCCTGGGGGTCAGAGCTATTAGCAAGCCATAGCGAAAGCTGGGTGGTGGTGGTGCACACCTTTAATCCCAGCACTTGGAAGGCAGAGCTAGGTAGATCTCTATGTGTTCAAGGATACAGCCAGCATTGGAGACACACGCCTTTAATCTCAATACCAACCATAGAAGACCTGGAGGTCTGTACAGACAGGCAATGACTAGGAGGTCATGTGGTTGGGTTTACAACCAATGAGAAGGCAGAACAGAAACTCTATAAAAAAAAGACAGACACAGGAAGTAGGTCTCTTTCAGAGAGGTACAGCAAGAGTGAAGGGTAAGGTTTTTAGCTCTTAGCTATTGCTCTGACCTCTTGGCTTTCATCTTTGCATTGGTTCTGTGTTTCTTATTGAATAAGACAGTTGGTTACATCTACAGGCCTCTTTCAAGGACTCCTACCCTGTCACTTAGTGTAAATGGACTTTTCTTTCCCACCCACCTGCTCCCAAATACCTGGCAACCACTTCACAAATAATTGACTCAGAGGCTTAATATTATTTATAAATGCTTGGCCAATAGCTCAGGCTTGTTACTAGCTAACTCTTACACTTAAATTAACCCATATTTCTATTTATGCTCTGCCATGTGTCAGTACCTTTATTAGCATGACACATTCATCTCCTGCTCCTTCTGTGTCTGGCTGATGACTCCTAACTCCACCCTTCTCTTTCCCATCATCATTAGTTTGGTTGCCCCGCCTATACTTCTTACCTGGCTACTGGCCAATCAATGTTTTATTAAACCAATTCAAGTGACAAATCTTTACAGTGTACAAGAGGACTATTCCACAGCAACTTAGTGACAGGCCTCAGCTTCTCTCCATGACTCCTTCAATCCAAGGGCTTCTACTGCGAGTGAAACTCCATGCAGGAGTTCATGAACTCCACAGAGGTGAAGTGCTTTACCTTCACTAATGGCCTCTCACAGTGTCACACCTCGTCAGCTCTCTGTAGCTCCTTCAGTCCTGTAGATTTCCATATCAACAAAACCAGTACCACATAGGAGATTCTTACAAAAGTTTAGCTGCCAACTTCAGATATATCTTTAGCCCATTTTGGACCACAGCTTCTGTGTGCTAACCCCAAAGAAATATTTTCCAGATGATTTTGTGTCAACAATGCTAGTCTTATATTTATCACAGCTGATTATTTATGCCCAACTAACCAGCATCAACTGTCCCAGTAGAGCAAAGATTTTATTTATACAGAGTATTAATCCAAAATATCACATAAGCAGCCCTGATAGTCTTTGTAACCTCTGAAATTTAATGAAGAAAATATTAATTCTGATAGAAAGCCACTATGTGGGCTCAGAGCTCTCATCCCAACTGAGGGGAACCTGGGATAGTTTCCGGGAGATAGACAGTGCCAGCTTTGTTCTGACTCTACAAGTACAGTAGTTATGTGGAGAAGGAGAATCGCTGTGAACAAAAGTGGATTCCACAAAAGTGGAAATTGTGTGTGTAGTTTATATGTGGGGTGGTGGGTGGAAGCTACATGACCTTCATTGACCTATTCATATATCACTAAGTCATTCATCAAACATTTCTTAAGATCAACTCTGAATGCAGACACTGACTGTGGGGTCCATGTGGGGTTCATTATCTGCAGCTCTCACAACATTCATATCTTCCAAGTTCCCACAGAACATCCCTATTAATCTCTAAGCACTCAATGGCTTTTCCAGCTCCAATTTCTGAATATGACCATAATCCTCCCAAAACCAGCATGGAATGGCTATCACAGCAACGCCTGCTCTCAGGTACCAGTTTCCACACTATGTTTGTCTGTTGCTGTGATAAACACCGTGACCAAAAGCAACTTGTGGAGGACAGGGTTTATTTCATCTTACGCTTCCGGGTAACACTCCATCACTGAGGAAAGTCAGAGCAGGAATTCAAGGCAGGAAAATGGAAGGAGGAACAGAAGTCAAGGCCAAGAAGGATACTGCTTACTGGCTTGTTCTCCATGGCTTTCTCAACTTGCTTTCTTACACAACCCAGGAAGCTTCTTCAACTATAAATACCCCTGCTTTTCCCTTGCAGACAGTGAGACTGCAAACACTTTTCATCAATTTTCAGTAACTGCTCTCAGCATTTATTGATGATCTTGTAAATTCTTCATTCCTTCTATATTTATAAATTGGCAATAGAATTGAAAGAGGAATATCTTCATCTCTCCAATTTATTGATTTGTTCACTCATTTACATTGATACAAACTCATAAATCTCAGTGGAGTTTACTGGATTTTAGCTCAATTAACACTAAAATCAGCCTAGGTTTGGTTACAGGGTATATATTTAAGCTATCTATGACATCTATTTTAATTGATAACAGAAGTGTTATGAGTGGAGTGTGTTGTCAGTGGAATGTGCAATATCCCCCACAGACTTCTTTGAACACTTGGTCCCCAGCTGGTGGAGTGGTGTATAGAGAGGCTATGAAACCTTTGGGACATGGAGCCTGGTCAGTGTCAGTTACAAGGGATAGGTTTTCAGTTGGATAGCCTGCTGGTTTGTTGGTTGGTTAACCTGTCGTTGATTGGTTGGCTGGTTGGCTGGTTGGTTGGTTGGATAGCCTGTTGGTTAGCCTGTTGGTTGGCTGGTTGGTTAGTTAGCCTGTTGTTGATTGGCTGGTTGGTTGGTTAGCCTGTTGTTGATTGGCTGGTTGGTTGGTTAGCCTGTTGGTTGGCTGTTTGGTTGGTTAGCCTGTTGGTTGCCTGTTTGGTTGGCTGGTTTTTTGTTGATTAGCCTGTTGGTTGGTTTGATGGTTGGTTAGCCTGTTGGTTGCCTGTTTGGTTGGCTGGTTTTTTGTTGATTAGCCTGTTGGTTGGTTTGATGGTTGGTTAGCTAATGGATTTGTTGGTTAGCCTGTTAGGTGGTTTGTTGGTTAGTTGGTTGGTTGGTTGGTTGGTTAGCCTGTTGGTTGCCTAGATGGTTGACTGGCTGGCTGGTTAGTTGGCTTTGAGACAGTACCATGCTTTTGAACTAGTGACATTCAACCTCAGCTCCCAGGTGCTGGTATTACAGGTCACACCTAGTTCACTGTCTGTTTTTAGATCTCCTCAAGGCAACAGCGAGAGTGAGATGTAGATGTACACAACTGTTTGTCATTCATACTTTACATTTGGAACTGCTATATTTGCAGAGAAAAAATTCTTGGGTAGAAAGTGCAAAACAATTACATAAATTAATTTGAAATTTTCATTTGTCTATCAGTACTTCCTGGTAACAGTAAAATATATTGGGAAAGGAACTGAGTCCAGAATCTGGGTGGATACTCACTTTTCAATCAGTTCTGTGGGGCTAGGGGGGTGGCTCAGTGAGGGAGTACTTTCTGCACAAGCATGAAGGTCTGAGTTTGGATCCCCAGCACCCACGTAAAAAGAGTGCAGGGGCGGGGTGGAGACAGCAAGAGCCCAGGGCTAGATGACCAGCCAGCCTCAACAGCAAGTTCTGGGATCAGCAAGAGACCCTGTCTCAAAAAAAAAAAAAAAAAAAAAAAAAAAAAAAGGTGGAGAACACTGGAAGACAAGAGAAATCGGCCTCTGCTCGCCACACACATGTACTTAGACAAGCACCCTTACAGACACAGATACACACATATGCTCATTCACTCACACATACACACTCATTCACTCACACACATTCTCACAAACACAATCATTCACTCTCACACACATTCACACACATATACACACTCATTCACACACACATACATACACACATTCACACATGCACACACTATAAGAAACAGTGCACAGTGCTTACTCTAGGAATTGTTAGCCTAGAAAATATATTCAATTACAAAAAGAACCACTCTGGTTTGTGACTATTTGATAATTAAACAGCTGGAAATATTTGGAGTAGAAAGGCCTCTGGTTTCCTTCAAGCTAAGTTGTTCCAACCAGGGTGACCTAAGTGCAAACCAAGCCGAGGCGCCACTTTCACATTTCCAGGAAACCCTCATGCCAGAATTCAGCCTTTAGAAAGGAACAAGCCCTCATTAGAGCTCCCCGAAGTAGGAACTGAAACCAGAAAATAAAGCATTCTTACTACTAGTGTGTGTAGCGCCAGGGCTGCAGGGAGAGGTCTCAGTGGAGCCAGAGGGGGTGTTATGAGAGCCCCCAGCTCCTGAGTCACCTCCCCTACATCCTGCCGACAGAGGCCAGAAAGCAGGCATGAGAACGGGACCACCGGAGCAGCCCCCTTTGTCTGGCATCCCAGGAGGCTGACACCACAGGTTACAACCAAACGAGGGGCGCTCTGGGAGTCAGCCTGTGGTTTTAAGTCAGGTCTCCTCTCAGAACCTGCTTCCTTTGCCTCCCAGCGGGGCCCTGCCTTGGCCACTGTCGCTAGCTTCGCATCTCGGAATCCCTTGACCAGTCTTTCCCTGTTGCATGCGTGTTACGGCTTGCATATAAAAACTCCCCCAGAGACTGTGATCACTTGGCCCCCAGCGGATGGCACCGTTTTGGAAGGTTGGAAGACCTCAGGAGATGGGGCCCCCGCTGGAGGAGGTGGCATAGTAGAGGGAGGGTAAAGGAGGGTAAAGCTTAAAGGGTAAACTTTGGGTCCAGTTCTCTGCTTTACAGTATGCTGTGAGCAAGCAGCCTCCCCCACCTGCTCGGCACAGCTGTGGGCCACTCCATTTCCATCCCTCTCCACACTCGTACCACGGATCCGAATAAACCATCCTTCCCTTAAATAGCTTCCTTGGGTATTTACAGTGACAAGAAATCCCAGTGGTACAGCAGGTCTCTCATAGTCAGAGCTGACCTCTCAGAAAGAGGTTGTGTTTGCCTGTTTTTCCTTGATGGTGACTCTGCTGGAGTTTCTTGTTCGTCCAGGGGACTCAAGTTTGGTTCCCAAGACCCATGTCAGGTGGCTCACAACTCTAGCTCTGAGGGATCCAATACCCTCTTCTGACCTCTAGAACACCTGTATACACATGCCATACATTTACGCAAACATGTACACATAAGTAAAAAGAAACCTATTTTCTAATCATTCAATGAATTTTGGCTTCAGATTAGAATAGAATTTTGTGCTAGTTAATATACTGTCAATTTGATACAAACTTAGACTTATCTGGGAAGACCGGATCTCAATAGAGGAATTGCCTCCATCAGACTGACCTATGGGTAAGTCTGTGGGAGTATTTTCTTTTTATGACCGACGTGGGAGGACCCAGGCCACTGTGGGCAGAGATACCCCTGAGCAGGTTGTCCTAGGGTGTATGATAAAGTAAATTGAGCAAGTCATGGGAGAATCCAACACTCAGCATTCCTCCATGCTTTCTGCTTCAGTTCCTGCCCTGACTATGGTGGACTGTGACCTGGGAGCTGTAAAACAGAATTACTCTTTCCTCTAACTGCTCTTTTTCATAGCAACAGAAAACCAAAACAAATCTCTAACAATTTCTGAAATGGCCCTGAGTATAATATAACCCACATTTTGTACTATATTTTTATACAAAGTAGAATCCTCAGCATTGATGATTATAAAACCAAAATGCCAGCCAACTCTGGCAAATGTTGACAATCTCCAACATCCTAAAGTACCAAATGATCCAGTGAAGATTTAATTTTTTTATTGAATTATTTTATGTGTATGAGTGTTTGCCCACATGTCTGTATGTGTACTATGTGTATGTCCGGTACCTGTGGAGATCAGAAGAGAGCATCAGATCCCCTGGAACTGGAGTTACCAATGCTTGGAAACCACCATGTGGGTGTTGGGAATGGAACCAGGGTCCTGCTGCAAGAGACACAATGGCTCTTAACTGTTTCTCTCCAACCCCAAGATTTAATTCTTTATGTAAGAATGAACAAGCTCATCCATTTCATTGGTCTGTAAGTTTGTTTTCATCATTAAAAAATGGTAAATTTACACATGCAACAAAATTGTTTTAAGATTAATTTTTTATGATTTATTACAGGTGTTTGAATACCTATTTTATATCCCTGTATACCTGAGGTTGCATAAAGATTTCCCAGTACAAAAGACCATGACTGGAAAAGTTTAAAAAGCCCTACTGAACTTCATAGGGAACTCCAAGCCCTAGTGGGAGGCTCCAGGTGGAAGCTTTGGACCCTGGAGAACATCTCCGTGAACCCAAGACTGGGGATCCTGAGAGTGAGCTTCCAACGTGGGTTTCACAGGGAGAAAAGGGACAGGACAGACACAGACACACATGGACCGGGGGGGGGGGGGGGGGGGGGGGAGTCAGGGGGACAGAAAGAGGAAGTTCTGAGGTAGACCAGGAATCTGGGTTGCAGTTCTCCAGGTGATTCATGACACACAATATCTCAACTTTAACTAATAATGTATCCAATATCCCCACATCACCAAGTGCTCTCATCAGAAAGAAACAAGTGAGTGCCGTGTGGTACATTAGTTAGTGTGGTCTGGTCATTCCATAATGTAGACACATCCCATCGCATACAGCACCATGCTGCGTGCGTTAACAAATACTGTATGTAAAAGTTAACCACATTTTAAAAAAATGATTATACCTAATATATGTGTGTGCATGTATAAAATCCCATAGTTTCTTCATACCAACAAAAGCTATCCCTTCTTAAGCTTTGTGTGAGGTTATTTGAATGTATGGTTGATTTTACAATCTATGGAGATATAGAACATTCTAGGGAGTTCTCAATTTAGAATGCTAATGCCCGAGGGTGTGTAGACAAAACTGGTCCAGTAGGTGGTGCTGTTCTCTCTGAAACGGACCGAGGACCCTGCAGAGTGGCTGCGGCTTTCCCAAAAAAAACGAACCTTAGAGCTGGAGATGTAGCTCTGTCGGTAGAGCATTTGCTCCCGGTGCAGACAGCCCTGGACTCATCTCAGAACCCACAAAACTGGGCATGTAGGCACATGTAGCAATACCAGCACCCTGGAGGGGAGACAGGACAGTCAGAAGTTCAAGGTCATCCTTAGCTACATGTCAAGTTTAAGGCTAGTCTTTGCTACTTTTGAGAGCCCCCTCCCCACCTCAAAGCAAACCAATAAAAGAATCAGAGACATGTGGGCTTATCATCTATTATCTGTGAGTTCCGAAAGAAATGATGAATGGAGACTGTTGGAAAAGCAGATTTGGTAGCAAACCAAAGAATCAGTTGCAGTGGACAGTGATTTGTTTGAGTGAAATGACTCATTCCTCGGGATTCCAGTGTCTACAGCAAAGTGGTAAATCTACAAATAACAATTTAAATAGTGTTTACTTATTCAGTAACTTAAGAATAAGTCTTTTTACTCTGTAACATTGTGCTCTGCACTTTGTATGATATATGCTGTTATCCCTCCCACAACATGATAGAGAGGGAGCATTACCATATTCATCAGCTTCCCGTTACTGTAGCAAAATACCTGACTCAATTTATAAAGGGGAAATGTTTGTTTTAACTCACAGTTTTGCAAGTTTGGGTCTATGTCCAATTGCCCACATTGCTTTGGGGCCTCTGGCATGGCAGTGTATTGCAGAAGCAATGCTCTCATGACTAGGAACAAAGAAATAGGAGGAAGGGACCAGAGTTCCACATGTCCCCTGTGATCTGTAGCATCCTGCTGTGACCTATCTCCCAAAGATCTAACACCTCACAGTATCACACGCTGAGGACTGAACCTCTACTCAGGCGCCTATGGGGAGCCTTTATCTATCCACACCCATAGTTATACCCATTTCAGAGAAGGGTAAACTGAGGTCAAGTAACTTGTCTACAGTCCTCCAGCTGGTGTAAGTGGTGGAGCTAAGATTCAAACCCAAGTGGTGCAGCCCCAGAGTGTGTGTTCTGAACCGCCGCAGTAAGACATCTTCATGTTCTCCAGCCCTGGTGAAAACAATAATATCCTGGCATCAAGTGGGTAATTATGATGAAAACAATAATATGCTGGCACAGCGTGGGTCATTATGAGAGCGAGGACTAAGAAAGAGGAGGAGACGCTCACCTGGCCTTTCCCACATTGAACGGATCTTGAGGTTAGTGAGTCCATCACCTAAACCATTGTGTCACGTGGCTCATTCACCATCTGACTCAACACAGGAATCCCTTTTATGGTTTTTCTGAGTGCTTTATTATAAACTCAGAACCAGGAGAAAAGCTGCTGTCTCCTGAAAGCTCACGTCTTCCTCATGGCTGGATGTTCAATGTTCGTCAGAACTAAAGATCTAAGACTCCCTCTGCTTCCTCCAGAGGGAGCATGAGCCTGCCTCCCTCTACCTCCACCCACCTACTTTATCCTCCCTCCACCCCTCACCCACCTACTTTATCCTCCCTCCACCCCCACCCACCCACTTTATCCCTCCCTCCACCTCCACCCACCCACTTTATCCCAGCTGCATCTTGACTTCTTACTGTAACAAGAAAGGAGTTGGGGGTGGGGCAGACAGATGTCTACAGTAACTCTTTCTGGACAGTGCACCCTCTTACTCCTCTTGCTCTATTTGCATGTCTTAACCAAGACATGTATAGTCTCTGCCTCAGTTTCCTTGTCTGTACACTAGAAGTGCCCCCTTGCAGGAGAGTCAAAAATAGATTAATTAATGTGAGTAAAGCAGTTAGAACTACACCAAGTGTGTAGTAAAAGAGGGATAAAGTTTGGCTCTAAATTGTGGGGGACAAAGCTCAGCCACAGAGCACCCACCTAGCATGCATCAGGCCTTGGGTTCCGCCATCAGCACCACAAAAATGTTCCGTTTCTATTATTTAATATCCGATGTGAGTCGCTGAAAAAACTTACGAATGCAGAGTATTCTCTTCATTCACAGCTAAATTTCAAAATGACGATAGGTAAGTACAGATAGATTGATAGATGATGGATATAGATTGACTGATAGATAGATAGATAGATAGATAGATAGATAGATAGATAGATAGATAGATAGATAGATAGGTAGGTAGATAGGTAGATTAGATAGATAGATAGATAGATAGATAGATAGATAGATAGATAGATAGATAGATAGATAATCGAGATGATAGGTGTAGATAGAGCTATAATGGAAAAACTGTTCAACCATGCAGCATTGTGAAATCCTGCCATCTGTGGCGGCACAGATGAACCTGGAAGGCATAGCCTAAGGTGAAACAAGGCATGAACAGAAAACAACTGACACACGACGTGCATATGAAGAGGCTGGCCACTGGGCATGGTATACCTAGAGGAAAAATACGTTCTGGTTGCTATCATATGGTAGGGTGATGACGATCTACAATAACATAGTCTATGTTTTCAAAGAGCTTAAAGAGGTTTTGGTTGTTTTATGATAGAAACGGAACATTTTTGTGGTGCTGATGGCGGAACCTAAGGCCTGATGCATGCTAGGTGGGTGCTCTGTGGCTTAGCTTTGTCCCCACCCTTTAGAGCCAAACTTTATCCCTCTTTTACTATATACAAAGAAAAATGGTTGTTTGTGGTGATGGATCTGCCCATGCCCTTGACTGGATCTTGACACACATATACCTACATCAAAGTATCATTTGTAAGCTGGAATGGTGCTCAGTGGGGAAGTCCAGCACAAGCATAAGACCTGACCAGACTTCCAGCTATGAAAGCTAGGTAGGGCAGCACACATCTATAACCCCAGAGCTTGGGAGAGGAAGAACATGGGCAGATTCTGGAGACTCACCAGCCAGCCAGTCTAGCTGAAATGGCAAGTTCCAGGCTCAGTGAGAAATCCAGTCTCAAAGCAGAGAGTAACTGAGGAAGACATCTGACAGTGACCTCCGCATGTGAATTCATGACATATACACTTACACACAGCACACAAGAAAAACATCACACTGTACCCCATAGTTACACATAACTATTGTATGTAAATCACAAATGTAAAACTTTTAAATAATTAAATAAGAAATAATATCTAAACATATGTATATTAATCTGGTTTCAAGACTTCATAGTTTGAAGACGATGAATCAGTTATTGCAATATTCACTCTCAAGACTCCAATTATACAATCACACAAATATTTGGAAGTTTGTTTGAAATTCTATGAGAATAAAAGATGAATATATCTTCATATGAAGATATTTCAAGTCATTAAGAGACTAACAACTTTGCCAAAACTATCATTTCAACAAACATAGAAATCTCTTGATAGCTTTCTTTAAAAAATGAAAATGTTACTTACCAGGGCCAAAAAGAGGGTTCCTGAGATAAAAGTTCTTGCAGCACAAGCCTAGAGACCTACATGTGATCCTCAGAACCCACATAAAGATGGGAGAAGAAAACTGGCAGCACAAGATTGTCCTCTGATCTATACACATGTACCATGATACATGCATCCATATGCACACATCATATACACACAAATGCACAATTTTAAAACTCGCTTATGGCTGGGCAGTGGTGGCCCACCCCTTTAATCCCAGCACTCGGGAGGCAGAGCTAAACGGATCTCTGTGAGTTCGAGGCCAGCCTGGTCTACAGAGCAAGATCCAGAGCAGGCACCAAAACTACACAGAGAAAACCTGTCTCAAAAAAACAAAACAAACAAAAAAACAAAAAAAAAAACTCACTTATGTTTCCTACGCTTCAAGGATAAATGGTATGATTTATTAGGTACCCAGGGAATGCAGTTTGACGAAAGTCTTTGAGGGTGTCTGTAATGGAATTTTAACTTATTTTTTAAATCAGTGAATATAGTCATATTTGTAAATAAATTGCAAAGTGAGTTAGAGTGGGCCTTCACCCATAGCTATGTTTTCCCTTACTCGCTCATGTTCACAGAAAAAACTATTGCACCTTCATTTTACACTATTTTCAGGTGATAAGTGGGCATATATCCCAGTCGATATAAAAATAACCCAAAATGCAGCTGTGGGTGCCATTTCTAAGGGGAACTGCAGAAACACAGAGAAGAGCAGGTTATAGACTGAATGGGAAATTACCCCCGCAGGTCACGCTCACACCAGCCCAGCCACCGTGCCTTCCCCACCATGGTGGACTGCATCCTATGAGCCATGAGCCAAAATAAACCTTCCTTCCTTCGAGTCTCTTGTTCGAGGTATTTGACCACAGCGATGAGAAAGACCAGCCACTAAAGGTGGCCTCGGAGGACTGAGAGTATGATGACTTCAAGGAAACCCATTTTGTGGCCTGGCAATGAGCCTGCTGGAAATCATGAGAAACAGTGTCAAGGACACGGTCTTGTGAAAACCTCTGCCATTGCAAGGCTGGGGGTACGGCTTAGTGGGTAAAGCACTTGCTGGACAAGCTTGGGGACCTGAGTTCAAATCCCCAGAACCCATATACAGACAGGTGCAGCAACATGAATCTGAGGTGGAGATGGGAGAGTCCCCGGAAGCTCACCACCAAACTAGCCTGGTGTGGGTAGCGGCAAACAAAGAGACCCTGTCTCAAATGAGATGGAAAGCAAAGACGGGCCCCTCTGACACCTAAAAGTGTACCACAGTGTCCTCATCCCCAAACCCACCACCCTCTGAGCCCCCATACACCCACACCCCCCATCTCTTTCCCCCTCTCTCCCCCTCCCCCACTTCGCTATAATCTTCCTTATAAATCAATAACATATTTCAAAAATGTAAGATACAAAAACTTCTCTTTCCTTTTGAGTGGCTAGTAGTTGATGTTAATTAGTTTGGAAATTTCTACAATTCAACCAAGAAGTGATCTGAGCAAGTGTTAACATAACTACAGCTACCAGGTAGGCAGTGTTTTTATCCTAGCCTTCAACCAAGATAAGAAGGCCCTCCCTTTTTCTAGAAGCCGCCCCACTTGCCCAAAGGCTCCCTGAGGAGGTGCCCAGGCAGCCCCGACACCTCCCTGAAGCTATGCACCTAAACAAGTAGAGTCCAGCACCACTGATGGGTACGCAGCCAGCACTTCTCTAGTCCCCATCGCAGAGAAGCACCTCATGGAGAAGGCCAGCCGGCTCCTGGTTTTCTGTGCAGGACAGAATCTCTGTGAAAAGGTTCCACGCGGTTGGG
Source organism: Peromyscus californicus insignis (assembly GCF_007827085.1). NCBI lineage: Eukaryota > Metazoa > Chordata > Mammalia > Rodentia > Cricetidae > Peromyscus > Peromyscus californicus. The sequence continues at coordinate 70,286,410 of NW_026294436.1, read as the reverse complement.
GTGACTGCTGAAAATACTTGAAAGTCCTCAGATCAAAGGAAAACCACAAAAATGTCATTTCCTTTATCCTCTCCCCCCTCTATCGGAGACCCCAGGTTCACTCTGTCTTTTCTGGAGAATCGCCTTCGGGAAATGGTTGAAGTTCAGCAAACTGGCCCCCAGGCTCTGTCTCCGGGGTAATTCCAATCCGGCAGTTTTTATGAGTTATTTATCATCACACCAGCACCTCACCCCAGAGATCAGTGAGTCTGACTGTTATTACTCTCCATATTTGCTTTGGCAGAGCTCAGTTGTAATACAAATTTAGTTAAATATAACTGGGAATATAAGTTACACACATTGGTGTAAGCTGAATCTACAAGTCACAGTAAAAGCTTATAACTAAGATTCAGGGAGGCAGGGGGAGGACATGGCTGTCTCTGTAATATTAACACAGATATCTCCACCACCCCCTCCAGAATCCATGCCACCAGTCAATGATCCTGGAAATGCCTATTGATCACTTGTGGGGTGAAATTACACATTTATCTCATCCAGCAGTTTGAGTCTGTCAAGGAAACACCTAAGACCAAAAGATTTGGGGTGGGGAGGCAGAGAGATGGCTCCTTCAGCAAAACATTCACCAATACATATGAGGATCTGAGTTTGGAACCCCAGCACCCACATAAAAAACCAGGGTTCCACAGCACAACTGTAATCCCGGCGCTGGGGGAGGCAGAGGCAGGAGGATCCCTGGGCTCACTAGCCAGACAGCGGAGCTGGAGTCTTGAGCTCCAGCTTCAATGAGAGACTTTGCCTTTAAAAACAAACAGATGCAAACTGAGAAAGACACCTGACATCACCTTCTGGTGCACACACATGCATGCACACATAAACACAGATAAACACAGACACACACACACACACACACACACACACGGGGTGGGGGTGGGATGACAGAGACAGAGACAAAGAGAGAGACAGGTAGATGTGTTTGCCACCAAACTCAACAACCCGAATTCAATCCTTGGGACCCACGCAGTGAAAAAGGAGAACCAGCTCCCACAAGCTGTCCCCAGACCATGCAATGCCCTCGTGTGTGTGTCTTTTACACACACACATACACACATGCATGCACATATATAGACATATACACAGAAGCGATTGTGCGCTAATGGAGGTTGAAAAATCCCACAATGTATCATCTTCACCCAGAATAGCAGGCTGGAACTCCTGTCTGAGGCCAAAGGCCGGAAAGGAGAAGAACGAGTGTTTGGGATGGAAAATAGCTGTTCTTTGAGCTCTGCTGATATTTCAAATATTGACACTTTTCCATATACAACACCAACAATCCAAAGTCGTGACTATCATATCTCTTATCAGAAGGGTCTGGAAGGCTTTTAAGAGTAAGGAAGGACTAACAGATTCCCCCAAACACTAATTACTTAACTGAAAGATTGGCATTTACTATTGCCAACAAATGCTGTCAGTTACTTTCTTTGATGTGATCTTTGCACTTTTTTCATTTTTGAGAAACCCTCACATCTGCATCCTGACACGATGGTTCACACCTAACCCTAAACACTCAGGAGGCTGAGGCAGGATTCTAGGCCAGCATGAGCTATGGAGTGATACCAAGTGCCCAAAATCAACAGCTGCATGTCAGAAAGACAAATCACATTTTCTCTCATGTACAAAATCTAGATTTACTATGAAAGCTGAAGGGGGTCCACTTGGAAAGAGAAGGGAATGGAAGAAAGGAGGATAGAGGCTGGAGGGGTTCGGTGGGGGGAGCAAACGTAAGCAGATGATCTGTATGTGAAAATGTTCTCTGAAACAAATTTATGCACTTACTTAAAAATTGATTGTAGAAAGTTTGTCTCAGATGTTTTAAGTCTGAGGAATCACAGCTGGCCCACCAATTATTCTTTCAGACAAGTCCGTGTTTCCCGGGATAACCAGTTAGGTTTCTGCCTTTCCCCTCCTACCTCGTCTGCCAGGATGGTGCTCAGTCTTCGGTAACTCAGTGAGTGGGGAAACGAGCCCTCCCACCTGCTGGTGGCGTACTGAATCGGTACAGTTTCTGGAAGAAAACCTGATAATGTGTATCAAAGATGCTTAGCTCAAACACTGGTCAGAGCAGTTGGTTTATGGGGCTGGAGAGAGGGTCAGGAGTTAAGCGCTCTGGCTGCTCTTCCAGGGGACCTGGAGTAGAATGTTATTTTAAGGTGTGTTACTTTTGTTCATGTTGCCTTTGTTTAACTCTGTGAAGCTGTGTTGCTGTCCCTCCTAAAATATCTGATGGTCTCATAAAGAACTGGCCAATAGCAAGGCATGATAAAGGATAGGCAGGGCTGGCAGGCAGAGAGAATACATAGAAGAAGAAGATCTAGCAGCCAGAGAAGGAGGAAGACTCCAGGGCCAGCCACCCAGCTACACACGCACAGCAAGGCACGGAGTAAGCGTCAGATACAGAAGTAAGAGAACGGGAAAAGCCCAGAGGCAAAAGGTAGACGGGATAAGTTAAGTTAAGGAAAGCTGGCTAGAAACTAAGCCAAGCTAAGGCTGGGCATTCATCAGTAAGAGTAAGCCTCTGTGAGTGATTTATTTGGGAGCTGGGTGGCGGGAACCCCAAAAGAGTAAAATACCAACAACAGGGACCCACCATGATGACTCACAACCATCTATAACTCCAGTCCCAGGGTATCTGATGCCCTCTTTTGGCCTCATGGGCACAGTGGGCACACAGTACACAGACATACCTTCAGGCAAACACTCATACACATAAAATAAAAACTAAATAAAATCTCAGGAACAATTTTTAAAAAATTGACTTCTTAACCTTAGTAGATACCTGTAACTGGTGCTGTGTGAGTTAAGTCGGGGGAGGGGACAGAGGATCTTGGAACCTTGTTGACTTAGCTGTAGGATCAGTGAGGGACTCTGACTCAAAGGAATATGGCGGAGCCTGATAGAGCAAGACACCTGATATGGCCTCCTCTAGCACCCCTAAGAGAGCACATGGGGACCACAAATATACAAAACAAACAATGTGACTTCTAAGAATTTTCCCTAGCACCAGTTACAGACCCTTGGACAACAGTGTTGGTAGCAACATGGTTTACAAAAGTGAAATCTAGTAATTACCCAGACAGGAAGCCTCCATGAGTCAGCCCAGTCAGCCCCTGGCAAGGCCTTTGTGCAGCTTGTCATTAAATGCTATCGTGTCAATGCATCATAATGCTCTGAGTCAACGCAACACATTACAAGACAATGGAATTCTTCCTTATTTCTGTTTTGACCCATGGGAACTAAGCTGGGTTAGTTTAATGGGTTAAAACTAATGAGTTGCTGAATTTGCAAATATTTAGGATGGTGCTTTACTGAAGGTGTCGAATTTCTTGATGGTCAAATAGCATACTCTGTAAGACATCAAACTTTTTCAGTTTAATGAAACCTATGTTCTTTCTGAGTGTGGGGTTCCCCTTCAGATATTTGGGGCTCAGTTGTTTTGTTTTGTTTTTGTTTTTGTTTTGTTTTTGAGGCAGCCTGGCCTTGAACTGACGATCCATCTGCCTTCCACTCTCAAGTGCTGAAATTGCAAATGTAAGCCAACATCTCATCTCAGCAAGGATTCTGTTCTTGAGGCGAAATGTCAGAAGCGTCATGTTAGTTTGGGTCATGTTAGTTGACAGGGTTGTTTGGGTCTCCTGTACACCTGCTGGTTTCTTTTCAAACTTGCGTATCACTTGGCAGAGAGAGAATTGCTGAAGCCCAAACTCCTGTGGTAGATCTCACTTCTTGAGGCTTTTAAAGCATCTCTTAAGTACCAGTTTCAACCCCAATGACAAACAATAGAACAGAGACCATTTCTAACTCCCAAGCTGTCCTCCAAAGCTAAAAACAAACAAAACAAAAAAAGATAAACCATCCAGAAAAACCTCTTGCGGGGGATAGAGAGTTGGTTCCCCAGGACAACCCCCAAACTACAGCATCTCCATTCTGTTTCTATTAAGCACATGTCGCCGGCACATCACAGAGGCCCAAAGTTCAGTAGATCTTCGTTATTCAAAAATAAAAGGTATGGTAACACTGCCCTGATTTAGGAGTCTACGTTAAAATTCATCAGCAAGTATGTTAAATGCTTGTGGTCTATGTAAGATAACAGCATTAATGGCTGACAGTAATGATTAAGACACACATATTCTTGCTATGTTTCAAATATTATTTTGTGGGGTTTTTTTTTGTTTTTTGTTTTGAGATAGGGTGTTGCAGTTTATCTCCGGTTAGCCTAGAATTCACATAGCTCCTGTCTTATGAATGCTAAGGTCAGAGGCATGTGCCACCTAAGCTGTTCCCAATTATTTATAACAAAATGAAGTCACTAAGAGAAGAGATAGAAAATATTTTAACATGTAAAATTTTCTGAGATGAGAGTTCCACTTTAATTATGTATATCAGTCCTTCCAGAATCCTCCACTATCATTTCCTATTTGACTAAACAAGGTCAGAGATTTTTACCTCACATAAGGAGGGTCCGGGGAAGATTATTGATGAATCAAATTATATGCTAAGACCGTGGGATTCACAAAGTTTGTTCTAGACAAAGTCCCCCAGTCCAGCTTCTAGACCCAATCTCTCTGCTTCCTGATCAACTAAGATATGCCCACCACCACCCCCTCCCTCAAACTGTGAACCAAAATAAATCCTACATATACCACACACATAAAAAAAAATAAAAGTATCATGAATCACAACATGATCTGTATTCCCAGTGATCCAGAAGCAGCACCATGAGGGTCAACGAGAACTGTGAGTTGAAGTCCAGCCTGGGCAACACAGTAAGACTCCCCCCCCCATCTAAAAAACTAAGCAAATATGAAGACAAATCAGAGGTTATTTGGTTATCAGATTTATTTTATGTCTATGAATGTTTTGCTTACACAGATATATATGATGAGTGAACCGTGTGTGGACTTGGTGCATGCCTGGCATGCACAGAAGGCAAAAGAGGGAGCCATCAGGTGGGTACTGGGAATTGAGGGCTTTAAAACGGGCAAACACAAATTTCCCCTGAACTGGAAATCGAGAAAATTAGCAACTGAACAGTCTAAACCTAGCATATCCTGCCGTTTTCTATAAATACAACCAGAGGTGTCTCCTAGCGAAGCACAGGACTGTGCCTTTGCCCTGACTTTTGTGGAAACAGGAGGAGGACTGTGTGTGGCTATTAAGGTGGCATGCACTAATTTTGTTTACTGTTTACAGATTTTTCGCAGTGAGATCTATACAGCTGGTTAATAAATTCACTAGATCCTGCCCTACAAGGTGTTTGTTTCTGAGAAACACAGTGAAGACATTCCTACCATTCTGAAATGAAAACCTGAAGTGGGTGGAGATCCATTGTCACCTACCAAAAACAAAGATCTCTGTGAACTCAAACTCTTGGTTCCCATGAACACCAGCCTCTCTCTAGTCATGACTTCCTGTCCAGCTGCTATGGAGATAGTTCAGTGGTTAAGAGCACTTGCTGTTCTTCAGAGGACCCAAGTTGGTTCCCAGCACCCACATGGTGGCTCACATGATGGAGTCATGTGTGTCATGTGACTCCAGCTCCAGGGAAGCTGATGGTCTCTTTTGCACATACTCCCAGTATAAATGCGATACGTACACATAATTTTAAAATAAATATTTTGTAAGAGCTTTTAGATGACATGTTTTGTCAAAGTCAGGAAACTGATCTATGGTAGGAGCTCTGCCTCCACTAAAATACATACCGTTTCAATCCAGAAGCACTGATCACGAACCTTAAGTGAGCTATCCACTAACACTATTCTCCCTGTCAAAAGTGGCCCCAATATTATGTATTTCAGTCAAGAGTCCCCTGCGCTGGCCTTCACGTTCCAGGCAAGCCTTTAACCTTTATCTTTCCTTCAAGGAAAGATAAAGCGTGCTCTGGTGGGAAACCCTCCACACTGCTCTCAGGAGTTACTGTCTCCAATCTGGTTGCATCCATTCCATCTTACCAGGAAAAAAAAAAAAGTCATTTGAAATGTTAAGAATAATGACCACTCAGAGAGCTGAGAATAGGTGACTGCTGAGAGCCTAACCCTGAGCAGGAAAAGGATATCTACACGCTGCTCTTTCCAAAGCTCAGGGAACGGTATGGAGGAGGAGACAGAAAGAACGTAAAGGCCAGAGGATGCGGACGGAGGAGAGCTGTGAAGTGCTGTCTTCTGGGCATGATGTGGCTGCCGCACCATGAACCACAGTGTTGGTGTCAACCTGCACTAGACTGGACCTACCAACTTTCCGTCGTGGAGGGGGAGGGGCTCATGAGGCTCCTCCCCCTGAAGAGCTACAGACAGTTAATGTTACTGGGGGGGGGCGCGGAGGGGGGCGTCATATTCCTCAGTGCTGTCGGCACTGAAAACTTGCCTTTGCTCAAGTAAATCACACACACACACACACACACACACACACACACACACACGCGCGCGCGCGCTCATATAAGCCACCCTAACTCAATGCAGAAGAGCACAAAAAGAAGAGATATGGAAGTAGAATGTGGAATTGTTGGGAAGGGGTCCAGACAAAGGGGGAAGAGAAGAAAATGGGGGAGAACATGGCCAAAGTACATCCTACATAAGTACGAAGTTGTAGAAAATTTAAATATTAAAAATGTTGCTTGTTAACCCAAGTGAATGTATAATTTCGTGGGGTAAAAAGAATAATGACCACATAGAATTCAGCCACTCTAAGTAAAAGATCATTCCAAGACCACAGATAACACCCCAATATAATAGCTTTTATTCTTTTATTACAGCAAATCAAATGTTATCTAAGTTTATTACTTTATGATTCTCTGAACCCAAGGACCTCCTTCCTATGTCTCACACGAACCCATTAAACCCTTTCCACGTCACTAGAATGATCAGAGTGTTCACTCCGACTTCTTTGCACCATGTACTTGCTAAGGCAAGATGACTGCTCATTTATTGCTGGTCATTGAGTTCAGTTGGGGAGGTGGCCTGGATGGCGACTCCAGAGAGTCATATCTAGAACTCTAGGAAGAGCAGGCTCCTGAATGAGTGGACTCGGGACTAGGGTGAGGCAAGTAGGCCACTGGGGTAGAGGACAGTTTAAAGGGGAGGGGGAGTGTCCCAGAAATTAACCTTCAAAATAGCTTCTACTGTGAAGAAATCACTTTAAACTAAAATTAATGCAAAAACCCATGATAAAGGACACTTCGTTAACAGTATAAATATCCAAAGACTTTGCACTTTGATGATTCAGCCTTCTTCATCTCATTGGTCATCTTGCCCTATCTGGGTGACTCAGTGGTCCCGGAAGTTCTCAGGGCCCCTGATCTGCAGAATTGTCTGCAATAGGAGCAAAAATCTCTCCAAGGCATCAGCCAAATTAATCTCAGCAATTAATAGCCTAACGTTAAGTTGTCTACCAAGTGCCTCCGGGAAGAAAGATTTTAAAAGGACTGGAGAGATGACCAGAGGTTCCAGATGCTGGTCTTTGGGAACAGAAAAGCAGGACAATTAGGCAAAGACGCTTCATTGTTTTCACTCTTTGTGCATTCTAGAGTCAGAACAGAAGGGGGCGCTGCTGGGACACACCGCAAGGCTTAGAATTCATTTCTGCTCCAACTTTCAAAGCTGGCTAGTTTCTGCAACGTCCCTGAAGGAAAAGACACAAATACCGTCAGTCTGTTTAGGTTTGGGCATTAGCTTCCTGAACTGTGTGAAAACTCACACAAATCGAGAGAACTTTACAGGATCTTTCCCTGAGCCACAAGGTGAATAACGCACAGCCATAATAAAAACGGAGGACTCAGCTATAAGGCTGTCAAGTTTTCATTGTTGTGGCTGTCGTTTGCAAGAGAGTTCCAGCACAACCAGAACCACACAGAGAAACCCTGTGGGGGTAGAGGGGGGAAGGAAAAGGGACAGGAGGAAAGGAGGAGGAGGAGGAGGAGGAGGAGGAGGAGGAGGAGGAGGAGGAGGAGGAGGAGGAGGAGGAGGAAGAGGAGGAGGAGGAGGAAGAGGAGGAGGAGGAGGAGGAGGAGGAGGAGGAAGGAGAAGAAGAGGAAGAGGAGGAAGAGGAAGAAAGAGAAGAAAAGAAGAAGGTGTCAGAAAACTTTTTCTGGTGATGGAGACTGGACCTAGAGCCTTGTGCAGGTGTGCACTTGGCCAAGTTACATCCCCATAATTTACAAGTTACAGTCTTTTATCTGAATCCAAATTCTCCCAAATTGTTAAAGACCCCTGTTTTTAGTTAATATCAAATAGGTTATCAGGGCTTCGTTTTGCTCTTTGTGAGACAGCATCTCAGCGCTTCAGCAATGGGCAACGGTGTCTCTGGTCATCCAAGTGGGGGACATAACAAAGACCATTTGCCCTGTGACACCTTGCAGCTTCTATCAGATTCTCCCTCTTACCTCTTACATGGGTATATCATCTCCGCCCTGTGCACAGTGGTTGTTTATTTTAAGCTAATTTCAGTGCCCGCTTTTATGATAAAATGTCAGCTAATCATTTGACTGCATTTATGGGGACTTTTCTCCTTTTAAGGGCTCAGAAATAAAAGAATATATTATTCGTTTATTTCATTTTCATTTCTCCTGGCCTTACCAAAAACTGTACAATGAACAAAGGACATATAAAAGATACCTCTGAAACTAAAGGATGCTTTTAAACTTTGATGATTCCATGGAAAAATACTGTCTTCTTGGGAGAGAGACAAATAATTAAATCTGGAAAACTGAGATGAAATGGGAAAAGTTGAGGTAAGGTCAAGGGAACAGGAATGCAATGCCAGGCTGTAAACTGGAGGAGGGAGACCGCTCTGATGTCACAACCCTATAAGTCTAAGCTTTTAGATATGATGTGATTTGGGTGTGACACAGACTCCATGTCACGAATTTCAAAATGGTATAGGACCTTCCTAATGCTGTAACCCTTTAATATAGTTCTTCACGTGACGCTCAACCATAAAATTATTTCATTGCTACTTCATAACTGTAATTTTGCTACTATTAAAAATCATAATGTAAACATTTGATATTCGGGATATATGATATGCGACCCACAGGTTGAGAACATCTGGTATAGGACATAACGAGTGTTCTCTTCCAGAGACTGGACTTGAAGGGGTGCTGGAGCCTCTATCTATCTTAGAAGAAGCTGACTCACATGCCCAGGCTTTCCCTTTGACCATCATAAGAAAACAGGCAAAAGTGTGTGCACAGGACACGCCATTCTTAAAATAAAAAGTTCTGAAATACAGAGATTTCTAGATGATGAAGACACAATTATTTTATAAAATATCAACAGATGGAATTACCCCAATAAATTAAACCCCTTAAAATTTATATGTTGCTAAAACTCAGAAAAAATATTAGAAATTTCTCAGCAGAGAGAATATTATATTTAAAGGTTAGGAAGTTTTTATGAAGTTGGGCAATTTTTTTGTGCTGATTTTTAAGGATCTTTCTTGATTCTACTTTGTTTTTATTACTGCATATTAACCTTTCCATAGCAAAAAAGCACTAGGCTAATTGTTATTTATGGAGAGATAATCTGTCTTTGTTTTTATGCCATGCACTGATGAACATAAACTAGGCAAATTCAAGCCTTATTTAGATATCTGCTTCTCTGAGAGTCAGCCTTCAAAACCCTGGCTTTGCTTAGATTAATCCTATGACAACTCTGTAAAGTAGAACACAGGACCTTACCTCACATACCTAACTCACCTCCAAGTCAAACCACTGAACCCCACAGCCCCCTGTGTGGAAAATTCACAAGAACTGGCTTCTTCAGAATTTTCCCTAACCCACTCTTTTCCAGATCTTTTTTCTCTACATTTTAAGAATGTAAAAGACCACATGTAAATAAAAACTCTAACTATCTTTGGTTAGGGGTTTGGAAAGCTGGTGTTTAATCCTAAGGAATCTTTGTGGTTTGTGTCCCCGTGGTCTGAACGGTGCTAAATCCTTGTAAACTGACAAGTCGCTGCCTTCAGGAACTGTGTTTTAATGCTATTACTGTTACAACTAAAACTAGAATCCTATCAGAAATTTGATAATACTGACCTATAAAATTATCAAATAACTATTCAGACTGTATTTTAGAAGAAAAGCAAGGGGGCAATACCCAGGAACTAGAAATGTTACAATGCAACCAATATGTTCTCAGTTCAAAATGGCTGCTCAATTGTCCTCATCGCAAAGCCATTTCATTTCCGTCACCTTTCAAACAAAATCAAGTAAGCCCCATGCTCTAACTCGGAGATATTAGTGATGAAATCCTGAAAGCCCTCAAGGTATTTTTAAAAGGCTACATCCACACCCAATTGTATAAAGTGTGCAAGCTCACTACTTCAAGAATGCATAAAATGTATAGGCAATCATCTGAGAAGGAGACCGGAGCATTGTGCCTCCACACTGCCCCTGGCCAATGCAGAGATCCTGAATCAGGGAGAAGAGATTGCAAGGACTGTGCATTCTTAACTGGGAAAACAAATGTGCACATGTTAAAAGATATCCAGTCTGTACTCATATAAACGAAAGTGTTCATTACTCTATAAGAGAAAACTCACTCACTGTTTACTGGGGTTTGGCAAGCAAAAGGATGTTCACAAAGCTGTTCAGGTGTGAAGCCCATTACTGTATATATTAGCTATACACTGAAGCTGCATCCTCTAACTAATTAGCATCCATGCAATCCTGGCAGAGCAAATGGTCTAAGAGATGCAATAATACTTTAAGTGTTGGAAAAGGAAATTTAGGATTATTCATCTAATACTCCTACAAGACATTACTGTGGCCAATATTAGATTTTTCTTTAGCCACTAAATCAAAATGTTGAATTCTCAGTCCTCTTAGAAATAAAAAAACAGCTATCTAAATAACACTATGCTTACCTTAACTTTTTAATTATGGAAACAATAACATATAATGTATGTTCATTCAAATGATGTATACATTTGAATTAAATTACATAATCCTAACAATGTTTTTTTTTCAGGAACCACTTAAAACTGGGTAGAATTTTCTATATTCAGAAACAGTAAAAGAGTTTAACACACAGAATTTCAGTGTATCACCTGGAGGCCTTTGTACTCCTTTGGGAATCAAAGTAACATGAGTTGTTACTCAAGCAGCCGAAGATTCCTTATAGCTGGTTATCTAGCTGACTTGTGACCCAAAAAGAAAAACAAACAATGGTCTGAGTGATAATCCACACAAAGTCCACTCGTGGCCACGGTGCCCTTTGTGTGTCTCTGCTTTTCCTCCTGTGTCTGATGTCGATTTCTCCTGCACTCCTTCCTCTGTAGGGTTCCAGCATGGGTGGATGCCACGGCGCCCAGACAACAGTCTCCAAATGAAACACTAAGCACTTTACTTGGTCTTGTCTCCCAAATCCATCCTAACCCGTTGGGATTCCAAATAAGAAAAGAAAGCAGCATGTTCCACCCCTGCAACCCCAGCATGAGGAGATTGAGGCAGGAGAATAATGCATTCAAGGCCAGCCTGGGCTGCAGAGTGAGACTTTCTCAAAAGATCACAATGACAACAATAAATTTATAAAAGTGAAGATAAGAAAGGAAACATTTTCCCCATGCCAAAAAATCAGCAGAGGGACCACAACAGGTCAGACCAACTTAACAGACATCTCCAGAACATTACACCCGACGAGTGTGGAGCACACCTTCCCCTCCACATCAATGGAATCTTCCTAAACGCAAAGGAAATCTGAGTGAATCAAGAGGATGGATATTTTTTATATCTAAGCAGAGGATAGTGGTGGAACACAGCTAGAAACCAACAGGAGAGAAATTATAGGCACTGAACAAATGTTGAAAGACTGAACAAGTCATTCTTGGACAAACAGTGAGTCATTTAAGAAAGCAAGGAAGACATTTTTGTTTGTTTTTCAAGACAGGTTTTTCTCTATGTAACAGCCCTGACTATCCTGGAACTCAATTTGTAGACCAGGCTGGCCTTGAACTCACTGAGATCCTCCTGCCTCTGCCTCCCAAGTGCTGGGATTAAAGGCATGTGCCACCACCACCAGCTGGAAGAAATCTAAAAATTCCTAGAATCAATTGAAAATTAAAGCGGGATGTACTAGAATGCTTTAGATTCTGTTAAGGTGGTTCTAAAGGGAGAGTGTACAGCTATGGGTGCTTATTAAAAACTCAGAGTGATCTTAAATAAATAACTTAATTATATACTTCAAGACCTTAGAAAAACAAGAACAAGCCAAACCTAAAAGCAGTAAGTGTCAAGAAATAATAAAGAGGAAGGAAAAATTAACAAAATGGGTACTGACAGAACAACACATAGACTCAATAAAACGAATGTTGATTCTTGAACAGATAAACAAAACTGATAAGCAGCTAGCCTAACCAGCCAAAAGAAAGAAAGCAAAGACCCACATTAATAAAAAGAAGAAATGAAAGGGGGAAATTGCAACAGATTCCTACAAGTCCCAGATCATTAGGAAATAATTTGATAACATATATACCATAAAACCTGGGAAATCTAGAGGAAATGGATAAATTCAGAGACCTACCAATATTAAATCAAGAAGATGTAAGTAATGTAGACAGCCTCGTAACAAGTAATGGAGTTTGGAGCAAAAAGAAAAAACCTCTCCCCACAAAAAGAAGCCTAGGATTATACAGGTTCACCACTAAATTCTACCAAACCTTTAAGGAAGAGCTAACACTCCTGAAAGGGTTCCATAAAATAAAAAGGGAAGGTCATTACCAAACTCACCCTATTAATCCAGTATTGTCCTGATAACAGAACTAGACATGGATACAGCAACAAAAAGGGAAACTATAAATCAATGTCCATGCTGGATAAAGATGCAAAGCATTTCAATACAATGTTTTCAAAACAAATTTAACCCATTAAGAGAGCATATCCCAAGCCCAAGTTTGTTTCATCCTAGAGATGTGAGGTTGGGTCAATCAGTATATGCAAATCAGTGATGTAATTTAGCAAGGTAGACTTACGAACAGAAATCACATGATCACCTGAATAGATATAGAAAAGGCCTTCAATGAAGTTTATCTACTCTTCATGATAAAATCCCCAAAGAAATTAGGAATAGAAGGAACATATCTTGATATAATAAAAGCTCTATGACAAACCTATGGCTAACACTATACTAAACAGGGAAAAGCTTAAAACATTCCTCCAAAATTAGAAATGACACAAGGGTGCACACTATTGCTACTCTTGTTCAAAATTGTACTGAGTCTTAGTTTGATCAATAAGATGGAAAAAGGAAACAAAATGGATAAATAGGAAAGGGATGGGCTAAATTATCCCTTTTTGCAGATAGCATGATCCTATAATTAAAAGACCCTACAGATTCCTATCAGACCTTATACACACTTTCATAAAAATATCAGGATACAAAAATCAATGTGTAAAAGTCAGTAGTCTTTCTATATACCAATAATGAACTTGCCAAGAAAGAGAGGAACTGGTGGAGAGAGATCCCATTCACAACAATTGAAAAAAATACCCAGGTAGAAATGTAGCCAAGGAGGTGAAAGACGCTACAATGAGATGTTTAAGATACTGAAGGAAGGAATTGAAAATGGCACTAGAAGATGGGAAGATTCCACTCTTAGGAACTGAAAGAATATTGTGAAAATGGGTCTATTACTGAAAAGAATCTATAGTTTCAACATAATCCTTAGCAAAACTCCAATGACATTCTCCTAACAACAACAACAAATCCTAAAACTCATATGAAAGCACAAAAGACTCTGAACAGCCAGAGCAAACCTGACCTCAAATCATACTACAGAGCCATAGTAACAAAAATCATATGGTACTGCCATAAATCCCGATGTGTAGACCGAGGGAACAGGAGACTCGGAAATTAAGCTACGGAGCTGTAGCTGCCAAATGTTTGACAAAAGTGTCAAAAACATACATCAGAGACTAGACAGCATATTCAAGAAACCGTGCTGGGAAACTAAGTATTCGAATGCAGGAGAATGAAGTAGATCCATCTCTCTTCTGCTGCACAAAAACCAACTCAAAATTGGTCAAAAACTATAATAATAAGACCTTGATGATGATGATATGATGATGATGATAATGAGCTTTGAAAGTACTAGAAAAAACATAGAGAAGATAGAGAAGACACTTGGGGCAAGAAAATTCTACAAAGAATCCCAGTGACAGGGGAAATGACCCTAAGAACTGACAGACGGGAGCACATGGACTAAATAGTTTGTGCACAGTCAAGAAGCCATCATCACAGTGATGATGTGGCCTACAGAGTGGAAGAAAGTCTTTGCTAACTATATATCAGGCAGAGGATTAGTATCTAGAATATTTGAAGACCTGAAAAAATTAATCACACTGAAAAAGAAAAAAAAAAAAAGAAGCTCAAATCACTTCATAGATGAATGAACTGGACAGCTCTTAAATGAAAAAATATAAATCTCTTGTAAACAGTTTAAAAAGTGTTCAACATCTTTATCCATCTGAGAAATACAAATTAACACTGAGTCGAGACTCTCTCTCCCTCAAGTCTGTACCCACCTCCAAGAAAACCCACAACTACCAATGTTGGTGAGGCTGTGGAGGTGGGGTAACCTTTGTAACCTGCTAATGGGAATAGACAAGCGAAGCCTTCGTGAAAATCAGTATGGAGCTTCCTCAAAACCTAAAAATTAAACCACCATATGACCCAGATATACCATTGCTGGTTAGATACATATTGGTGAAATTTTATTATAGTGTCTTGGAGCAATTTGCAAACTTGAATTAGATCTTTTATATTCTTCCTAACCATGGAGTCAATCTCATCCTATGACAGTGGTATTCATTTTATAACAACCCTAACAAAGTCGTTAGAGGGATGTAATCACAGCTATGACTCACGTCATCATAGACCAGAGCCATGCTCTCATAAGGTAAAACCAGGAAGGGATGCCTAAGGGGCCATAAAGATTCCTGGTCAACTTCATAGAGTCTACCATTCAGTTACTCCTGTCTTTAACAGCGTCTGCAGCCTGGTGAAATCAGACTGGTACAGCCTAACCCCCTTCCCTCAAAGGAAATCCTCCTGGAAAAGGCTGCATGTCTTAGGAGTCTGTTGTGCAATGCGAAATTACACCGGTTTCCTTAAGAATCACAGGGCATCCCCTGCTTTCCCAGACTACATAAAGCCCGCCTGGGGAGCGATTCAAGGGCAGGATTCTGCTTCTCCACAGCACAGTCACCCGGGGAACTGAAGCCTTTGAAGACCATCTGCATCTTTCTAGCCAGAATGACTGAAGTTCTGTTGAGCTGTGCACTAACTCTATACACAGAGCAAGGAGCTGCTCGGTTCCCAGGGAACAGAAACAAAGACCCTCCTTCTTCTCAAAAGAATGGATTTAAAAAAAAAAAAATGCTTTGCTAGAGCCAAATCCACTGCCCACAAAGTGAACACAGTACTAATGCTTCTATGGAGAACTTTCTGGATCAGCCTATACACAGCTCATAATGCGCTGAGTGCCATTCCTCTCTGTAAACATTTGTCAAGTCCTGGGGCTCTAGAATCAGTCTGCCTTTGCTCAAGTCCCTAGGCTACCACTTCCTAAATTTTCAGTGTGTCACCATAGGCAAGGTGCTTATTTCTGTGCCTCAGTTTCCACATCTATAAAACTGTCGTAAAAGTAGCACCTACTTTTTCTAGGGTTCTTGGAGTTAAGTGTAAGCTACCCACTAGACAGTAAGCACTCAACTTACATGAATAATTGCCTTTTAGTATCTGGAACCCAAGCCATGTTTCTCAATCTCAACCTGGGGCCAGTTTGCCCCAGTACATAAGAATGATGGTGCTGGTTGTGGTGACACAGGCCAGTAAGCAAATGGTGAAGAAGATAAGGCAGGAGGACTGAGTTCCAGACCAGTCTGAGCTACATTTGAAGGAGAAGGAGGAGGAGGAGGAAGAGAAGGAGGAGGAGGAGGAAGAGGAGAAGGAGGAGGAAAAGATGATGGCCATCATTACACATTCACTGCCAGCCCCTGCTCACTGCAGACATGCTCCCAACCTGGTTCGTTAGAACTCTAAGGTCCCCTTGCAAAAGCCACTTCATGTGGAGTCCCCAGTTTCTCACTCCACTGAATTGTTCAGGCATATGTGTCACTCAGCAGCATGAATACTATTTTGCTGTGGTGAAATACCTATGACAGTCTTACCTTTTTCCCCTTTTAACTATTTCCAGATATACAGTCCACAGCCGCAAATACCCTCGGGTTGTAGAGTGGTTACCACCATCTGTCTCCCAAAATGTCCTGTGTTCGCCACTAAAAATGCACCCCCAATCAACAATAATTCCCTATGCCCTTCTCCCAGCCCCTGGCCACCAGCCTTCTACTCTCCGCTTCTGTGAACCTGACTGTTCTACAGACCACATCTAAGCAGAGTCATATTTGCACCCCCGTTTTGCATTTTGGGCGGGGGGGGGGGGGAGGTGAGAAAACACAGGTATGCAGCAGATACACAGAGAAAAAACACATTCTGCAAAGCAGAGGGGGGACTCCGAAAAACCCATTCTCTTCCAAGGGCTGGGCATTTAAGGTCTCTGTAGAGGCTTCTTCCCCTAATTCAGGGTTGGTCAGTTTGAAGAAAGACAGTTGATTAGCCCACAGCTGCTGGGTAACCTCTCCTCAATTGGCCTTCACCTTGTTGTGCCAGTCCATCGGTAGAGGGCCTACTGGTGAGAGAAAAATGTCTACAAGGCCTTTGTTTTAAGATGTCAGGCCTTTGTCTCATGACAAGAGGATAAGGAAGAAGCCGGCCATCTTGGAAGTTCACTGTCTTTACTATCTAGTCATGGCCCCTTCTCCCTATCTATCTGCCAACAAGAGACTCTGTCTCATAGTCTCTCATTCCCCCAGCTCACAGGTTACCCTAGCTACTGTTAGGTGTTTAAGGACACCAATTGCTCTTAACTGCTTCAAGCTGACAAAGGAGTAACAAGGGGTGGCAGTCAGACTGCCTCCGAGGAGTCCATCTAAGAGGCCATGATAAAACCTAACCGCTGGCGATGATCCAGAACATAAGACAGCCGTTTGGTGATAGTGTGAATCTTTGGAGCTTGCCATACCATGGAGGGAGCATCTTGATGAATCGGTAGTCCACAGAGGAAATCCCAAGGCTGTTGGGTAGGGCTAGGGCTATAGCCTCAGGTCATGAAGACCTGAGTCAAGCTGACTTGGGTGATAACCCTAGGTCTTGAAGAATTGTTTAACCCCAGCCTGACCATTCCACTCCACCTGGGGAAACAACGTGCTTGGATAATAAAAACAACTCACCTTGCTTCCTGTCAAACCACAAAAGCAGCTGTACCTTCCTGGGAGCTACCTGTGTATGTATCTATGTCCTCCGTTCCTCTAAATGTGCTCAACCTTCATCCCACAGGGAGGCTGGGGCCCTCGCTGTTCCAGTAAATGGTCTTAGCCTGTTGAGATTGAGTCTGCCTCGTCTATGCTTCACTTTTTCTAAACCCAGTGTAGCGTGAATTCTAATTGGCCTTAATAATAAAAACCCAGAGTCAGATATAGGGGTAAATGCTGAAAGATCAGAGAAGTAAAGGAGCCAGCCACTAGAGAGACTTCTTACCTCTACCGAATCCTCAGACTGGAAGGGGCTGAGCTCCTGTCTCCCTCTGTCTTATATTCCTCTCTCCACCCAGCCATATCACTTCCTGTCTCCACCTCCTTAGTACTGGGATTAAAGGCATGTGCCTCCCAAATGCTGGGATCAAAGGCATGTGCCTCCCAAGTACTGGAATTAAAGGCATGAGCCTCCATCACCCGGCTCTGTTTCTCTTTAGAATATCCACCATTTTCCTCCTTAGCCTGGACTCAAGCAGCATCTCCACCCAAAACCAGACATCTGCCCATCTGGTCTGGGATACTTCAAGTCCCTCAGTAGCTAACCCAAATTCTGGGAGGTGGAAGGCTGAGTCAGGAGACGCTGCCAGCCGTCACCAGGAGAAGCAACATGTAAAGATACCGGTAAGCCACGAGCCACGTGGCAAGGTATAGATTTATAGAAATGGGTAAATTTAAGATGTAAGAACTAGATAGCTAGAAGCTTGAGCCATTAGGCCAAACAGTTTAAATAATATAAGCATCTCACCAGTAGGGAAAGTGCAGTGGGGAATAGGGCCATAAAAGATACCCTTGCCAAACTAACTAAAGAACTAAAAAGACTCAGGAAAGCCCCTATCCTTGGCCCTGCTCAAACTCAGAGGCTTGAAAAAAGAAAAGAAAAACACCTCCCTAATCAGTCCATTTGAACGCATGTATGAGACGAGACCCCTCCCAATCTCAGCAGACACACCTCAACTTCCTCCACCCCTATCTCAGAGGCCCTGTCCTTTCCCAGCACATAGGTTTGGAATCATACTGACTCTGTCGGACTCTCTTCCCCTGCCTGATACCCTTTTTCCCTGATCTCCAAATAGGGGACACTATTCATCTCAGATATATCTAAATGTCAGGGCCCCCACAAAGTCATCTTACTCACCCCCAAGTGCCACAAAATCAAATAACATCAATTCTTGGGTCCACCTTTCTAGACTCAAGAAGGCTTCCCCACAATTTCATTCCACACTTCTAGAGCCTACCAAGCTCAAAGTTCCTAGGCTTCCCATTTTTAAGCTCCTACCAATCACTGAGGAATAATCGCTGACCACTTCATGCCCCCTCCCTTCCAGATACCCTAGATTCCCCTGAGTGCATCCCAATATCTGCTTTTTCTGCATGTGACGAAGACCTGTGGCTGGCCGGGGCCTTATAGGGTCCTGACTCTCCTAAAAACCCTTTCATTCCTGTGGTGTTGGGGCACTGGACAGGGTCCTGCCTCCTAACCCAAACAAGCTTGATTGTGATAACACCCCACACAGACTCCAAGACTGCATCTGGGCTGAAGAGACCCACACATGTGGGCACCTATGACAACATGGGTACCTATGGATGGGACCAGTGAAAACATAACGATGGATGTGGAGACACCTACTGGTCCTGAAGGGACTCTAGCCGGCCCCAGCATGGCTGTCTTGGCTCTGTCAGTCCTTGCCCTTCAACTTCCCTGTGCCTTGCTAAAAACCATTAGATTACATTCCTAAAGGTAGCCACCAAGATTTATTCCCTTACTTAGCCATTTCCTCTTCCTGAGACTGGCTACCAAGGCCCAGCTGTCAAAGTATTGAAGTCCAGCAATCAAAAGCCTCCTTGTGGTTGTCCTAATTAACCTGTCCAATCAAAATTAAACACCTCATCCTAACACGAGGTTTCCCCTTTTACCTTTATTAACTGCCATTTGCCTGTGGGCCATGTCTGTCTCCTCTCTATCCAGAGGCAGTCCTTTCTCCCCCCAGGACAAATATCCCTTCCCCTTCTCCCTCTTCCCTCATCCTCTGTCTCCTGTCTTTGTCTCTTATTCCCAGCCCTCTATCCCTCTGGGGCAAATGAATCTCCTTTATGCTGAGAACTTAGTCTTGGGGTATCTTTTGCCAAATACCAGTCCCTTCAGTTCCTTCCTCAAATACTGGTCTTGCTTCAATTTTGCTAGCCAAGGACATGGGCAGGGACCCTCAGAAAGGGACAAGGAGTCGAGTCCCTTATAGGACAAGGGGAGGCATAAGAGTGGCATAATTTAGCTGGGCAGTGGTGGTGGATGCCTTTAATCCCAGCACTCGGGAGGCAGAGATAGGCAGATCGGGAGGCAGAGATAGGCAGATCTCTGTGAGTTCAAGGCCGGCCTGGTCTACAAAGCAAGTTCCAGGACAGCCAGATCTGTTACAAAGAGAAACCTTGTTTTGAAAAAAAAAAAGTGGCATAATTTAAGAGTTGAGCATAAAAATATTCTCCACACAGGGTGCTTGCAACTTTGGACTGGAATTATACATCTATGGGGCAAAAGGCCCCCTTTTCAAAATTTATGATTGTCTCTAGAGTAACCATTTGTTCCTGTTCCTATGAGGTCCCCTGGGCACCTCATAGCACTGACTCATCCCTGGGTTGGGATACCATGGCAGTAATAGTTACCCCTTCTTTAATCCAAACACCCCTCTATAAAAATGTTACAGCTTGTAAGTTCCAGTAACAGCATGGCTAGCCCAGAGCTGGGGAAGGAGTTGTTTGAGGGCCAGTCAGATGACATATACGGGGTAAACATGTCCATCCTCACAAAATGCAACCAGGAAGAAATGCTTACTTTCCTATAATTCTTTCTGTGCGTCCTGTGACTTTTGTATATCATGTAATAATAAATGGTCAACTGACCAGGAAGATTATACAATTATAAAATACATATTCACCCGACATCACACAACCTAAACATACATAAAGATGAAATTGACAGCAAAGACAGAAATACAACGATAGTATTCAACCTCAGTTTCAATGGGTAAAACATTTGGGCAGAAAAATAACAAGGGAACAGCAGTCTTAAGAAAGAGTATGGCTAGGCAGTGGTGGTGCACACCTTTAATCCCAGGACTTGGGAGGCAGAGGTGTGCCTCTGTGATGAGTCTCTGTGAGTTAGGGGCCAGACTGGTCTACAGAGCAAGTTCCAGGACAGCCAGAACTGTTGCATAGAGAAACCCTGTCTCAAAAAAAGAAAAGAAAAGAAAAGAGTATGGGCAAAACAGTCCTAACAGACAAATACAGAACAAATTTAAGAAAATTAAAATAGCAACTTGTCTTTCCCAACCACAGTGGAATGAAGCTAAAAAACAATAGCAGAAGGAATTCTGGGAAATTAAAATATGCGTGGGAATTCGGCAATCATTCTGAGTAAGCCATGGGTCAAAACCTCTGGAGTGAAACTGGAAAATATCTTCAAACAAATGAAAACAAAGCGCGGCAGAGCTAACTGGACACAGCAGGAGCAACATGAAGAAGAAAGGGTAGAGCAGCCAACACCTACATCATCAGAGGAGGGTGCCGAAGCGAGGCCGGCCCCACGGCTCAGAAAAACTAGAGCAAGCAAATGTGCCTCAGCAGAAGGAATAACAATAATAATATACAAAAATCAGCGAGGGAGCAGAAAACAGTACAACTGGGATTTTTGGAAAAGAAGAATAACATTGATGAACTTTTGCCTAAATATAAAAAAGAAGACTAAAACAGCAAATGCCCCCCCATAGTTTAAAAGGAACATAAGGGGCCTGCAGGATAAAAAAAATAGGAAGTCAGATCCCCTGGAGGACGTAGCATCTCAGCAAAAGCAGTGCATGGCCTTAACCACGGAGTTAACTTCTCCAGCCCACTGGCCCATTTTTGAATGAAAACAATCCTTCAGTTAAAATGTAAACTAAAAGTACTAAGATGTGGGCCACTATGCTGAATTGCCTGGGACTCTGGAGAACCTGCTCTGATTTTCATGCTTTTATTTCTTTCTTATTTCTTTTATTATTATTTTATTTCTTTTTTCTTTTTCCAAAAAAACACTGTAAACAATCTTGGGGATGGGGAGAGGCTACTTTTTACAATGCAAAACGATGATGCAAGTATTTACAGAATCAAGGACTACTGACTCTTAACCTGAGAACTATTCTTAAAAGAAAGAAATTTTGAAGGGGTTAGAGAGATTGGTCCTTGATTAAGAACAACTACTGCGTTTGCAGACGGCACACGGATCCATCCTTCTCTTCTGGCTTCACAGGCATACACTCACACAGACACACACAGAAACATAAATAGTAAAGTCTTTTTTAAAAGAAAGAAATTGATACTCAGGTTATAATTTGCTTCATATTCTTAAATTAAGTTACAAATTTGGGCTTCAAATTCTAGAGCGTGGGACTAGGGTGTCAGTGAAACGCCCCAAGAGCCTTCTGAGACTTTAGAGAAAATTAAACATAAGAGGCCAGGTTAGCAGTGTTCAGTTATGCCTTACACGGAAATCTGGAGTCCCTAGGTAGCCAAAGCAAAACCTTTAACCCCAAATATAAAATTCATAGACATGATTCTCAGAAACAAATAAAGGTTTCCTTTCATGGGGTCATAAAACAACATTTAAAACAAGTTCAAACATCTAATAAAGTGTTAGACTAAAATCACAGTATTTTGTTGACTTGTTCCATGTAAAATTTCACCTGGCAATAAAATTGACAAGGAAGGAGAAGTCCAGGTATTTTGAATACCTGGAAAGCGGAGAGAACACTTGCTCGTTTTAAGGAAAAAGAAATCATTGAGTTCTTAAATATATACCATCTATTTATGTAGGTATGTATGTGTGTATGTATGTATGAACTCAAAGAATCTGAACTAACCAGTTCAGATACTTACCAATTGTCTGAGCACCTCTGTTTTTTTCCTGGTTTGGCTACATAACATGTGGATTTTCTGAACAACACTCATTTGACTGGCCTCAGTTTCCCCAACTGAAGTTGGGGGAGGAGATAACAGAGTATTAATTTCATAAGCACAGTGACCAGTAATATTTTCATAATGCTTAATAGGAACACTTATTAGACTGTTAACGTTAGGACTGGAGAGATGGCTCAAAGGTTAAGAGCATCACTGCTGTTTGGAGGACCAGGGTTCAGCTCGCAGCACCCACATGGCACCTCACAAACACCTATAACTCCAGTTCCAGGAGACCTGACTCCCTCTTCTAGCCTCTATGAGCTCTTGCACACTTGTGGTACACAGACATAGACTCAGGCATACACACACACACACACACACACACACACACACACACACACACACACACACAAATAAATCTAAGCAAAATGTTTAAATTATTGATGGTATTATATATACCCAGAAGCAGCTGAGAAAGACTCCAGCTAAGGCTAGCTAAAACAGAATCTCAGAGCAGAGGCCTGGATATGAGAGCCTCCCAGGCGAGTCCAACATCCAGGCAGCAGCTGAAACAACGTGACCACACACGGGCATGCACAGCATCTACGCACAAGGATTCAGAAAGCAACAGCATCTCAGTCAGGAAATCTCACCAACTTCATACAGGCTGCGGCATTTAGATGAAATTAAGCAAGTCACAGCAGCCTGAGAGACAGTGTGAGTAGACATACCCATGGAGGCCTGAGAGAGGGCTGATGGGAAAGGAAGGGCAGAGGACCCTTCAGGCTGACTCAAGAGGCGGAAGAGGGCTGTCTGTGCTAGACACTCAGTATGGAAAGGAAAAGTACAGGGTGTTCACCTGAATTCTAACCTTGAACGTGGAACTTCTGCAGACAGCAGAACCAGTTGGAGAGTTCTCACTAGCATGAGAAGATGGAAACTTTGAAATAGAGATAGACAAGCAGCGGGGTCCCTCAATGACGCCACCTTTTAATAGTCCCTGCTCCTTTCTAATGCCTGTCTCCTGTTCATTTCTCTTCCCTCTAAATTTTTAAAAGATTCTGCTACATCTTCACTATATATTTTTTATTTTTTACATGTATTTATTTATGGAAGGGAGTATGCAGGTGTGCCACAGCGTGTGTGAGGAGGTCAGAGGGCAGCTTGTAGGAGTCATTCGGGTCTCTCCTTTCGCCATTGTGAGTTCCCGAGACTGAACTCAGGCCACCAGGCTTCAGGCAAGTGACTTGTCCACTGAGCCGCCTCACTGACCCTTCACCGTCTCTTCGTTTTGCCATAATCTCGGTAAATTACACTGTCCAAGTGGATGACCCATCCCATGGCCCATGCTCTAGTTCCTGGGTTCCAATGGCCTTTTTCTCCACTCCACTACAGCCACCCACCCTCCCACCAGGAACTCTATCACCCCCGTGACCCACCCTCTCACCAGGAACTCTGTCACCCTGTGACCCACCCTCTCACCAGGAACTCTATCACCCCTGTGACCCACCCTCTCACCAGGAACTCTGTCACCCTGTGACCCACCCTCTCACCAGGAACTCTCACCCCGTGACCCACCCTCCCACCAGGAACTCTGTCACCCCTGTGACCCACCCTCTCACCAGGAACTCTGTCACCCCTGTGACCCACCCTCCCACCAGGAACTCTGTCACCCCGTGACCCACCCTCCCACCAGGAACTCTGTCACCTCCAGTCTTAAACTTTGGTTTCTTACTCTTCTCCCCTCACCCCCACATCTGCTCTCTCACCTCATCACGTCTCCCCTCCTGGCTGACCCCAACCCACTCCCACATGCTTCTGAGCAACTCTGATTTTTGACACTCCTCTAGCCTCACCTGGCTGTACCTCCTGATTAGAAATTCGTTCACTTCTTGGCGAAACAGAAACCCTCGGATGGGGCCTCTCAACCCGCGTTCCCTCAGCTACCAACTCACCTGCCCATTTACTGCCGCTGCTCATCTCTCTGGCTCAAGATGCTTCTCCTACTAAACCAGGGGATATTGATTCCCATTTTTGCACAGTAGGAAAACTGAAATGAAGCCGTGTTCATTCTCCAGATCATTACAACCAACCTATTGATAAGCTGTCACTGGAAGCCAAATCTGTCTGATTCTGCTCAGCCACAGATAAGGAAAGTTAGGAAGAAAATAGTTCTGGATCTTAGAAACAAACAAAAGTGAAGCACCCTGGGTGCTCATTATCAAGAGTTTGCGTTGTTTTAGAGGAATGTTGGTGGTGGTCTCCATCTCCTGATTCCCCCGTTGAATAGCAACAAGGCACCTGGTTACCAAACTTTTAAATTCTTTATATGGTGTCCTAGTTAGCTGTCATTGTCAAGTTAACACAGCCTAGAGTATTCTGAGGAATGCCTATATGGAGGAAATGCTTACATCAGATTGGCCTGTGGGCATGTCTGTTGGGGGAGGGGGATAGCTTAGTTGTTAATTGATGGGGGAGGGCTCAGTCCACTCTTGGCGGCTGCACTCCCTAGGCGGGTAGACCTGGGCTGCATGAGCCTGAGAGTGATCAACCAAGAAGCATTCCTCCACAGTTTCTACTTCAAGCTCCTGCCTTGGCCTCCCTCAATGATGGACTGTGGCGTGCAAGATGAAATAAGGCCTTTACCCCTCTAAGTTGCCGTTAGTCAGGGTATTTATCACAGCAATAGAAAAGATACCAGAACATGTGGTAACAGGCAGAACAGGGACTCAATGAATAACGCTAAGGAAACAGTTGAGCTTGCTGATGGAGAGGGTGGGAAGAGGGAAAGGAAGTCACTGGCCCAAACACCACTTTCACACTCTTTGTTTCCCCAAAGCTACAGAAGTTCACTTGAACTTTCCACTGTATTCAGAAAACCTTCTAAATATAGGAGGATTAAAGAGACATTACTAGAGTCAACAGTTGAATTAGGGTTCAGGACTAAGGCCATCTTCTAGAGCTATCTCAGTTAACAGGGAGATGGACATCACAGCTCCTTATCACAATCATTTGCAGTATTTGATAAATTGGTGCTCTCTATCCATTTAAGCAGAGTCAACAGAAAGCTGGGGGAGCTTGGGACTTGACTCAGTCTTCTCTTGCCAAAAAATTTTTAAAACACTCCCATTCACATGTATATTTGTTGTTCAAAGTGGTGGATTTCAGAATGACAGCCTATTATTCACACTGCTTATTTTTCATGGTTTGAGTGTGTGTGCGAGGGGATGTGCATGCATGTGCATACACAGAGAGAGACAGAGACCGAGAGAGACAGAGAGAGGAGAGAGATGTTTTTCTTTCCTAAATCCACTGCGTAATAACCTGCGTACCATTTGTTCCACCTGTTCACATATTGGCATGCTCCTAGACTCAGTTCACTTCTCAAGTGGTTGTTCCTTGTTTTTCTCAGTTACACTTCCTTTCAGAATCAAATGCAAACCCCAGCTTCTCTCTGCAGAAAACACACAAGCACATGTCATGGGCACAGAGCCAGGGACCCTGAGAACACGTCTCAGCACTTCTTTAAAGTCCATATTCCCCAAGGAAATGTGCCTGCTCTAGCTTTGACTTACATGCTTTAAACACATACACAAACAAACTACACACACGTATACACACACAGAGCTAAAAATCCACTGATAGGTTTTTTTTGTACCTAATATTGGTAAACACACACAATGGTCCAACTGTTACAATAATGAAAAAACCCCAGGAGGCAGTGTATAATGTTGTGAGTGACTCCTTTGCTCTTCACACTACAATTTTTACAGGACTTCCACAGATGAATGAGGTTCATTGTGTGTTGGTCAAACAAGTCAAAAGATTTAAGCAAAGACATTATCTTCTGGTAGCCAAAGAGGCTCCCACCACCTTAGAACCAGCTCCTGTAGCATTTGGGGTTAAGCTTTACAGAGAAGCCAAGGAAAAGCTCATACAACTTGGAAGGAAAACCTGGTACCTGCTTAAAAGATGTGGGCGACAGGGATACGAATGTGCCCTGACACTTCTCGGTGCTCAAAACACTCATGCATGTTACCTTACATGATAACCCCACCCTAATGTGTAAGGCAGGTAGGGCCTTAATTATATTGATTTATTGATAAGAAACTTGAGTCCTGAGTGTGTTCACGTATACCCAAGGTCTCAAGTGGGAGGGCAGATTGGCGCAGGAGGAGCCAGCTTTGTCCCCAGCTCCTCTCTGGCCCACAATGCAAAAGAAATGAAGGCAAACATGGGATGTCCTTTATGACCTGACAATGCATTCATGTCTTATATAATAAGGAGGTTGTAAAAAGCCCTTCCGCTCAGCGTGTTCGAAATCTCACCTTCACGGACTGCACCAGAGTATGTGACTGTTTCCAAAA
The DNA here is from genome assembly GCF_007827085.1 of Peromyscus californicus insignis. Classification (NCBI taxonomy): domain Eukaryota; kingdom Metazoa; phylum Chordata; class Mammalia; order Rodentia; family Cricetidae; genus Peromyscus; species Peromyscus californicus. Next base: position 70,259,698 of record NW_026294436.1, on the reverse strand, counting down.
TTCCTAGTTTTCTTTAAAACTTAATTGCTCTTTGTGTGAGTCATGGAAGTTTAATCATTTGTGGAGAATGAAACGGCCCTATCTGTACCAGACCTCCTTACAATCACTCGGGTAAACAGTCCACAGCCATTTGTATGGGATAATGGGTTCAAAGTTATAATATCTGGAAATATTTTACTAGAATGCTGCTATAGGTATTTCTTATTTTGAATCTCAATTGTCTCCACCCACCACCACATCTCGCAAGCGAAAAACTTATATAACCACCCACAAAGTGAACAAACCAATTATGATGCTCGCCGGAATCCGTCTGTAGAATGCAAATGATCCTGTGGGCTCTTCCTCTGTCCCACTTCCTGCTCTGCCTATGGGCTCTTCCTCTATCCCACTTCCTGCTCTGCCCATGGGCTCTTCCTCTGTTCCACTTCCTGCTCTGTCACAGAAATACAAGCACTCCACTCATGCTAAATACTCCCTTCCTGGTTGCAGCTATCCTGCAATAACTGCATGAGGGAGGCCAGCAACAACAAGGCTGACCAGGTGTCAGTCAATGGACGAGAACAGGAGAGAGAGACCTTAGCTGAGGCAGAGGCATATCTTCAAGGTCAATGGCTACGAGAGACAGAAGTAGAATGCAAGAGCATGTGCTTGCATGTGTAGGTGTCTGTGTGCGGGAACATGCGTGTGTGGGTGTGTATACATGTTTATGCAGAGGCCAGAGGTCAACATTGGGAGTTGATTGCTCTCCACTTCATTTATTTTTTTTTTAAGATGGGGTTTAACTATGTAGCCCTGGAACTCACTAAGTAGACCAGAATGGCCTAAAACTCAGAGATCTTCCTGCTTCTGTCTCCTAAGTGCAGACATTAATGGGGTGCACCACCACACCCAGCACCACCTCATTTTTTGAGACAAGGTCTCTCACTGAATGTAGAGAGGTTGCTGATTCAGCAGGGCTGGCTTGCTGACTCAGCAAGGCCTAGAAATGCTCCCGTCTCTCCCCCCAGTGTTGGATTACAGGCTTTTTTAGGTGAGCTCTAGGGCTACAGCCCATGTGCTCACGCTTATGGGGCTAGCATTTACTGACTGAGCCATAATCGCATATTTTATGTGTTTGAGTGTTTGCATGTATGTTTGTGTACCATGAGCATGCCTGGTCTCCAGGGAGGCCAGAATAGGGTTTCAGATCCCTCGATCTGAAGTTACAGGTGTTTGTGGGCCGCCATGTATGTGAAAGCAAACTCAGGGGTTCTGCAAGAACAGCAAGTATTCTTGAGCACTGAGCCCACTTTCCAGGACCTCCTCCTCCCCACCCTGTGCCAAAGCTGTCGTTGTTGTTGTTTCATTTTTGTGTGTATTGAGTGTTTTTGGCTGCATGTATGTCTGTGCACTGTGTGCATGCCTGGTACCTGAGGTCAGAAGATGGCATCAGATCCCCTGGATCTGGTGTTACAAATGGTTATGTGCTGCCGTGTGGTTCCTGAATCCTCCGGAAGAGCAGCCAATGCTCTCAGCTGCTGAGCCATCTCTCCAGCCGAATGTGTGTTCTTATTGAGTTCTTCAATGCTATGTGCACACTGGTAGCTGATGCTTTTTCTAACCCTTTCAGTAATCACTGGTCCTGAGGTTTTATAGACACTATACACACACACACACACACACACACACACACACACACACACACACACACGCACGCATGCACACACACACACACACACACACACACACACACACACACACACACGTGTGCCCAGGAAATAAGCAAAACCTTGAGAATAACAGAAAGGGGATAAACTCACATGAGTTAAAAACCAAAGGTGAATCCTTTGTATTTGTCTATAATTTGAACTTAACTACTACCCCAAATACTCATCACCAGATTCAGTGTCTAAGCTTTGTCTCCAAATCCACACATGTCCTATTGCTTAGTTCCCCCTGGGTTTCAGTCACTCAAATGCCACCCTCATGATCTGTACTAGGATCTGTACAGGTACTGTCTACGGTCTCTTTTCACAGAGAGAGAATGGTTTAGTGGGTGACATATATTTCTGAAGTCAATCTATTAAGTTAGTCTTTTTTTCTCTGGGTTTGTCTTTGGGAAGTTGACTAGACCTATATATCTATTTCTGAATGTTTAAAAAACTGGTATGCAAAGTGCTCCTACCTCTTACACTTTTGAGAATAAGGTGAATGGATGTGTGTAAAGCACCATGGAAATGCTCAATATTAATTAACACAATCAAAATCTTGGGGTCAGAGGGGACTTGGGGAGATGGCTCAGTGTACAAGTCTGAGGGCCTGAATTTGACTCCTAGAATCCATGCAGAAAGCCAGATGTAGACATGTACATCTGCAATCCTAGGACTCTCCCCTGGAGAACTAGGAAGCCAAGACAGAGGAATTGCCCGGAAGTTTGCAGGCCAGCTAGCCTGGGGTAAGCTGTAGAGTGGCAGAACAAGGCAGAAGATGAGACTCCCAAGTGGTGTTCTTTCACACACACACTTTCACACACACACACACACACACACACACACACACACACACACACACAGTACTTGCCAGCACTCGCATAGAGTAAAAAGTTTTAAAACAACTTTTTGCAATCAAGCTTTTCCTGTAAGCAAATGTACTAAAAGCAGGCAGTTCGGACAGTAGCATAGCTCCTTGGGTGAAGGTGCCTGCCCCTAAGGGGGTGATCTGTGTTCAATCTCCCAGACCCACATGGTAGAAGGAAATAACACCTACATGTTGTCCTCTGAACTCCACATGTGCACTGTGCCACCTACATACCCACACACATACATAGATGCACACAGAATGTCTAAGGTAATGGGGAATTCCCAGTGTCAACCTCCAGCCTCTACTTGTGCCCAGGCAGCCACAAGTGAATCCAGGTACCTGTCAGGAGGCAAGTGAGGTCCTTAAGAAAATTTGAGTGGGACAAGCCTGTAATGCCAGTACTCAGAAAGCTGAAGTGAGCGGACCCTGAGTCCAAGCTAAGCCTGGGAAACATCAAAACCCTGTTTTTAGTACAAAAGACACTAGTGGTTTTCAGAACAGACTGTAAAATTCCCAGCACAAAGGATGTAGGAGAAACAAACAGAAACTCCAGGGAATGCAGTTAGAGGAATAGAATCAAAATTCTCACCACAAGCCACAGCTGTGCAGAGGCCCTTGGGGCAGAGAAGCACAAAACAGCCACGGAGAAAAAGACCAGGAAGGTCTGTGTGGAGACCACTGGATCCCTGGAGTGGAGGAAGGGAGGGGAGAGGTCAGGGGCATGATTCTGTGGTAGACGTCTTCCTTCAAATGCACAAGGGCCTGAGTTCATTCCTCAGCTCTGAAAAGAAATTATACCAGGAGTGACTGTGAGTTCAAGGCCACCATGAGTTATATGATGAGACCCATCCTCCCAGGACTACAGAATAAAAGGGAGGCAGAGCCAGGCGGATCTCTGTGAGTTCGAAGCCAGCCTGGGCTACCAAGTGAGATCCAGGAAAGGCGCAAAGCTACACAGAGAAACCCTGTCTTGAAAAACCAAAAAAAAAAAAAAAAAAAAAAAAAAAGAGGCAAAGTAAATCTAGGATTTGTTAATTTAAGAGAGTTTGAAAATACGTGAGCGTTCCTCATAGAATGCACATTTTCTCCTATTCCTTCAAATTTTGATATGATGTAGAATTTTATATAAAAATTCTTATCTGAGTCTGATTTTCCCTATAAAATGAAACTCCTGCCCGCCTCCTTGTGTCATAGTTTGAGATGAGGGTCCTGACTCTCACAAAATACATTTGCTCATTCTCAAAAATCAAACAGAGAGACATGATTCTACCCAGAACATATATGAATGTCAATTAAAACAATATGATTATTGAAATGTCATTTGAAAGTGCATGAAGACTAGAAAATAAGCCAAAATAATACACTTCCTAGGTCACTATCAGCTGTCAGAATTTCATAAACAGGCTGGTGTTCGTCGGTGAGGAATAGAGTCAGAATGCTGTGCACCATTAGGAACTATTTTAGCTCCAAATAGTATAAACTTTCTAGAAATATCTTTAAATAACACAGGTTGGCCTGTAGTTATAAAATATCTCTCTCCTGACTCTCACCAAATAGCTGTGTTAGTCAGCTTTCTGGTGCTTTGACAGAATACCGGAGGCATGTAAGTCATAACAGGGAAAGGTTGGCTTTAGCTCACCGTTCTGGAAGTTCCAGTAAAGACAGGGTGACCGCACGGCTTTGGGGCTTTGATGACAACAGTACATGACAGTGGATGAGACACAAAACAAGCCAGGGATCGAAGGGGAGAAAAGACCAGGCTCCCAAAACCTCCCATGAGGCTTCCGCACTCGGGGTTCCCACTGCCTCTCTGTTAGGCCTCTCAAAGACTGGTCTGTGAACATGGGAATTCTGAAGAACTCAAACCACCTTCAAACCACCGGAAGAAGCCTGATGGAATCAGGGCTTGTGCCCCAAGGTCGGGCTTTTGTTTGTCCAGTTCTTTTTTATTTCAAGATAGCGGCCACAGTCAATGCGTATTAAAGTCAGAAGGTGGCAAGGAGAAACCTCCGTGTGTGTGTGTGTGTGTGTGTGTGTGTGTGTGTGTGTGTGTGTGTGTGTGTGTGTGTGTGTGTCGCCCTGCGCCCTGCCGCCCTGCGCCCTGCCGCCCAGAAGGTGGCAAGGAGAAATCTCCGTGTGTGTGTGTGTGTGTGTGTGTGTGTGTGTGTGTGTGTGTGTGTGTGTGTGTGTGTGTGTGCCGCCCTGCGCCCTGCCGCCCTGCGCCCTGCCGCCCTGCGCCCTACCGCCCTGCCGCCCTGCCGCCCTGCGCCCTGCCGCCCTGCCGCCCTGCCGCCCTGCCGCCCTGCCGCCCTGCCGCCCTGCGCCCTGCCGCCCTGCCGCCCTGTGCCTGCGTAAACAAAGCCTTTCCCAAACTGCCTCTCTCAAACTAGCAAATTCCCAAGTGCTGCAAGCATCTGCATTCCCATGGGCGTCAGGTGAGAAAGAGGGGACTCGGGGGTAAATCTGTGGTTAGCTCAACAGCAAATGTTGATGCAGTTCCTGTTTCTGCAATTTTCTTTTTCATTTAGCCTAGAGCTGCCATTTTAACATGCCTTTTAACTAGGTTCACATGGCAAATACGACGTTCATGTTTATTCTGAGGAACTCACATCCTATTTTTAGTTTTTCATGTTGTTATGTTGTTCATTCATAAAACCGATACTCTTCCCAGATCTTCGCAAACACTGGAGTCGGGCTTCTAAACGCTCCTACTTACAACTTAACGTCGGAGGGAGGCGTCTTAAAAATCTTACTTGCAAATTTGGACTGGGGCTGGCAAGATGGCTGAGCAGGTAAAGGAGATTACTGTCAAGACTGACAGCCTGAGTTCCATGCCAGGGGAACCATACAATGGAAAACACACGCACACACACACACACACACACACATTTAATAATTTCAACTAAATTTTTCACTTGAATTTAAGGAAAGGTAAAATGGGAAATAACATGATCAATATTTTTTTTAAAGATTTTTTTTTTATTATGTATACAGTTTTCCATCTGCACATATCCCTGCAGGCCAGAAGAGGGCACCAGATCTCATTACAGATGGTTGTGAGCCACCATGTGGTTGCTGGGAATTGAACTCAGGACCTTTGGAAGAGCAAGCAGTGCTCTTAACCTCTGAGCCATCTCTCCAGCCCCAACATGATCAATATTATATAGCTCCTAAAGTAAACCTGAAAACAAAAAGCATAATGCAGCCAACAATAACCATATCCAAGGTTGTCCACATCTCCTGAAGGTGTCAGTACTCGGCTCATGATGTCATCACACGCCCGCTGGAAAATGTCCCTTATTCACTCCCTTTCAAGGTTTTTGTAAATATGTCCTCTTCATGCTGCCGTGAATTCTCCCCTGATCCAAACATGTTTTTCCCACACTAAGACTAGGGAGTAGAGCTGGCTGTAGTGGCACACATCTGTCATATCAGCACTTGGGAGGCTGAGGCAGGAGGATTTGGAGTTCATGACCACCCTGGGTAAGACTCTATCTAAAGACAGACTTGAGGTATTTACTGCTGACTGGGTGTCACTATGAACACAATATGCAAACTCCAGTCACCCCGGCCTCCTGTGACTCCATCCCAGAGCCTTCACTGTGACTGTCAGGCGAACTCCCAAGGACAAGGGTCAGCTAAATCCCCCTCATTGCTTTCTCTTCACTAAGATGGCCTTGCGAAGATCTCCAGGTCTGCCCTGCCCTCAGTCTCCTCTCCTGTCCACATCACTCCCACTGGGGCTGCCACGCAGCATGTACATTCTAGAATCTAAAGTCTCCTAATTATCACCCAATCAATCTTTTATAACTTATACTGTATGAACGTGTAGTTCAGAACAGAGTGACAGATGACAGATGACATTTAGAGATGCTCACAAGAAGAAGAAAGACGACCTCTCTGCCCCCAGATGCTCCCTACAGCACACCTCACTCGTCAGATTCAGGCTGAAGTTAGCCTGAGATGTTTTCTTTCCTTAGGGAAGAGTTTGCTCCACATCGTTTTAAAGTCATGGGGGGTTTTGCTTGCCTGGCAGTTCACAATGCAAACCCTCTTTTATGACAAGGCAATTATGCATGCTAATGAAACTATTTTGATAAAGATAATTAATAGGCTCTCATACTTAAATAGCAATTACCAACCCGTGGTTCTGCAAAGTCATCCTCTGATTTCCTGAGCTTCAGACTTGGTCTTCTAGCCTAACACGTCCATTTCACAAGCCTCTTCACCTTTCTGTGGTTCATACAAAAACACAGCTCTCATCCAAAAGACGGTTTATTCAAAGACAAGTGACCATGGCCCCAGAACATGAGATCCAGGTGTGCTGGCTGGTTTTATGTCAACTTGACACAAGCTAGAGTCATTTAGGAAGAGGGAACCTCAACTGAGGAAGTGCCCCCACCAGACTGGCCTATGGGCAAGCCTATGATGGATGTTCTTGATTGATGATTGATGTGGGTGGGCCCAGCCCATTGTGGGTGGTGCCATCCCTGGACTGGTAGTCCTGGGTTCTACAAGAAAGCAAACTAAGCAAGCCATGAGGAGCAAGCAGTGAGCAGCACCCATCCATGGCCTCCGCATCTGTTCCTGCCTCCAGGTTCCTGTCCTGACTTCCCTCAGTGACGGACTTACCTAGGAGGATAAGATAAAATAAACCCTTTCTTCCCCAAGTTGCTTCTGGTCACAGTATTTTTACTACAGGAATAGAAACCCTTACACATCTGATTACCCCAAATTCCATGTTCCAATGTGGGAAGAGTTTCACGGAGTTTTCAGAGGAACAGAACAAGGAAAATAGGAAGCCAGCCATAGTTTCTAGTACAGTGGTACACTCAGCAGGTACCTAGGCTACAGTGGAATGAGAGTCTCTGGTGTCTGCCTCAGATGATCTGACAGGCTGGTGGAAGCTAGGGATTCACTTGCACATTCCAGCAAGGATTTTACCTTATAGTCACAAGGATGTTGGAAGAAACAGGTGGGCATCTTCTAATACATGGCTATTTGGGGGAAATAAAGAAAGTTCAAGCCAATTTGGCTCTGGATCTGCAACATTCTAGCTCTTCACAATTACTGTAGTTTTAATCAGTCAGTAACCCTTACGGAGTCTTTCCACAAATGTGTCTTTTTTTTCTGAGAACGTCATTTCACCTGCTCGGTCCAACGACTTTTCTTTTTCCACTTTATGATTTCTCAAAGGCTGTGTGCTGAGGAGAGAATGCTAAAAGAAAAGTTCTACCAATCCAACTCGCCATCCTCACTCAGCCGCTCCCCGCACTCCCCGACTCTCCTGTGGAGAGACTGTACAAACCAAAGGACGGGACTGTCATGAAATGCTGGCTTCTAAGAAGACAAGGCCGCCACACTCAGGAACTCACAGCAACTGTGGCTGCCTGGAAAAGCCCAGCACACGATGGAGCCGGTCAAAACTGCGGTATGGACAGGGCAGAAGCTCGTGAGGCTCCACCGCTAGGGGAGGGGCTGTTGGCAATTGATGGCAGTCGGAAACAAACATTTTCCTCTGGGAGTGTGACTGCTACATGCTCTGTTAGATGACCCCACACTCATCCACATATAGGCAGCACTATTTGGATTTGCTGAGATATTAAAAAATAAAATAAAAAGAATTGAAGTTGGAAAAGGGACATGCTGAGGGTAACATATGTGTGTGGGGGGGGATCCACTGAGAGCTGGGAAAGGATTAAGGGTGGATATGATAATTATACATATGAATGTGTGTGACATTCTTAAAGAATAAATTCAAGAAGGAGGTGGAGGGAGGGAGGGAAAGAAGGAGGGAGAGAAAGAGGGAGAGAGGGAAGGAGGAAGGAGGGAAAGAGGCAGGGAAGAAGGGAGGGAGGGAGGGAGGGAGGGAGGGAGGGAGGGAGGGAGGGAGGAAGAAAGAAAGTTGGGTAGTTCTAATGGAAACTCAGGCATGGTCATGGTCAGACACTTGTCTTCAAGGAAACTCGTTCAGGTACGCCGCCTGGGCCATGACCCCTGGGACGGGCTGTCCTCACCACTGTCGTGCTACTGCATTTTCATTAAACATTCAGTGTGTGTTAGATGTCTCCATGGGTTCAGAAGAGGAGACATCCAGGCCTGGGGAACAGGACAGGAGCACTGTAATCTGAGATCTTGTTTCCCATCCTGGCTCCACAGAGCTAAGCAAATCTCTCTAACCTTCTTCCTTGGTGAAAATGAAAATGAGGTGAAGAGATGGCTCGGTGGGTAAGAGCACTTGTTACCCACATAAAAGTCCAGTCCTGGCTACTCACACCTGTAACCCCCATGCTATGATTGGTAGAGACAGGAGGATTGCTGGAACTTGCTGGCCAGCAGCCTAGCTCTGGATTCAGTGAGAGACCCTGTCTGGAAGGAATAAGGTGGAGAGTAACAGAGAAGGACACCAATGCCATACTCTGGCATGTGTACGCGCGCGCACACACACACACACACACACACACACACACACACACACACACATACACACAGAGAGATCACATATACAGAAATGCTGAGTACCTGGAAATGTCTACTGTTTAGGTTAACCAGCCTATGACTTTTTGACATGGCAGCCTTAGCAAGTATGTACATCTATCAGGACCATGATTTTGACCTAGTAATGCCAATTTCAGACATTCAACCTCCAGACTGTAAAAAAAAAAAAAAAATCTGACATCTCATCCAAGAATGTTGAGTCAATGTTGTTATTATTATTAAGATGGAATCTCTGTTCTCAAAAACATGCTATTTATTTGAAGAGGGAATATAGATGTAACCGTCATGTTAAATAAGAAACACAGAGCCAATAGCAAAGTTAAAAAGCCCAAGAGGTCAGAGCAAAAAGGACAAACAGACAGGAAGTAGGTCTCTTGCTGAGGAGGACAGCAGCGGCAGTGGAGGGTAAGGTTTTTAGCTCTTAGCTTTTGCTCTGACCTCTTGGGCAACTTTATTTATTAACATACAAATAGAATTACATTTCAGTACAAATAAAATATCACCATAAGGGAAAATCATCCAGTGGCCTAGGAGTAGCAGTAAGTGCCCTTGGCATGACAAGAAGGGAAGTGTGAGATGAAAACTGTTGCTATGAACTTCTTCTGAGCTCGCATAAATAGTGTATGCTCGAATTTAGAAGCAGAGAGGCAGAACAGTATAGAGCACATTGAAGTTGTCATCAAGCAAAAATCCACACGCACACAGCAACCAGAGGCAAGCCAGGGTGTTTAAAGTCCACACAATTCCTTAAAGGAGATAAAGTCCATCAACAGAAGACCGGCTATCTAATTGGTATTTCTGCAGAATGGAATATTATGTGAAGGTGAAGAAAAACAAGTTCTGTCTTGAAAAGACCCAGAACGCGCAGTTAACTGTTTTTGAAAGAAGAACCGAAAACCAAAACATACATGGTGATCGCACTGAGCAGTTTCCCTCTGCTGTCTGGGATTTTCTGAGACGCTTTGCACATGCCTGCTCTGTTTTGTTCCATTGGCGTTTAGTAAGAAATCAAAATGTTTTAAGAGAGGCTTTGAAAAGAAAACTAAAACATGAAGTGAGTAACAACAGCAGGAGCCGGCAGCAGCCCCCAAAGCAGAACAAAGGACACTCTTATCGAATGAGCAACAGGGACGAAAACATCTGTTTCCAATTTGATGGCTTGAAATGGATGTGGGTGTGGCGGCCTGGGCCCGGGCCAGTGCAAAGAGCTGATAGGAGGACATCTCCTCCCCAACACGAGGTTGACTCGAGGGAGCCCCAGATATCTCACTGACCGTTCTTTCTGTTAGAGAGTGGGGCGTGACTCAGGACATCAAGGGGAGCCCCTGACACAGGACAGTGTCAAAAGACAAAGTACCAGCGTGATGCAAATGAGTGAGGAGGCATGGCCTGCACCTTGCAGTCTGCACCCATGCTCTCATGCAGGGGTGGACATCAGAGTCCCCCGGTGTTGAGTGAGTCCGGCTTCTCACGAGCTGTGTGTGCCTCCCCGGTGACCAGGTTCATGTTGACTCCATCTGTCTTCCCCTACCTCAAATACCCACAATGGTAACACCGATGGAAGGTTCAGGCAGTAGAATAAGCGAGAACAAAGGGAAAAGTAACCTTAGGAGTTTGCAGGTCTTATAAGAGTTAAAGCCCTTATGTTTGGGGTTTTGTTTGCATGCTTGTTTTTGGTTTTGGAAACCAGGTCTCACTATGTAGCCCAGGCTGGCCTGGAACCCTCCATCCTCCTGTCTCAGATTTCTAAAAGCTGAAATTACAGTTATTCACCACCATGCCTGGCTTTGAAGTTATTTTTTACCAGTTATATAGGAGACAGAGGGCTGGAGAGATGGCTCAGCGGTTAAGAGCACTGATTGCTCTTCCAGAGGTTCTAGATTCAATTCCCAGCAACCACATGGTGGCTCACAACCATCTGTAATGAGATCTGGCACCCTCTTCTGACCTGCAGGTGTACATGCAGACAGAATACTGTATACATAATAAATAAATCTTAAAAGGGGGGGTGGGGAGACAGAACAGAAGCAATGCATTTCATGTAGTCCTAAAGCTCGAGACAGTTGGAGCAGAACCCTACAGGGGTGCTCATCACATGCACAGCCCTTTACCCTTCCCTGGCTCTGCCAGCTGTGTGCAGCATCTCCCTTAACCCTCACATACCCCTCCATCTCACTCTTCTGCTGCAGAAGACACTGGCATGCCCAAATCACAAGCTTCTAAGTGGTTTTTGAGCCAGGATTTGAACGCTCATCACCTGCTTCATTAAAATGGACCAACATAAGCTGGACATGGTAGCTCCCACCTTCCTGTGAGTTCAAGGCCAGCTGTCCTTGTGCAGTGGGCATAAACAGTACCTACCCCTCCTCCTGAGGTCCCAACATCAAACCGAGGTGCTAGTCTGCTAAAGCTCCTGCTGGGAGACTAGTGAGTTGCTTCCTTTCAGACAGGTGAGGGGTTACTTACAGGACTGTGGGTGCTGTGCTGAAAAGGTCAAGTCTTTACTCAGCAGGGATGATAGCAGTCCCTCTTTCTGGTAGCCACCTGGAAAAAGCCCCCCCTCTAGTCCCTCCCTATCTACAGCCTCTAGCTCCTCCCCCCAGCCTCTGGAGGAGACCTCTTGAATTAGGGCAGAATTGCATACAGCTGGGTGGCAGAGTGGCTGGCTACTCCGCTGTGGATTCCATTATGCTCCTCTCTGATCCTTCTTTGAGTGAAGGCAAGATGTCAACAAGCCCTGTCAACAGCTGTGATGACCGTCACCCAGCAGAACTCCTGAAGATGGAGGCAGTTTGGCTCCAAAGACTATCCTATACATCAGCAGCCTGTGCATGGAGTTACAGGCCAGCCAAGGGCACATAATGAGGTTCAGTCTCAAGACAGACAGACAGTTGATAGGCAGTGATAGGCAGACAGGTGATAGACAGATAGATGATAGAGAGAGAGAGAGAGAGAGAGAGAGAGAGAGAGAGAGAGAGAGAGAGAGAGAGAGAGAGAGCCATAGTATCTCCTGGAAGCCCAGCAGCATGACGTGCATTTTGATTTCCTAGGAATAAGCTCCCTTGAATGTTCTGGTGTGTGATCAGGTCTGCATTGCTCTTTGGTTATACCATCCACCTTCCACCTTCAGGGAATTTAAACTCTAATTGCAAACTAGGTGTGTAACTCAATCCCTGCCCGTAATCCCAGCACGTGGTGAGCAGAGGCAGGAAGATCAGGAATTCAAGGTCATTTGGGGCTCCGTCTTGAGCCTGAGGCCAACCTAAGCTATTTGAGACCTGTCCCCTGGATAAATAAATAATTAATTGATCAATCCAATATCTAAATGAGTATCGACCTTTGTTAAACGTGCTGGCGTTGCCACTGTGAGTAGTGAGTTAAAAATAAGGATCATCCTGTCTGCGATTTTACTAACGAACGTTAGGGCTTTAAAGAGACCCGATGCTTCACAAGGAAGCTCTCCCACCCTGGCCGTTTTCAGCCACACTCTCACAGGGAAGAGGTGATGCTTTGCCCCTTTATACCGAAGGTGAAGGTGAGGTCTGAGAATTTTGCGTGTCCTCTGACGTGGTGTTCCTGATGGTCGGAGAGCTAGCGTGAAAGCGCCGGAATCTAATCCCAGGTGGAATGCTCACACCCTCCACTTCACAGCACAGCCTCAAGAACACGCTAATTGCCGAAATAATATTTCTCCTATACAGTCTTCTACAACCCAAGTTCAACAGCACCACGAGTCCCGTCGGATCTCTCCACCTAGGATGTGCTGGTGAGTGCAAGTTTTTTATACTGAAAGCGAAAGCCATACCACAAGTATTAAATAAACATCGCTCCTCCTCACGACATTGTGTTGCTTTCTTTCTGAATGACTTTGAGGATAGGAATATGGCCACAGCCAGCCCTCTGGCGTGATCACCTGGGGGTGGGGGAAACCCAGTCCCCTGACAGCGATAAGAGGCTTGCTTGCTATTGTGACCCGCCCCAGCCTGTGTTGAGGCCCCACTCCGAGTGTTCCCCGCCCTCTCTGGAAAGACACAGCAAAAGATTCGGAGTCCCACGCAAAGTTACTTTGGGTAGAGCCACTGTGAGGTGTTTTTTGGCTTTAGATCAGCCATCCTTCTCCCGGCCCTGACACATTGTAGTGAAAAAACAGGCGACGGGAAGGGCCCTTGCCTCACACCAGACAAGACACGGCTCCGCTTCCACACACAGGGCGGCGAGTCTCAGACTCATGAGCAGGAGGTTAAGGGCTGAAGTCTGTAGTCCACCGCGGGGCCAAAGTCACAGCTGGCACAGAGGAGGAAGCGGTGTGGGAAATGTCCGTTTTGACTGGACGTGTGTTTGCCTGCGGGTCTGCGTGGTACGAGTGTGTGCAGCGCCTGTGACAGAGGAGTAGGTCGTACCTCCGGAAACCGGAGTTCCAGGAGGTTGCAAGCCTCCACAGGGGTGCTGGCAACCTGCAAGAGCAGCAAGAGCCCTTGGTTGCTGAGCCATCTCTCGAACCCTGGTCACTGCGAGTGAAAAGGTGAAATGTCTTTTTGGCATGCAGGCAGCAGGCCACCACGTCACACCCAGTCCATGTTAAATGACACTTCCTAACTAATTACCCTCTCACACACCAGAGTTCTTCAGGTCTCGGTGATGCTTATCAACTGAAGGGGAAGAGGGGCCCTCAGCACTGAGGAAGGAAAGCCAGCTTGAAAGTCGGGTGAATGAACGCACAGTGGCTTTTTTAGGGTGTCTGGGGCCTCTGTGAGCAGCTGGAAGGCAGTCCTCAGTCACTGTGAACAGAGCTCAGAGTGCAGGGTGGGTTCATATCAGGCAAGACACTCCTCAGAGGAATGCAGACCTTTGTGTATTGAGTGCTGGTTTGTGTGTGTGTGTGTGTGTGTGTGTGTGTGTGTGTGTGTGTGTGTGTGTGTGTGTTTATATGTGTGTGTGTTTATGTGTTTTACCTGTGTGTATGTGTGTTTACGTGTTTGTGTGTGTTTAATGTGTTTCTGTGTGTGTGTTTATATGTGTATGTGTGTGTTTGTGCATGTGTTTATGTATGTGTGTTTATGTGTTTCTGTGTTTGTGTGTATGTTTATGTGTTTCTCTGTGTGTGTGTGTGTGTGTGTGTGTGTGTGTGTGTTCAGGCCATTGATCAATGTCAAGTGTCTTCCTCAATCATTCTCCACTTTATTTTTTGAGACATAGTCTCCCACTTGGGAGAATGTTCCTTAAATCCCATGTGTCGATGTATCATTCCCAGCCTGTTACGAACTGGAAGGTGCTAGAAATATTAAGAGGTGGGGCCTACAGATTCCCCCAGCTCTGGGGTAAGCCAGTCAAGCAAAGAGTGAGGACGTGGCTCCCCTCCTCTTTTTGCCTCCCAGCTATGAGGTGAGAAGTGATTCGGCACCACCACAGACTCCCAGCATGATGTACTGTCTCATCCGCAGGCTCCCAGACAGCAGGGCCCATTGTTCATGGACCAGAACCTCCAAAACTCCTACCCGAGATGAGACAGGGTCTCTCTACAAGTTGACTATCTCAGGTACCTGTTACAGTGATGGAAAACCAATAAACAAGGCCTGTGGTGCTGCAAGAGGTGATGGGGAGCCGGAGTATAAAAACACTAGGCAGGCCCCGGTTGTGAAAACCAGACGTGGGTGTTATTAAGCAATGAATTAGCCACCCCACCCCACCCCCAAAAAAAGCCCGAATTAGCCACCACAAATGACAAAGACTCCACAAGTTCAGCTGCTTCACATTGTCTGTTTAATTCCACAAAAACAATTCATTTACAGCACCATTGAACATTTTCCACCTGCAGCAGGTAAGTATATGTACATCGTTGTGGGGGGGTTCACGTGCAATTAGCAAGGAGTTACTGAAACTCTTCACCTTAACCTTTCAACAATCCCCCCACCCCCAAAAATGTGATAGTTATACGTTGGCAGACGTGCCCTTGAGAATAAAAGGAGGATTTTAAGCAACAAAACTCCACTATACTGTAACATAACCTCAGGCCTCCAGAAGGGATGGCTCTCCCTTGACAATCACTTTTTCTAGATTATACTCATTACATTTCAGAGTAGGTTCAGTGCCTGGCCCGAAGGCGCCTGTCCTTCTAACTTAGCTAAGAAAGTTCCATGTAAATAAAAAGGGTCTGGGGTGGGGTGCTTAGGGGAGAGGAAGTGTCGGGAAACAACAGAGCTGCTCCAAATTCTAAGAACATTTTATACATTGAGGATTCTTGTCTGACACAAGTTCTGTTTAAGAAACTCGCCGGGCGGCGCACGCCTTTAATCCCAGCACTCGGGAGGCAGAGCCAGGCGGATCTCTGTGAGTTCGAGGCCAGCCTGGACTACCAAGTGAGTTCCAGGAAAGGCACAAAGCTACACAGAGAAACCCTGTCTCGAAAAACCAAAAAAAAAAAGAAAAAAAAAAAAAAAGAAACTCCTTTCCTGGCTGGCTTGATAACCTCGTTCCCACTCAAGGTCACTCGACTGGAAATAAGCTCAGAAGCACAAAAAGGTGACAGAAGGTCACGCAAGGACAGAGCGATAGAGAAGGCTCACCATCAGCCAGTGATCTCTAACGAAATGCAAAGCCCAAATCAAAGTGTGACCAAACTGAAACCTCATGTAGAAAGGCTAGCCTCGAACTCACTGAGGATAACTTGAACTGCTTGGCTTGGGTTACCACGTGCTTGGCTCTTGGGGTGGTTCAACCGTTGAGTGGATGCCCACGCAGCAAGGCTCTGGCTTCTAGCCTCGGCACAACAAATGAAATACATTTTAAAGTATTGCTTGTAAACAGTAAATCCTGCTGGGTGGTGGTGGCGCATGCCTTTAATCCCAGCACTTGGGAGGCAGAGGCAGGTGGATCTCTGTGAGATTGAGGCCAGCCTGGTCTACAGACCGAGATCCAGGACAGGAACCAAAACTACACAGAGAAACCCTGTCTTGAAAAAACCAAAAACAAACAAACAAAAAAAAAAACAACAGTGAATCCTAATCCAAGTGTGGTGGTGAATGCCTATAACCCCTGGATTCAGGAGGTTAAGGCTGTGGGATGGAGAGTTTGGGGCCAGTCTGGGAGACAGGGTAGTGAATTCTGCCGAATGGATGATACTAAAAACATTGCTGGGCTTGGGATGGGAGAGGGTTCCATCAGTACTGTTCAAACACAGTTACACCTAGTAGCTTAGAAGGAGGAAGGAACACAAAACTTCTCCCCAGGGAATGTCTAGAGGAATTCTTAGTTGTCATAAGTTAGGGAGATGATTTGGGATTTGGGATTAGAAGCCAATAATGCTACTAAATAACATGCAATACCTAAGATGGTCTGGAACACCCAACTCAGAATGCCAGCGTGTCAAGGTGGAGACACCCTGACAAAGACAAACACGCACTCCATTGAATCTTGGAGTGCCTAATTTACAGGGCGTGTGTGTGTGTGTGTGTGTGTGTGTGTGTGTGTGTGTGTGTGTGCCCTGTGGGTGTTTGAATAACCAAATGTCAAGAAACAAAGATCCCAATTTTTAAAATTGAGATTAGAAGATAGGAAATGAAACAAAGGGATCGGTTCCTATAACTGGTGCTGAAGTGTGCTGGAAGAAGGAAGTGATGTGTTATCCATAGAGAACCAAAGACGGGAGAGCTAGGAAAATACCCGAAGGAGAGCAGACAAGTCGGCATGCAGGACACCTAGTCCTGACGCCCCACAGAGGGTGTAATGCATGTTATAAAGAAGTCTGTGAGGTTGGGGCTACAGCTCCAGAGTCGAGCGTTTGCCTGGAAACCTTGAAGGCCCTGACATTGGTGGTCACCACCACTTTAGGGGGGAAATGAAGAAGACAAGCAGGATGGAAGGAAGAGCAGGCAGGAGGGTTGGAGCTGGGGGTTCTAGGAGCAACCTGAGCATGCAGGAACACGAACTGAGTGTCACTGTTTACCTAAGCTCAAAGAAAGTGTGTTGTCTTGTCCACCAGATGCATCATCTGATTGCTGATTCGGGAGGGAAAAATATCATGCACTGCCCTCAGATAATTAAAAAAACAAGACAATCAATGGTCCGGGAAACCCTAAGCAAAAACACCAAACATCCAGGGCTGGTGGTGTTGAATACAATCATGTAGCAGAAACATTGCATCCTCTTGACTTGTTTGCACATTATTAAATGCACTTTCGGCTGTCTTCAAAAAGCCATATTTCATACTGGCTTCTGTCTATATTTGCTATGCAAGCATCAATCAAGATCGTTTTCTCAGGTTAGGTTTAATTACGTCAGAATTAAATGTATTTTCTTTCCAGAAAAATACTTCAGAGATTAAAGATTGTTATTTACATGCTAACTAGAATACATTCCTTTAGCTAGTAGCAGGAAAGCTGTAAAATTTTAGTTTCTCCTTTAATAATAAGGCAGTGATAGGAATTCAGATTTTTAAGTTAGAGACAAATTTCTACTTTGGCTTCAGCTAAGGCATTAAACAGTGTTTATGTGGAGGAATTTGCTCACCCATCACCATGCTGGGTTCCTAGGGAATCCACTAGCCTGTTATGTTTGATGCCCAAAGTAGAAATTTTGTCTTTGCTCCTAGCTTATAAAGTGCATACAATCTAACACAAAAACTTCTGGGAATTAGAAAGGTTTTATACAGTTTTCTATTTACTTAAGGATGGTTGATCTAACCAACTTAAAAGGAATAAAGAATTTCCTATATTCCTGACCATAGCTGCCCAACAACCTCTAAATTTAAGACTAATAGCTAAAAAACAAGCAAACAAACAAAAAACTGAGTCTCACTATTTTGCCTGGACTCCTAGGTTCAAGTGACTTTCCCTCCTCAACTTCCTGAGTAGCTGGGGCTACAGGCATATGCCACTACACCCAGGAAAGACAGTTTCTTTAAAATGGTGTTTGCACTGAAAACTCTGGGTGCCGTTTCTGTGACCATTCACCACTTCTGATGAGTCCTGTGTAGTTTCTCAATACGACCAAAGCTGACAGCCTAGGACAAGATAACTTTCCACCAGCCTTGGAGCTTGTCAAACTCCGTGCTGGCTCCCTCAGTCAGGCATCCCCATGTCATACCTATGAGGCTTTGATTAAACAAGGATGCCCAAACAAGGTAAGGTGTTAAACACATGACAGACATTTCTGCACTTTCTCCTACCAATACAGTTCCGTTATGTGTCTGAATCAGATCATAAACAATTTATTTGAACTTGGTAACGTGGGTCACAGACATAAAACTCTAAGTGCCATCAAACACATTAAAAGCAGCAATCAAATTACTTTTCATTTCTCGATTGGATACAACTTTTCCATACAGTTACTAGTTGGCAACTATAATAAATACTTTAAAATATACCAAATTAAAGCAAAGGCAGGCTAGCTTATTCATTAAGCAGGAATGAATATTTTCCTGTCCCTGGAATATTCATCTCCCCCTGGTCAATACTACATGGATCAATGTGATCGTAAAGAGAAGACTGTGGGGAAATCCGGACAAAAAAATCATTATCAGAACAACAAGCGCCAACAATCCTACCTGGAGACTCTCAGAAATGGTAAATAAGTAAATAAGAAAGTAGAAGTCTGTCCCCACACTTCTGAGTGTAATGAATGTGTTACATGATTAAACATTGGCAACACACCACAGCTCAGCTTAGCTCCCAGCAGAAAGTAAACGGTAGCCACCTCACACCTCACAGAATGAAGAGATGGTCCAGAACCTACTTTCCCCTCCACCCCAGTAAAGTCTACCTCCTCTAATGTGTTGAGAGCATTTTCTGCCTTAAGAGGCTTTCTGTTTGTGCACCTTAACAACTAAGCATTTTGCATTTTTTATTAGGTGTCTGTTTCTCATGGTCCAAGAATGGACCTAACAATATATATTTCTGAAGTGCCACAGATAGCTGACTTCCATCTTTTATGATCTTTGAGGGGAAGAGAGGAAAACATAGTTCATGTGCCTCAATTTTTTTCCTACCCATTTAAGCTTTGAGCTCATTTGAGAGTCAGCTAGAAATTCTAAACACTTTAAAAACAAGGGCCATGGTGAATCTCTGTAACAGAGCAGTTCCTTAGTACACATGAGCCCTGTGTTCAATTCCCCAGCACCACAAGACAAGACTGAGTTTGAGTCCTGTGCCATGGTTACTGAGTCCCAGCCTTCAATATCCCTGATACACACGCGAGTGAAGTTTGCTTGAGGAAACCCACGTTCACGCTAAAATTGTTGCAGGGAAGCATGAGACGCCCAGGGTAATGGAAAGGGGTGACCACATGAAAATCAGCAGGCTTGTTCCACGAACATCCCAAACATCTGACCCCTACTGACAGGGTACACACCAACAAAGCTCTTTCCACAAGCAGAGCTGGTGACCCAAAGTGCCTGTCCAGACAGTCTGGTTTTGTGTGGAAACCCACTAAAAATGAGTACTGTTTTCATAGTGATGTTCCTCTTGAGTCTTGCTAAGAGTCTGTCCCTGTTCCCTTGGACCGCCATCCGAAGCCATATCAATGGCCACTTCCTGAGCATCTAGATGGGGTCCACCATTGTGCTCTGCACAGCCATTGACGAGAGCCAGTGGCAGCACCCCCGGGGGACAGCACAGTTTCTTGGCACAGCTCTGGGAGATGCAGGGGGCACTGCAGGTCAGCAAGAAGTCCTTCTGCTCCAGGGCTTCCTTCAAGTCCACCATTTCAAACTGGACGGTCACACTGTGGATTCCAGCATGGTGAAAGATCTCTCGGATTTTTCTGCTGGCATCCTGGTACTCCGTGCCCTTCTGGTACTTGACATGCAGGGTAGCGATGATCTTCCCACTTATCAGTTCCCAGATGTGCACTTCGTGAACACTGCTAATTCCAGGCACGCTAGAGAGCTTGCTCACTACAACAGACAGGAGCAGACAAGAGCCAATGGTGAGTGCTGAAATAGAAGCCTGAGAGGGGCCTGCCTGCCTAACCATGCCCACCAAGGCTGTGTGTTTATCACAGCCCACAGAAGAAGAACTGTCCCTCAAGGGTTCATTTGCCCATAACCACCCTTCCCTCTGATTTTCTACACCACACAGTGTTAGCCTATAAGTAACTCAAGAGCCTGAGGCAAAAAGATTGCAAGTTCAAGACCAGTAAGTTCTGAAGCAGCCTGGGCTACATGTGCACAGTCTGTTCCAAGCTAGCCTGCTCTACATAGCAAGTTCCATGCCAGTCAGGTCAACATAGGGAGACCCTATCTCAGTTTAGATAGATAGATAGATAGATAAATAGATAGATAGATAGATAGATAGATAGATAGATAAATAGATAGATCTTACATACATACATACATACATACATACATAGACAAATAGATGATAGTTAAATAGACAAGAGATACATAGATTATAGATAGATGAGTGATAAATAGGTAATTGATAGATGATAAATAGATATGTAGATGATACAGAGATAAATAGATATATAGATGAAATTGATTGATAGATCAATAGTTGAACAGATGATAGAGATAGGTAGGTATGTAGATAGATGATAGATAGATAGACAGACAGACAGATAGATAGATAGGCAGACAGGCAGACAGACAGCAAGATGGGCTAGTTTAGCAGCATGGATCATAAGCACTTACCAGAATGCTACTTCTAAGCACATATTCAAAGTCTCTGAAACCTTTCACCTCTGAGGCACATAACTGAGGGGAGACTCTGACTTCTATCTGAGCAAAGAAAACAAGAAGACTTCACTCTAGACCGAGGAGGGGCCCTTTAACACGGCCTTTTTACAGTGTAATGTGCCACCAAGTAACTTCCCAACCCATGAATGTCAACTATCTGAAAGGCATTATCTATACCATGAATGACTCATCTTTTGCGGGGAGGAGGAAGGTATAAAGGTATATATTAAAAAGAGGGTAAAAAAAAAATCTAGGTCTTGCAGAGTGGCTTTAGTAGAATTAAAACACATCCTTGTCGTGAGGTCAAACCACCCAGCAGTGCATTTTGACCAATCTTTACATTCTCAGAATCGTGCTACAAAGCACCTTTGGTTCTTGGAGCTGTGAATTATCATCCCAGTCTGTAAGACACATGAAGCATGCCTCTATCACATGAAGATCTAGGGTGCTTCAGAAAACACCAATCAAGCACTGTTCTGTGATCATAACCCTCTGGATCAAGCGATGTTAAAGCGTTGGTGGTCCCCGTGTGCATGCAGTCTACTTACTGAGCTCTTCCATGTTAACTCCCTTGGGGACCATCTGCAACAGGATGACAGCAGTCTCCTTGATCAGTGGGAAAGCAGATGACAAAATAATGATGACCATGATAACAGTCAAACTGGGGTCAATGTAGCATTGCCAATTACACGGGTCTTCACTTCTCAGGGGATGGACATAGAATATGATGGCCGTGATGACCACGACCACGGACCCCAAGGCATCTCCCATCACATGCAAGAGAACACCTGTCAGGAAGGAAGGCAGACCAGTGAATCCCAGAGCCAAGTGTTGGAGCCATATGATGACCGGTGATCTGAGCTCACAGATGTTCACTTTTTGTTAGAGCACTGAATAGGTCAGAATTTTAAAAAAAAAAAAAAACAAGCCCAGTATGTGATATACACCTATAATCTCAGCATTTGGAAGGCTGAGGCAGGAGGACAGTCTAGGCTATAGAGTGAGACCATCTTAAACAAAATAACAATAGCAACGACTCAGAAAGCAAAATCTCAGGCCAGGGCCATGTGATGGTTCAAGCTAATGGGGGCACCTGTTACCTGGGGTTGGTCCCCAGGACCCATGTGGTAGCGTAGGATGGCCTGTGGCCTCTAACTTCCACATGCATACCCATACATTCTCTCTCTCTCTCTCTCTCTCTCTCTCTCTCTCTCTCTCTCTCTCTCTCACACACACACACACACACACACACACATACACACACACAAATGTAATGAAAATTA
Source organism: Peromyscus californicus insignis (assembly GCF_007827085.1). Classification (NCBI taxonomy): domain Eukaryota; kingdom Metazoa; phylum Chordata; class Mammalia; order Rodentia; family Cricetidae; genus Peromyscus; species Peromyscus californicus. The sequence goes on along the minus strand of NW_026294436.1, from coordinate 70,237,687 downwards.
TTTTAAAGGTAAATGATATAAATATATTTTAATTTCAAAAACTTTTTTTTTTGAGACAGGGTTTCTCTGTGCAGTTTTGGTGCCTGTCCTGAATCTCGCTCTGTAGACCAGGCTGGCCTTGAACTCACAAAGATCTGCCTGGTTCTGCCTCCCAAGTGCTGGGATTAAAGGCGTGTGCTGCCACCACCCAGCTTCAAAAACATTTTTTTTTTAATTAAAAAGAAAGAAACAAAGAAAAATAAACCCAGGACCCAGACAGCCCAGGAAGAGGAACAACCTAGGAAGAACCTGGGCTAGCTGTCACTCACTGTGCCACCAGCCAATACTGCCACATCACTATCCCCCACCACCCATCAAAGGGCATCATGATGGGAAACAGAGCTGAGCAAATGATGTGTTGTTCTTTCAGACAAGCATCTGTACATAAAATTCTTTTAAACTTTTGTTTTATTTTGTATTAGAGAAAAAGTCTCACGGTGTAGCCCAGGCTGGCCTCCAACTCCAAATCTTCCAGCTTCGGCATCCCAGTGCTGGGACTGAGGCATGCCTCACGGTTTCAAAGTTTGCGTCCTTATTACACTCCATGAGACCGGTATGTGGAGGGTCCCTCTGAGTCCCTTATGAGCTCAGCATGATGGAGGTCCCATCATCTTTTCTTGATGTTTTTATGGTTACAGTGGCGGGGATGGAGCCCAGCATCTCACCCATGCCAGGCAAGCATTCTGCCTCTGGAGTACAGTTTCAGACAGAACTATGAACATCAAGAGTGGTACTTTTGGGTCTCTGGCTTCCCTCAGCCCTAATCCATTCCCCCTTTTCGTGGTGCTCAGTTTAAGAAGGCCTAAACAGCAAGGACGCTGATGAAGTTTCCTCTGAATAAAAAGTCATTTGTCACAATCACGTAAAATTAAAACTCTATGTGTAAGGGTTAAAGCTGTATGTTCTAAAGGTCTCAGCCAATTAATTGCAGAAAGTCTTCAATCTTCAGCAAAGAAGATCTGGGCTGTGGATTAAGTTAGAATTCAGGAAATTCAGTGAAAATCTGGTCAGAGGGATTAAAAATAGAGACACAAAGTATTTGCGTTCCTGAAAGGAACACCAGAATCCTGCTCCTCGAAATCAGAGCAGCAGCAGCGGCAGAAGCGGAAGAACTTGTTAGAAACAGTCTCAATCTCACGTGGGTCCTGTCTAGATCTGAGAAAGGGGTGTCATTCACATGACCCAGCACACCCCACAAAATCACACCAAAAAAGAACTTTAAATCACCAGGTTGACATTAAGGACACCTGTCAACAGAACATGCTGATGGTTCAGAGACAAAGGTCCCTGCTGCCAAGCCTGATGACTGAAGTTCGATCCCCCAGACCGGCGTGGTAGAAAGAAGGAGCAACCTGACTCCTGCAAGTCGTCCTCTGACCTCTACACATGTACACATGTACATTCATATAATATATTTATTATACATGCAATAAATAAATATGACTTTTTTAAAAGATCACCTGTGTCTGGGCATGATGGTATCCACCTACAATCTAACTACCCAGAAGGCTGAGGCTGAAGGATGGAAAATTCAGGGTCAGGTTGGACGACATGGAGATTTTCAGGCCAGCCTGGGCTACAAAGAGACTTCCAGGCCTCTTTAGGCCACATACTAAGACTCTGTCTCAGAAAAACATAACAAAAGTTTAAAAAACTATGAAACTGCCCTGGCCATAAAGGCGGAGAAAAGGCCACCCAGCACCTGATACTTTACAGAAGCAGTGGGGGACCCCAGCAGGACAGTGTTGGAGGTAGGAGGTGTGTCAGGCCAACAGTGCTGCTGGACACAGGGTATTTGGCCCTAAAAGAGGGTGTGGTGGAACATGCCTTTAATTCCAGAAATGTGGAAGCATGGGCAGACAGATATCTGTGAGTTACAGGCCAGCCAAGGTTACATAAGAAGACCCAGTATAAAATAAAATAGAGTGTTGAATTTCTGTTATATATGATCAGAAATACAGGGAGCAAAACCAGCCAACGAAGTCATCGAGAGAACCAGTAAGCTTGAGCATTTAGATGGAGACTCTGGTCAGGGTGCATGAACTTCGAGAGCTCATAGTGGGATTAAAATACACCCAGTATGCCCACCCACTCACCACCAGCAGCAGCAGCAAGCCAGTCCTCATGGGAAGGAAGGAGCTAAACTTGAAGAAATCAGTCTCTTAGAAGAGACAGAAACAAAACACACGGCACAGGAATGAACCTCACGTCCAACAGTGCTAACAGAAACCAGAGGAAAAGGAGAGGCAGGAGGGAGCCCCACCCCTCAAGGTCCACCTGAGATTCCCTCTCCACTCTACAAAGGGGGACATTGAGGCACTGAACGGCTAAGCCACTTGACCAAGATCACACAACCACCAAAGCCAAGTGAGCATTTGAACAAGATTGCCTGGGTGATTTGAATGCACATAGATGTTGTTAAAGAACTGTTCTAGAAGAAAATATATAGTTAATGAAGGTCTGCCTGGTCACCCCAGCTATCCAAAAGGTTCACTCAGTAGAACTGGTAATGATTTCAATTGCTAATTGCTCGCTCATGGATGAGACTTGAATAGTCTGACCTGGAAGGTATTTGAATTGAGCTGCTCACACATCCTAGCCTCTGAGGGACACCCTTGGTAAATGGCATTGTCCCCATGCCTTTTATGGAGTGGTTACTTAAAGCAACAGGACACTGATTCAATATATACATGAGACAGTCCCACTTTCTAGATCTCTGTCTCCCATCCTCCCCAGCCCCTGTTCCCAGCCACAGGAAAGAAATTCAGAACCTTCCCAGAAGGTTGCCCTACCCACCTGTTCCCCTGACACAAGCTAAGGAAGCCTTTGCTTTCTTGGTGACAGGACCAAATGTTACTATCCAAAGAGGAAAACCTACTGTCTCCTCCTCATTCTTAGTGTCCCTATCTCAGGACTCTTAGCCTCATTTAAATGTGATGGGGGTCACACCCTCACTTCCTAGGGGCCGACAGTGGAGGCTCAAAGACACACAGGTAGAGGGAAAAGTCTGAGCAGCAGCTTGGGCCTATAAGCCCAGCACTCGGGACTTTAAGGAGAATCCCGGCTAGCTGCAAGACCAACCTGGACTACAGAATGCGACTCTCTTGAGAACGGCCACAGCAGAGCATGAGGGGAGGATGGATGCCTCCAAGTCTGGATAGAGGGCTGCTGCATCCTGTCCTACACAAGTTTCAGTTCCCACCCCAGGTTTCCCACGCTTGGCCACTGAGAATCCCACACAACAGTGGCTCCCACACTTCTGGTCCCCACAGGCTACACTAAAAGTTTTGAGTTGCATCCCAGCACACATGGAGATACAAGCTGAAGCAAAAAAATAAACAAACCCCATCCTTCTGATGTATTTCTCTTTTCTATTCTGTTTCAGTCCATCCTAATGGTGTCTAAACTCTGCTAAGCAGAATTAGGGCCCAAACTATCATGATTCAGCTGATTTAAAAAAAAAAAAAAAGCTGTGGATGGGGTAAAGATTCTAAGTGAAGAGTGTGTATGTAGCATGCACAAAGCCATAGGTTCAAGCCCCAGCACCAACAATACAACACAACTGTTGAAATCATTAACACTAAATGTACCCCCTCATCTCTCCGTATACACATAAAATGTATCTTCAGTGCTGGGATAGAACTCAGGATCTACAGCAATCTAGGCGAACACCCTACCACAAAGCTACACCCCCACCTGCTAACATCTTGTTTCCTAGTCAGACAAAGTGTGAAGAAGGAGTGTCCACTGTCCTGAGAACACAGTTCCCTGGCAAGATGGGAAGACAAAGTTTCATTTTAACTGATAAATAAAACATTGAACATGCTGAGGACTGTTTTGACTTGTTTGGGGGAAATGCTGGTTTGGGTCATTTCTCTCCTTTATCTGTTTTGACACAGGGCCTCACTGGATTGTCGGGGTGGCCTCCAGTTCATGCTTCTGGAGTGCTCAGGTGACGGTTCCGTACCACTAAAGCCAAGCTCCCTGTGCTATATTCTGATACATGTACATACTATGCAACATTAAGTCAAATATCTACTTCTCTGAACCCTTCTTTCTTTTCCCTTTCTTTATGATAAAAATAAAAAAAAATACTCCAAGCCTTTTCTTCTAGCTTTTTTGAAGGGTACAGTAGTACCTGACTGCTGTCACAGTCGCCCACTGAGTGAAGGCACACAGGCCAGACTCCGAGCTGGGTGTGTCAGGGACATTTTGGGGAAGGGGGGTTTTCCTGATGAGAACACTGTGGAGTGAAGGGGGGTTCCTGAGGAGGAGAGGGAGTGCAGGAGGCAGTCCCAGGAGAACACTGTCACACGGGCAGGATTCCAGGGACGCTGTGAGTGGAAGATGCCTTATGGGGAAGAGACAGGTAGCCTCTGCTACTTTCTAGTTTGGTGACTCTGGTTGATTGCCCTGCCCCCCACCAGCTGCCTGCAGTGGCATACACCTACAGTGTTGTGGTGAGGCTCCCATGCACCCTGGTGTGAACAGAGGACTCAACAGTTGGTACCCATCTGATCTCCACACATCAGCGTCACATGAGTGCTACACTTGCAGCTTATTTTAACTGGTTATGATTTGTTTGTTTTTTCCACCTTTAGCAAAATCACAGTCAACACCAAGCATAGTGGTAAATATGCTGTAATTCCAGCAGTGAGGGGGCTAAGAAAGGAGAATTGCCACAAGTTCACGGTCAACCTGTGCTCCATATTGAGTACCAGGCCAGCCATGGCTATATAAGAGTACCCTGTCTCAAAACAAACAAATCATAGCCAGTTAAAATAAGCTGCAATGAGGCTTTGGGTATGGACCAAAGGTACAGCATGTGTTTAACATGTACAAGGCCCTGGGTTCCATCCCCAGCATATCACACACACACACACACACACACACACACACACACACACACACACACACACTCTTCTTAAATAAATAGGATACATTTTATGTCAGTAGTATTCGTGAAAGTAGAAAACCAAGTATAGCAGTCATGTGACACTGATGTGTGGAGATGAGATCAGACCAACCTGTCCCTGAGTGGTAGAATTCATGAGAACATGATGCTGATGTATGGGAATCAGGAGAACAAGACATATGTGAAGATCAGCAGAACATGACACATGTGTGAAGATCAGCAGAACATGACACTCATACATGGACATCAGGAGACACGACACTGATATATGGAGATCAGTAGAACATGACATCGATGTATAGGGATTAGGAGAACTTGATACATATGGTGATTTAAGAAGATCATGACATATACGTAGAGGTTAGAAGAACATTGTATTGCTATGTGGGGATCAGGAGAACATTTCACTGATAATGTGGAGGTCAAGAGAACATGCTGTGACTGATGTGTGGATATCAGGAGAACATGTTACATGTGTGGATATGAGAATAACATGACACATGGAAGTCAAGAGAACATGTCCTTGATATGTGGGATCAGGAGAACATGATACATATATCGAGCTCAGGAGAACAATTCACTGGTAATGTGGAGGTCAGGAGACCTGGACACTCATGTCTGGTACTCAGTGAGATGCAACACTCTTATGTGGAACTTAGGATACCATGACACTGACATGTGGGGATTAGTGGAACATGACACTATGTGTAACCCAGAAGAACATGCAGCAGGCAGCTGTGGTGTGGCTTAATTAGAGCAAAGATAAATCATTAGCAACTAGTTTTTCCCTCAGAATCAATGCAATGATTAGGCAAGAGAAGAGGGTCATAGTCTGCAGGTAACTGACCTACTTTCCATCAAACTGTTGCCTTACTAAAGCCGGACAGAAGTCACCATTGCAGCACAGCACCATGAACTACGGGGAAGGGTCTGCAGTGAATCCAGAGACAACCTACCTCTGATGTTCAGTGCTTCAGACTTTTTCTCTTTTTTCATCATCTCCTCTGGCTCATTCTGGGTGTTCAGGGAATCACCTGCATTCAAAGAAGAAACCTTGTGTTGTGTATAAGTTCTACAAACAAAAAGAACCAGTGAACTCAAAATGCAGTTTGGTTATTTTCAATTCCTCTTAGCCTATGGGAGTCCCCACCTCTCCCACACTCAGCCCAGACAGGTGCCTGTCAACCCAGAGGAAGCCCGCGGTCCACCCTTGGACTTCACACACACACTTTTCAAATTTAAAACGGGACAAGTATAAGCCCACACCTATCCCCCAAATCCACACCACCCAAGGGGCAGAGGAGAGCCCTGACATTGATTTGTCAAGGGAGGAAACAGTCCAGATAGCACCAGGGGAGGGGAGGGATAGGGAGTGCTCTCTATTGCCCAATAGTAAGAATTGATTTCCAAGATCAATACTGCCACAAGGAGAGGGGAGAGGATAAGGACTGCGGGGTCAAGGAGGAAAGGAGGGAGGGAGAAATGGGGGAGAGGGGGAGAAAGAAGGCAGAGAAGGGAGAAGGGAGAGGAGGAGGGAGGGGAGGAAGGAAAGTTAAGAGGGGCAGAACAGGCTACCAAGAGGAGGTTTTTTTTTTTTTTTTTTTTTTTTTTAAATCTGTCAGGAAACAAAAGGAACAAGAGAGAGTGGATGAAAAAAAGGGACCAGATGCCTGGGGCAGGAGGGAGGATGGAGGGAAGGACAAAGCGGTCCCAGTCCGGAAGGATGCAACCGAAAGGCACCTGCTACATTTGAGAACACAGTCGCGCCCTCCTGCAGCTTTCTTCCGGCCGAGGCCCCCCGGAGAGTCACTACTGCATCTGAGCCGGGGGCCGTGGCTGCCGCAGCCCCTTGGGGGCTCCCCAAAGCGCCACAAGGGTCCCCCTGGGGCGGCGGTTGCGGAGGGCGGGTCCGGCGCCGGCGCCGCGTGCAGACCGCAAAGCAGGCTCCGCAGTCCTGGAAGATGAGCAGCCCCACCACGTTGACTGCCAGCCCCAGGGTGCCCACGATGAGCACCAGCTCGGGATCGTCGATGCGCTCGGGCCTCGCGAGGCGCAGCACGGCCTCCACGAAGATGGTGAAGCAGAGCGCGGTGAGGAAGACCGCGTTGCTGAGCGCGCCCACCACCTCGGCGCGAGCATAGCCGTAGGTGGCGCCGGAGCCGCGGGTACCACGCCGCGCGATGTAGCCCGAGCCCAGGCCCACGCACAGGGAGATCAGGTCAGACAGCATGTTGAACGAGTCCGAGAGCAGCGCGATGGAGTTGCCCAGGTACCCCGACACCAGCTCGGCCACGAAGAAGGCCACGGTGAGCACCAGCATGAACAGCAGCCGGCACGTCTTGCCAGAGTAGCGGCCCATCTCTGCAGCCCGCAGCGCCCCGCAACAGGTGGGGGGTCTAGAGCCCACCTCCCGCCGCAGGCCCGCCCTGCCTCGCCGGGGCCTTTTGTACAGCCAGCTCGCTCCCGCACGGCCAGAGTCGGCAGGAGTGGCCCCGGTATCGCAAAGGCCACCTCCCGGGGCCCCTGCCCCTCCTCCCTCGCCGCCCAAGCCTGACTTGGCAGGTGGCCACCGGCCTGTGTCTCCTTCTAGGACTGGGTTGGAGAGGAGAGCTGCTGGGAGGAGGGGCGCATCGGGATGCCAATCTTCTTAGATCCCCACCTCCGCCCTCACAGAGAGGCGGGATGGTCCCCCCCCCACCACCTCCTCCAGCTCTCCCCAACCCCACTCCGGGCCACCACAGATCTGTGAATGCCGCTGATAAGGACCTGGGCTGCAGTGGGAGTGATCACTGCACACCCGTGCCTACGTGCCCAGACGCGAGTTGCAGGGCAGATTCCATATGAGCTGGTGGGGCCAATTGCCCTTCAAGGCGTTTCCTGCTTTTTCCTTTGGTTAAATGGTATCTCATTCCTCACTTAACCCCCCATTCCTGCGCCCACCGTCAAGGCTCTTTATCCTCTCTTCCTCTTCACAAAGAGAGGATCCATTCTGTTACTCCCTCATGGCATAGTATTCCCCCTCTCCTCTTCGGGGGATCTCCATGTTGATCTTTCTGCAGAGGAGAGAAAGGCGGGCAGCCCCGGGGGCACGGCTGCCACACCACTGTAAGCATAAGCGTGGAGCGCTGGTGCAGCACCCCAAGGCCCGGACCCGGCGGAAGATACAAGTCCCTTGGTCATCGAAGAAGCCAGGCTTAGTCTCCTTTCCTAATATTCCGGAAAGAATTTCTACTGACTCCATAGATGACCCGATGTCCCTAGTTCAATTGATTGACCCAAATCGTTTCTTCCAAACAGGTCTGCTTCCAAATGACAGTCACTCCAAGGGAACGTGTCCAGGACATTCCACACAGCAGATCCTTCAGAAAGGTTGCTGTTGGTCACTTCAGCGGGAGGTGGGTGAGAAACCTTGTGCCTCACACTCATTTTATGAAGGGTCTGAAGGCTAAGCAGGGTAACCTCCTCCGTGTCTGCCCATAAGCTTTCACCACCCCACCAAGAAAAATGCAGTGGTTTGGAGCTTGAAAATGAATACAATGCCTCCCGCAAAACAAAGCCACCAGCAAGTCATAGTAGTGCAGGTCTTAACTCTACTGTTCTAGAGGGTTAGCTTGAGACTGGAATCCATTAGCAAAACATTTAACTTAAAAATAATTTGGGTTAAATTTGTTGCTACGGCTTACACAAATGGAGGCCAGAGGACAACTTTTGGGACTCGATTCTCTCCTTCCACGTGGTGGTTAGTCTCGAACTCGGATCATGAGGCTTGGTGCCAAACACCTTTGTCTGCTGAACCATCTTTCCAATCCCCCTTTTTTGGTTTTCTTTTGTGGCCTAAGCAGGGCTGCCTGTGTAACATTCTACCTTCCCGCCCCAATCATTGTCTTGATCTTAAAGTATGCTTCCATCTTTTTCTAAAGGTTCCGATCAATGGTATTAAAATATCCCTGATTTGAAGGTCCTACCTTATTACTAGATAAACCCCAAATGCAAGGAGCTTACTAATATTCCCTTTTTAGGCAGGCAGATGGCTTAAGCCTGTAATCCCAATATTTGGTAGGCTGAGGCTGGTGGACCACTGTGACAGGTCAACTGTGAGCTTGTCTTTAAATAAATAAATAATAAACAAACAAACGAATAAAAATTTTCTCCAGGAGAACTAGCTCTACACAAGAACTTGAGGAAATTCTCTAAATAACTAAATAAAGAGTTATCAATAATGTAGAAGAACTAAGAAGGTATAGACAATGAAAATTTTAAACTATAGAGGCTTTGGACAAGTTCCTTACTCATCTGGATCCGTTTTCATTACTGTAAAGTGGCACTGATGATTGTATAGTAAGGACTAAACAAACTAATGTGAAAAATGTTTGTAACGGTCCCAAGTATACAGGATGAACTCAACAAATGCTAGGATTATAATTGCTAGTGTGATTAGCAGTCATGCAGGACACATGTAATAGAATCACTACTGGTCAACAGATAAAATGCTACTCTTCACCAGAAATGTATCCAAGTACTCTTCCAGCATATACCCTACACTGTCATCAAAACATTTGATGTATGACCGCAAAAATGGAACTGAGAGTATAGTTCAGTGATACAGCACTTGCCTAGCACATTCAAGGCCCTGGGTTCAAGCCCCAGCACTAAAAAAACAACTGTCTGATGAGAGAGTGGGCCCTTTGGTAACTCACCTGACACGGCTAAAGTGTTCCTGGCTAATTGTATTTCTTGTTCATTCACAGCTGGGAGGGAAAAAAAAAAAGAAATCAGCAGAAACATATCTCTCCTGCCTCCTGGTTGGTTAGTCATTCTCTCAGCCAAGGGAAGATAAGAATTGTGTCACTGGCCCAGGAGCAATACATTAAGAAAAGCCAGAGGCTGAGGACCAGGAGGTGTCACAGATGTCTGATGTCCCTGTACTCAGCCAGTTCCTGACCACAAGGAGAGGTAAGTGTTCCAGATACTGCAATAAAATGCCCTGTAGAAAAGTGGGATGTGGATGTGGTGCTGTGTGTATGTGGCATGTTATGTACATGTTATGTTTGCATTAGGTGTGTGTGCACATGTACACTTGTGTGGTTAAGGCTGTCTTCCCTAATCAGTCCCACTTTGGAGGGCAAGGGGTGGGGAGAGAACAGAGTCTCTCATTGAACCCCAAACTCCCTGATGATTAGCTAGGCTGGCTGGCCGGGAGCTGTGGAGATCCACCTGTCTCCACTTCTCCACCACTGAGGTCACAGGATGGGCAGAATGTGCCCCACTTCTCACACAGTTGCTGGGGATTGAACTCGGGTCCTTGCTGACATTGCTGACTGGGTCATCTCCCCAGCCCCCAGAAAAGTGCTTTGACTAACTTACATTAAATGGCCTAAGTTCCTTGACAGACACAGGCCACCTTACAATTAATGTTTCAATAGCTTTTTATTTATTGAGCTCTGATTTGTATCTCTGGACCGAGCATTTTATAGGCGTTATCTCATTCCACCTCCCAGTAGCCTCACGCAGTATTGTGAACATATTAAATAATGTTTTATTACAAACTTTTATTTCTAAAGAAGTTGAAGCCTGGAGTTTTTAAGTCACCAGGCCAAGATTACACAATCTATAAATGACAGGTTGTGAGCACTGACCTAGGCGTAGAATGCCCAAAGCTTATTTTCTTCACTTATACCAGATTGATCTGTTTCAATCCTTTTGTTTTTACTTTGAGATAGGGTCTTGCTGTGTAGCCCAGGCTGGCTTCGAACTCAATCTTCCTGTCTTCGACTCCCAGTACTGGGATTACAAATTCCCTTTTTGAATGCCCCAAACTTGATGCATTACAGTTTGTAAATTCGGAGAAGATTATACTCAAAATTCTTCCTATGTTGGCATTTTGTTTTTACATATCAGTTTTAAAATGCGACTTTAAAAATAAATAAGGCAGCTAGTAAGATGGCTCAACAAAAATTTGGCATCAAGCCTGATGAATCCTGAGTTCAATCCTGGAAACCTACAAGGTGGAAGGAGAAAACTGATTCCCACAAGTTGTCCTCTCCGACCTCCACCTGAGCACCATGGCCTACACCCATGTGAATACAGAGAGAGAGAGAGAGAGAGAGAGAGAGAGAGAGAGAGAGAGAGAGAGAAATAAGTGTAAAATTTAAATTAAAAATAAATCAACCAATCATGGTCTTTGGAGTTGGGCTGATTGGAATTAAATCTGAGCTCTACTATTTGCTACAAGTCATGTGACCTGGACAAGGTCCTCACATCTTCTCCTTCCTCATTGGGGTCACAGTTGTAACAGCATCTAACTCATGGGGCTGTCGTGAGACTCACGTAGGGAAATGATAGTTCGTAAGGAAGGTCCACAGGTAAGTAAGTGTTCATGAGTAACCCCTCCGCTGAGCTTTGTAATCCAGCTGGAGGAGGTGGGTAGTTCCTTTCACCAAGGGACTCAGAGCTTTGAGTCTGTCTGATGCATTTGAGGGGCAGAGAGGCCAGGCTATCGGGGATCCTCTGTGTTATGAACACTGTATCTCTGATCTATGGTGACTTATAGAGAAACTTTAAATAATTGCTTTCAGCTTCACCTAAGAAGCAGGGAGATTTATATTAGCATTAAGTAAACAATTTCAGGGCTGGTGGGATGGCTCAGCAGCTAAAGGCCCTTCACAAGCGAGAGTGGTGATCTGAGTTCAATCTTTGGAGCAAAGGTAAATGTGGAAGGAGAGAAACAATTCCACCAACTGTCCTCTGACACTCACATGTATGCTATGGCTCCTGCACACACACGAGTACACACACACACACACACACACACACACACACACACACACACACACAAATAACTTAAAAACAAATAAGACATTTTGAAATCCCTGCAACGATAGGAAACAAATCATCAGAATGACAATACTCCCACAGATACAAAACGTGGAGCCCCATGTCACTGAACTCGCTCTGTAGCCCAGGCTGGCCTCAAACTCAGAGATCCGCCTGCCTCTGCCTCCCAAGTGCTGGGATTAAAGGTGTGCACCACCACTGCCCTGCTAAGACGTGTTTTTTTTTTTTTTTTTTTTTGAGGCATATATTTGTACAGGCACCAAGGACAACGAAGGGTTTTCCCTCAAAGTATTTCAGAATACACCAAATTTTAGAGGTTCTTCAGTTGATGTGGTGACTATTTTCATGACAGAAGTGTGGGATGTGAGCAAGGATAAAGCCAGGCAGCAGTCAGCACCACTCTGAACAGGTCACTGATAAAGCTGAAACAGTCCCTTGGCCTGTCCCCTGTTTAAAAGCAGAGAGCATCTACCTGGGATTCACTTGTGGTTACGAACACTGACTTTGGACTGTCGTCTCATCCCTCCTCTGGATAATAAGGGCAGTCCCAGAAAGCCACTATGATTAGTGAGTATTGCTTGTTAACTTGCAAGGGCCTGGAATGTTTGGGGGAATGCTTCATATGAGAAAGTATCTAGGTGGAGTTAACTGAGGTGGAAAGTCAGGCAGCGCCATCCCATGATCTGGGGTCCCGAACTGCTTAACAAGGAGAAAGTGAGCTGAGCACCAGCACCGAATTCTCTCTGATTCCTGACGGTGGGCTCAAAGCCCAGCTGCCTTACCTCCTGCCACAAGGCTTCTTCACCATGACACACTGCTCAAGGTCTCAGCCAAATCCAACCCTTCCTTCCCTAATATGATTTGGTCAGGTATTATTTACAGCAAAGAGAAGGGTCACTAATAGTCACTGTCATGGCGAACACTGCTCAAGGCCTGTGGAGGTGTGGGTGTGGTTTTGGGGAAGAAGTGGAGGGCATTAGAGGCCAAACCAGGAAATGAGAAAGCACTTCCCATTCAGAGTTCAACACTACCTACTGACATCATGTGAAGTCTGATGGGGACGGGGGTCAGCTATGAGACTACTTCTAATTCAAATGAAGGAGAAAGAATATTCAAAGTTTTTTTTTTTAAAAAAATAGTAGAAAATACCATGGAATATTCCTATATACTTTGTGAATATATGTCTCTATGAATGGTTTACTAAAGAAGCCGACTGGCCGGTAGATAAACAGAATAAGGTTGGGGGGGGGGAGTGCCAAACTGAGGATGCTGGGAAGAAGGAGGGTGTAGTCTGGACTAGCAAGTAGACACAGAGAGAAGCAAGATGAGAATGCCATACTGAGAAAAAGTACCAAGCCACGTGGCAAAGCATAGACAAGAAATAAGGGTTAATTTAAATGTGAGAGTTAGGTAGTAACAAGCCTGAGCTATTGGCTGAGCATTTATCATTAATATTAAGCCTCTGTGTGGTTACTTGTGGGACAGAAACTTCTGCCTACAAAATGTCACCTTGGTGTTCATTCTAAACCTCACAATAGTTTTAATGCAAGTAAAATTCTATATTGTTTCATAATTTACAAAAAGATTTCATGTGTTACTTGAAGCCATCAGAAATAACTCATCCAAGCAGCTTTCTTCAACTGCTGGACTTCCCTGAAACTTTAAACTACACAAAAATGAAAATGGCCATTTGCCCAAGAAATTATGAGAAATAACTGTTCGAATAATCCCTGTTGGCTGAGTCTGGTGGTGAATGCTTGTATATCCCAGCATTTGTGAGGCAAAGTTAGAAGGGTCATGAGCTCCAGGTCAGCCTATGCTACATAGCGAATTTCACACCATCCTAGGCAACATAGGAAAACCCTGCCTCAAAATCTTTAATTAACACCTCCTGACAAGTGCCTCCATGTACCCAGTGCACTGGTTACATATCCAGGGTGGGGCAGTACAAGGACCCAGATTACAGAGGCATGAAGATCTCAGAGCCAGTCCCCCGCTCTGTCAGATGTGAGCCAGGATGCCCTTTGTGTTCCCATTTATAATGTAGACATGGGGTATCACCCTCTTCCACGGGGAATCACATCACATAGCACATGTTCACAGCTGGCACCCCACCAGTAGATAAGCCGTAGGTAGCCCCTCCCATTAACGTCTCACTGTCAACCTCCCTGGAACTCAACTTCCAATGACTAAGTAGCATCGTAGAGTTTCTTTGAGAGGTATTTGGAACATTACATTTTTCATAAAATCATCTATTTACCCTTGGTCCAATTAATCTAATTAGCTTAATTGGCTTAGAACTAATTAGTTACTGGTTAACAGAGTATTTTACAAATTTAAACCGATTTAAAGGGCGAGGAAATGTAGCTCAGAGGCACAGTGCCTGCCTGGCATGTGCGAGACACTGTGCTCAGTCCCTGTACCACCACTGTTAGGCCTCAAACTTGGGACAAATGGCCGAGGTGCCCTTTTAAATCAAAGTGGATGCGGGGCTGGCTGCCAGGTTCTCCCTGCATCCCTCAGTCTCTACCTGTTACAGGACCTTCTTGGCTGGCATACCCTGCCCCCTACCCTGAACTCTCTAGCCTAGGTATTGGGCTGGGCTTCCCTCCCCCATGTCCTCTGACCCCTATATAACTCAGCCTTTTGGGGGAGACCAGTCTTTTGGCCAGTCTCTTGGCCCAGGCCTCCCCTCTTGGTCAGGGGCTCTTTTCCCCTCTGGCCATGTTCATTCTGGACTCTCCCAGGTGTCCTTGCCTCTGCCTATGCTCTCCCTTTTATCTACAATAAACCTTCTCCTCTTTCAGAGGACCTAGGTTCAATTCCCATCACCCATGTGGTAGTTCACAACCATCTCTAATTCTAGCTCCAGGGGATCTGATGCCTTCTTATGGCCTACTCAGGCACAGACACACATATGGTGCACATATATGCACAGGGGCAAAACACTCAATATACATTAAATAAAATAATCTAAGTTTTAAAATACCTAGAAGAAATGCATTCAGATTAAAAGGAACTCAGCCTTAAGATACAGCTTAGTGGTAGAGCGCCTATCTAGGAGAGGCGAGGGAGGGGAGAGAAGAGGAGAGAGAGAAGGAAAGGAGAAATGAGGAGGAAGAAGATATAAAAACCCTATTCATGACCCTGTTGCCTAGATGGATTCAGCTTAACAAATATTTGTGGAAACCAGTCTTCTAGTCTCTGGATTAGATTATTTGCAGGCTTTTTGAAAGGAAGATAATAAGTTAATCCTACTCAGTTTGTTTATTGGTTCATTTGTGTTCCTTAAAAAATACTTTTTTAATGTTATTGCATATAGGTGTTTAGCCTGCATGTATGTCTGCACATCACATGAGTGCCTGGTACCCACAGGCCAGAAGAGGGCATAGGATCCCCTAGAATTGGAGTTACAGAAGGTTGTGAGCTGCCATGTTGGTGCTGAGAATTGAACACATGTCCTCAGTGCTCTTAACCACTGAGCCATTTTGATACCATTGGTTCATTTGTTTTTGAGACAGGGTTCAAACATCAGTCTTCCTGCCCTCACCTCCTCAGTGCTGGGATTACTGGCATGGAGCATAATACCCAGCATGCTGTTCTGTTTGATAGTTATTTTAACAGCTAAGACATGAAAATGGGGTTAAATTCCTTGCTGTGTGTGTGTGACGGTTATGACCAGATCATGAGCTTGTCGTGGAGGGCTTTGTGTATTATGCTAAGGAATCTAAAGTGTACCATGAAGGCAGAGGAAGCTAGTAATGAGTATAAACAGACAGAAGAGGTTGAGGAATAGCATACATGGGCTTAAGGGGTGAGGAGGTAGACTGTGAGGCATGGTGAGGCTGGTCCCAAGAACTCAGTGGTACCCAGAAAAAGAAGAGGGAGGACTTGAGAAACAGCCTCCTTGCTATCCATCCAATCCATCCCTCACATGGAATCAGGGACTTATAGTGAGTCTTCTGGGGCTTCCTTTTCAGACTCACCTGCTCACAAAGAACTGAGCTCTTAGAGAGGAAAAATAGCTGAAGCAAGATGTGCCCTGGGGGTTGGGGTGGGGGGGTCTGGGAATGGGCAGATGAGGCTAATTCTTCGACACACTCTGGTGAAGACAGATAATGAGGAGTGTCTAGAGTTCAAAGAAGCCTGTGGGGATAGAGATGTTGGAGACATGGAGGACAGAGATGATGGAGACAGAGGATAGAGATGATGGAGACAGGGAATAGAGATGATGGAGACACAGGGGATAGAGATGATGGAGACAGGGAATAGAGATGATGGAGACACAGTGAATAGAGATGATGGAGACACAGAGGATAGAGATGATGGAGACACAGAAGCCGGGCTGCTCACTGCTTACAGAAGAATAGCTAATAATCTCTCTCTTTCTCTCTCTCTCTCTCTCTCTCTGAGACTGTTTTTATTATGATTATTAGCTTCAGTCTTAGGTACAAAAGAAATGAAAAAGTAAGTCATTTGCTCCTCCAGAAACATCCAACAAATTGAGGTAGAGGGAGCTTCTGTGGACCTAGAGAAATGCAAATAATAAATAGAAGTGTGCCCATATCTGAAAACTCTTCAAAGGGAATTAGATCAGGCCAGCCTGGGGGACTGGCAACCAGAGCAATCTTTCAGAGACAGAAAGGCAAGACTTCGGAGAGCAATCCAGACTGCGGCCATCCTCTACCCTGTAAGAGAGAACCAGACTCCGGAAGTGGTTTAGCAGTCATCACCCTAAAGGTGTGGATGCTGTCTAAAACAAACACAACTGGGGCGTGACTCCAGGGTCCTGTGCCTGTCCCCTCACTGTGTTGGGTAGTTGTGTGTGTAGAAAGCAGCCTGTTTGCTCCTTTAGCTCAAAGATCTTCCAGCCAGGGGGAAACCTCGAGGAGTTTAATCTGTGGAATCTGTATCCCAGGGTCATTTAGGATAATAAGATCCTAGACTTTCAGGAATCGGTGGGAGAGGCGAGTGCCTTTTGCCCATGGAAAGGATTTGTTGTGTAGATCGTTTTTTGAAGATGCCTCCTCTCCATCTTTTCTTCTGCACAGTGACCTCCATGCTTGCATCCGGATGTGGGGGCCACAGGCTTGACACACTCCTTCCTTCTCATCACCACAGCCTCAGATTTGAAAAGACAGGGATGCTTCAACTTTGATTGTCTGGAAGCCAGGCTTAGAATCCTGTGCCACCTCCAGCCATGTCCTGAGGCTGCTCTATCCAGCATGAGAAAGCCACATGGACAGGTCATCTGTCGGCTCTCTGGCCAGAGGTCCTGAGCATCAAGACCTACCAGACCATGTGCCAGACCCGTGACTGGATCCTCCAGCCACAAAGTGTCCTCGGTCTACCAGGCCACTCCCAGCTTCTGAGTCTCCGCAGGTGAGACCTCAGACGCTGTGTGTACAGGCAGGCTGTTCACACTGTGTCCTTTCCAAGCCTGAAATTGCAGAAAATCTGGGTATAAATTGGAGGTGTTTTATTAGACACTAACCAGAAGAGCCATGTGGCCACTACACAGGAGCATCTGTGGAACTTGGAACTATTTAAGCAAAGCCCAGAGAAACTCGCATAAAATATTTACGGTATAGCAAACAAAACAAGAAAGAATTGGGACTATCGAGACACATACAGGGAATACTGATTGGGATCAAGGCAGGGCAGTGATCCTTTGAATTGGGCCTAGGGTAGAGGCTAGGTTTAACTAGAAAATGCCTTTTGAGTGAGAATATCCAGCTCAGGGTGAGAGCTGACACGATTTGTTTGGACAGCAGTTGCTTTTGGCCGACCTATAAGACATTGACTTCATTCCTCTCCTTGTGATTAGAAAACAACAACAAGAAAACCTATGTTTGAAAAACAAACGTCTGACCCAGAAAAGAACAAAGACGAGGAAGGCGGTCCAATAAGGGCACCAGCCTTCCATATGGCGGGCGCAGGAAGGAGGCCAAGTGTAGAGCTTAATTAAACCGTCAGGCCACTAGCACCCAGCCGAGCCTTCCTTCGGGAGAGCACAGAGCAGAGCACAGGAGGCCCATCTCCAGCCTCAGAGCTGATGTGAAATGCCTGGAGAAGCACAGAACATAAATGGAACCCGAGCCTGGAAGGTCCCTGACTCTGAGGGCACCGGGCAGTCACATAATGCAGACACACATGCAGGCAAAACACCCCCACACACAAATAAAAGTAAATAAATGTTTAAAAGCCAAAACCTAAGTAAAAGTAAAATCTGGAATGGTAAGCTGAGGCTGGAGTCTGACTTGGAGAAAGCTGTATCAGTCCAACAAGAAAAACACCTCATCTCTTGGTTTTAACAGACATGACTGTATGCAGCTTGAAAGATTAAAGGTTGAGGGATGCCAAGTGGAGAGGTGCACCAAAGATCCTCTTATGAGGCTAGATCCCTCAGCGGAAAATTCCAATTCAAACACAACAGTTAAATACAGAGAATCCCACTGCTCTGAGGAGCGCAGCAAGTAGAGGGGAATATATTAACCTCGGTGGTGGGCAGAGAGAAAAGTGTCTGCATGGAAGCTGAAGCTGACATGGGAGTGTGGACAAAATACAGACTGTCCATAAAATGATAACAAGAAGAAATGCCAGGCCAATCGTTTAAATGTACCCGAGCTCGTTCTGCACCAAAGCACCGGTGGGTTTTGTTTTGTTTAGAATTTATTTATTTTTATTTTATGTGCATTAGTGTATGTATGTCTGTGTGAGGGTGTTGAGCACCCTGGAACTGGAATTACAGACAGGTGTGAGCTGCCATGTGGGTGCTGGGAATCGAACCTGGGTCCTCTGGAAGAGCATTCAGTGCTCTTAACCGCTGAACCATCTCTCCAGCCCTTGTTTTTTTGTTTTGTTTTGTTTTGTTTTGTTTTGTTTTGTTTTTTAGGCAGGCTCTCCCGAGGCAGCCCTAGGCATCCTGGAACTGCCTATGTAGACCAGGCTGCCTCTGCCCCCCAAGTGCTGGGACTAAATGTGTACGCCACCACACCAGCAGATCTGTGTTTGAGAATGTACCTGTGTAGTGCTGGAGAGATGGCTCAGCAGTTAAGAGAACAGGCTGCTCTTCCACAGGACCCTAGTTCAATTCCCAGCCCCATGTGGCTACTCACAGCTGTCTGTATTTCCAGTCCCAGGGAATCCAATGCCCTCTCCTGGCCTCTGTGGGCACCAGCCATGCAGGTGGTACAGACATCCGCACACAGGCAAAATTCTTATATACAGTTTTTTAAAATCAAGTAGAAACATGCAAAGATCTTTAAAATCTATGCTTATATCCTACATTTCAACAAAACAAAGTCTCAGGGAAAAAAATCATTAAACATTAGTTCACGATGGAAAATTGCAAAGCGCACAAACCATCTGGGGTGGCACACACCTAGAGCTCTAATTCTTAGGAAGCACAGAAAGGAAGGTGGAAGGTTCAAGGCCAGCCTGGGTTACACAGGCAAACCCAGCCTCAAAAACAGAAAGTCATAAAACAAGACACCCAGAGAGAAACAGCAAACACAGTAAACAACAGAGGGACGGAGGCCACGGGAACCAGCTGTAAAATGTATATGCTTATTGGAAAGGAAAAGTCTTGTGAAGCCCTGGTTTGATCCCCAAAATAAAAAACAAAACAAAACAGGAAAATATGAAGAAGATGAATAAATAGTTAAAATTAAAGCTCCTCCCCTGCAGGGGTCAGTGTTGAGGTCCTAATGAGGGGGCAGGACTCCTGCCCCTGCCAACTCACAGAAGCCCAGGGACAAACCTTGGACTTCTGCCACCAACTGGCAATAAACAACACGGCTTTGGGTCACCAGCCTGTCAGGAGGATGAGCCAGAATCTCACAATACCTAAACGTCCAGGCCCAACAGAAAGTCTTTCCTTCTACTAAAAACTAGGGAAAACGCAACTTGCATGGACAAGACACCAAATTTGAGGTGGCAAGCGTGTCGGAATCATCTGGTAAATAAGGATTTTTAAAGTAGTCATAACCATGTTTTTGGCAGTTAGTTATGAACATACTTGAAAGGAATTAAAAAATTCTCAGCAAAAAATACAAGGTATAAAGAGAAGTGGAGGGCTGAGGAAACGGCTTTCCTAACCAGCATGAGGACTGGCGTTTCATCCACAGATCCCACATAAAACGTCAGACATGCTGGTACACTTAGAATCCCAATGCTGGGGAGGCAGAGACAGGAAGATCCTTGGGCTCTCTGTCAGTCTAGACAATTTAGAGACCTCGAGGCCAGTGAGAGACCCTGCCTCAAAAACACTAGGTTGACAGAGCTGAAGAACCACACTGGGAGGCTGACCTCTGGCCTCCACACACAACACACATGGGCACCTGAACATGTGTGTACACACACAACATAAACAAAATTTTTTAAAAAATGATTCAGAAACTTTAACAGTAAAAATATAAGGACCCAAATAAGAACTCAATGGATGGGCTGAGCAGCAGAGATGAGAATTCAGAGTGAGGAATCACTGAATTTGAAGATAAAATAATAGAATGTACCCTATCTTTTTTCTTTCTTTCTATTTTGAGACATGGTTTCTCTGGGTTAGCCCTGGCTGTCCTGCAACTCACTCTGTAGACCAGGCTGGTCTCAAACTCGCAGAGATCTGCCTGCCTCTGCCTCCCAAGTGCTAGGATTAAAGGCGTGTGCCAGCATACCAGGCCAAAAGTACCTTATCTTAGCACTAGAAAATAGAAATAGGAAGGGGGGAGGGAGGGAGAAGGGAGGACACAGGAAGGGAGGGGAGGAAGGCAGGAGATGAGGGGGCAAAGAACAGCATGGGGAAGAAAAAGTAAAATAAGGATGCCCTTAGGTTCACTCACACTGGAAGTCCACAGCAATTTAGAAAGGTGTATAATAACACAGAAAGCAACAACTAGCAGGGCCACATGCCAAGATGTCCTCAGAAATACAGCAGAAAACTCAAGAACAGAACTCTGAAAACATTCAAGGAAAGCAAAAAAGGAAAAAGAGAAAAAAATTTAAAAGACCAAACAAAAAATTGAAAACAGTAGACACGAACCCTGCCCTCCAACAACAGCATTAAATATAAGTGGTTTAATAGCCAATGAAAATGAGCTGAGAGGCTGAAAAGCACTCAATGGACGTCCATACAAAGGACACCAGCCGCTGACGTCTGAGCAGCTTTGATGGGTCTTAAGAGCATTGTCCTGAGAGAGAAAAGCCATTTCAAAGGTTGCATGGGATGCCCAGCATATCAACACAGCATTCTTGAAATAAAAAGACTGCCGTGGGCGGATTAATGGTTTCCAGGGCACAGGTGAGGGTAAGAGTGGTGGATGTGGCTGGTGAACAGCAGCAGGAGGGCTGTCTGGGGCTTTAACAGTCCTAGCTCTTGGTCTGGGTGGTAGTTACAGATCTACATGTGATATGTTCACAAACTCCAAATGTCCGTTTCTTGGTTTTGATTTTGTTAATGTTTCGGTTTCACTGGGGCAAACTAGACGAAGTGTCTGCGAAGCCTCTTGGTATTGTCCTTGTAATTTTTTAATCTTGACAAAAATAACAGTTTTTGTTTATTCTTTGAAAATTTCATACACATACACAACTTCTCCTGCCCTCACAGCATATCTCCCTCCCAACTTCGTGCCACTTAAAAAAAAACCAAAAAACAAAAAATAAACTACTGAGTCCAACTCATGCTGACCTTATGCACAACATATGGAACTATGAGCCTAAAGTCTTTTCTATCTAAAGCTAATGGGCAAGTTAATAGGCATCAAAAAGAAGAAAGGGAGACACACAAACATCCATCTGGAGACCTGCCAAGAGATCCCCATGGGTCACATTTGTATCAGTGCTTTTAACAGACACACTGTGCGGCCGGGCTATTCTCAAACTCCAGGCTGAAATGATGTCAACCTTCTGGACAGCTGAGAGGACGGACATGTGTGCTCCTGTGCCAAGCACACGAGAACACTTTGCAAAAGGGAATTATTTGTATTTTAAACTGTTAAAGATTATACATACACACATATACATCCAGTGTGTGTGTGTGTGTGTGTGTGTGTGTGTGTGTGTGTGTGTGTGTGTGTGTGTGTGCAGTAGGATGGCTCAGTGGGTAAGGTACTTGCTGCCAAGCCAGGCGATCTGAGTTCAACGCCTGGTTCTCCACCGTAAGAGGAAAGCACTTCCTCCTGCCCATGCCTGTAGTCCCATTGACTTAGAAGACTTAGCAGACCAAGGCCAGCACGGCAACATGGGAAGACACATTTCAAAATAATTTAATAATAATGATGGTGGTAAAAATAACGAGAGGAAACCCAACACCCAGAAGATTTCTTTGGAAAATAATGTACCACAAACTTATTAAGGTTTCTCAAAATAAAAACACCCAGATCCCCAGAACAGAGTTGGTTCACAATGGTCAAGCATCCTCTTTGACACCAAATCTGTCAACCACAAAAGGTCCAGAGATTTGTTTTCCAGCTCTGAGGCTGTGCTCCTCTGCTTCACCCTAGTAGGACTGTCCCTCACCCCTCACCCCATCAGCCTTCACACACACACACATCCTCTGTGATTTCTAGGGGAGGCGGTGGGTCTGCGCTGATCAAAATACAGCTAATACACAATTATAAGAACACTGGCAAAAGATGAGGTCGGCTGCCATCCCACAGCTGTGTGAGCAAGGGCTCTGTGCACACAGTGAGCTTTTACTGTTTTCTTTTCTTTCCTCCCTCTTTTCTGATGATTCTATTTGCTTTTAGCCTAGGGTAGTCTCAAACTCATAATCCTCCTGCCTCTGCCTCTTGGGTGCACTGTTGTGTTTGGCTCTGATCTTACCAATGTCTCCTTTATAGCCTGTTTTTTGTTGTTGTTGGTGGTGGTGGTGGTTTTTTGTTTTGTTTTGTATTTTTGGTTTTTCGAGACAGGGTTTCTCTGTGTAGTTTTGGAGCCTGTCCTGGATCTTGCTCTGTAGACCAGGCTGGCCTCAAACTCACAGAGATCTGCCTGGCTCTGCCTCCTGAGTGCTGAGATTAAAGGCATGGGCCACCACCGCCTGGCCCTGTTTTTTTTTTTTTTTGTTTTGTTTGTTTGTTTGTTTGTTTTTAACGACCATGGCAATCTGGTACCACGATCATTACCCTTTACTGAGTTACCGAGTGCTCTAGAAATGTTATGTTGAACACTGCATTTGTAATACAATTTTGTCTTCACACCATCCATGAGGTGGAGATTCCCACCTTACAGATGAAGTAACTGAGGTCTAAGAAACTTATTTGTCCTTTCCCGGTGCTCCTCTGTGACCACTGCCAAATAGCTTTTCACATCTGCAGTTATTTTCCCTTGTTTGGGTCTTTCTTTTGGAGAATTCATTATGAAAAATGGAGATAGGAAATGTTCTCCCTAGCTAATTATTTTGGCAAATTACACATTTCTCCAATTGCATATGACTGAGCTGTAAGTACACTCTCGCAGTGTCAAACACTTACTCTTCATTAACATTTAATTCAGGTAACAGTCAGGGAATACCCCACACACTAGAATAAAATATCCAAGAACATGGGGCTGAGCTCCTGTTTCCTTCCCCTCTGTGGAACCTGATTTCACATTTGAAAAGGTACCAGTTCCCCAACCTTCCTTAAGACTTTCCTATTCACTTCGCGGAACTGCTCCAGAACCCTTTAATGGGCTGAAGGAGAGAAGTGAGCTTAGCCAAGAGTCAGGAACATAGAGAAAGAGAGGCTGGGAATTTCACCAGCATCTGGTGTGAGGCAAGGAGAGCGATACAGCGTGTGCTCACATTTGCCGCTGAATCTTCCTATGAAAGCAGACTGCTCCAAACTTGTGAACAAAAATAGGCAAAACAGAGTGGCTGCTCCTAGGAACTTAAGCTTCATGGTCCTTAAAATGACTGGTGAACGGCCAGCACCGCTGCCCAGGAGTCCCACCACCCCCTTCCCGCCTTTCCAGTTTGAAGTATCAGGTTCTACTGGTATGCACTTTTTTCTTTTCCTTTTGTGTTTCTGTTTGTACAATGTTCTTACAATGTGGCTCAGGGTGGCCTTGAACTCATGATCCTCCTGCCTTGGATTCCAAAGTGCTGGGCATACAGGATGAGCCACCACTTGCAGCCTGTGGAGGTTCTTACATCTAACTTACTCCGTAGTATTCGCCACCGAAGGAAAAGCAGCAAGCTCTCCCTTGCCTCCCCTAACCCAGAGCCTGGCTCTTCCCTCTCAAGAAAGGAATCCCGTTTGCCCCCACTATCCACAGCACTGACGGGGGGGGGGGGGGGGGGGGGGGGGGGCAGTGGGGCTTATCTAGAAGCTGTACAAGACCACCCTTGACAGGTCCTGTGAAGCCACTGCTTACGCAGCATGTGGACCATAGAAAGTGCTGTTACAGGGTACAGAGTCAGGGAAAGGAAAAGGAAGAGCAGAGAGGGGAGGAAAAGGGAGGGGAGGGAGAGAAGGGAGGGGGGGGGGGAGGGAGGGGGGGAGAGGAGGGAGGGGAGGGGGGGAGGGAGGGGGGGAGAGGAGGGAGGGGAGGGAGGGAGCAATTCGGAATCAAAACAAAATCAATTAACTATTAAGGAAAGGTATTTGTGAAAAACACATTATACATTATATATATATATATATAATTATATATAATGTATACACAAATTATTTGATGCACAGGTAATTTATAAGGCAGAATGTGAAGTATACCCCTGTAATCCCAGCCCTTGAGGTACAGGCAGAACAGACAAGGGGTGCAGGCCAGCTCGGACTGCAGAGCCAGACCCCTCAGAAAGGCAAGAGGAGGTGAGAGGGAGGGACAGAATGGAGGGGGAGAGGGAGGAGGAAGGGGGTTGGGGCACAGGGAAGCCTTAGATCAGGAAGGGAGGACGTGGGACCTACAGACACAGAACAGCATGGGAAGAAGCTAGGAGATGGTGGAGCTGGCATTTTTAGCTAAAATGAAAGGCCGAGTGAAAACAGAAACTTAAGAGGAAGACAAAATAAGCTTAAAGTCCAAATGTTGGTGGTTTTATGCATGATCGTGGTTAGGGGAACCGAGCAGGGAAAGGGGTAAAGGGAGAAATGTATGTAGATCTAAGCCTGAGGAGACTGGCTAGTTGTCTCCCCAGCTTCCTCCTTTCCTGTCTTTTCTCTCCCTCCTTCTCCCTCCCTCTCTCTCTCTCTCTCTCTCTCTCTCTCTCTCTCTCTCTCTCTCTCTCCCTTTTTGGTTTTTTTTGAGACAGGGTTTCTGTGTAGCCTTGGCTATCCTGGAACTCTGTAGACCAGGCTGGCCTCTAACTCACAGATATCTGCCTACCTCGGCCTCCCAAGTGCTGGGATTAAAGGCGTGCACCACTTCTGCCCAGCTAACATCCAAGATACTGTTAATTTTTTTTTTCCAGAGGGTAAAAAAATTTGCTGGCTGTGCATGGCTGATTCTCCAGCACACCTTGCTCCTGGAATCCAGGGATGTGTTGTTTTAACTGCCTGTTAACAGGTTATCTGTTAGCACTTCACTTGACTTAAAGGCAGTGGTCCTCTTATTTTTTCTTTTCTATTATCTTAATCATCAGGTATAGCTGGCATCAATTTCTACACTCAACTGGCTAAAACAGCCACAGAAGCAAAAGGCTTGCTACGTAAAAACCCTCCCTGGTTTCAGAATCCACAAAGGAGATGGGTTCCTGGATTCTGCCAGAATTATTCTGTTCACAAGCACCTTGAAAGCACAGAAGCTGGGGTTATATGCTCATAGAGATTGTTTTTCTCCCCTTACCTGACAAGGTAGTACACACCAGCACTTGGTTAACTGAAGCATAAGAATCACAAGTTCAAGGCCAACCTGAGCTATATAGCAAGATTCTGTCTAAAACACATAAATAGTGGCGCACGCCTTTAATCCCAGCACTCGGGAGGCAGAGCCAGGCGGATCTCTGTGAGTTCGAGGCCAGCCTGGACTACCAAGTGAGTTCCAGGAAAGGCGCAAAGCTACACAGAGAAACCCTGTCTCGAGAAAAAAAAAAAAAAAAAAAAACACACATAAATAAAAGACATTTTCCCCCCTGGAGTTTATAACCCTTGTTATGTTAGTATGGATGATTTAATCATAGCTCTTCTTAAAATATGAGCCAACTGATACTGGGCTAATATCAATTTATAAAATTTAACTTATATAAATACTTACTCATTAAATTCATTTAGGTAATATGGGCATTAAAATGTGACTTCAAAACATTGATAAATGCAAATTTTGATATATCAATGGTAATAAACCCAGTAGCTACTTTAAGCAAACAGGAAGGCAGAAACCCTGAAATTTCTAACAGATTAAGTAACACCAAAAGGTAACAGAACCAGAACGATCCCAATGTCTGTGGCCTTTATACCCAGCACCATGCTTACCTTTAGCATAGAATATAGTCAAAAGAAAACAGCCAGCGTGGAGCTAAGCCCATAGCCCCCCGAGGGTGAAGTGCTGTGTTAAGCCCCTGATGAGTGTCTTAGATCAGACACAAACACTGGAATAGACCATTTCCCACCTGAGAGCTAAGAGTTAACTACAAACAATCCACTTTGTAAAGTAGAGCTGCGTTTGTGTGTACCAGTGACACTGTGTGTCCAAGTCTCCTAACTGCTTCTGCTGTGTTGTATCCCAGAGTAAAAGCAAATTTAGAATTGCTAGGAACAGCAAAAGATATGACATACCCCGGCCAACACTAACCATCTGACGGTCTTCGTGCCTTACCTTTCTATCTGACAATTACATATACATACCAGACTGTGCATTTCTAACCTAGACCCCCAAGCAGCAGTTTTTTTTTTTTGTTTTTTTTTTTTTGGTTTTTCGAGACAGGGTTTCTCTGTGTAGCTTTGCGCCTTTCCTGGATCTCGCGCCGTAGACCAGGCTGGCCTCGAACTCACAGAGATCCACCTGCCTCTGCCTCCCGAGTGCTGGGATTAAAGGCGTGCGCCACCACCGCCCGGCTCAAGTTTTTATGCCATGTTTGATACAGTCAAGACATAAGGTTTCCAGTTAACTGATGATTGATTGTCTTTTAAAGGGGATGGGTCCTGACTAATTTTAAACATGAAGCTGAATGCAGATCTAGACACTTATCTGTTCACCTCTATAGCTGGCGTACAACACAAGCGTTCTCAGAACATGAATCTGCCAACAGAGATGGCTAAGGACTTAGCGACTCCAGCAGAAACAGTAGGGCTATGATGAAGGCTGTGAAGTTACATGGAGAGGCCCCAGACTCTGAGAAGAAAGATGGCCAGCATCAAATAATTAAGTGATTCTAGATTCCATATTGTGAGTCTTCAAAAAAAATTAGCCTTTATTAAGTTTCTGCCCAGTCATATGATTGGGGGTGGGGGAGATGGGGGATGGATCTTCACAATACAGTGAAGACTCCTACCATTGCTACGGCCATGGCTGGACCCTGCTGATCTGTTCTTCTCACAATATAGAACTCCTAAAAGACACACTGGAAATCTCTCAAAAAAACTCTCTCTCCCACACATGTAAGAACACACACACACACACACACACACACACACACACACACACACACACACACACATCTATACTTTAAAAACCCCTTTCATGGGAATAAAGAAAACGGTTCCACTTAGTAAAGGGCACTCCTTGTTCTCTTCCAAAATTTAGTTTGACCTTGTGACAGATAACCCAGTTAACTGGGTACCCACTCTTAAAGATGTTTCTCAAGATTTAAAAGTAAGTATTTTCTGGTCTTCTCAAGAACAAATGCTCAAAATCACATGTTAATATTTCTGTTCATAAACGAGACTCCCTACATCATACACTTTCTCCCCTCACTTTCTGTAACATCCTTCTTGATGTACTCTAGCGAGTTGTCTGATACCTTGGTCTCTCTGAGTCGGTTTGTTAACCCAGCATTTTTTAAACATTTTATGGAAACATTAATATATTAACTTTATATTCAAACCCAGCCACATCCCAGCTGGATAAACCAAAGTGAGACACATAGGGAGACTTTTCAGTTGCTCTGTCGTTCCACTCCACCTGTCTGAACACACTTTTACTCTCTGTGGATAAAAAGTAAAGAACGACTCCTAAAGCATGCTGCTTCTAAGTGCTTGCTGCTTCTGCTCACAAGGAACTTCAGACTGAAAGCAATCCCACTGTAGAGTCATAGAACAAGAGACCCACATAAAAAAACAGGCTAATAGCACCTTCAGAGGCCCCTCAAACAGGACAAGCACCTGCCAGACTCAACCAATTTGCCTCTGCTGTCTAGAGGGAGATATTTACCTGCTTCGGTGTTTCTCTGGGGCTTGGTCCTTGAGCAGTAACAGCAATCTAAGAAGATGACATAGTTAAGAACATTGAAGAACAGCCCGATGACTCCGGCACTGAGAACCAGCAGGGCCTCCTCCGTCTTCTGGGGACTGATGTACCTTTTGATGGCTTCTACCAGGATGCTGAACATCAGGGCCACAGCAAAAATGGAATTGCCAAACGCCCCTACAACATCTGCCCGGAGAAAGCCAAACGTGCTCTTCCTGTGCTGCCTGATGTTGCTGGCCCGCACGCCAAACAGTCCGATGATCATGGACAACAAGTGAGAGAGGACCGCGAAGGCATCAGAGGCCAGGGAGAGGGAGTTGCCTATGTGTGAGACCACCAGCTCCAGCACAAACAGAAGGACACTGACCACGCACATGAGGATCAGACGGAAGCTTCGGCCCGAGTATCGCCCCATGGCTGCCGCAGCTCCTCTTTCTCAGGAAGGCAAGAGCTCCTAGCACAGACTTAGAGATTAGGAGTCCTGGATAACTCTCCTCTTCAGCCTTTCAGCGCCTGTCATATTTGGAAAGCACCTTTTATAGGCTGCTATAAAGCCATAAAGCAGTTTAAAGGGCAATTAAGCAAGAGATGTCACGTGAGTCCAGGTTTGTGGAAACGGAAGACACTGGCTTCAGGTGTAGACTTGGGAATTGTTTGTTTGGATGTGTTTAATTACAGGGCTTCATGGCTTTCCTTCCTATAAGAGCTTACCCATAGCCAGAGCCGTTCCAGCTTCTGGCAGCATGCAGTAATAGCTTTAACAAAGGAAGCCACTTGGCATCAATGGCCACATCTTGTCTCTTAGGTGTGCAGTTTTTGAATGTAATCTGTGTGAAATGGAACATTTGAGGGATGTCATTCCAGAGCTATACCAAGTAAAAGGCGATCCCCACTGCTTTGCCTACTGACCAAAGTAAGCTACCCCCTTCCAACAGTCTTTGTAAGAAAGACAAGAAAGTCATTCCCAATGGTCAGGAGAGGTTCAGACCCTCAATCTGGAGGAGCTAGTCAGTGACAATCTGTTTCAGGAAGAAAGCCAAAAATAATGAGTTAAGTGATGCAAGTTTGGATTTTCACTTTAAAAAATTGCATCCCTTAGGCACTTAGAGCTTTTAAAGCTTATTAGTTGTCAAGTATCTAAACTAACAGAGGCCTACAATGTTTGGAATAGCCACCAACTATATAGCTTTTTTGAATTAAAAAACTGTTTTAATTACATTTATTGGGTGGGGGTTAGCATGTCTGTGTCAGGAGTACTTGTAGGGGTCCTTTCTCTATTGTCATCATGTGGTTCTGGCAATCGTCTTCTAGACAGTACAAGTGACAAGCTAAGAGCAGACTGTCTAAAAATGACAGAACAGCAATGTCTGTCTCCCACGTCATTCTTGATGCTGCAGTGGGTACCATGGTTATGTGACAGATGACTAGTAACTATTATAGGGGTGATCTTTCCACAGTTGGTCGAAATGCCTTCTCAGTTGTTGTATGAAATATTTTTCTGCACTCAAGACTCAGATCTGGGCCACGAGCAGTCCAATCAATTGCTCCTGTTGTCCAGTTCCCATAAGGCCTTCATGTATGTGATCCACTGACACAATGAAACTAAAGTTCTTTCATGAATGACTAGAAATTGCAAAGGTGTGTAACACAGGTGCCCTAGTGGACCCTTGGAGCAGAGCCAGTAGTCTATATGCTTTGATGTCTGTTGCTGCTGTGAGCACTGGGCAAGTAACCACTTTTGTGACTCTAATTTATATAGTCTGTCTCTTAAATTCATGGGTTCCACACCTGAAGGTTCAACCAACTTCAGGTTAAAAACAATTGAAAACTTCATTTGTACTGAACATGGAGACTTAAACAATGTAGCAACTATTTACACAGCACTGGATGCTATAGACGACCTGGAGATAATTTTAAAGTGTATGCCAGGAGTTCAGATTGCATGCAAATACTTTGCCATCTATATGTGGGACCTGGGAACTGGTGCACTTTGGTAGTGGTGGTATTGTAGAACCAAGTCCTCTATAGCTTCCAAGGGATAACTATGTCTGGCTTTTGGGGTTCCAACACCCTCCTAAAAAGCACCAGCACTTTTCATTTTGGTAGTTTCACACTCACTACATAGTTCAAGCTGACCGCAAACTCATGACCTTCCTGCCTTAGTCTCTCAAGTGCTAGGATCGTGGAGGGTGTCAAGCCTGGAAGATTAGCATGGAGTTTAAAAGGTTTTGATATTTTAGCTGACTTCCAGGTAAACAATTTTAGAAACAAGCCAATTTATTAGACTTAATTTCAGTGAACAATTCCTACCTTAATGTAACTAGAGTTCCTTTAAATAATGACTTGGGGGGGGGGGGGGGTCCCAGGCTGTTCAGTGTTAGTTTTACACACCAGAAGCTTAAAAAAAAAAAAAACCTCCCGAGATCTCTCCCCCTCGCAGATGACCTTGTGTCACAGTATACAATATAAAATGTGCAATCTATATTTTGTTTTTGTCATGAATTAG
The DNA here is from genome assembly GCF_007827085.1 of Peromyscus californicus insignis. Lineage (NCBI taxonomy): Eukaryota > Metazoa > Chordata > Mammalia > Rodentia > Cricetidae > Peromyscus > Peromyscus californicus. The sequence goes on along the minus strand of NW_026294436.1, from coordinate 70,207,073 downwards.
AAAAACAAAAAACTTTACCCTTTTAGTTTCTACTAGTTTTTCTCCAAAGCAACATATACATTTTTTAGATGACAAACTTTATTATGACTAAAGCCACATATTAGCAACAACTTCCAGCTGACCCTGTGGTATGAAATCTGTACCAACTAGATGATGTCCTAGGCGCTGTTCTAATGACCTTCTTCTACAAGGTAGAGGAACCTGACTTCTCTCCATCTCCCCAGAAGCAGTTTACATTGATCTAAGGATGGAAGAGCAGGACAAACACTCAGAACTGCCATAGTCAGCAAGAAATTGATTGAGAGCACAAGTATGTGACTCAGACAGGCATGCTCTGTTTACTTCCAGTGTGTGGAGGCCAGAGTCCAGCATCAGGTGCTCACCGTTTTACTTTCTGAGACAGGGTCTTGTGGACACTAGAGTCCAGCATCAGGTGCTCACCGTTTTACTTTCTGAGACGGGGTCTTGTGGACACTAGAGTCCAGCATCAGGTGCTCACCGTTTTACTTTCTGAGACAGGGTCTTGTGGACACTAGAGTCCAGCATCAGGTGCTCACCGTTTTACTTTCTGAGACAGGGTCTTGTGGACACTAGAGTCCAGCATCAGGTGCTCACCGTTTTACTTTCTGAGACAGGGTCTTGAGGACACTAGAGTTCACTAACTGGCTAGACTGGTGAGCCAGTAAGTTCCAGGACCCTCCTGTCTCTGCCTTCCCAGCTGGGACTAGAACTCAGGTCTACAAGCTTGTCCTACAAGCACGTTACTCACGGAGCCTTCTCGGGCTGTGTGCTGTATTTAACCTGCAGCTTCCTGGGGCATTTCCTATTGCTCACAGGTAGCACATCTGCCTTTGCATCTCATTCCCTTCCCTCTATTAATACTGAAATCTTACTCATTCTTCAGAGCATGGCTCACAACTCTAACCTTCTAAAGGCTTTTCTTGGTTTTCACCCTGGGAAACCGACCTGGAAATGAAGTGTGGAAATAAGGTATTTACTCAGTTGTCAGAAGAGGATGGGACAGGAGGGTCACAACTTCAGGCTAGCCTGGGCTACCGGTGAGGTAGTCTCAGCAGAGGCACATGCCACAAAGCCTGGTGACCTGGGCTCAATCCACACTATCCACACGGCAGAGACAGCCAATTCCATCAAACTGTCCTCTGAGCTCCATACATGTGCCCTGGCAAGGACACACTCCCCCCACCAAATAAATGCATGAATGTTTGTTTTTTGTAAAGAACATACTAAGAGGGCTCCAAATGAGGTACAAAAGGCCTTCCAGGCCAACAGGTAGATAGGAAATAGAGCCTGCATGAGACGTGTAGAGGGCTGTGCTGAACTGAAGGACACTGAACAGGTTAATGAGCCACATTAGGCTAAAGTGTTCACACTTTGGGCTATAAATGATGAGAACTATAAAATGATTTCAGGGGGAAGAAAAACTATCTTAATAAACTACACTGGGAAAAACAAACACTCTTGAAACATGGAGACTGGCGTGGTGGTCTCACTCCTACGAAGGCCTAAGCCCTAAAGACAAGGGAGCAACAGCTGCCTTTGCCAGCCTAACATACAATAGCGGGAGACCGCCTGGACAACTCCGGCTTCTGGTTCAGTGACGGAGTGAATTTTGTCAGGGTGACTCTTCCACACAGGAGGAAAGGGCCAGAGATGGAGGGTGAATGGGACTGGGGAACATGCTGACCTGAGATGTGGACGAAACACACATCCCAGGAGAGCTCAATGTAGGTTACAGCTCCGAGAGCTCCAAGCTGCTGGTAAAATGAGTTATTAGTCCATTAGTGCTGCCCGACACTGTGAAAAGAGGGACGCTGCTGACCCGTAAGGAGGCCATGTATGGAAGGTTGGCACGCGGATACCTAAGAGGGGGCCAGGAAGGAAGAAAAGCCAGCAACTAAGAAGAAGTTTGTTGGGGTGGGCACACAGCAGGCAACAGGAGTCAAGTAACAGGAGCAGAAGTACCAGTGTGTGTGCTGAGACAAGAGTCAGACATGCACACCAGGCCTGCAGGCTTGTCCTTCGTGAGCTCAGTGAGACCCACCGTGGTGGGGAAGACGGGACACTGCCAAGATGCTGGCTTCTTAAGACAGTCGGGGAGAGTGTACCCCTGCCTACCTGGCTTTCAATGACCATCCTGTGTGTATGATTCTGCTGTTGCAGGATGAACTGAATACATAAAATATAATTAGTTCATGGTGTTTATTACCCAGGCTGTTTACAGAAAAGTATTTCCCACTGTTAATTTAGGCATAGGAATAGCTGTTTATCTCATGTGATTTCTTTTTAGAACTTTTAAAAAATGAAAAAGAAAAACTGCATCTGAGAAGATATTAGTATCACTGGTTTTAAAAAAATGAGGATGAGCAAGTGGCTTCTGTTTCGTCCATCAGTAACTCCGACCAAACAAGGTGTAGAACTTGGCAGGGTTCTTGCCACAGACACACATGGCTCCTGGCTGCAGCTCACACAGAGGGTTGAAAGGAATACAGAGGCTTTTGGCTCCCATGGACGGAGCCCCAGGTTCCACATCCTGATCCCTGGAATTAAAGAGACAAGAAGTCCGTTCACTGCTGCTGTGTACTGCGGCCTCCTCAGTGCAGGTCTAGAGGTTGAGTCATATTTACCTGGCAGTTGTCTTTTTGATCCAATCCTCACAGTCAATTTCCCCACAGAATGGAATCTGTGCAATCTAATAAGAAGAGAAAAGGCATCTATCATTAAAACTCCCACAGGAGCACTTCAGGTCTCTTTCCACCTTTCAAGCCAAAGGGGTAAGTGTCCAGTTCTTTCAAGCCAAAGGGGTAAGTGTCCGGTTCTCTTGGAGCCATGGTGCCTTTGCAAACACTGGAACTTTGCTCAGAAGTGAACAAAGAATGGTTTCACACCACCCCAAACCCACACTCGGAAAACTAGACACAGATCATCTCTGCAGCACCCCGGGTGCCTGTATAAACCGGCTGTAATGCCATGAACTCTGCTGTAGACCCTCTTCAGGTCCTGACTGCTGCCTGTTTTACAGACCTGGCTGTCAGGAGGATGGGAGGGAGGTGATTAAGAGTAAAATGATTTCGAGGTAACACAAGAGTAACAGCCGACAGGCAGGCAGGCCTCACTCAATCCCACATGTCTAACATGTGAGGGGTAAGTGAATAACTTTAAAGAACAAATGCTTGTAAAAGACAAAAATCACTTTTTTACCAGGAAAGTCAACCTTTGCCAGGCGTGGTAGTGCACACCTTTAATCCCAGCACTCAGGGGGCAGAGGCAGATGGGTCTCTGAATTCGAGGCCAGCCTGTTTCAGGACAGTCAAGGCTACACAGAGAAACCCTGTCTAGAAAAACAAAAACAAAAAACAAAACAAACAAAAACAGATAACCAACTTTTCAATTTTTCTTTGAATAATGGGCCAAGTCAAGACTTGATATTTTGTTGGAAGTTTGAAATTCACCTCATATTTGAAAATCTAGGGCTGGAACCAGTGATGCTGGCCTGTAATCCCAGCTACTTGGAAGGCTGAGGCAGAAGGATCACAGGTTCAAGGCCTGACAAGGTCTGCACAAAGCAAGTTCAAATGTGCCCATCTCCAAATAAAAGTTAGACACGATAGGGCAGGACATGAGTTCAGTGGTAGAATGCTTAACCAGTATGCACACAGACACTGCTCAGTCCACAGTGGGCCCCAAAAAGGGGGGTGAGAAGGAAAGGAGGGAAGGAGGGAGAAAACCTCTAGCCTGGCTTTTCTTTCAATAAAATGAAATGTCTGACAGGTCAGCATACCTAAATGGGAACTGTTTGCAATAGCAACTACATAATTCCTAGAGATCAGTGCTAATGAATACTAATGTTGGGAAGAGCAGCAGTACCGTGTCAGAAATAGCAGCTGAAGGCTATCTAGAATCTAGGTAACAGAAACCCAAGAGCAACCGAGGGCTGTCGACCTGGCTGGCAGGTGAAGCCAGACAAGGCAACTCCAATCCCAGAGAACAACATGGTGGAAGGAGGGAAGCAAGCCCGCTGGGCTGCTCTCCGACCTCTGTGTGCTGCGGCATGCGCTCACTCACACCGGAGATGTGGGAAAGATGAGGGTGGCTGAGAGCAGAGGGGCAGCAGTGCTGCTCGCCACCTTCTCATGAATTAGCAGGGTTCTACATTCTTAGAGTTCACCTGCAAGGATCACGAGTTCAACTCCTGATCTACATAGCAGTGTCTCAGAAATAAGCAAGAAAGCTCCTCTGCACAGCCTTCCTGTGCCCTTAGGATCTAGTGAGCATGTTTCAGAAGGCTTCCCCTCTAAGAAGTAAAAGCAAATGGGGAGGAGGAAATTACAGAAACAGGAACTTCTTCAGATGGACCTTAACTCCAAGGAAGGGCAAACACTCTTATGCTCCCTCGATGAATGTGCCAGTCTGATTTCTGAAATTTACCGACTGCTATTCGGATAAACAGAAGTAATACATTTCTAGGTGTGTCCTTCCTGCAAGCCAGGGAGTGGATGGAAATAAAGGGGGAAGAGACCAGTGACAGGACACATTCAGAGAAGTCTTAATACAGAAACTCTTTGTGCCAGGAAAATGGAGACAAAAGACCCAAGAATGAAGCCAAAGTAACAGTTACTTCCCTGTATGAGAGCTGCAAACCCTCAATATTTGCAAACAAAATGCATAAAAAAGAACATTTATAACATAGTGTGTAATATATAAAATAACAATGGCTGTAGCACATGAAGAAATTTGTATTTGGACTCACAAGTGATTCTGCCAAAGCCTGGTGGCACAGGGAGATAATTTTAGCTACTTAGGGGCTGAGGCAAGAGGACCCAAAGTTCAAAGACTAGCTTAGCACTGAGTTCAAGCCTAGTCTGGGTGACTTAGTGAGAGTCTGTCTCTTTACTGCGAAATAACAAGTAGCTCCAGTGGTAGGGCTCTTGCCTAGCATTCCTGAAGCCTGAGGGACTCAACACCTAGCACCATCAATAAATACAGCAAATAAACTAAAATGAAAAGGAGAAAGGGTGAACTTGAAAATCAGCCAACAAATTAGTCTCCTTACTCTTTAATAGATAAATAAAATAGGTAAACCAATAAATAAAAGTGGAGAGGGAAAAAGTAACGATTTACCTAAATCTAAGTTCCAAAGATCCTTTTCTAGTAAATGCACTTTTACTTACAATAGCCTCAAAGGCCGTCTGATGGTCAGTCAGCACACTGAAGATAACCCACATGAAGCAAGAGGGGAGGGGCACTGACTGCTGAATATAATAGACACAATCTACTTATTTTCCTATGTGTTCTTTAGACATGAAACTAAAATACCCCTGATCCACTTTAAAAGTTCACACCCTTAATTTATCTAATATTAGAATCATATATATGACCCACTAACACCTTGTGAATCTTGTGGCACAAGCCTCTCATCCTAGCTCCTCAGAAGACTGGAGCAGGGAGATTACAAGCTCAAGGACTGTCTGGGCTATAGAGAGAGTTCAAGGGTCAACCTAGGCAATTTAAGGAGACTTTTACTCAAAATATAAAGAAGTGGGCTGGTGCTACAGCTCAGTGGTAAAGGGCTCGCCCAGCATCAGCATGCCAAAGCCTTGAATTCAATCCTCAATCCTCAGGAAAAAGCCAACTGAAGCAAAAAGAAAACAATGCATGCATAAATCACACAGGAAGGAAACCCATGCTCGAAGATGGCCACATCACCTCTACTCTTCTACTAAAAGGAAACCCCAAGCTTGAAGATGGCCACATCACCTCTACTCTTCTACTAAAAGCATGCAACATGAGTCAAGGGAACACCACAGAACATAGAAAGGTAAAAGGCCAGAATAACAGTAAACCAAAGCCAAGTGCTGAAGAAGTAGGGATCCTCTAGGAATTCTGAGATTACCTACTTTACAGCTCAGTAAAAGAGTCAGAGAGACGTATTCCTCTGCATCAGTAACAAGACATGCATTATTAGGCTATCATTGTAAAAAAACTTGGTCTTTTATTCTTAACAAGGAGTTTTAAAAATCTGAGGAGGAAGAACATTAAACTGTGGTAGAGAGATCTAACTTCTGGCATCTGTCAAATCCTATGGGCTAATTTGTTTAGACTCTGGCCCATGGTTTTCTCATTTGTAATCTGGAGACACAGGACTGGTTGCGTATTTAACACGTATATCAGAATACTAAAGTCCATAAGTGATTCACTCCAATAATACTGAGCTGAATAATATACAATCCTTTCATTTGACTGGCTGAGAAAGAGATTAATACAGAGGGTAAGTTGAGGGAGTTTTAAACTATGATTTACTGAACAGTAGTGGAGGTGCAGTTCAGGGGTAGAGCACAGTCAAAGCCAATGCCTAGCCCCCAGAAAACAAACAAAACCAAGACAATTTGTTTGAAAGTCTCTTACCTTTCCAGAATCTAGTACCTTCTGAAAGTCTTCCAATGTATTAGATACAACCATATGAGCTTTAAGGTCTTCAGAAGCCCTACCAAAATAAATCAGAAAATACATAATTTTCTTACAAATATGACAGGATTTTTTTTTTTTTTTAAAAGATTTATTTATTTCTTATGTATACAATTTCCTGTCTGCATGTATCCCTGCAGGCCAGGAGAGGGCACCAGATCGCATTACAGATGGTTGTGAGCCACCATGTGGTTGCTGGGAATTGAACTCAGGACCTCTGGCAGAGCAGCCAGTGCTCTTAACCGCTGAGCCATCTCTCCAGCCCCATGACAGGATTTTTTTAATCCCAAGACAAACAAGACTTAATGAACTAGTAAATGAAAGTCAGAAGAACTCAATGTGAGTATTAATCCCCTGACTAGCAGTGGCCATGAATAAGCCAGCCACCTTATTCCAGCATTGCCTCAAGCCTACATGTGAGAAACTTGCCATGCACACAAGAGGCAGCTGCTACTTCTGTTATTGCTGCTGAATGGTCCTGACTCCCACTTATACCACCTGTGGGAGTCTGTTATTTTTCTTTTTCTTTTTTTTTGGTTTTTCGAGACAGGGTTTCTCTGTGTAGCTTTGTGCCTTTTCTGGAACTCGCTTTGTAGAGCAGGCTGGCCTTGAACTCACAGAGATCCGCCTGCCTCTGCCTCCTGAGTGCTGGGATTAAAGGTGTGCGCCACCACCACCCTGCAAGTCTGTTATTTTTCAATTCTTTCTGGTCTACTTTCCCTTCTACAAAATTGGAATAATACTGTAGCAGGAAATATGTAGAACTTCCCAATAATAAAACATGAAGGTATGAATAGATCACAACAAAGCACGAACACACACACACACACACACACACACACACACACACACACACACACACACACTTAAAAGACATTTTCACACCATCAAATCCTCCCACCCAGCACTTCTGTCCCCGCGGGTCTCACTGCGTTGCCCAGGTTGGCCTGGATCATGACTCCCTCGCTTCAGCTAGTATGACTAGGTGTGCACCACCATGCCTGGCCCCACCCAGTCTCCTCTGTCAGGGCCTCAGGCTCTAATAATGCTACAGTAATATTCTCATCTACATTCAAAATCACACATGTGGTGATAAAGGGAAAAAAGACAGTTGTTCTCTGAATCTCCAGGCTAAGACTTTGTGAATTCTTAGCGATTGCTAGCTGTCAGTCAAATCTGTTCCCTCTTTTCTCCTCTGTCACATTTTTTGTAGTGAGATAGGATAGACTAACTAGGAAAAGTCAGGGGACATTTCCTACCCTGCATTTGAAGGCAGGAGGCATGGCTCTTGCACCCTCACCCACCAGCATTCCCTTGACATGACTGTGATCTCGTTTGTCCAGTCACTAAGTTCTGGGTGATGGCAGAACCAATAAAATGAGTGGACCCAGGTTCCAAAAAAGTACACCCACTGGACCTGCAGAGCAACTTCACACTGCTTCACATAAGAAAGGGGAAGCTGTTCTATAGCTCTGTAACTCTGGTCTTCTCTTGTTTATAACAGTTTGGTCTACTTCACACAGGACCTCTTTAACCTAAGCTGACATTAAGGAGGCTGGGATGTAGCTCAGTGCAAGGAAAAGAGCCTGCCTAGTATGAATGAGGACACAGATACCTCCCTCAGCACTGAAAGAAAAAAAAACAAAAAACACCAGCCACCCTAATATTAAATCCAGTAACCTGACCAGGAGGACTCACCCCCAGACAGTCTAGGCTCCACAGAAGGAGCCTGTCCTGTGGAAGGAGGGAAACCTCAGGAATTCACGTTTGTGATGGGTCTACACTGCTATGTCCTCAATTCAGTAAAGTTAATCAATACATTACTTTCTTTGTACTTGGTACAAGTATGCACTGCTATCTTCTTTTTAAAATGAGTTGTTATCTTAATTCAGCTTTTCCTTAGTAATAATATCCTATATATTCAAAGGACCTATATTTATAAGCAAGATTGATATGCATATTGAAAATTGCAGAAGATTTTTTAACGATGAAACCAAAACTTAGTGAAGTAAATGCATGCTGACTGAGAAATTATAACCTGAATGCACACAGTCACAATGACCCCTATTCCCACATCCATACAGAAAAATAAACACACAGAATATTCCAGTTAACTCTCCCTGAATGTGGCTTCCATGAGAAGTTTTGCTCTCGTATGTCACAACTTTTTTATAATAAGCATGCACATCAGTGAGAAATTATAGAAACAAAACAAAACAAACATTGCAAAGAATGACCTACACATAAACTATTTTGATGGACCTTCTATGTGAAAAATAACAGAATGTGAGTCTAAGCGAAAGAAGAGCTGCTGACACTCTCTGCTAAGCCAGGAGTGGTGGCATTAGGGAGGCTGAGGCAGGGGGAACAGAATCCAAGGCCAGCATCCAGTCTGAAGCCAATCCAGGCTGCAGGAGTCCCCATCTCCAAAAACAAACGACAACTTGCTTTATAAAAATACCCATCTGGAGCCTGGGGCGATAGCTCGGCAGCATGGTAGCCCCTTTCTAAGTTCGAGGGCCTGGGTTTAGCCCCCAGAACCTACAACAAAATCAGCTGCATGTGTGGTACATGCTGTATCCCAGGATTCCTGGGACCTGATGGCCATCCAGTCTAACCTATGTGGTAAGCTCCGATCCAGTGAACCTTGGCTCAAAAAAAATACTAGGTGGATAGTACGTGAAGAAAGACACCAGAGGTCGACTCTGACCTGATGTGAACACACACACAAGTCACCTTTTACTAATAAAGTTTTCTATCAAGTATTTACTAAATACTTCCATGCCGATAACGGTCTAAGAGTCTATTACTACAGAAAATAAACAAGAAAACACTGTTCTCAACAAGCTTATTAGTTTAAGCAACCTTTGCAAGATGATTAGAGGAAAGGAAGGAAAAAAAAAGAAAACTGCTTTTCTGTCACTAATGATGCTGGTTTTCCAACCTTAGACATGTTAATGAATCACAGGAAAGAAACCTCAGTCAACCAGAAATCTAACAGTAAGCAGTCAGGATCTCTAGGTATGAGGTCCAGCAATCTCTGCTCCTCAAATTCCAGGAGACTGAGAACAGCAAGAACAGGACCTTGGTACCTGAGAGAACAATAAGGGTAAGGAGCTTTCCAATGCCTTACCCCAAAACACTCCCTGTTCCCAGTACAGACAGTCTTCAAACACATCATGTTATCTATACATCAAGCAAATCCTAAAATAACCCTTCAAGACACTTTTATGAAGCAAGTCCAGAGAGAGCTGCAAACTAGCTGCCTAGAAACACCCGATCGAGCAACAAAGGCGAGACTGAAATTAGTTTATTCTCGCCCAGTCAGAGTTATTGAGACCCAGTGTGGCTGGCATGGTGCTGCACACCTTTAATCCCAGCACTCAGGCGGCAGAGACACGTGGGTCTCTATGAATTTGAGGCTAGCCTGGTCGACATAACGAGACCCTGTCTCAAAAGATAATTAAATAAACCCAGTGTATATTAGGCATAGAGTATTGTAAGGCAAAAAATAAATATATCATGGGCCACCTTCCCTGACCCCAAGTTTCTATCCCTAGGGACAGTCGCCTTCCTCACTGCTTCAGAGAGGCAGAGGGAAAAAAATCCTCTTACAGGTTACACCAGCCCCAACGCCTTGACTGTCTCCTATTCCCAAAGCAATCGAGAGGCTCTCAGCCTTGGCTACCCATAATCCTCTGGGGAGCTTTTCATTTCTTAAGATTTATTTATTTTTATCTTATGTGCATTTGTGAATACCTGAATGTATGTGTGTGTACTCTCTCTGTGCCCAGTTCCTGCAGAGGCTCTAAGGGGGAACCCGATTCCTTGGAACTAGAGTTACAGGCAGTTGTGAGGCTCTGAACCCAGTTGTGGAACTGAACCCAGGTCTGAAGTAAGTGCTCTTAACGGCTGAGGCATCTCTCTAATCCCGTTTATTTTATCTTTTAACTTGTGTGTGTATGAGAGAGAGAGACAGAGACAGAGAGAGACAGACAGACAGACAGAAACAGAGAGAGCATGAATACTGGAAATTACAGCTAGTTTTGAGTTGCCTGTTGTGGCTGCTGGGAACCAAACTCAGGTCCTCTGTAGGAGCAGTACCCACTGAGTCATCTTTCCTGCCGTCACTAGGGAGCTTCTGACACTACAGTTGCTGGCTGCTCTGTAGACCACTATAATTAGTCTCTCAGGGAAGGTGCTGATATTTACTAAAGCTTCCTGGATTCTACCAATCTGTGCCCAGCACTTAAGAACCAATGACTTAATACAAGAACCTGGATCTCAAGTTACCCCCAGTGAGTTCAACAGCAGACCACAGTTTCATAGGGAACACATACGTAGGAAAACCCACAAGTCAAAACTACAAATGGAATAAGAAACTAAGTGGTCCTGGAGCTCAGGGAGAAAGGCTACTTGCAGCTGCAATAATCCCCAATCCATCCCTTGTCCTTATCTCACAGGTCAGGTGAAAACTGAAGTGAGGAGACACCGGTAAACCACAGAGCTACCTTGTGAAAAGGTTAAGCTGGATGTCTTCCAAAATCTCCTGAAGTTTGGCCTCAGCTTCTTTTTCAGCAATTGTCAACTTCTCTCCAGTATCTCGTCTGACAGCTACAAACTGACAGTTCTTCATATCACGTGGCCCCACCTCAAGTCTGATTGGAACTCCCTATAAAACAGAACAGGCAGTTAAAATTGTGCATGTGTCTCTCAAGTTGAATATAGACTATTTCATGGCTTTACCTACTGCAAATCATCTAACAGTCAAAAAGCAATCATAACCAAATAAGAAAAGGGCAGGTGACATTCCTGACACACTACAAAACTTATTTCAGTATAGAAGGAAAGTGTCTACTGCCTCTGTTGTCAGAACTAAGCAATCTCTTGATAGAGGACCATGTGAATATGGGCATTCCCATTTCCTCACAAACGGCACGTGGTACATGGAGGAACACAGAGGCAGCTTGAAACCAAAGATAACCCCCCAAGGCACTGAGGGGGTTAGCACACTGGTACACCCCACACTCGTTCCTGGTAAACGTGTGTAGATGTATCCAACCTTCTTATTAAATAATAAACACAGAACCAATGCAAAGAAGAAAGCCAAGAGGTCAGAGCTAAGAGCTAAAACCTTACCCTTCCTCCTGCGGTGGTCCTACCTCTCCGAACCAGAGCTACCCCTGTGTTAAAGTCTTTATATAGAGTTCCTGTCCTGCCTTCTCATTGGTTGTAAACCCAACCACATGACCGCCTCCTCACAGCCTGTCTGTATAGGCCTCCAGGTTTTCCATGATTGGTATTAAGATTAAAGGCATGTGTATCCAATAATGGCTGTATCCCTGAACACACAGAGACTTACCCAGCTCTGCCTACCAAGTGCTGGAATTACAAGCGTACGCTACCACTGCCCTGCTTTCCTATGGCTTGCTAATAGCTCTGACCCCCGGGCAACTTTATTTATTAACATACAAATAATATTTTAATACAAATAAAATATCACCATAAACGTGTGCTTTGGCTAGGGTGCCTTGGCTCTCGATGGAACTCCAGCATGCACGAGAATCACCTGCAGGGCTGGTTAAAGCACTCCTGCCAGGCTTCACCAGTTTCTTGTTACTGGAAGTTAGAGGATAGGCTGAAATCCATATTTGAAGGAGTTACTACAGGCTGCACAGACTGTTGGCATTAGACAAAGTCTGAGAACCACCATGCTCTCAGGTTTCCATGAGGGAACTTAAGAATTGGCTATATGCAAGTATAAGACTCCTGCATATTCAAGTCTTGTGTATTTCCATCTCTGAGGGGACCAAAGCCTTCAAGGTCCAGGGAGACCTTGCATTTGTAGGGTCTGGAACCCTATCTGAAAAATAGTAGGTCTTAAATTTTAGTGAAAGATCCTTTAAAACAGTGATTCTCAACCTTCCTAATGCTACGATCCTTTAATACAGTTCCTCACGTTGTGGTCACCCTCATCCACAAAACTATTTCATTGCCTCTTCATAACTGTATTTTTGCTACCAATATCTGATATGCAGGATAAATGATATGCAACCCCTGAGAGAGGAGGTTCGCTCTACCCCCAAAGGGGTCACCGCTCACAGGTTGAGAACCACTGCTTTAAAACCAATTTAGGGCTCTGACACTTGAGCCAGGTGCTTCTAAATACAGCATGGCTGCTGCATAGTACTCACATCAAAGACAAAGGGAAACAAGTGAAGGCCAGCAGGCCCACTGGACCCTCACTGAACAGGTTCCCAGGGATAGAGCCCTATCTTTGGGGGAAGGAAGTAAAGAGGGGAGGGAAGTGGAGGATTCAGAAATTGATGGCATTTAAATCATTTTGGTTCAGCTAACAGCAACAGTTTCACACATGAACTGGCTTAGAGAAGCAGCTGCTGGTATCCCCAGCTATTCCTAGGTGAATGAAAGGCTGCAGCTAAAGACAAATCACGGAGGACAGGCTGACTGTCTTTAAGGTCATCCCTGAAGGTAGGGAGCACAAAAAAAACAGGGTCAGCAGCTAGGCTGATCCTTAGCACAGGTTTACCATAGGAGATATTTTTAAAATGAGATGATAAATGTCAGTGGCTTTGTAATTCGAGATGGTTAATTCTGAATAACCCCAACACATCAAGCATCCATTCTTAAGTTCTACTACTCCTCCTAATCCCTAGACTTAATATTCTCTATCATAGTTTAAAGCAAATGGTAAATGGTAAAAGTTTGAAAAGTAGAATAAAGGGCATACACTACCTAATAATGAAGCTGTGCAGGAAATGAAAATACACCAAAAACATTAAACCAGAGTTTAGACAGGCTTTGTATGCACAGAGTTAGAAACAACAGCAAAGGGATATATAGCCATATGGACCAGACTGCAGATGGAGGGAACCTGTGAAGAGTCCATCATCACCCAAACCTCCCTATGCCAGTGACTGAACTCCAGATACAAGCACTGTAACATACCCACCAAATGAGGCTTATATGTTATATAAACAAACACTTCAAGATCATTTTTAGTCTAACATAATAAAAACTGGCTTCCATAAAACTTTTAGGGAGACAAGGCCTAGTACCGGAAATCAAAGGCAGGACCAAGCACATGCCAAGTGTTCTCCCACCAAGCTACTCACTCCTGAAACACCACAGAAATTAGTTTATCAAGCACACACTCTAGAAACCCTGTTATACAGTATGACCTATACTGGTGTTCAGAACACACAACTATAAATGTGGGGAGGTAATAAAAACGCTTAAGTTGCAGAAATCCAGATCTCCCCAGTGCAGGACCCCAGCGTACCTTCAGCTCCCAGTGATTGAACTTCCAGCCTGGAGAGTAGTTGTCTCGTAGATCAACTCGGACTCGAATGTTAGCTCCATGTAGCCGCCTTCGATACTCATTGCATTTTGCCATCAGTGCCTCTCTGTCTTCTTCAGAGAGGGCGTTTGTGATTCCACATGGGATGACCACCACCTAGAGTCCAGCCAAAGACACACCACATACACATAATGACATCTACAATAACGAATCAGCTAGATCCTACAGAAACGAACGTTACGGAAGTTAAAACATGCCACTGACACAGTCTTAAATATACATAATATCACTACAATTAAAAACATGGTGCTGGAGAGATGGCTCAGTGGTTGAGAACACTTACTGCTCTTGCAGGACCCAGGTTCGGTTCCCAGGACCCAGCTAGTGACTCACAATCATCTGTAAGTAACTCCAGGAAGTCCAACTCCTTTTCTAACCTTTGAGTGCTCCAACACACATGTGAAGCACAGACATACACTTAGACATACACACACACACACACAGAACCTTTAAACAAAACAAAATAAAATAATCTACAACATGAAGCACCCTAAAAATTTCAAATCTTACTACTGACAAAAATTCTTAAAATTTGCTGTTGGGCCACTATATTAAAAACAAAGTACTACTAACAAAAACCATTAAATATTTAGGATGATCCAACATCAAAGGGCCTTAAAAATTCCAACTGTACATAATAATGTCTTGAAATACTACATTTTGCATTGCTTTAAAAGCCCTTTTTCTACAAAGAATCTCAGGGGCTACACAAAAACCTGCAGTGTTGTAGCGATGTGATCTTGAGCTGCATGTGAATTTCACATTTGCAACTCAACTGCAGGAGCGCACACAGTATAAGACAGCCATTTACCCCTCACTCCCATCCTCTTCTATCACCCTTATTCTGAGCCTGTGGTCTACCAGGCCCCCTCTTTGTTTCCCAGTGTGTCTCTCCTTCAGGGTAGCCGCTTTTTGTTCTTTATGTCTGTCTGTGACTGACTGCTGAGGTCACATCACCTGGCTGTTTCTACATCTCTAGTGGCATCTGAGCACTGGAATCTCCTCCCTTTCCTTTCTATCACCTTTGGGAAGACCATAGTTCTTCATCTCTCTGTCCACTACATCTCCAAACTTCCACTTTCCTCTGAAGACATGGTCTCCCATCTCTCCAAATATAACTTGGGAAAAGTCAGCAAAACTGACCTAAGAGTCTTAGGAGCCAGGTGGTGGTGGTACATGTCTTTAACCTCAGCACTCGGGAAGCAGACGCTGGCAGATCTCTGAGTTCGAGGCTAGCTAGATCTACAGAGCAAGTTCCAGGATTGCCAGGGCTACACAGAGAAACCCTGTCTCGAACCCCGCCCTCCCCCCAAAAAAGTTTAGGTGTTTAAGTCTGCATGAAGAGAACAAGCAAGGATGTGTTGTCCTGTAACTTGCTGGGTCTCTCTGTCTCTGAGACAGAATCTCACTATGTAGCCCTGACAGGCCTATTCTTTCTCTAAACTCTGTATATAGACAATGTTGGCCTGGAACTCAGAGATTGGTCGCCCCTACCTCCAATGTACTAGAATTAAGGATGTGTACCACGACATCCAGCATTTGGTTTAATTGTGTGTGTGTGTGTGTGTGTGTGTGTGTGTGTGTGTGTGTGTGTGTGTATCCAGTGTGGCTAAAGGCACTGGACTCTGTCTTACTCAGGGTTTTTATTGCTATGAAGAGACACCATGACCACAGCAACTCTTATAAAGGAAAGCATTTAATTGGGGTGGCTCACTTACAGTTCAAAGGCTTAATACATTATCACCATGGTGGGAAGCAAGACAGCACTCAGGCCGACATGGTGCTGGAGCTGAGAGGCCTTTCATGGTGATTCAAAGGCAGCAGGAAGTGAACTAAGACAGTGGGTGTGGCTTGAACATATATGAGACCTCAAAGCCCACCTCCAAGGTGACACACTTCCTTCACTAAGGCCATACCTCTTAATAGTGCCACTCCCTTTATTAGCCATTTTCTTTCAGACCACCACAGACGCTCCCTGGAGCTGGCATTAGAGGAGGTTGTAAACTGCCACACATGGTCACTGAGAACTGCACCTCAGTCCTCTGTAAGAGCAGTGGTATGCTATTTTACCCGCCAAGACATCTCTCCAGCCCCAGCTCTTTTAGCCATGACCACAGACAGCTAGTGTGAGCTGCTTCCCAGTCTTGCTTGGAGGTTTGATTTAACCTTTTCAGGGCTACAGTTTATCACTAACACAATCCTCAGTCTGTTTTCCAGTAACTAAATCTTACCACAAATCAATCGGTGTAATTTCTAATCTGTCTCCAACATGTACTAATTAGTTAATTATCACTTACCAACACTAAATGCATTTCATTTAACCTACTATATTTTATTTAAACAATTCTAAATAATTTCAAAAACTTATTTCTAAAGAAATTTTAGGGCTAGAAAGATGGCTCCACAGTTAAGAACATCCACGTAGTGGTTCACAATCATCTCTAATTCCAATTCCGTGGGATTCAATGCCCTCTTCTGACCTTGTTTGGAACCAAGCATGCACATGGTCCACAGACATACAGGCAGACAAAACATAAACTCAAAATAAAATTAGCAAACTTAAGAAAAAAATTAAAATAAGATTTCAACCAAGGAATTTTTAAAATTCTTGAGATAATAAATAATACAAACATACATATCTTTACACAATATAATGGTCTAGGCTGTATTTGCTATTGTTTCTGTACCCTTTCAAAGATCCTTTGTAAACATGGTCTATACTCTCACAAAAGGAATGATAAAGAGAAATTCTCCTTACCTGAACAGAGGCTACCCGGGGTGGCAACACTAAGCCCATATTGTCCCCATGAACCATGACCATCACACCGATAGTCCGGGTTGTCAGGCCCCAGGAGCACTGGAACGCAAACTGCTTCTCTCCTGGTGCCTTTGGATCCTCAAAAACTATTTCACACATTTTGGAAAAATTCTGACCTAAATGGTGTGACGTTGCTCCCTAAAGGAAGGAGAGAAACACAAGCTTTAATTTTAAACTATTATTCCTTTGAAAATAATGACGACAAGATCACATACTTTAGAAAACCACCACATCTACTGTTTTATCTCCTTTTCTGGCATTAATGCTTAAGATACCAATATGATTGACATGACAAGAGAGAAGGATGGTTAAAAAAAAGTACCAGTTTTGCTCTGGGCAGCCCCTTCCACAGGAATAACTCCGTATGTAAGGCTTTACCTGAGCTCGTGCCTGGGGATTCAGGACGAAACCCACCTTCACTGCTGTGGAGACGCAGACCAGGCCTAGAAAGCACATGGTGCCCTCCACCACTGTTCTCGTCTTCTCCCTCTTCCCCTTTCTTTTGGGAAGGGTCGCATACAGCCCATGTGGCCCTAGAACTCACTATGGAGTTGACAGTAGCCCGGAATACCTGATCCTCTTGCCTCTACTTCCAGGGCATTATAGGCGTGTACCATGACTCAATCCAGTTTAATGGAGTATTGATCATCCATATATCAATAAAAATTGGTGATCAATGGCTCTATGCGTGCTAGACAAGCACTGTACTTCCCCAGTAATTAAATCAACATGAGGCAACACACACACTTTTTGTAATGTTTAAATCATGTTAAACTTATCTCAAGAATCCATCATTTCTTTCTGATAAAAACTTTCAAAATCTTTTGAGTATTTTAAAAATACACAGTGCATTACTACTGATAGTTACCCTCCTGCACAATAAAAGGCCAGATTGTTCTTTCCCTTAAAGACAGTGTCTTATTCTGTAGCTCACACTAGCCACATACTCAAGATCCTTGGAGCGCTGTGATCATAGGTTTCTCCCACCATCGTAGGCCACAGTGTAACATTCTGTTCCTATAGAACTAAAGTTTACTGCCTACTAACCAACTCATTTCTCCCTAACTTCTAAGGGACCACCATTCTGTTCTCACGTTATATATAATCACTTCCTTGGAGTTCACATACCATTAAGATCATGCAATCAATGCCTTGTTTATTATTTCACTTAACACAAACTTCTCCAATTTTATCTATGGTACTACAAATGACAGACTCCTTCCATGGCTATATTCCACTGTGGTATGTGCATTGTTTTTTACCAGGTGATGTCGCCACCACTTGACTGTAATGCTGCAATGAACAGAGAGCAGATGTCCCTTCGGTCGCTCACTGTCTCCATCTGGATCCACCTCGAGGAAAGGCACACTAGAGTGCACACTAGTGATTTATTGTTCAGAACCTCAATGCTGCTCTCTGTGCTGGCTGTCAGGTACTAACAGAGCAGCACACACTGCAGCCACGCCGTGGGCTGTGCGTCCAGCTGCCACGTAGCACAGCACTTCCATACCTGGATGGCCCGTCCGCTGGCAGATATGAAGGCTTCGATTGTGGTCGTATAGTCTCCTCCTGCAAACTTCTCCTTTTCAGTCTTTCTTCCTCTCACAACGGGGATTGCCAAGAGCTCTTCATACACTCGAGCATATAGCTCAAGGATCTGCAAGACCTATGACAACATTTACGGCATGTTTACTCAGTATAGGCTTGTCAGTCTACACTATCTCAAACTGTTTGTGAAAAGGACTTCAAACAACAATAAAATTATGGAAAGGTTAAAGAAGTCAATGTGAGACTTAAGGAAGATGTTCAACAAAAAAGCACTGTGAGGCTAACATTTAAGTACAAATAAATTTAGAATGTCGGAGAAGAGTGCTTGAGAGATATAAAGTAATCAGAGTGATTAAAAAATGATTAATTTCAATCATGACTAATTTTCTATAAGTTAAAATCTAACTTTATCATACAAAAATTTTAAATAGTAAATTTACTAGTAAAATTTTAATAAGCAGTTTTTACAATCTGTTTACTCTTGGATTAACTTTCTATTTTCAAACAGGTATTACACAGCATAAGCCAAACAATAACAAACAGGCCTAGAGAGACACGGGCACAGTAGAGGACTGCTCCTACCTCCTCAGCTGCCTCCTCAAAGGTGGCAAAGGCGCTGTGCCCCTCCTGCCACAGGAACTCACGAGTGCGGAGGAAAGGCTGTGGGTGCTTGAACTCCCAGCGCTGTAGGATGCAAGGACAAAGCTAGTCAGTAGAGGAAAATCGCCGTTTTTATTAGCACCTTTACATGACCAATAATCAAAAATAAATATTGTGATCCAAAACACTTTGAAAACTACTTTCACACTCAAAAACAGCAAGCATGCTCTCGAGAGCAATGGACACATGCAATGGTGGCTGAGTAGCAAACAGCGCACATGCACCTACCACCACATTGCACCACTGGTTGAGCCTGATGGGCAGGTCTCTGTGGGACTGCACCCATTTCGCATATGCAGGATACATCACTGAAAGTCAAGAAAACAGACACTTAGGATTGGACTTCCTCCTTAAGGCCGACTAGAGTTAAATTTTCAATGTAATTAATATGAATTAAAGAATTAAAGTGTGTTTGCTCCAGTATCTGTGATGGCTCACTGAATGACATCATTACCTAGTCTATCAATCACAACCCTGAAGATAGACAAATCTATCTAACAGGATCATACTTTGTATGCTTCACTTATTTTCATGTAAGTATTGAGTGTTTCCATGTTCTATTTGGGCGAAGACTAGTATACTCTGTGTTCTATGTAAAATCATTTTCATTCTTCATCTCAAACGTTTAATTCTCTCCTTTGGCTTACATATATCATTACCAAATTTAAAAATGTCAATGTTACTCCTGAATTCAGCTATGTATCAGAATCCGAATTTGTTAGATTCACAGATTACCCATCCAATGAAGAACACACTTGCCAGGAAGTATGACTTGTCTACAATGTACAATCATTAAAACAAAACTAATTTGGTATGAGAAAAAAAACAACAAAACCAAAAAACAACTAGAGTTCTAATTTCAAAAGCGCAAACACAAAAACCCACTAGAAGTATCAGAGAATAAGCACGCTAACTGTGAAGCCAGGTAATCACTGTAGGACACAACCACGCCACACTCTCGGACCCTGGCAGCACACCCGATCACTAAGTATAATTCCAGGAAAATTATTTCATCAACTGATGGCTGTCTCTGCCTTCCCATGGCAGGAAAACTACACAACACAGCCACATGAAACCTCTCTGAAAACCCTAGGGAAGGTGAGCGTGGTGGTGCACACCTTTATCCCAGCACCTGGGAATCAGATCTCTGTGAGTTCAGGTTAGCCTGACCTAAATACCAGGTCCCAGGTCAGCTAGAGTTGGATGTGAGTGAAACCCTGTCTCAAAAAACAAACAAAAAACTCTACAGGAATATGAATCTAAATGAATATCATTTGCAATTTTATAATCAATCCCAAGAACAATCCAAAACAATTCCCTCTATAAAGTAGTAAATCTGAACAAAAATAGATGCTGTTCAAAAAAGAAAAACACCTTTCAGCCACAGCAGCTATCTTCCAGTAACTTGCCAAAATGATTCTCCAGGCTTTTTAGGAAACATGGCACTGTCCCTTTATCCACATACATATGAAGCCAGAGACTATTCTCTATGAATTTATGGCTTAGTGTATAAAAAATAAATAAAGGACCTAAAACAAAGTGTTTTTCTTTAAAAAGAAGAAAGATGGACACAGAGACTTCCATCCTACTGCTAAAGAACTCTGTAACTAAATGGCTTAACATAAAATCTACATAACTTAGACTTTTACTCTGCCTTCATCTTTCAGTAAGTTCTGTTTTCAGGAAGGAGTGTAAGCATGAGAAACAGCGAGACTCAACCCCGCCCTAACAGCTCAGCGAGCTTCTCCAGTGCTCCAGGCTGCTCTCACCTGTCTCACTGGTGGGTCGAATGGCAATTGGCTCTGCCAACTCTGTCTTACCAGATCTTGTCACCCAAGCAACCTGGTAAGATAGAAAGGATGGTGGACATGGTGTTAGTGGCGGTTTTGAAGAGCATAAGTATATGTCAACTTTCAGGTTTTCTCAGTGTCAACTAAAGAGTCCAAACTCTCGCTGCTGTCATCAAGAGGGAATATGACGAACTAAACTTGCCATAGAGTAGAAGAAACAGGACATTATAAAGAGGAGGAATAGCCCCAAATGTCTCTTGTTGGTTGTTAACCCTACTGAAGATATAATTCTAGTTTATAAGAGAAACCACAAAAAGAAAACCCCATCTTTTCCAGTGTACCTCAGGGGCAAAGTCATCGATGTGACTCTTCTCCTTCTCTAAGGCAGCCTGAGACACAAAGATGGGGAAGTAGCAGTTCTCAACTCCCAGTTTCTTGATCTCAGCATCAAAGAAGTCCTTAATGGATTCCCAAATGGAGTACGACCAGGGACGGAGGATATAGCAGCCACTCACATCGTAGTATTCAATCATCTCTGACTTTGTGATGACCTTTTAAAGAGAAAGACCTGTAAACTGAACCAGTATTCTAGTGCAAAGGCAAGAGCATGTGGAAATTAAAGTTCCTATCCGTAGAAACGGCAAACACTGTCATTTATTTATTTGTTTATCTTGGTTTGTCAAAATGGGGTGTCTGTGTAGCCCTGGCTGTCCTAGAACTCTGTAGACCAGGCTGACCTTGAACTCAGAGTCCCGCCTGTCTCTGCCTCCCAAATGCTGGAATTACAGGAATATGCCATCTTGCCTAGCTAGGAAACACCCTCCTTAATGTGCAGGAAAAACATACTTTCCTACATGCAGCAGCAACACACAACAGGACTCTAAAGTCTGCAGACTTCCCACTGAGCTACACCCTTAGCCTTCTTTTCCTTTTAGTTTTTATTTTATTTTGAGACAGTTTCACTATGTAGGCCAGCTAGCCTGGAACTCAAGTTCTCTTGCTTTCCTCTTCCAAGTGTTGGGGTTACATGAATGTGCCACCACACCTGACATGATAGCTATTATAATGGGCATCATGGGAGATGGCACAGGCACAGGTACACTGTCTACCCTGCACTGATCCCCAGACCCCTAAGCTGTCAAGTGTAACTGTGTGAGATGTGCACCTGTAATTTCAATGCTAGGGAAGGAGGGGGAGCGGAGACAAGAGGGCTTTTAGGGTGCACTGGCCGGCCAGCCTAGCCTAATTGGTGAGGCCAGGTCAAAGAGAGATCTTGTCTCAAAGGAGGAGAAAGACTTTTCTAAGGGTAACACCCATATGCTTTTATGCACATGTGCACATACACATACAAATGCACACGCTTGAACGAACACACATACACGCACGTGCACGTGCACGTGAGGAAGGGGGAGAAATCACATTGTTAGGCCTACCTTTCTCCCTAGACTTTAGAATCTGAACATAAAGCCAACCTTGAGAATATTAACATAAAAGCCCACTGAAAGCATACTCACTTGCGAGTACCATTCGGCAAGATTTTCTTCTTTTTTTGCTTCAAGACCCAATCTGCAGACATGCAAAAGGAAAAATGAATCCTTCATTTGGCACCTGCATTAGTTTGTGTCTTAGTCTGCTTTCTATACTGGAGAACAAGCCATCTAGAGAACAGAAGCTTACTTGGCTCCTGGTGCAGGCCTCGGTCTTGTGGGTGGAGAGGGCCCTCTAAGGGCATAACTTGTGCTGGGTGTGACACAGCAAGGTACTAGGAAGCTGCTAGTTTGTGGACTCTTCCTTTGTTTTAATTAACACCATCACTGGACCCCATTTCCTCAACCTCGGCTTATCTTAATTACTGCTGCAAAGGCTCCACCTTTACATCCTATTCTCTACCAACTGGGCACTAAGTTCCCAGCATACATACCATGGAATACATTCAAACCGCAGCAGGCTGAACTGAAAGTAAGAACGTAAGCTCAACAGGGGAGTTCTTCACTTTCAGTCATTTGTATATTTACTTCTTTTTCTTTTTTTTAAAGATTTATTTATTTATTTTGTATACAGCATGTATGACCAGAAGAGGGCACCAGATCTCATTACAGATGGTTATGAGCCACCATGTGGTTGCTGGGAGTTGAACTCAGGACCTCTGGAAGAGCAGTCAGTGCTCTTAACCTCTGAGCCATCTCTCCAGCCCTTTACTTCTTTTTCTATTCATTTCCACAATAATGCTTTTAATCTAGAAAGCAATTCAGTCTTTTTTTTTTCGTCAGAGCTGAGTACCAAACCCAGGGCCTTGCGCTTGCTAGGCAAGCGCTCTCCCACTGAGCTGAATCCCCAACCCCCAGTCTTTGTTTTTTAACACAGGGAGGTTTTCTCTATTTAGCCCCTGCTTAGCTATAACTTGATATATAGATCAAACTGGCCCATGCTTGGACAGTTTTCTTGCCTCTGCCTCTGATGTACTGAGATCATGGGCATCATCACACCTGCCCAGCATCAAAACAGCTTCGCAAAAGTTGGTCAGATGTTGTCCATGAAAACTGCCAAGGTCAAATCTGTTTAGAACTATGATTTTTAAAGTAGACATTTATTTATTATAAAATTCTTTTTCAATTAAAATATATTCGGCAAAAACAAAGTCTATTCACATATATTCTCTACTAAAAAAGCTTTTGTCAATCTCAACACAGGTGATATTAACAACTAAAAAGATCAGTGTTGCCAAACAGTGGAGGCAGAGGCAGGCAGATCTTTGTGAGTTCGAGGCTAGCCTGGTCTACACAGTGAGTTCCAGGACAGCCAGGACTGTTTCACAGAGTAAACCCTATCTCAAGGGGGGGGGGGGGGGGGGGGGGAGAAACACACACAAAAAAAGATCAGTGTCTCACCAAAGGCAAAACATAAAAAGTAATAAAAACAGCAGCTACCGACCATACAGATAAATGAATATTCACATAAGTGTATATACACCTATATTTCATACTAAATAGAAGATGTAGAGATGGAAGTTTGTATAAACAACATTTAAATTAAACAAACAAACGCAACAAAACCCAACTAATCTAATCCAACGCTGGAACTGGGAATTTGGTAGGACACTTGCTGGAAGTGAAGCCCCTTTTGTTCAGTCCTCGATTCCCCCTCCCCTGCTCAACCTCTACTCTGCAACACTTCTTTCCTCGAAGTCTCACCATTGGCCATGGGGTGTGCACACCTATAACCTCAAAAGGAAGGCTGAGGCAGAAAGACCGAGTTCAAGGCAGGCCTGAGCTACACAGGAAGACTCGGTCTCCCACCAAGAAACAAAATGACAGAAAGATCTCTCTGCCTATTAACTGTGTTCTGTAAGAAGCATGCGTTTTCCCGTTTGCAAGCAAGGCTTTATGGTCTTAGATTTATAATGCATTTACAGTTTCTCTCTTTTCTCTATGTGAAACTGAGGGCTACACATGGGTGGTCAGAAGGTGAAGGGAATAGAGAGGCTCTAACCTCTTGTCTACTGTTCTATACATTTACCAAATGCTAAGTCCATACATAAAACCAGGAGGAGCTTCTGCTGTATTCTCTAAGGAGATAGTACATGAACATGAGGGGCAGTTAAACTTCATATTCAGCTGAAGAAATCTAAAAATCAAACTACCTCAGTAATAGCATTTCCTTCTAGGACGCCATGACAGGAAGCCCGTCACAGTCTTTTTAGCCTGTACTTCTGGAAGGTGAGTTGCACTGTTCACACAGACAGGGACAGACTGAAGAGGACATACTTTCTACTGTCTGGTCCTTAAACCAGCTGCTTTATATTTAAACTACCACCTTCAAAACCCTATTGGGAACAAAATTCTTACTTACTCCTTATGACAAACTTTCATTTGAAAGAGGACAACCCACAAAGCAATGTGTATTTAAGTTTAGTGCCCTCACGGAGTACATCTCGGGTCACAACTGCTTCCTACTTCAGAGCTTTCTGCACGCAGCACTGTCTGTCTAGACTCCAAAGGCTGAGCACCCACCCCATAGGCTCAAATTGTGAATGTTCGATTCTCAGTTGGTGAACTGTTTGGGAAGGATCAGGAGGTGTGGCTTTGTTGGAGGGGGTGTGTCCCTGGAGTTGGGCTTTGGGATTTCAAAAGCCCATGCAGGCCCAGTCTCATTCTGCCTACAGATCAGATGTGAGCTCTCAGCTCCTGCTCAATGCCATGCCTGCCTGCCTGCTACCATGCTCCCTGCCAAGGTGGTCACAGACTCTCCTTCCTTCTGTAAGCTGCCTTGGTTGTGGTGTCTCGTCACAGCAACAGAACAATGAGATAGATACTTGACCTGTGACAGTGGTGACAACTCATCTCCGTGGTGGAGGAAACACAACACGCGGGAAAGTACAGGGACTTCTGAAAGCGAACAGATGATGTGCTACCTGTATTAACTTAACAGATGTTATCTACTGACACCAGAGTATGAGCACCCTGCCTTGATGATAATAAACCAAGACCTGCTTATTTTAAAGACAGACTCTTGGGAACTGAATTCATGCAGAAATGGTTAGTACCTGGTCTGTTTCTTCGGTCCCTGCCCTTCTCCCGCTCCACTCGATGACAGCCCACTGCCCTGGCTTTTGGAAGACTCTTTCCCTTGGCCATCATTTTGTTTCTGAGGCTTATTCTGCTTTTCAGATTTATTTTCTTTTTCTTTCTTCTTCTTATCTTTGTCTTCAGACCCAGTAGCAGACACAGGCTTATACTCAATTCCTGTCAGTGACTTGTACTGTGCTTTCAGTTGAAGGAGTTCTTGTACAGCTGAATCTATTTGATCCTTCAGTGTAACAAAGGAGGACAGAGAAGACAACATGCAGTGAAAATTACTGTCCTGGCATATGTTAACAAATACACACCCAGATTTACGAGGCTTACAACAATTAATTAAGGGCAATAGATATAGACACAAAATGCTAAAATATACTAAGAATATAAAGAATATAAAAGGGACAAAACTAGCCTACAGTACTAGAAATAGGTGATCTACGCAGAGCACTGTCTTGTCCCTAGCTACACATGGCTATGTAAATTAATAGAAAGTAGGACCACACAAAGCCAACCCACACTGACCTTAGAGGCTTTTTCCGCTTTGAGTTTCCGGACTACGTCTCCTTGACAAGCCACTCTGTCAAAGAGCACTTTAGCTTCTGGTGTCTCCAGACCAGCAGGCTCAGAACTGCTGACAGAACTTGAATGTGACTTCTGAGATGCTGGGGGCTGACCAGGGACATACTCCTTCCCAGTTTTTTCTTTATACTCAGCTTTCAGGGACAATAAGCATTCTACAGCTTCATTTACTTTAGCCTGAAAATAAAGAGGAAGAGAAGTATTTCACATCTACAAATATTTCAATGTCATTTCAAAGTCTTTAGTCATTATCAAAGTATACTTAGCCATTTACATCCAGAAATCCAAGTATTCAAAGACCAAAAATATTTCAAAACAAAAAAAATGTATCATAAAAAATTGGGCAAGGAAAGAAGAAACTGGACTAATAATTTCTTTCTAAAAGCGTTTCAAAGACTCAGTTGAATAAAATATACTTTCTATATTAAAAGATGCATGTGGCAAAACACTGCTCTATTCTGAAAATATACCAATGTTTCATTATTTCCTAAACAGGACAACTATTTACGTCATATTCGGTACTGTAAGTAATCCCAAGAGGATTCTAAGCACACAAATACACAGAAGGAAATGAACAGACAATATGGAAGTACCACACTACTTTATATAAGGGATTGTGCACCCTTTCATTTTGTTATCTGATCGAGTTCTGAAACCTGTCTCCACTGACCACTTCAAAGAATAAAAAGAAGTGACAAAGTATGTTGAAGTCTTAAGTTACATGCATACCTGCATATTTTAATATTTGATAATTCAACATAAACAGAAAGGATGACACCCTCAGCAAGGAGACACCTGATACTCTACCACAGAAGATAGCAGTACAGGGAAAGGACTCAAGCTGGATGCCTGACCTCAAAATGCACCACGAATCAACAACTGATTGAGAAACTTAGTGAAGAGAGAGTGCCTCACGGATACATCACATCACTGCATAGGGTAACAGAGTCAATGCAACAGGAGTGAGGGAGTACACCCAAGACAAGCTCACAGCCATGCAGGAGCAGCACTAGACTAGCTCACAGCCATGCAGGAGCAGCACTAGAGCAACCTCAAGGAACCTGCATCCAGGAGATAACAATTCACATCTTCTTGAGTTTTTGTTTTTCTGCCTGTAGACTTTGCAGTCTCTCATCCCAAGAACAACAAGGAGGGAGTAAATGCAAAAGGATAATCTAGGTGTGTTGGTAGATGTTCATAATTCCAGACTAGGGAAACTGAGGCACAAGATCCTGAGTTCAAGGCCAGCCTGGGCTACACAGTGTAACCTTGATTCAGGAAAAAGAGGGTTGGGGAGTGAACAAAGAAATTAGAGAAGGCTGTCTATATTCCCAACCTGACTCTTGTTGCTATTACTTTAGAATTAAGAGCTTTTTCCCAATAGACTTTCTTCTTAATAAAAAGGTCACAGTTAAATGAAAAGTGAAAGAGAAAGGGAACAAGAATTCAGGGAGAGGGACAGAAGAAATCAGAGGAGAGGGCAGAATCAGCTAAAAGAATGAAAATGTGGAGAAAGCAAGGGATACCCTTGGAAATATGTCTACAAAATACTTTTTGAAATAAGTTCCAATGACCTGACTTAGACCCAGGAGAGAACTGACTCCTACAGTTGTTCCTGACTTACACATATGCCCTACATTCACACACACACACATACACACACACACACACACACACACACACACACACACACACACACACACATTTAAACATTCACTTGAGTTTGAAGTCAAATGATAGTTACATAAGGAAAAATTCCTTGTTTGACAACATAAATTTGAAGAAATATTATAGAAAATTAAGCTAAACAATCTATTACATTACTGAATACTCTATTCTACCAAGATTACATGTATAATACATACTTCTAAAATAAGAGCAAAACTCTACCAATCACTACACAAATTTCCCTGATGACTTAGAAAGTACCTAAGGTTCTTGAGGGACATTAGAATTATTAACAAAGAAATATATCATTTCAATGCATATTTACTCTATGCCAGATGCCATACTAAGTGTTTCATAAGGACTGTCTTGCAACACATATCAGAAACTAAGTGCTTGACCCACAGTGACATGGGAAGAGGTAGAGAGAAACCATATCCTGTGATCTTGACTAGTCTCCATAGCATCACAAGTGCACGGAACAATGACCTGAGTGTATGTGAGGGGCTCGCTAGCCAGACAGTCCAGCCAAAATAGTGAGCTCCAGCTTCAGTGGGACCCTATCTCAAATAATGAGGTCGACACAGACAGAAGAGGCCTCAAGTCAACATCTGGCAAGCACACACCTTCACACACATGCACACCATACATGAACACACATACTTCCTATCACTTGAGTGTGTCTCTGGCAGTACATAAGGTACAACTAAAGGGTGAGAAAAGTAAACTTTTGAATTGCTTTGGGGTTAAAAAGAGTTTGCTAAGTGAAACCGTATGATGGACTTACTTCTTGGAACAATATACAACACCCAGAGCTAACAGATGCTAAATTCTTAATGGACAAAGGCTGTTTTGAGCTTATGAAATATGGATTACACACATAAAATTTTACATAGTTATCAATATGGACTAATAATGATGTAAACAATCCACACAAAATTTCTTAGTTTTCAGACTGAATCTGAGGAATGCAAAACTAAACCTAAAATTGTAATTTAAGACTGGGAGGTGAAGAGAATGGAGAAAAATAGAAGTGCTCATCTGGTCTCATTTAGAATGCAAATACATGAAAAGCTATTTCTGCAGCAGCCACTAGATGGGAGCATTTCAACATGGAGAATGGAGGGAACATCAAAAAGAAAAATCTAGTTCCCTTAGCTATTTAAATGCTAAGAGAACTTTTTAAAATAGCTAGGACACGTCAAATTTTCTCTCTAAAAAAATTCACCTTTTCTCCTTAGCATATGCAATATTTATACACAACAGTAATAAACAACTCCCCAGAGCAGTTTGCACTTGGAGGGTAGGAGGAAATGGGAATCAGAACCAGTGATGTTTCCAGCTGAAGGGAATGCTGAAGCTTGTGGTCCATGTTTAGAAGATATTGAGACTAACAAAAGATCACAGGATTTTAAAAAACAGTATCTTCTAATTAGAAATCTGTGCTTAGTTGAACTACCAAAGCCTGTAAGAAATAGCTCCAGAGCAGTCATGACTTCACCAGCTGGTACCAGCTGGAACAGCAGTGCAGAGAGCCCAGAATTAGTTTGTAAAAGCTATCAGCAATGTAAGTCTTCAATACCCTCTGCTCTAGGGTAGGGAACAGGCTCTGTGAGTCTAAATTTCAACTACCCAACTCCACATCTACAGCATAGAACAGACACAGACAACACAGACGACCCAGTATGGCAGGCGGTGTTCCAACACTTCATAGTTTGCTAAACTGGGCTGTAGAATCTAAAGTTTAGTGCTTCATAAAGCCTTTGCCATGTTATGGCTGCTGTATTAAAAAAAATCATTCAGACACTAAATACATAAGGAGTAAGTGTAATTTTTCTCAATTTTAAAAAGAGCCATCTGTGCTCATACTGGACCTGGAAGGATCAGGCATAGCCTCAACATACAGAATGATGGAGTGTGTGGACTTGTACCTGCCTCTGAAACTGCCCTTCAGTTCATGTTCATCCATCCACTGGACCCCATATCCCACCTATCCCACATTTCCTTTCCATCCATCCTTCCCCTCTCTGTTCCCCAAACTATGTCTTCGTCCCTCGGCTCTTCTTGCAACCACATCACTGGTGCCAAGGATCACACATCCACTCAGGCTGATAAGGTCTCACAGCCAATTTTAATGGCCAGTTTAAAAACCTATACTATTTTCAGGGCTATTCGAAAGATGGGTGAGTCAACGTGATTCTACTCTGTGATTGGCTAAGGCTGCTGATGGCATGTCTCATAGGACTTCTGACCAGAAGAAATCAGGAATACTTGCCATATAAACAAAAAAAAAAAAAAAAAAAAAAAAAACCAAAGCCAGGCATGGTGGCTTTTTTTCAATACCTGGTCCAGCAGCACCAACACCACCTGAACAACTATTTGGACATGCATTATGAGGGTTACTCTTCATTGCCAACTAACTGGACTTAGAATCACCTAGGAGACACACCTTTGGATGTGTCTATACGGTGTTTGCAGAGGATTAACTGAAGGAAGTCCCCTGAGATGGGAAGCACCATTCACCGTTAGGGGCCCAGAATAAATTGAGAAGAGGGCAAGCCAGATCAGTGCCTGCATTCTCCTTTCTCTGTGTCCTAGTCCACCAAGGCGTGAATAAATTCCTGTCCCCACTTCTGTGAGACACTCTTGCCTCCATGCCTTACCCATGATGAACTACAGTACCTGAACTGTGAGTGACAATATAAACCTTCCCCCTTATATTGCCTGTTGGATTATTTGGTAAGAGATGAGAAATGTAACTAATAATACAAAAGACAGAGGGTATCTCTGCACACCCTGGACTTCCTGAAGCTTAAAGGAAGAGAGGCCACATGGTCCTTGTGTTTCAACAAGACTTCTAAAGCTTCTAATGCATGTAGGGCTAAGAACCGGAGTTCCACAGTCAAAATGCCCCTTTGTGAACTCTGCCATCTGTTCTATTACCTCAGGAATGTATGTGTGTGCTATGCTGGGGATCAATCCAAGCTTCACATCTACTAAACACAGACTCTCAACTGAGTGATACCTCTAGGTGTGGTGGCTTTAATCCCAGCACCCTGGAAGCAGAGGCAGGCAGTCTGTGAGTTCAAGACCAGCCTGACCTATATAATAAGTTCTAGGACAGCCAGGGCTACATAGAGACCTTGTTAAAAAAAAAAAAAAAAAAAAAAAAAAAGCCTACAAGGAATATTTTAAATATCTTTTATGAATTGTCTTCTCCTTCCTCATCACTCTTAACTACAAATACACTCATGTCACAAAGTTACAGTGAGTCTGTCTTGTTTCCAACGTCCCTCACCTCCATGAACTGAGGGATTTTTTTTCTTTAACATTTAAATTTCTTTTTCCTTTTAAAGATTTTCCTCTTAATTATGTGTATGTATGTAACTGTGTAGAGGTATGTATGTGCACATGAGAGCAGGTGCACACTGAGAGCAGAGAGGAAGTTGTGAACAGCCTGACGTGGGCACCGGAAGCCAGATTTGGATCATCTGTAAAAGCAGTGTGCAACCTTAACCACTGAGTCACCTCTCCAGTCTCAACTGTGAGTTTATTTTCTGTCGTGGCACACAGCAGGCAATAACTGTTCATTTACAGGGAGGCTGTGTTCAAATAGAACTCACAGGCTTGCTTACAATGTACTCTTGACTCCAACATACCGACCTTGGGAGCCTTTTCAGCTTTCAGCTTGCGCACCACTTCCCCTTGGGCAGCAACTTTATCGTAGAGAGATGCATTTTCCACAGTGCTAGATGGCGGCGTAGCAGAAGCACTCTGTGCTGCTGCAGTGGAGGGGTTCCCAGGTTTATACTCCTGCCCAGTTTTCTGTTTATATTCAGCTTTTAAAGCCAAAAGCTGTTTCACAGCTGCATCTATATCTTCCTTTGCTGCTTTCTTGGTTTTCAACTCACGAACCACCTCTCCCTGAACCGCCACTCTGTTGTAAAGGATGGAGGAATCCTCAGATGCAGCACAAGTATTACTCACAGCAGGCACTGGTCTTTCTTTAGAAGCAGAGCTTGTCTATGGATGCAGAAAACCAAGAGTAAAGTATTAATCCATGTCAAACAGTCTCACAAGCTTATATCAAAATTACTATTTCATCATATTTTGCAAAAACTTTTATTTCAATTCTTTCAAAAGCTCAGGTGAATCAGCTCACATCTAAAAACCTTATCCCCACAGAAATGGCAGCAGCAGACAAAGGAGAGGTAAACAGACAGTCACTGCAGCATTCTCATCATAGGAAAGCCCGAGGGAAGTAAGAGGACTCCACAGGAACCTGCCTCTTTCTCTTTAGAAGACCAAAAGTACAATGCATTCATTCAGGTCAAGAATAAATCACCACTGGGTTAGAAGATCTATTCTGATTTAAACTGGATAATAATTGCTATTTATTTATTAGTCGTGCTGGTCTAAGAACTAAATGTTAGAGTCTCTGGGTAGGTATTATTTGGTACTTTCTTGTACCACACAGCACCTGGTGGAGTAAACAGATTTACTGTCTAGTGTTAAATATTTATTCAGGTCAGGCAGTGGTGGTGCACACCTTTAATGTCAGCACTCAGGAGGCAGAGTCAGGTGGATTTCTGTGAGTTCAAGGCCAGCCTGGTTTACAGAGCTAGTTCCAAAACAGCCAGAGCCACACAAAGAAACCCTGTCTCAAATAAACAAAACAAATAAATAAAAATAAATCACCATTACCATACATACCAGAAATGTAACATAAAATAACTATGTATGTTGATATAAAGGTTAAGTATTTTCAACACATTTAGATGATGTGAAATAGATGAGAAAATAGAAATTAATCTGTAAAAAGTCATTCAGCATTATCATTAACATTTTTTAAAAGTTGAGATGTATCATTTATTTATTAGCAAAGAATTCATTGAGATACTTTGAGAGAATCAGATGTGGCAGCATACACTTAATGTAATCCTAGAACTTGGGAGCTGAAGCAAGAAACACACACACACACACACACACACACACACACACACACACACACACACCCTGCATCAGTAAGTCCTAGATCAGACTTCAATTTTGACAGTAACAGTCTCTTACTGGAGGCAAATACCTTCAAGGATCATCAAAAGGAAACCATTAAGACTACAGAAATCTCTTACTACAATACTGAGTACAAATAAATATCAGTCAACTGCATTTGAATGGTCAACTGCACTTCAACTTTTTTTTAGGGTTTGTGGTTTCAAAGCATATCCATACATTCTTTGAAATTCCTCCCACCTAGAAGTGCGTATCTGCTGCCCTGAATCTGGGCAGGCTTAGAACTATCTTCCCAATAGTACACAGCAGACTTGACTCTGTGAGACCTTCCAGGCTACAACCATAAAGGCAATGCCGCTTCTCCTTTCCCTACTGAACACACAGTTCTGATATTTGTTGTTTTGCTTCTTTTCTTACAGACCCTCACTTCTGGAGGTCTGAGCTGTTACCCTAAGTAGCCTCCCTACCATGACACTACCATGCAGGAGGCCATATCCACCACAGAGCCACCATCATGTGGTACCCAGGTGAAGGTATTACTCTGGATGTTCAACTTAGTTTAGCCTTTGATGGTCACAGCTATGATCTAAATGACATCAAGCAAGATATTCAGTGGTTTGTATTAAGCCTATACTCTTTAATATCAGTCCCATTACTTCCACTATGACAGACACTCAAAAGCTCTTACTATAACATTGGTATCTTTCAGAGAGAATAAGTAAGAGGATGGGTGGCACACGGGACCAGTGAGCTCTCAGAGTTTCTGCAGCCCCTTCAAAGAGGGCCTAGAAGGACACAGCTATTTCATTGTAATAGTATACTAAGGTGTAATCGGCCTTTTGGGATCTCATTGTCTTGATGAGTGTTCAGTTCAAGTTTTCAGAGGTGCTGAAGTAAGACATTAAAGAGATTTGCACGCTGGGTATGGTGGCACAGGCCTTTAATTCCAGCAGGTGACTCACACTGAGGTCAAGGCCAGCCTGATTTACAAAGCAAGTTCTAGGCCAACCAGACTGCATGGTGAGAACCTATCTCAAAATAAAACCAACAACTGCATTCCTCCAAACAACAACAACAAGGATTTACAAACTTCAGTAGGACACCTTTCTTTGAACAGCAAGCTTTGTCCTGGAATACAATTACTTTTCATAAATGGTATTTTTGAAACCTGGCATAATGACATATATCCCTGTAATCCCAGCACTCAGGAAGCTGAGGTAGGATTACAAAGTCAAGACAAGCATGAGCTACTTAGCTAGCAAGTTCAAGGCCAGCCTGGAATATACTGGGAGATTCTGGTCCCCTCACATCCCCCCAAAAACCAAAAGTTATTTATGTTAATATGCAACTGGGTTTTGTTATTTTAAGTGAATTAGCAGTTTTTAAAACCTTCCCAGTTCATCAATCTGGCATGGTCACTTACTCTTATAAACACTGCATTAGGAAGAAGAGGTAGAGGATGGCTAGTTTAAACCAACCTGGGCAACATGGCCAGATCCTGTCTCAAAGAAACTTAAATAAACAAATACTTTTAAATTTTAGTTTGGTAATACTGACAAATACAAAACTATGGGGGCTGGAGAGATGACTCAGCGGTCAAAACCACCGATTGCTCCTACAGAGGACTTGGGTTCAGTTCCCAGCACCAACATGGCCGCTAACAACCATCTGTAAGTTCCAGGGAATGATACCCTTTTCTGGTATCTGTGAGTACCAGACACACAGGTGATTTGGACATACATATAGGCAAAACAATCATACAAAAAAACTTAAATTAAAAAAAAAAATAAGCTACATAAACAAATCATTTTAAGTATCCCTGGGCTTGGGATACATAGCTATGGTGATATTTTATTTGTACTGAAATGTGATTTTACTTGTATGTTAATAAATAAAGTTGCCTGGGGGTCAGAGCTAATAGCAAGCCATAGCTGAAGCTGGGCAGTGGTGGTGCATGCCCTTAATCCCAGCTCTTGGGAGGCAGAGCTAGGCAGATCTCTGTGTGTTCAAGGATACAGCTAGCATGGAGACACACGCCTTTAATCTCAATACCAACATAGAAGATCTGGAGGTCTGTATAGAGAGGCAGTGACGAGGAGATCATGTGGTTGGGTTTACAACCAATGAGATGGCAGAACAGAAAGTCAATAAGAAGACAGACACACAGGAAGTAGTTCTTTTGCTGAGGAAGACAGCAGCGGCAGTGAAGGGTAAGGTTTTTAGCTCTTAGCTACTGCTCTGACCTCTTGGGCTTTCATTTTTGCATTGGCTCTGTGTTTCTTCTTTAATAAGACGGTTACTTCTTCTACACATAGCTCAGTGGCTGATCACTTACCTAGCATGATGAGGCTACAGAGAGAGTGGAAGGGGCAGGACAGGAGGAAGCCCAAAGTTTGAAATTGCTGGTATATAATCAGTGCACACAACAGTTATAAGGGTGCTGCCACTTAAACTGTTGTCTCTCTCTTTTGCCTTCTGGGTAAACTCAGAGGTTTTAGTCTGTTCAAATTAGCATAAAGTGTAAGACAGACATGCTCACTGTAAATAGTGCCAGGCTTTCCTCTCCTAATGAACTATTTCTTCTGTCTTTCCTGTCTCAGGTTATTTATTTACCCAGTCAACCAAAATAAATCTAGAAGTCCCTGGTTTTTCCTAATTCCACACCCTGAATCCACCTCCTACTTCTTACCCACCCCCCATCCTTCCCGAGCTCTTGCTGGATAAAGCCTGATCACACACCACCAATGACCTTATACCATCACACTATTGTCTTCAATGGATCCCCACCCATTTGCTAAGATCCATGGATCCCACCTGTATAGGATTATCCAAAGGTGTCAGCAAGTTCCCAGCAGCTCTATGGGATATTTTAAGTATCTAAGAGAAACTGAACAATATGCCTGACAAAACACTGTGCTACTAGCTCACAGCAGTTCAGTTTTAACACAAGTGTGCTACATTCCTTTTGATGAAACATCTCAGAAAACGCTCCCTTTGCACAGCTGCTGTGTTTAAAAAGCAAATATCACAAAAATCAACATGGACAGGAAGTAAGCACAGTGTGTGTAATCAGAATCAAAGGTTTAAGAAAAAAGAAAAGTACTATTGTTTTTTCACTTAGTATACCATTTTAAGAATAAATAATCAATATTTAAAATCTTTTCTTCAATTTATGTGTTTAATTTTTTCAAACAGCACTAATTAAGACATAAATATTTTACTGGCTTTTTGAACTTAAGTATGCAGAGACTTTTGAGAACTCATATGGCTGAGGGTGACACTCAAAATCCTGAGAGATTAAAGAACCATGAAAAGGGACATCTGACAAGCCTGGCCTATAAAAGACCCCCACCCTACTGCTCTCTATCTGTCACCATCTCCAAATCCACTCTGCATGAAGAGAACAAGACATGCATCTCAATCTTAAACTAGGCAGCTAGGTGGGTTTCCTCACTCCCAGAGATTATAAAGCAGAAAATATTCACATTCACCATCTAAAAGGCAAAGCTTTTCCTCCCATCCACACCACAGAAACTTCCTTTTCCTTTTCTCTTTTCAGAACCTTAATGGCAGGAGGGAGCTCTCTCTACAGGGTAGTGAGTGATGGAAAAGTACAAATAACAAGACTCCTGTTAAAAAAATAAAATAGAGCCGGGCGGTGGTGGCGCACGTCTTTAATCCCAGCACTCGGGAGGCAGAGGCAGGCGGATCTTTGTGAGTTCGAGGCCAGCCTGGTCTACAGAGTGAGTTCCAGGAAAGGTGCAAAGCTACACAGAGAAACCCTGTCTCGAAAAACCAAAAAAAAAAAAAAAAGAATAAAAGAAAGAGAGGGTGGGAAAAAAGATCTACTGCAGGGGGTGAGGGAGTCCCCCAGAAATGTTCTGTCAGTCTAGGCTGTCTTAGTTTTTTAGTATAGTACAATGACATTTTTAAAAAATTGTGTTCTCGCTGGGTGGTGGTGGCGTGTAGCGTGAATCTTAAAAGTTCTTATTAATAAAATCAAACCTGAGCCAGGTATAGAGTGAACTGGAAGATCAGAGAACTAGAACAAGCCACAGCTACCTCACCTTGCCGGATCCTCAGCTGGTCTTGTTTCCTCAGACTGGAGGCCTCTGAGTCCTCATCCAGAATGGGTATCAGCTGAACTGCTGCTAGAAGCCTGAAAGCTTAACCAGCCAAATGCTTAACCAGGCCAAATGCTTCTAGTTCCTGGTCCTCACGCCTTATATATCTTTCTGCCTTCTACCATCACTCCCTGGGTTTAAAGACTCACTTTCTGGGATTAAAGGCATGTGTCACCATGCCTGGCTGTATCCCTGAACACAGGGATTTCTGCCTAGCTCTGCCTCCCAAGTGCTGGGATTAAAGTCGTGTGCTACCACTGCCTATCCTCTATGTTTAATATTGTAGCTGTTCTGTCTGACCCCAGATAAGTTTATTAGGGTGCACAATATTTCGGGGAATACAATACCACCACAGTGGCGCACACTTTTACTCCCACCACTTGGGAGGCAGAGGCAGATGGATCTCTGTGAGTGTGAGGCCACACTGATTTACAGAGAGAGTTCCAGGACAGTCAGGGTTACACAAAGAAACCCTGTCTCAAAAAACAAAAACAAAACAAAACAAAAATCTTTCCAGAAAAGATAACAGAAACAAACAGCAAAGCACAGAGCAGCACTTGGTGTCCTCTTCAATCCCAGAATCTCAAAGGCAAGAAAAACCACCACCTCTTAAAAAGACATTTCTAAGCCTTGGCATATAAAATTTACAGGTTTCAGAGCCCTCTGTAGGAGTCAGCATTTACCTCCTTTCTTGAGGTTTCTACTTTGGTCTTTTCCTTTGATCCTGATGTTGGCATTTCCTTTGTGTGACCATCAGGTATATATATCAAGATACATGGGGCTTCTTTGCAACTATATGGGCTAAAAAGAAAACAGCCAAAAGTTTATTTGAACAAAATTATCTAAACAGCAATTAGAACTGAATTACTAGATAAAATCAATGATACATAGTTAATGCTTTTCAAATTATAGTGCATTCTTGTGGCAATGCCACTTACCTAAGAGTGGGCCTGATTTTTTTGGTCTCTCCTGTACTAATGTAAAAGAAGTCTAGTCTAAAGAGAGTAGCCTGAGCTGAGAATCTAACCTAAGTGTCCTGAACAATCTTCTTCCAGTATTTTTGTGGGGAGAGAAGGACACTGTTTTCAACATCTCGCTGCTTCCAGCACAAGATCTTTACCTGCTCGCATCTCATGGGAACTGCAAGATGTTTCACTTTAGAATTGAATAACTTATTAATGTCCAGTGTGCGTTGCTTACTAATTACTCAAGTCTGAAATATTAAGTATAGAAGATCAAATTAAACTGAGCAGGAACTGATCAGACACAGTGTTTAAATCAAGTTCAACTTTTAAATTATTCACTGTGAGAACTTCAAAGATTCTATTTAGAAGTTACATTTATTTACCTAAAAGACAGCTGGGGTAGAACGCTTGCTTGTGAGACTGTGGGCTCAATCCTTATCACCACCAAACTACAAAAAAGGCCACAATATTTACCTAACTGGTTCATACGGCTGGTCACATATGAAGAATCCTCTTCGCTGCAGTTGTATGATATCTCCTTTTTTCAAATCCTTAAGGCAGGGGTCCCCTAGCATTAGTTCTTCATGCTATGAAAATGATACAGAACCGAATGTACGTATTCAAAGCAGAGCACTAAGATAACTGTAAACTGTAAGGAGTGTTCCAACAGCTGGACTATGCTTGCTTAAAACAGAACTGGTTCATTCGGTAAAGCCTTTGCTTTGAGTAGGATCCCCATGACACGTATGAAAATGCTAGTGTGAGAAAGCACACTTAATTCCAGTGCTGAGTATTTTGATTGGTTGGCTTTGTTTTGTGACCTCTCACCATGAAGCCAAATCTAACCTGGAGCTAGCAATCTTCCTTCTTCGGCCCCAGGAATGCTAGGATCACAGGCAAGAACTTTCTTCACATTTTTAAAACGTAACATTGATGAACCGAATAGCTCTAAGAAACTTTGTTCATAATTTGACTGGCAGTCCTGTGAAAATAAGCTCCCACCATACCTATGAAATGCAGTTGGAAGGTACAGCAACGCTCAAAGGCTCTATAAGCAGGATCCACAGGTTTTAATCCACCTCTCCTCTTTACTGCATCTTCGAGCAAGTTACTTAGCTTCACTGTATTTCACCGTCATTTACAAAATAGAACATTACTCTTTATAATCTTTTCTGTTTGTTTGTTTCCACTGATTTTGTTTCAGTGCGGAAGCTGAAACCAGGGCCATGTACATGCTAAGCTAAAGCTCTGTCACTGAGCTACATATTTGCTTTTTGGGACAATATGATTCTGTAGCCCAGGCTTGCCACAAACTCATGATCTTCCTGCCTCAATTTCCAAATGCTGGGATTACTGGCATGAGCCATCAGGCCCAAGTACATATTTATATTGAAATAAAATTTCTATAAGCCCTTTCTATTTTAGCTAAGCAACTAAAACATTTAAAATCGCTTTCCAAACGCTGAGTTGGTGTAAGAAAGGATGAGATTTGGTTTCTTCAGGTACCTTGCTGTCCTTGTTGACGTACTGCTTGAAGTCCTCGTCCTTCCCCAGCACTGGCTTTGTGATCAAGTGCTCATAAGTGACACAGACTGCTGGAATCGGGAGAGCGTGGGAGGTCTCAGCAAGCCAAGTGATCTTGGTTGTTTTCTTGTAGTCTTTGTTTTCTAAATTCAATTTTGCATCC
The DNA here is from genome assembly GCF_007827085.1 of Peromyscus californicus insignis. Lineage (NCBI taxonomy): Eukaryota > Metazoa > Chordata > Mammalia > Rodentia > Cricetidae > Peromyscus > Peromyscus californicus. The sequence goes on along the minus strand of NW_026294436.1, from coordinate 70,167,783 downwards.
AGAGATACAATTTTTCCGTCTGCATTTCTAGATAAAAAGATCAAAAAGTATTCAAAAGAATGAAAGTAGACTGCTAGAAATGCATTATTCTGTAGTAAGGAGAAAGAAGAATTCTCTTGGAAAAATTCAAATCAAACATCTATCATCATTTTTTAGTATGTCTGACAGACATTAGTTATATGAATGAAGCAAACTGCTGTCAGTTACTACTAATTTGCTGGAGCAAGGTCTGTACACATCTGCTGAAAAACACAAACACACTTAGGAATTTAAAGTCACCTGGACTACTAAGCACTATAAACCTGCAATGCTAAGTTAACAATTACAGGCACACATAGGACAATGACCACATAATTAAGATTTCAGAACTTATGTAACTCTTAAACAGCACATAATATTTACCAGAAAGTAAAATTCACCATTAACATCAGCCAATCTACTTTAAATGTTTAGCTAAAGATAAACTATAAAGATTACATATATAAATCCTATCCAAAGGATCCTTTATCAATTACTGAATGAGATGCCATCAAAAGGCTCTGAAACAGCTGGGTGTTGGTGGCACACACCTTTAATCCCAGCACTTGGGAAGCAGAGGCAGGTGGATCTCTATGAGTTTGAGGCCAGCCTGGTCTACAGAGCGAGTTCCAGGACAGCCAGGACTATTACACAGAGAAACCCTGTCTCAAAAAGCCAAAAAAAAAAAAGGCTTTGAAAGAAACTATTTTTTTTTTATATCTACACTGGTTCCTAGCACACACAGCAGCTAGGAATCATATAACTCTAGTTAGGGATCATCTGATGCCCTCTCCTGACTTCTGATGGCACGAAGCACCACACAGTACACATACATTCACGCAAACAAAATACTCATACACAAAAAATAAAAATGCATAAATCTAAAAACAAATGCCTCCATCTGGGCAAATTTACTAGTCAGCCGTACCTATGTCAAGGACACTAGTCAGGGTCTGAATTAGATAATGTTTAATACATAAAGAAAAAATGAAAGACTTTTTCCCCACATAGTTGAAAAATAAACAAAAAACTCTTACCTGTGTATTTTAGTAATGTTGATGTTGCCCCAGTTTATAAATGTGACCATCTCACCCTCTGAGAAAGTCTCTGCATCAGCTCCTTCTATGAAAACCTTGGGACTATACCACACAGGCTTCAAACCAACATCAGGATTCTGAATGATCATAAGAAAAGCAGGATATGAGTTCAGCCACAAACTACTGAGTGCAGAATGCAAATCCTTCCATTCCCCACTGTATTCTTTACCAAACAGAGTTTCTTCATGATACAGTTAAAAGCTTGTTTTGTTAAACAGGAAGGGCAAGTGTTACCCGAGTTCCCAGTTCTGTTCTTGGAATTGAAACAGTGCACACTCATTACACAGGCACACACAGTGCCCTCAAAGCAGAAAATCCACACTCTGAAGCCTATCTCTGACATAGGACCAGTCCCTGTAATAGAGTTACACCAGGTAGCCCATCCGAAATGCTTCTAGTCTAAAGGAACCCTGATTTCAGGGCTAAACGCACAGTAGTTACCCCACAACTAGAACCATCTTGCAATCCTCAGTCTCACTACTTTTGGATCAAAGGAGAAAATAGTCATTCTCACAGAACACTATCAGACAGCAGATGCCAACTTAGCAGAAAAGTGTAAAGCTTTGTGTTTTAGAAGACAAACTGTGAGAAAGTACCATGTCTGTGTAGGCAGGGAAAACGTCCTGCTTTACACTGTGGATCACACGAAGAGAGAGATGAAGACTTTAAAAGAAATGCCTCTCTCATTTGAGGTTCCTAGCTCCAAATTTTCAGACATGAGTGCATAACCTGCAGCAACTGCAGAAACCAGGAAAAGCAAAACGGGGCATTTCAGGGGGACGGGAATAAGGGAGGGTAAGAGCAGAGTACAAGTTACCTGAAAGTGGAAATGGGAAAACTGGGGGGAGGGCTCTAATTGTGAGAAGGGACAGAAAGAGGGAGTAAGGAAGTCTGAAAAGGTCCTAAGGAATCATACTATATAACTATCTACCTAACAAAAAAACCTAACAGCAGGCACTAGAAGCCTTCTTTTGAGTTGTTGGTCAGAGTTGTCCAGGAGTCTCCGGCATTATTGGTTATTGACTATTGCCTTTGACTGCTGAGCCCCCAGAGGTAAATTCCCATTGCTGTATTTACCATACACTTCAGACATGGGGCCCAGTTAGAATGCAAGCTTCCAAAGAAGGGAAGCAATCAACAGGCCTACCCAGCTATGATGCCTATGAACCACAATAACAACCAGTATGGCACCATAGCCCGGAGGGTGTACTAGTGGCACACGTACCTTGGCAGTAACCAACAGCTCTCTAATAGGATGTAAGGTTCACCTAACAAATCATTCTGGTCCTGGAACCCTAGCCAACTACATGGTCAGAGTGAAGTCATACATCTTGGAGAAGAACCTACAACTGATACTTTACTAACCCAGCCTAATCCCTAAGTACATTCTAAATGTTTATCCTTGTACCCAAGGGTAAGTTAGTTCTCACTCATTCAAGGAAACACTAAGAAAAGCCACAGCCTTGCAGTCTCATCAATACTACTGTCTAAACATGAGCTGAACAAGAATGTCACCAACAGACATGCTAATGTGGAAGAAGGAAAAGCCAGGAGGCCATAACCACAGACAAAGAACTACAGGCAACTAAGGAATGCTGAGCGTGGGAAGAAAAGCTTCCCCAGGAAAGAGCACAGACACAGACACAGACACAGACAGACACAGACACAGACACAGACACACACACACACACACACACACACACACAGACACAGACAGACAGACAGACACACACACACACACACACACACACACACACACACACACACACACACACAGAGCAACAATTAATGAAAAAGAGGCCATGAATTTGAAACAGCAAGGAGGGGTTTATGGGAGGGTTTGAAGGGAGGAAAGGGAGGGGAAAATGATGTAATCTCAAAAAATAAAATAATAAAAAAAATGCAAATATAAGTAGTCCCTAATCCCTCTTGGAGAGGAAAAAAAGGAGCATGATGCATGTTTGTTTTAATTTAGTCTTGTCCTAATCTCATTTTCATTCAGAGTTTGAAAAGTAACAATTTATAATAATAAAGTTTACTTTAGTTCATGATGATGAAGAAAAAAAATGTCTTCTTCATTAAGTTTCAGGACTTTAAAAGTAGTATGTATTTACTTCATTATTACACTTACTTACTGATTGACAACCATGCATGTGTGTGCGCATGTTAGGGGTCTAATGAGTGAAAGACAAAGGTGTAATGTTGACAGAAGAGGTACCATAGCTTCCACACACACAGGTAAGAATGTGAACTGAAACATCTCACCTTCAGAATGACTCTAAGAAGGAAGCGGAAAGGCCTCCTCACACATTAATAAGCTGTCTCTACATAACAGAAAGTAAGTGCTGACTGAATGTAACAGTTCTGTCATGTGCTGGGCATTACCAGTAAAATAAACTACCTCAGCAAGAAACCCACACAAAGATCTGTTCCAACTGGTATCAAATCTTGACAAATGACATGAAACAGAAAATATCCCCAAACCAGAAGAAAACACCGTGGTCACAATGCAGGGAGACCTTGGGGTGTCTGGCTACTTCCTTCATCTCCTCCTGCGCGTCTGGGACATTCACTGGGATCACTTCCTTCTTCAGCAATGCAACATACCGGGGAGCCACCGGGTCAATAACCTGCAACAAACATCCTCATGTACATACTGAAATACATACCAACACACCATAAATAAAAAGAGTAACAGCATGGGAATACTAACTGGTTTATTTGTTACTGCATTTACTAATTTTTTATCTGTTAATTCTTTCATATTTAGTTTATTTGCTACTTCTTTACTATTTAACTGTCACTCAAGAAAAGTTTAAAAAGAAAAATAAAAAAACTAATTACAAACTAATAGACACAGATTTTCTTCCCCAAAATAACTACTGGCAGGTAAAAAGAAACTAAAAAAAAACAAGTCAGAAATAATTTGAAAATAATCTTTAAATCTAGCATTATTAGAAATGAGGAGAATCCTGTGAGGGTTTATAAATTAAGATCTAAAGGTAATTTGATATTCAGTCTTGTATTGCTGGAGAGACATCCATTTGAAGGGATAGAGACATTAAGAGTTTCAAGTATCACTTCTATAATCAGCTAAGCACGATAGCACCATCCATAGCAGAATAGCATTAGGTCACTATAATAAGGCAACCCTGTAGTTTACAAGAACAAACAAGGTGGTCCTTTTGAGCTACAAGCCACACACAAGGTGGGTCTCTACACTGGAGTAAGAAATCTGAAACACATCTGGTCTCAAGTGTTTTGGAAAAGGGACACTCAATGTGTATATACACAGAGAAACCACTACATTCTCAAATCTAACACATACTTGGCATGAACAGGCATCCAGTAGGTATCTGCAGATTAGCTGAATAAACAACCTATTCTAGCTCCAAAATAGTAGTAGCCTCCTCTTCTGGAGCCGGTGAAAAGTATCCACTAGTCAGCACAATAGAAGTGGTTAGATACTAAATACCTGGGAGAAAATGAGCACAAGGCAGATGCAGGCCTGGGCTTGTGTCTCATACTGGAGGTCCTTGTACGGGGAGGCTGGCTCAGTTAATGGGAAGACCCTTCCTCTAATAAAGAAATGCATGGATGGATGGATGGATGGATGGATGGATGGATGGATGGATGGATGGATGACAATGTAGTCAGATAAATTCAAGCTTCCAAAATATCTTTAAACAAGCAGCACAACTCTGAGAAGCTTAATTCCATTCACTGCAGCTAACTTCCTCACCTGCAAAACTGTCAAAAGTGGGCATGGTGGCATATGCTTTTAATTCCAGCATTCAGGAGGCAAGAAGATCTCTATGAGTTCAAGGCCAGCCTGGTCAACACAGTGAGTTCCAGGACAGCCAGGGCTATGTAGGGACTGTCTCAAAAAACCAAAATAGAAAGAAAAAAAAAAAAAAAAAAGGAAAAGAAAAGAAGGGGGGTAGGTTCCATAGCTGGCTAATAACCTAGAGCACTGTCTGCACAGACTCTTAGGCTGCCCTAGAGAAGTATGATTCAAATGGTCTAGGCGAAGTCTGGAAATGTGTTTTTTAAAATCATTCTACAAAATTTATCAAGAAAGTGTGGAGAACCATGAATTATTTAAAAAATTGGAGTTCACAGCCAGAAATGGTAAAACATAACTGTTCATTTTAACTATTTTAGAAACTGAGGCAGGAATATCACTTCAACCCAGGAGCTGAGACCAGCCTGGGCAACCTAAAGAGGCTTCATCTTGAGGAAGGAAGGAAGGAAGGAAGGAAGGAAGGAAGGAAGGAAGGAAGGAAGGAAGGAAGGAAGAAAGGAAGGAAGGAAGGAAAGAAGGAAATTTAAGTCCTCTTTGGCTCTAAAATTATATAATTCTTAAGACTCTGGACCAGTGGTTTTCAAAAGACTCCAAAGAATCTACGGATTTCCAAAAGAGGCCCGAAAAAGCCCCAGAAGGGTATTACAAGGTGAATCGGAAACGTCCCCAGGTTTATGCTTCAGCACTTGCTCAGTGGCACTGCTGGGATGGCTGTAGAAGACTTGAGAGGGGCCTGGCTCCACGACACCGGCCCTTAGAGGTTATAGCCACAACCTCCCAAGAGGATCACCACCTAGGAACTGGGTGTCCAAACACATGAGCCTGTGGAGGATGTCACACAAACACACACAGCAGGAACAGAGGAAGGAAAGTGGATGGATGATGGTGGTGTAGTCCTTCCCAGAATTCCCATGTTAGCTCTAGAGCCCTGAGAGCCAGGGCCTTCACATTCAAGGGGTGACAAAAGGAACTCCTCTGGGAAAACTGCTGGCTACATGGGGGAGAGATGGCTCAAGGCTTAAGAGCACTATCTACTCTTCTGGAAAACCTGAGTTCTATCTCCAGCACCCTCAGGGCAGCTCACAATTGGCTGCAAATTCAGTCCCAGAGGATCCAGTGCACAGACATACATGTGAACCAAATATCCATACCCATAAAACAAAATAAAAATGAAAAAATGAAAACCTTTCAATAATTTTTTTAAAGTGACTACATGGAGTTCTTCTCACCAGCCCAGCCAGCTCATCCTACAGGAAAAATTTCTCGTCATTCCTGTGCACCCCCATATTAAACAGATAACCCAGATGACATGATACTACTATCGCCAAAACCATGGAACATGCACTGAAAGCTATTTGAAGGTCTTTGAAACATGACAGTAAAAATGAGAAATTCAACAGGAAAGGAAGTTAAATAGATCTATCAAAAAGTAGAGCCAAAAATCAAGAGAGAAAATAAATCTGGAGGCCCAATGTCTGCACATGTCCGGAGAGAAGAAAGGCTGGGTCGAAGAATATGTGCACTGTACGTAGTCATGGGAGAGAGGGAAGGGAGTACAGGAGAGAGAGGGAAGCAAAAAAAGGAAAAGGATTTACAGTTGCCTGCAATTGCAACACTTGAGAGGCAGAGAGAGGCAGGAGAATCACTCTAAGTTTGAGGCCAGGCAGGACTACACATTAGGACTGTCTCAAAAAACAAAGGGGAGTGTGTGTTAGGAAACCTCAGAACTGAAGGAATGAGTGAGATTTTAGGCTAGAACTCAATGGATATGATGAAAACAGACCCATACACCAAGGTATACTAAAATTTTCAGGTAAAAGAACAGGTCAGCCAGGCATGGTAGCCCACAGACTGAGGCAGGAAGATCCTGGGGTGCAGAGTAAGCCCTTGTCCAGAAATAAAGCCATCACACATACCAGGTTATAAGCCTGGCACAGAGGTAAGCACCCATAGACCCTGTTTGTTCCTAAGGAGGCTGAAGTGGGATGGTTACTTTGCGTCTACAAGTTCAAGACTGGTCCAGGCAGCACATATCATACAATATGTCACATGTCATAGAAATGGTCTCAGTAGGTCTCCTTATCCCATATAGAGTGCAGAACAAAAGAAAGGATGGTTAGAAGGAAGGAACAGCTAGCATGGTAGTGCATGCACGCCTGTGGTCCCAGCTCCTAAGGACTGAGCTAGGAACACCACTTAAGTCCAGACACTTGAGACCAGCTGGGCATCACAGAGACCCAGTACAAGCAAATCAAAACCATCCAGGAAATAGGTGATCCATCACAGAAAGAGAGAAAAGGGAATCTCAGGGTGATGTGAAGAGATCTGGGTGTACAGCTCTGCCCCCAAAGCACTGGAGCACCAACGCACACCACCAGAGCAGCGCAAAAGGTTCTGGTAAAGATGTCTCCAAGAGTAAGCTAAAGAACATAACAGAGTACCTGAACACCTGGAAGGAACTTGGTGACCTCACAGACTCCTAGAACCAGGAGTCAAACAATTCGGGAAGGGGAGCAGGCAAAACAAAACAAGTGACAGAAGGAAACCAAATTGTTACAAGCAAAAGACCAAAACCTCATTTCTAATCATAGGAAGATGACTGAAGGAGACCCAACTAGTCTCCCATGTTCCTAGAGCATGGACAACAAACACCGCACGAGTCATCTGAAAACTCGGCAGCTTCTCTACAAGGAGGAAAGTGGAGGGGAAGAGTCCCTGGGATCGTGTGATCCAGAGAAATACATTTCATATATGTGAAATAAATACATACATATAGCTTGATTAAAACTTAGAATTATAAAGGCTGAGTTTAAAAAGGTACACAAATATTAACTGTTTGTAAATTCTACTCATGTTTGTTATTAGTAACTGCAGCAACAGAAAGAACCAATTAATGATTCCTTAATATAAAAAACTCACTAAAAGTAAAAAACTAAATAAATTCAAGACACATGCGAGACAAGCAACTACTTGAGGCAAGACATCAGCACAACCAAGCAGCAATGTCAAGAATTTACAGAACACAATCACAGAAACCGCAGTGCAGAACGTGCATTCTAATGATTCGCCTTATTATAGTGTCCAAGCATCTGCTTCCAATTAGGGATTAACAATATCAATATGCATGATTCCTGGTTTGATTTTCCAATTAAGAAAGCTTTGGGTTTTTTTTTTTTTTTTCAAGCTGAAAGCATAGCAATTGTAGTTAGCCAACCTTCATTACAACTCAATACAATTTTTAAACTCTTATGTCCTCTCAGCACACAAGGGAACAGCAGAATGGAGTTAGAGAAGTCTCCCTTTGCTTTGCCACAAAGAACAGAGGACATATTTGGCAAACTAGGGATGATGCACTGTCAACAGGTTGATTGAATAAGTAGTTACAGAAATGTGATTGTGCTTCGAAGCTATATAACTCCTCAGATTGTAACATGTACTATGCTAAAAGCTATGTTTGAGGCAATACAAGTATGAAGTGATACCTTCTTACAGAGAGCTCGCAGCTTGAAAGCAGAAAAATGAAATGCAGAGTGTTCATAAGAAATTTAAGGAAAAACTATTACCATTTCCCATAAATCCAAGTTTGTTGCTTCAATAATTGTTCCTTGCTGGGGTGATTAATAGGCTTAGTGCCCTTATCCATTTAAAGAAGGAAAACATTCCATTTTCCTGAAGACTGCAGTGATAACATTGTTCAGAGGCCTGATCTCTGTTACAGGCACACAAGTGAGTTCTACTGCCTACTACTCAAGAGTGAGGCAGAGGATCATGTACCGTTTTGTTAAATGATAACATTGTTCAGAGGCCTGATCTCTGTTACAGGCACACCAGTGAGTTCTATTGTCTACTACTCAGAGTGAGGCAGAGGTGAGGATCACATACCTTTTTGTTAAATGCCCAGATTTTGTCCCATTCCATGTTCACCACAGACCTTGACGAGCCCTAGAAAAGCAATAAGGATAGTTTAAGAATAAGAAATACCAAGTAGTAGGCTGGCAAGATGGCTCAGTGGGTAAAGGTGTGTGCCACCAAGCCTGATGACCTAAGTTTAGCCCCTGGGGCTGACATGGTAGAAGGAGAAAACAATGTCCTAAAAGGTGTCCTCTGACCTTCATGTGCATGCACACATACATATGCTAAATATAAACTAAAAAAATAAACAAATACTAAGGAGAAGACTTTGCTTCAAGTCAAGCATGCTTAGAATAACAAACAGAACAATAAATACTTGCACATTTACTTCCACTGAAATTTCAGCCTTGGTGTGTAGCCTTAACAGCAGTTTCTTGTTGGAAGCCATTGTGTAGGCTGGCCAGAGTTGACAATTGCCCTCCCACAGCATGGAAATACTTTTGTCCCAATTTTTTATTATTATAAAATGTTAACATAAAATGTTAACTTACCCCCTTCAGAAAAGGTTTACTCTTAGGTAGACACAGTGGCATGTGCCCCTAAGCCTAGCACTTGGGGGACAGAGGCAAGAAGACCTCTACAGACTTAAGGCCAACCCGATTACAGAGCAATTACCAAGCCACCAGCGGGGAGAGGGCGACCATCCTTGATGGCATGGGATTATATATCTGTAGTCCCAACACTCAGGAAACTAAGGCAGGAAGGTCACCAGAAGTTCAAGGTCACCATGAGCTACAGAGTGAAACCTTATCTCAAAAAGAAAAATCTCACAGTGAACCACAATACACACACACACACACACACACACACACACACACACACACACACGCAACAGAACAACAGGGATAACAACAAAAGGGGTATTAATAGGAATGCTTGGAAATCTGGAGGAGCTGGAAAGAACCCTTAACTTGCCTGAGCAGCGATGAACTGCTTCAGCCCCTCAACTGTCATCCCTCTTCTCAGAACCCCTCGTACTGTAGGAAACCGAGGATCATCCCTGTGAAATACGCACATTGTTAACACACGTTATATCACTTGACTACAGAGAGAAGATTCCTAACGCATAACAAATTAGATTCAGAACGAAGTGTGGTAGCACAGGCCTGTAATAGCAGCACCTGCAAGGTTGAGGCAGGAGGAATCACACATTTAAGGTTAGCCTGAGGTACATAGTGAGTTCAAGGGCAGCCTTAGCTATAGAAACGCTATTTCAAATCAAATAACTGATAGTCCCTTGTTAATGCTTGACAGAGTGTGATGGTGCACGCCCTAACTGCAGCACTTGGGAAGCAGAGGCCGGCGATCTCTGTGAGTTCACAGCTAGCCAGGTCTATACAGCAAGATTTAGGCCAACCAGTGCTATATAGTGATACTCTGTCTCAAATAAAACCAGGCAAGATATAGAATCATGTCAACTGTTTATGAATATATACACAAGAATATATATGGAAGTTTTGATATTTGGCAAGGATTTGAAAATTTCAATACAATTATACTTTTAAACAAAGATAATGCCCAAGATGAGCCTGCCTTTTTATCAAATTTGGCTGTATAATTGAATTTTTCCAGAATATATCTATACATAATACATAGTACATAATACATAATCTTAGTCATCATTTTTGTTTTTTACTTTTTAAAAGAGGCTAGCTTTGACTGAACTCAGGATTCTCCTGCCTCCGTTTCTTGAGTGACAGAATTATAGATGTTTGTTCCTGGCCACCATTATGCCGATAGTATAAACTAACACACAAATTCTTCTTAATTCAGGCAAAATAGTGTTTTCAGATTTATAACCAGAAAATCCAGATATATGGGCACCATTTATATAAGTACATGACAACAAGGTGATTTCCATTTTTCCACTCACTTTTCTTACAAAAATCCCATGGAAGTTACTCCTATCTACAGAAATTTTCTGACTCTCAGGAACCTCATGTTCTGCAAATAAGGTGAGCGCTAAGCCCTGAGGCTGGGACCACTTCACCCTTGCCTCAAGTCACTTCTGAGTGGAGGCTGTGGGGTGAGGACAGAGTCACAACCACTCTATGTGGTCCGGTGCACGTCTCATTTTCTCACATGGCCTACTGCAGGCAACCCATGTTTACAACATCTAAACCAAGGGAGAAAGAGACCCTAAGGCACTGTCGGAAACAGAGATGAATTAGGAATCTTATAGGCCTACAGGTCCACCCACTACACTACTTCCTAGTCAAACCTGACACCTACAAGTAGTTAAAATACGAAAATCTCTGCTACACCAAAGCCTTACTGCTCTGTCAACTCTAGGTGATATCAGACATACCATCCATCTACTAGTCCTTCATTGACAAACCACGTGAGTTTTCTTTTAGATAGCACTGTGTTGTTGAGGTTTAAGCGACTGTATTCCCAGATGTATGGTTTCCTTATGCCTAAAGCTTCAATAATCCAATAAAACTGCTCATCTCTGTCGTGGTATTCTGTTGTCCTCAAGGCATGAGTAACCCCTTCAATGCTGTCCACTATAGGGCAGGCAAAGTCATATGTTGGATAAACACTAAAGGGGAAAAAAGAGAATGTTTTTTTGAATAAACATAGACGATTGTATCTTCCCCATCGCAAACATTAGCAGTCATACTCATTTAAAATATAATTCCTTATATACTAAGAGTGGTTTGTTTTGTTTTGTTTTTCCTGGACATGGTGGTTCACACTTGTAATACCAACCTTTGGGAGATGGAAGCAGAAAGATCATTATAGACTCCAGGCCAACCTGGGCTGCATAAAATGCACCATTTAAACACACACACACACACACACACACACACACACACACACACACACACACACACAAAAAAAAAAAAAACCAAGAAAAACAAAAAAGCTAACAATGTTTTGATATACTTTGAGTATTATGAGATAGAAAATAAATATTTTTTAACATTAGTTTTATGTTATGTGTTTTCAGGATTTTACCTGCATGTATATGTCTGTGCACTGTGTAAGTGAGGTGCCTGCTAAGGCCAAAAGGGAGAGGCAGATCCCCTGGAAATGGAGTGAGCTGTCATGGGCTGCTGGGAATCCAAGTCCTCTAGAAGAACTTTCAGTGCTCTTAACCTCTGAGCCATCTCTCCTGCCCCACTCGTTTTATTTTTTGAGACACAGTCTCGCTATACAGCCCTGCTTGACCTAGAAATCACTATACAGTCCAGGCTAGCCTTGGGCTAATGGCAGTCCTCTACCTCCCAAGCACTGGAATTAAGTCAGCAAATTTGCAATTTAATACATAGTTCAGTATTAGTTTGGCAAATTCTACAGTACTTCTGTAACAGCAAATATATACTGTTCAGGGCCAGTCTGGACTACAAAGTGTGACAGACACTGCTTCAAGGAAAAAGGAATGAACTCTGGTAGAAGGAAGGGATGAGGGCAGACAGGCAGGCAACAGAACATTTCATTTAAGATGGAACTTATGTTTTAACCAGTGCTGGGGACTGAACCCAGGATCTTCTGAACATGACGTAAGGACTGCACCACTGAACTTCTGCCCAGCTCTATTCCAGCAGGACAGCATTCCCTGCATCAGCTGGTAGGGCCCTTGCCTAGTAGATGTAAGGTCCTAGGTTTATGGCAGTACCATCAAAGAGAAGGGGAGGGAGCACTTGAATTATTAAAATATATGATTACATTATGCCTTCTAATTTTTAAGATTCAGCTCAAGATGTAAATTATACCAGGCAGGGTAATGCAAATCTATACTCCCAATACCTGAGATGAGGCAGGAGGATCATGAGTTCAAGGTCAGACTAAGCTATATAATGAGTCCTTGTCTCAACTCCCCTGCAAAAAGAACAAAAAACAAAAAACAAAACAAAAACTAACCAGCTGTCAGTCACATCTGCCAATCTGCAGAAAGTACAATGGTTTCATATGCAGTGGCTTTCTTCAGAGCGTAAAAAAAAACAAAACAAAGATGGCTCACAATTATAATCCCAACACTCAGGGCTGAGGCAGGAGAATCACTGTGAGTTCAAGGCCAGCTTACATTACAAAAATAAGACCCTTTCTCAAAAAAAAAAAAACAAAACAAAACAAACAAACAAAAAAACCCAATGCACAAAGAGAAAATCTTCATTGGCTACACTTCAGTGCACTGCAGACAAGAGGCTAACACCCAGAGTTTACAAAGAACTGCAGAAATTAAATACGAAGGAAATAAACTCGCCAATCAAGAAATAAGTAAATGGCCGGGCGGTGGTGGCGCACGCCTTTAATCCCAGCACTCGGGAGGCAGAGCCAGGCGGATCTCTGTGAGTTCGAGGCCAGCCTGGACTACCAAGTGAGTCCCAGGAAAGGCGCAAAGCTACACAGAGAAACCCTATCTCGAAAAACCAAAAAAAAAAAAAAAAAAAAAAAAAAAAAAAAAGAAATAAGTAAATGAACTGAATAGTTTTATAAAACAAGTCAATAACTACTTTTAAAAGTGTTCAATATTCCGGGGGCTGGTGAGATGGCTCAGAGGTTAAGAGTACCGACTGCTCTTCCAGAGGTCCTGAGTTCAATTCCCAGTACCCACATGGTGGCTCACAACCATCTGTAACGAGATCTGGCACCCTCTTCTGTATACATAATAAATAAATCTTTAAAAAAAAAAAAAAAAAAGTGTTCAATATTCCTACCACAGGGGAAATGCAAATTAAGACTACTTTGGGATACCACCTTATCCCAAACAAAATGACTAGCATCATGAAATCTGACAACCAATGTTGGAGAGGACTTAGAGAGGAAGGAAGCCTTACTCACTGCTGGTGGAGTGCAAATTTATACAGCCATTATGGAAATCAGTTTGGAGATTTCTCAAAAAATTAAAAATAGGACTACCATATGACCCGGCTATTCCACTCCTGGGCACATACTCATTTACACATGTATGTATACCCCCATGCTTACTGCTACTTTACTCACTCTATCAAATAATTGGAATTAACCTAGTTGTCCATCAACTCCATTAACAGATGAATGCATAGAATGAATTTAGTGTATAAACAAAAAATGAAATACTATTCAGCTCTAAAGAAAAGATATAATAAAAAAATTGCAGGATAAGGGACTGACTTAGAATGTATTACATATTCCCTCTCATATGAAGAACTTGAATACTAGTAGTAATACATGTATATGTGTAAACAAATGTACACATGGGTACATGTGGAAAAGAGAACAAGAATGAGTTTCTAATAGGGAATGAGGAAGGACTGAATGCAGCTAACAGACACAAGTTATAAAAAGGATATAAAGCTAATTGTTTTCCTAGTTCTAACCCTATCATAGATCTTTCATTTTTGGTGGTGGACAGGTACATAAAAATATATTTAATAGTGAAAGTATAAAGTTCAGTGTGAAGCTTTACAACTTCAGAATGCCTATTCTAACTATAGAGGTGCATTAAGTTGTACAGAATTTGGGTGTGGTGCAAGTTTTTTTTATAATAAAGTTTATTAAAAGGAAAAGAAAGAGCATATATTTTACAGAACAAAGATAGACTTTTAAAGGGTATCCTACGTAAAGAAAAAGACTGTAAAATTGGAGATGTTAGTGACAGGACACTTGCCTGACCAGCATGAGGCCTTAGAACCAGGAACTTTAAAACAAAAGAAAACAAAATGTGATCATCTGTAAATCCCCCAAGGAAAAATGATTGAAACTTTAAAACACACATGCTCTTTTCTTGGTTTGTTTATATTCCTGGAAATTTTTATACTATCATTACTGTGTCAATTTATATTCAGAAGAGACACATCATTCTCTGAAGATATACCTACACTTAATCAAGACAGACAGGAAAATCGCAAACATCACAAAGTGTCGAGGATTTTCCTAGACCAAAATGTTCTTAGAGAGCTGAGAAGGCCATCCCTGCAAGGCTGCACTGCACGCCTCCAGAAAAGGTCACTCAGCCACTCACCTACGCAGAGCAAAGTGCTGGCCCCGACTGCTCTGCACCACTCCTCTCCATGTCCAACAGGAGCAAAGCCAAGCCAGGCCACCCGAGAGGGCAAAGCGTTGAACTTACTTGTATTTACTCCCGGTTCTTGGGTGGGGCTGGATTTTGCATCGGTAAAGGGTTGGGTCCCTCATACACCCATTGTTACTACTCATGTCAATTTTTGCTCTTAGGCAACAGGACTGACCAAACGGGCTTCCTTTTTTCATTTCTTCCCACATTTGTAGATTCTTCTCGACAGCTGTAATATAACAGGTGTATTCTTATTGACCTGACTGTTACAAGGGTTTTGTTTTTGTTTTTATTGCACACACATTCCACTGGTTTAGAAACACTGTAACATTAACAGCTGGGTGCGGTAGAACATGGTGGTGGTATCCCCAGCACTCAGGAGGCTGGGGTGGGAGGAAGGAACATGAAGACCAGGTAGGGCTACTCAGTGAAACTCTATTTCAGAAACAAACAGACCAACCCCAAACTTCAACACCTTCAGGAAATAGCCTCTACGAATGTGGCAGAAAAGATAAAGGCAATACATTTCACTAACACAGCACAAGAGGAGGCCTTCCTTCTCACCCGCTATGCCCCACTTCCCATCGAGGCACAACTAACGGGGCAGCCCTTCTCCAACTTCCAAGTCTGACACTGTGTCTTTAAAGTAGAAACACTCTTTTCCTTTGCTGCATCATAGCAAGGGGACAGATGGCCCGGCCTCTGGGCTCCTTCAAAGTCCCTTTAGGCTCCCCAGTGTGGCACAGGAAATGCTTGGCTCCATGAAAATGAACGATCACAGGAAACAGATAGTGGTACAAGACATAAAGGGATTTAGCTGCCAAAGGGACTCTATACACTAAGTGGCTCCAGCTCTACCTGCATCAGAATATCAAAAGCTTGTTCCATCAGGATAAGAAAGAATTGCTAAAGAGTACCTTCCTGTGGAAACTTCTGAAGCTATAACACGGTTCACTTACAATCAAAATAAATACATGTAATTCTCAAAATCCAGTTAACTCCCTTTGAAATTGCAGTTAAAAAAAAAGTTTGCTATAACAACTAAAATTTACTATGCTTCCCAAATGAGATGTTGAGATTTAAATACAGTGTGGAAGTTCCAGCAACATATTGCAGTGAATAAAATTACCTTGATTTGTGCCAGGTGGCGGTGGTGGTGCACACCACTTTAATCCCACCAATCAGGAGCAGAGGCAGGCAATTTCTGAGTTTGAGGCCAGCCTAGTCTACAGAGCAAGTTCCAGGACAGTCAGAGCTACACAGAGAAACCCTGTCTTGAAAAAACAAACACACAAAAAAAACCAAAAACCAAAACAAAAGTTTGATTTGTAAGCTCAAGGACAAGTCACAAATAAGAAAGGTAAGGTAGTCTCTTAGACCGAAGATAGTGATCTACATACTCTATATAACCTGTCATTCCAGCATAGGAAAGCTGAGGCAGGACAGCAAGTTCAACATCAGACTGGGCTATATGGTGGCCTTTCTATTTGGTTGTGACTGTTGGAATGTGAAATGTCTCCCATGGGCTCCTTGTGTGAACACCTGATCCCCAGCTTCTGGCACAGTTTGGGGAGGTTATGGAACTTTTGGTACAAGATTAGGGTTATATCTTTGAGTGTAATAGTTCAGCATCAACTCTGATCCCACTCGATGTTTCCGAAGTCACCAGCACATAAATAAGCCGTACTGTAAGCTCCTGGCAACCATGACAGTGCTGCTCTCTAGCTGCTGACTGTACCCTCTTAAGCTTCTGGCTGCCTAACCTCATGGCCCTAAGCTGCTTCTGTCAGATATGATCACAGTAGTGTGAAAATAATTAGAAGAAGCACAGACTCCAGTCACGTGATTCTGCACCAATACAGATGATAATGAACTTACATCATATGGACCACACACATACCTACATGCTGTAGTGCTCGAAGCATTACCAAACATTTTAGGACTAATGGGCATTTAAATTAAAGTAACTATAATGTTACAGAAAAAAAAATCCTCCAACTGAAATAAATGCAAAAGACTGCATACAGAAATGAGGTGTTAGAGTGAGGACTCTGCACACAGTTCTAATGCAGATAAGGTTGTAGGAAGCTAGGCCAGGAACTGGGAGTAAGCTCAGTGGCCTAGCAAGTACAGGCCCTAGATTAGACTCCCCAGGCCAAAAAAGGAGGAGGAATGCAAGCAGGGCACAACGACACATCGGATAATCCCAACACTAGGAGGCCAAGGCACGAGGATCTCACATTTGAACCCAACCTAGGCTACACACACACACACACACACACACACACACACACACACACACACACACACACACACACACGGAAAGACTGCTCAGACAAACATAGAAGGGCAGAAGAATTAGAGAAAAAAATAGCCTTAAATGGGCTTAAGGAACATATATCATTTAAAAAAGAAATAAAATATATCAATTAAAATCTGACACCAACTGAGCCTTACAGTTTTGCCTGTGTTTGGACTCTGCCCTCTGCTCACGTTCCACTTTCATCTGTTCTGCAGGAGTGTCATCCACATAAGCCTTCCCTTCTTGAATTAATTTCTCTGCATATTTCATTATAGTTTCAAAATGATCTGAAGTATAGGTAAACTGATCTGGTTGAATATGCAGCATCGCGACATCTTCCAAGATAACCTGCAGTAGGAATCAAAGTAACCATCAGTGTATCTGTCATTTTCTCACACATTTTCAACCCATGATTTTTATTTTGGGCAAATATAATAAAACATTATCAGTCTTAAATAGCCTGAAAATGATTGTGGATGATGCCCGATGTCAGGTCAAAAAAGAAGAAAGCTAATCAGTGCACTGGCTTCCAGATTTCCAGCTGCGAAAGCGAATCTCAAGGTGGAGTTCTGTTACTGAGAGCTGGAACTGTGTGACTCTGCACCACTGGTCCCTCAGTGCACACATCACAAGTCCTTCAGAACAAAGATGCCACGAGGCTAGAAAACCACACCTTACAATACCTGTGCAGTTTTAATTTCATTCATAAACTTAAGACTGTGACAAAAGAGGAAACCTGCTTCCAGTTAAATTGGTATTCAAAGGAAAATGCAGTATTCAAGTAAACTCTACGATAACCAGAGAAAGAGAAAATTAACTCCAGTTTTTTGGTATGGGAGCTCAGATGTTTTTGGCTTAGGTCTCAGGCATGAAACAGACAGATGAGGAGGGAAAAGGCAGCTATGAGACCAAGTTTATTCACATACCATGAAGGTATCAGATCACACTCTAATTTCCATCAACTTTTCTGAGAAAAAGGTCATCACTACACTTTAAATTACCTTCTCAAAATCTTCCTTTTCCTTTTCAGGATTTGTGTCATCAAATCTCATGATCAGTTTCCCTTTAAAGTTAACCTGGTAGTGCTGGTTCAGAAGAGCAGCTTTTGCATGCCCAATGTGTAAGTAACTAAAACAAAAACATTTCACAGAGAAACTCATTAACATGCTTCAACTAGATTCTTACCCTTAACCTCTTCGAGGAGGTAAGAACTAAACAAAAGGTCCGATACAATAGTCCCCAGTCATATTACTTTCCACCAACAGGTGCTGTAACAGAAAATGTGACTGACAAACAGACTTGAATGTGGACAGTGTAACCAAAAGGTACAACTCCTTACGTAGTAAACTCTTAGAGGGGAGGTATACAACTATAACAACCCTAAGAACAATCTTTTCTTTCCTCTAAGAGGCATGGTCATTTACAGGAAAGGTTCTGAAACCATTATCAGCACAGCCCAGTAGCCCACCTCTCTGCTTTGCGGCTGCTGGGAACAAACACTCACACTCAGAGAGAAGCACCCAAGACAGTCAGTCAGTCACGGTGATGGCTAAGTCGGAGAACATAAAAATTACTGCGACAGAGAAAAAGCAGTGAGTTTTGATTACTGTCGTTTGTTTTGGTTTTCTCAGATGTCAATGAAAATATTTTAACCTAATGATCTCAAAGGTCCAATCTAGCACCAAACTCTACAAACCAGAATCTAGGAAAATACTGTTTGTTCCTATGGGCGTCTGACAATGAGAAAAAAAAAAAAAATCACCACTGACAGTACTGCATAGCAATGGCCTCCTCCACCAATGCAGCGGTGAGGCACTGGCGGCAGACAGGAGGATCACATGTTCCAGGACAGCCTGGACTACATAACCCTGACCTAAGGATCTGAGCTCTTACTGCTAAAGAGATTGTCAACTAGGAAGAAAACAAGGCATAAGGCAAGGCTAAACACTTACAAAGCAAGTTTAAATAGCTCTCACAGATGTTTATTAGTTTCTGTGGTAGCTACAATAAGTAATGTTTTATGATAGTTACCTAGTTTGAAAGCACATCTTTGATCTCAACTAATATACCAATAACGGGAGGAGAAAACACAAACCCTTATTTATGACACTGCACTATTTTTTAAATTGAAAACAAGCAAACAAACAAACAAAACCTTTCTGTGGTGCTAGATATTGAATCCAGTCAGTGCTTTGTCAATGTCAAAGAGGCATTCTCACTCAACTGTATCCCCAGATCTAAGTCAAGCAGTTTTCTTTAGACATTCACTCACACAGCACTTAGATTGGTGATTCAACTTTCTACATAAACCAAAGAACTGTTTGGGTATCTTGGGCGATATCACAGAAAATAAAAAATTTATGTATCAGCAAAAAACAAAGGGAACCCCCAAATATATAGTTAAGTGAGTAACATTAAGAAAAACTGAATGCAACATATATAACTTTCTATCCTAATTTTGCAACTTTCTATAAATCTAAAATTACTATAAAAATAAACTTGTGCCTGGCAGATCTCTGTGAGTTCGAGGTCAGCCTGGTCTACAGAGCTAGATTCAGGACAGGCACCAAAACTACACAGAGAAACCCCGTCTCAAAAAAAAATCAAAACAAACAAACAAACAAACTTGTTTAAAATAGAGGGCTATTTTTGTCTGGGCTAGAGAGATGGCTCAGTGGTTAAGAGCACTTGGCTAATCTTCCAGAGGATCCAAGTTTGTTCCCAGCACCCACAAGGTGGCTTACAACTGTCTGTAACTCCAGTTCCAAGGGATCTGACACTCTCTTCTAGCATCCACAGGAACCAGGGGAATACACGTGGTGCACAGATATACATGCAAGAAAAGCACCCATACACATAAAATAAATAATCTAAAAAATAAAATAAGCTGGGCATAGTGGTGCACACCTTTAATCCCAGTGTTTGGCAGGCAGCGACAGGCGGATCTGAGTTCGAGGCCAGACTGGTCTACAAGTGAGTTCCAAGGCAGCCAAGGCTGCACAGAGAGACTGAGACACTGTGAAAATGTCATGAGTATGCTGCATTCAGGAACACTGCTATAGCCATTGTCAAGAAGAGAAATATTGGGCTGGAGAGACGGATCATTGGTAAGGAAAGGCACCTGCTGCCAAGCCTGACAACCGCAGTCCAATTTCTGGGCCTCCAATGGTGGAAGACAATGGACTCCTAAGCTGTCAACTGACCTCCACATGTGGCATATGTGTGCCTATATATACATACACATATGACAAATATGCAAATAAATGTAATGCTTTTAATTTTTTTCACCAACAATCACTGATTATCTATTATTATTAGTTAATGTGCTTAGTTTTATTCACAACACTTGAGGATAGACAGGAAAAAACTCTTATGCTTTAAAGACATGTCTGACTCGGAAAACATGTATGCAGTCCTAAGAATACAAATCTCAAGAAACAACCAGGACTCTTAAAATAGTCCTAAGGTTAACCTTCTCAAGAGAAAACTGACATCAAGTCAGCTCTAAAAATAGATTTACAATACATACTTGGCAGTGATCCACATTATATTTTGCCATACCTCCCTCCCTCCCTCCCTCTCTCTCTCTCTCTCTCTCTCTCTCACACACACACACACACACACACACACACACACACACACACACACACACACACACACGCGCGCGTGCGCGGTGGGGGGGTATAATTTTTAGTTACTAGAACTCTAGAAACAGATGGCAGAGATTTAAGTCTGGCACATTACTAACACACAGTGTGAGTCAGTTTCTGAAATCACGTATAAAAGAGTAACAGTGCCTTTGCTCAAAGAGTTGCAGATTTATGGGGCTACTGTATGTGAAACATCTGGTAGTGTCTGCATGTAATAGGTACACATAAGTGTGATGACACACACCTGAAATGCCAACACTTGGAGGCTGAAGCAGGAGAAATGCTGAGTTCAACACTAGCCTTTTCTACATAGTAAATGCCAACTCAGCCAGAGCACACCTAGTAAAACCCTCTCTCAAGACACTAGAAAAGGGCTAGGAGTGTAGCTCAGTTGGTAGAGTGCCTGCCTAGCTAGCGTGCATGAAGCCCTGAGTTCAATTCCAGCACTGCTCAAAATGAGTATAGTGGCACATGCACATAAACCCATCACGCTAGAGAATCAGGAATTTGAGGTCACCCTCAGCAACATAGTTAAGTTCAAAAGCAATCTGAGGGTGGCCTGGGGTACATGAGATTCTGTCTCAAAAATAAAGTAAAACATCAGAAAACAAACAAAAGGCAAGGAGGCAAAGTCAAGCAAGCCTTCTGGTTTTCATGCACACACAAAAAGAAATCAAACAGTTTGCACAGCATGTGGGGATGCGATCAAAAGAATGCTAAGCAAGACTGGCTGCTGGGTTATACTCCAATTCCTGCACTGCATTAGAGCATGGCCTCTGAAGTTATATCATTATAAACACTCAAATAAGAGAAACTCACCATTTTAATAAATGACAGTGGTGGGGAAAAAAAGGATAAATGGCATAGCTACAAATATTATTTTAAAAGTACCTTTTACCAAGCCATTAAGGTCGGTATTCAAAAGGACAACTGTGACTTTTCACAGTGCACAGTAACAAAATATCAGGGATCAAAATGTACACGGAAAAACCATGAAAGGTGTTATTTATAACAAATTTCACTTTGTCAAGTATCAATCAATCATTCATTGATCAAGTATGTACATTTTTTAATTAATATTTCTCTTTGATTTCTTTCATTTTTTAAAAAAGATAATTTTAGGAGCTGGAGATGGCTCAGTGGTTAAGATACTTGCTGCTCTTGCAGAGGACCCAAGTTCAATTTCTGGCACCCTCAATGCCTTGGGCACCTGCGTGCACAAGGTGAACATACAGATGTGTATGTGTACAAGTATGTATATGTCTATGTGCCTGGTACCTGTAGAGCCAGATGAGGACATTAGAGCTCTCCTGGAACTGGAGTTCCAGTCAGTTGTGAGCTGCCACGCAGGTGCTGGGAAGTGAAACGGAGTCCTCTAGCAAAGCCGTCCATGCTCTTAACCACAGAGCCATCTCTGTAGGCCCTTTCTTTTTCTTCTACCTAGCACTCAGTTCAAAATCTGAATTGACAAACTTAGAAAAGTCAAAATAAAATGTGGAATTCTGCCTGGGGTGAATATACCTGTAATCCCAGCACTCAGAAGTAAGATTAGGAGTTCAAAGCCAGCTTTGCTACATAATGAGTTCAAGGTGAACTTTGGCTACATCAGACTTGGTCTCACTATCATCCCACCATCCCAAAATGTAGACTTTCAAACTGCTATTAATGACAAGTAAAGAACTATTAAACAGAAAACAGAAAGAAGACATGTGATCTGCCAGTAAGGCAAGATTCAACTACAAAACGCAAGGTCTGAATTAAATGAATTAAATTCAGGAAGCACAAATATCTTACTTACAAAATGATGTGCGATGCTGTGCTAAGGCTAAACTCCTGAGGGTGGCTGCTATGGGGAGATTCACCTCTCTATTAGTACCTTTGGGAGGATTCTATCATCACCAGCCTGACTAGGGAGCTTCAGAGAGAACAGAATGAGAGAGAAGACTCTACTCAGCCTGACGGAATGTAGGGTGGGACCTGTGGGCGCTTACGAGTGAGTCAAATACTATTTTCTGTGTGTGTCAAGAGTTAATAGGTTTAGGAAATCTGTATGTAAATTTATGGAAAGAACTAAGTAGGTTTTCCAAAATTTCCCTACCCTTATTTTAGAAAAATGTTACTGTAGCATATACTATAAATAGAAAGGACTGAGTAAGTATAAATATAAATCCTTACTGAAAAAAGGCTGCAAAAGTCTCAAATACAAGCAAAACCTAAGCATATGGACACTTTTTTATAGTTAAAATTTTCTATTTATGAGTTTTTAAAGTTCTAAAATAAAATTTAGATGTTGTCTCTCCTACTGCCACAATGAACTAAAACTACAAATTAACAAAGCTGTAAATAATTAAACTACAAATTAACACAAGTTGTAAATAATTAAACTGAGGCTTTTTGGATTTACTCCCCCCAAACCATATCCTCTGGATGAGCACAGCAACATAAGTCCTTGGAGGGCAGAGCTTCTCCACTAAGCATCTCTGCATGCGAGCAGGAGGCGGCTCCTTACCCGCTGGCCTCTGGAGGGAATCTGACCGTCACCTTCCCCATCTCTGCACCTGGAAGCTCAACGAATTTGCCAACATCTTGTTTTCTGTCTGGTGCCTAAAAATCAAAACAGCAGACATTTACATGGCTAAATGTTTAGGGATACATTCATTTACAAACCCTGGTCATAAGCACAATGATGACTGGACCATCCGTCCACTGTAAAGACTCTAATTCTAGTGCAGAACATGAATAACCAAACACTGGTTAGCAGAGACATTGAAAAGGTGAGAAGACATCCTCTGCAGATTCACAGAGAGGCTCTTCAAAACCTGGATTCAACTCAGTGTCTCAAAATCAGTGAAGATTGAAGATAAAGGAGGAAGTACAGCTGTAAAACAGGTGATTGTGGCATCTCTTAATAGCTAGCCAAATCCCCAGCACCACAAAATGATAAAATATGATTTTCATTATATGGAAGAACATGCATCGGGACATAATCTCATAGACATAAAGTTTAGGGCTTTATGGAGTTGAACAGTTAAAGGTATACAAACACTTAACAAAAACAGAATCTAAGATCTTTTTTTTTTTAATAGAAATAACCTTTTTTGATTTTTTTTTAAAGATTTATTTATTATGTATACAGAAGAGGGTGCCAGATCTCATTATAGATGGTTGTGAGCCACCATGTGGGTGCTGGGAATTGAACTCAGGACCTCTGGAAGAGCAGTCAGTGCTCTTAACCTCTGAGCCATCTCTCCAGCCCTGATTTTTTTTTAAGCAGTGCCATGGATCCAACACCAGGCCCTGACTATGCCAGGCAAAAACCCTGCCACTGAGCTATACTCCAATCCCCAGAAAATAAGCTTTCTGTGAGAATAATAATCTTTTCAGATATAGTCTCAGTTAGACTGAAACATCAGCATAAAAATTTTTTTAGAGACCATGAGATGTCTCAGCAGGTAAAAGCACCTGACACCAGCTTGAAGTTAGGAGGTGAGTCCCTGGGACCCACAGGTGGGAGGGGACCCGACCTCAAAAAGTACACCATAGCTCACGTGCACCTACAAACACAAATAAATAAAATGAATACAAACAAAATGCAAAGACTTACCACTCTAGCTTTGTGTTCTGAAACATTCCACTTGGTACCGACTGAGCGGAAGGCCTGCTGGGCATCAAGAAAGCCGAACCAGCGTTTAACATGGACCAGAGTCTTGTTCTGCTCCAACTGTTCCTGCCATGCAGCATTTCCTATTGGTAAACACAATTTTTTAAATCTTTACTAAATTGGCAAATTCTAAAGCAAAGTTCCCACCACAGTTAAACTACGAGAATGAGATTAGCTTACAGCTGTGCTTCTACAATGGAACCCTAAGTTTAGTGTATCTTGTAGAGTCACGAAGTACATACTTTTTAGATCAAGGCTAGGTGTGGTGGTGCGCTCCTACCATCCCAGCACTCAGGAGGCTGAGACAGAAGGGTGGGTCACAGCCAAGAGCTCGAGCTACCTAGTTCTACTTCAGAAGAGAACCAACGCTAAAACACTTCACAGCTCAGTTCACTCAGCGTCTCTAAGACTGGCTCCTGGCCTCCTCCCACCCCACACCCAGTGTAAGGCCAGTGCTTCAATCCACAGTGGGTCAGCTGGGCAAACAATCCGAGCGAGCTACCCGAGGAGCAGTTAACTACTGCAGCGTCAGTGCACAAGCGGGTCATCAAGCCCACTTCCTCCCGACTCTGTAACGTCTGATAGGATACAGAGCCACTGGGCAGCCCCATTTCAACTACACACCCACGATGCTGTTCAGAGTAAGCCATAAATTCCCAATTCTGTCAGCCAATTCATACACCTTAAGTTTGGAATAGGTCCAAAGCTTCCATTAAAACAGGCGATCTAGCCGGGTGGTGGTGGCGCACGCCTTTAATCCCAGCACTGGGAGGCAAAGGCAGGTGGATCTCTGTAAGTTCGAGGCCAGCCTGGGCTACAGAGTGAGTTCCAGAAAAGGCTCCAAAGCTACACAGAGAAACCCTGTCTTGAAAAACCAAAAAAAAAAAAGGCCTTCTACCTACATCATCTTAAGTAATCTTCAGTGATCCATGTTTTTTCATATTGTAAACGTGTAAAAATTATAGCTCTCTATACAATCATAGTCAGACAGAAGCTACCAATCAAAACTGCTTTTTTTTGGGGGGGGGGGTGGTTAAGACAGGGTTCCTCTATATAGCCCTAGCTGTCCTGGAACTCACGATGTAGACCAAGCTGGCCTCAAACTTACAGACATCCGTCTGCCTCTGCCTCCTGAGTGCTGAGATTAAAGGCGTACGCCCTCACTGCCCAGTCAAAATTACATTTTTAAAGGCTGACTCTCTCTTTTGGCCTTGTGACTTCAGTGATCTCATGTCATGAAACCTATGCAACTTTACTCCAAAACTACTTCTGTACCTGCCTCCATGAACTCTCAAGTGCACGACTGAGTGAGGCTCAAGCTCCCCCTGCTACTCTCAGTGCACCTTTCCCCACTCTGCCTCAGCAGCATTGTAAAACACTGGAGTTTGTGATTTCTGCACACTCTGAGTGTGCGTGTATAGTCACTCCTGACTGGGGTAAAAATACTACAGCTATAAACTATGTCAAAACATTTCACTCTATAAAGTATAGACTTCATATATCAATTCTACCTCATGAAGTTTTTCTTGTTTTGATTTTCAAGTTAACTATTTCCCAGGTTGGTAAGGACATCATCACATCTGCTGTAAGTTAATTATATGAGAGGAAAAAAGAGACCCACCAAAAGAATAACACTCCAAATACCACACTAACCTGCCCTCACATTCCCACCAAGCGAGACAAGACTGGGGACGAGGCAGCCCGAGGTAGGAGTGCTAACTAGGATGAGGGTCTCTTTAACAGGAAAGACAATAAGAGAGGCAAGAGAAATCAGGGAGAGAGAAAGATGACTTCCAGGGCCAACAGAGGACACTGAAGCTCTGTGACCAGGACCAAGAAAGCCACATTAACCACCCCTCTGGAAGGAAGTCCTCAGTTACTGCCTATACACTTACATAAAGGCAGAAATGCGTTCACTTTTCATCTAGCAAAGTATTAAGTGACCAAAAAAAGAATGCTACTTAGGCACCGTGATCATCCCTGTAGTCTCAGTCATTTGGCAGACTGAGGCAGGAAGTTGCTTGAGCCTAAGAGTTAAAGACCAACGCCGTCTCAAATATCAAACCCTGACCCTGAACATCAAAAACAATATTGAAAAAAAAAAAAAAAAAAAGCCAGGTGGTTGTGGTGATATATTATGTACCCTAATAAAATTTACCTGAAGATCAGAGAACAGAACAAGCTGTGGGGCGTTTACCCAACCACCCCCACAGTTCCCCAGAGTTTTCTTGAGTGCGAGCAGCAGGAAATATTAGATAGAAGGATTTATTGCGGAGAATATCGCGGAGATAAACAGAGAGAAAATAAAGGATAGCCTCGAGAGGGCCTGGAACCTATTCCAACGGCCCCGACTGTCTCTGCCCCAGGGTTTTTATAGAGACGCCAAGGGGTGGAGCAAAAGACCTCCTCCCCCAGCACAGCCAAGTGCAGACCATCTCAGACACCTGCACTGAGGCCCGTGGTCCTAATCATCCTCTATGAGGACCTGCTGGGTAAAGCCATGAGGAACCCAAGAACGGGCTCCCACAACAAGCCACTAGATTAAACATAGAGGTCAGGCAGTGGTAGCACATACCTTTAATCCTAGCACTAGGGAGGCAGAGATCTGTCTGGATCTCTGTGAGTTCAAAGCCACCTTGGACTACATGAGATTGACTCAGTCTAGGAGAAAAACAGGCAGTGATGGCATACACCTTTAAACCCAGCACTAAGAAGGAAGTGACATGGCTGGGCATAGAAAGATACATAAGGCGTGAGGAGACAGGAACTAAAGCTTTTTGGCTTAAGGGTTTAGGCTGGAGACCTTTCAGGTGAGGACTCAGAGGATTTCAGTCAGAGGATTCATGGAACTGATGAGGTGAGACGTGGCAATGGCTTATTCTTTTGTCTCTCTGATCTTTCAGCATTTACCCCAATATCTGGCTCTGGGTATTTTATTAAAACACCTATTAGAATTTATCTTACAGGTGGTGGTGGCACATGCCTTTAATTCCCAGCACAGTAGAGGCAGGAGCAGGTAGATCTCTGTGAGTTCAAGGTCAACCAGGTCTATAGAGTGAGTTCCAAGACAGCTAGGGTTACACAGTGGAACCCTGTCTTGAAAACAAAACAAAATAAACCCCCAAAAGCCCCAGTATCTTAAGAAGAGTTATCCATACCTTTGAGGGTGGCCCACACACATAAGTCTGCTAAGGTCAAGGAGTTTCCAACTAGGTATGTTCTCAAAGATAGGCAATGATTAAGCTCGTTAACTGCAGAAGTCAGCGCATCACACGAAGACAGCTTTGTAGCACTAAACTCTAACCAATGATCAATCTGTGAACACAAAAGAATGTAGTCCAGAGTTCAGGCTTCAAAACAAAATGGCCACACAAAGAATGCTAGTTAATGGAGCAACAAAATATTCTTGGCTTCTTCAGCTAGAACAGAACTTTTCTTACCTGAAATTGTACAATTTATCATTACATGGTTCAATTCTGGTTATCTGGGCTCTAACAATGCCACTTAGATAAATGCCATCTCTGCAGTTACTTTCCTATGATTTCTTTTTGTTCTTCCTTTTTTTTTCCAGGTACATGGAGGGTCACACCAGGAAAGAACAAGAGAAATACTTGATAATTGACAGAGGGACTAACTAATCTGAAGCTACCTACACAGACAAATTAATACAACTGAGGAAATTTAAAAGCCAATCATTAAATCCAGTCTCTGCCCAGCGTGTTGGCACATGACGTGTTGGCACATGACACCAGCCTGGGCTATACAGTGAGACCTTATCCGAAAAGTCTAAAAAGAAGAAGCATTATTTATTTTTGAACTGTGTGAACACACACCAGAGAAAAACCACATCTACACAGAGGCACTGAAAGCTGGTCTATTATTGCTCCCAAACATGTGTGAGCCTGGGCAATGACAATCTTTCTGGCCTGCTGTTTTACGTGTAATGTGAAAGGTGAGTGGCATGAGTTAGACAGTAAAATCCAACTATGAAATCCTAGACCAGGAAGGTGAAGAGAGCATGACGTGACCCAAAAATACACTCAGTTTGGAGGGAGACGGTGAACCTGAAGAGCTGAAAGTTTGTTCCCCATGCATGCCAACTAAGAAGTCTACCCAAACTACACTTCAGCTTATTTGTCTGGAAATAAACGTGCAAGGAAACTAAGTGTGAGGGGACACAGCTGTAATACATTCAGGAGTCTGGGGCAGGTGAGTCACAGTTCTAGGCCAGCACAGGACACAGCAAGTTGACAAGCTAGCCTGGACTCCATTGAAAGACTGGGTCTCTGTTTTAAAAAGCAAACCAATCAGAAACATTCCTTACCTTGGACCTATGATTAAACCTTGGACCTGGCCGGGCGGTGGTGGCGCACGCCTTTGATCCCAGCACAGCACTCGGGAGGCAGAGCCAGGTGGATCTCTGTGAATTCCAGGCCAGCCTGGGCTACAGAGTGAATTCCAGGAAAGGCACAAAGCTACACAGAGAAACCCTGTCTCGAAAAACAAACAAAAAACAAACAAACAAAAAAAACTTGGACCTGTTCAAACACTTATAATTATGGACTAACGTCACATGTCAATACACGGTTGGACAATACTGTTCCCAAACATCAGAATGCACAAGACCAAACATGCCCGAGAAAATACATACCCCTTGCTTACCTCAGTGTGTTCCATCAGATTAGTACCATACAGCCCAGATGTAGTTGCAACTCTAGCCAAGTAGCGCAGTATTGAGTTTATGTCAGTGAACACCACGTTCCTAGAATTAAAGCATTAAATGATTATTATAGTTGCTTCGCAAAAGTCTTGAGAGTCAGAAAGGAATGTGAAAATGGAAACCCTAACATATTTACCATGTTCTTTTTTCTACTGTGCTGGTTTGAATGTAACTGGCCCCCATAATCTCATAGGGGGTGGCACTATTAGGAGGTGCAGCTTGATGGAGGAAGTGTGTCACCATGTGGGCAGGCTCTAAGGTCTCCTTTGCTCAAGCTTCCCTCAGTGTGACAATGGAGACTACTTCTTGTTGCCTGCAAGATGTAGGACGCCCACTCAACTACTTCTCCAGCACCACATCTGCCTACACGCCACCATGTCCCACCATGATGATACTAGACTGAACCTCGGAAGTATAAAAGCCACCACAATCGAATGTTGTCCTTTATAAGAGTTGCTGTGGTCATGGTGTCTCTTCACAGCAATAGAAAGCTTAACTAAGACAATCTACCATAGTAAAAAATATAAAGTACTAATTTGTTCTTATTGTTTCTTTCAAATTTTAATCTGTTCTAAAATATCCACCTGAATTTAATTTACTTTGGAGCAGATTTTGTATATGACACTTCATCCTTTAAGTTTTTGTTTATTATTTTATTATTTTTCTATTTTTAATTTATTTTATATTTTATACACTTGAGTACAAGTTTATTTTTAATTATACACATTCATTTTGAGTACAAGCATGCCATGGCTTGCATATGGAAGTCAGAGGACAAACTGCAGTTATTGTTTCTCTCCTTCTAACACATAGGTCCTGAGACTTGAACTTAGTACATCAGGCTTGGCAACAGACTTTTTAGCCAACTCACAGGCTGCTTTGTTTTTTGAGATAGGATCTCACATATCCTGGGCTAGCCTTGAACTCAAGATCCTTCTCCCTCAGTCTAGAGAGCACTGAGCCTATAAACCTGCACCACTATACCCGCCCTCCTCACTTACATCTTGTCAATTTCTAATCAGAATTTAGCAGTGTCTACATCTTATCAGTGGTGATGAAAATGTAACTGAGATTTAGAAGTATAAAGTAATTTAAAATAAATGAATGCAAAGAAACCAAGGATATATACCACTATAAGAAACCTGCTTTTATCAACTTTCAAGAGAAGAAAGCATATCTAACCCCACCAAAATGCCATCAAAGCCAGACAGTGGTATGGTGGTGTGCCCCTACAGACTAGCTACTCAGAAAACTCAGGCAGGAGTACTGCTTGGATTCAGTTCAAGGCCAGCCTGGGCAACACAGCCAAAACCAACATGTTTGAAAAAAAAAGGAAATCACTAGCAGAAAACAACAGAGTGAGTGAGTGAGTAAGTAAGTGAGTGAGTGAGAAAGCCCTATCACAACTGTTTGACAAAAATAAATTCTTTACAGGCACATGCCTTTAATCCCAGCACTAGGGAGGCAAAGGCAGGGAGGTTCTGTGAGTTCGAGGCCAGCCTGGTCTACAGACACCCAGGGCTTGTTACACAAAGAAAGTCTGTCTTGAAAAACCAAAAAAAAAAAAAAAGGAAAAAAATAATTCTTTATAAGACACAAAATATAAAGAAAAAGAAAAAAGAAAGTAATAGCAAGAAAATTTCAGAAAGTGCAAATCCAAAAAATTTATAAGACCTGGAGAAACAGAATCTTCGGTGGATAAAAAGTGAACAGTAAGCAGATTTAAATTTTTGAACATGAGAGAAAGCTTGGCTGGAGGAGGACTGGCTGAAAGCAAGCTTCAGAAACACAGCTACCCATGCAGCCTTTCCTGCCAGGCCAGCCCCACTGCCCTAGTCTAGTAAAACACTATGTGGAGGCTCATGCTCACCTCAGCACTTGGCAGGCTGTGGTAGCAGGACTGCTGAGAGTTCAAGGTCAGCCTGGGTTACTTAGAGAGATCCTGTCTCACCCCTGCCCACCTGACCTCATCCCCAAATAAATGGAAACCTCTTCTCTAATAAATAAACCATGAAGTCTTTGGACAATCTCATCAACCCAAGGAAGAAAGAACTGTGGACTCTGACTTCACGTTCACTAAATGACGAGCACCACTGCTACAGCTCGGCTGACAGGACTAACCTGAGATCTTTAGTCTCCTGCTCAGAACTGCAAGCACTTCTGAGGGCCTCCAGGTCTAACCTGATATTCGATAAAAGTCTTTACTTATTTATTCATTCATTCATTCGTTTGTTTGATTGATTGATTGATTGATTGATTGATTGACTGACTGATTGATTTGTGGTGCTGGGGAGGGCCTCAAGCAAAATATGACACACTCTTACCACTTAGCTATATCCCAATTCCCCCTTTTACTTTCAGGACAGTGATCAGCCTGGAATGGTAGTGCAGACCTGTAATTCCAGCACTCAGGATTCTGGGGTAGGAAGACCTTTAGCCTCCACAAGCATGCACTTACAGGAGCATGCATATGCATGCACAAACACACACACACACACACACACACACACACACCCCATGAAACATCTTTCTAGGAACAATCCACCTAATTAGCAAGCAAAATAAGCCCAGAAAATTCAGAGCTGCACATTTTAAATGCTCTTCAGAACTGAACAGATATATAAATAAGCACTTACTCAGAAACACGAAGAAGATTCTCTTTCCCTTCTTCCACAGAAATGCTGACATCACCTTTCACATGTTCCACTGCCAGCAGAGCTTCTAAAAATGACAGCATGAAAGATTTATTTCTCTTCAAAGACAAGGTAGTATTTATAACCTGAGTCACAGAGCAATAAGGATAAATCAACAATCCAATATTAAGTTCTATAAGGTGTGACACCCACCCCACCTCTGCAGTAAAGTCGAAGTTTGGTGCTTAGAAAAGTAGCTGTTTAGTCAGAATCTGCTGCTAGTTCCGTCCAATCACTTGTCACTGCTCAGCTTCCAGCCAGCAACACCAAAGTCACTCCTCTCCTCCCCTAGAGGAGGGAAGAGAGTAGAACAGTGGCTCTGTATTGGAATACTGTATGTTATGCATTACGCTGAATGCTTGACTGTCACACTTAATCTCTTTAGCAACCTCAAGAAGTAGATACTCATTTACAGGGAGGAAGCTGAGGCTGGCAGAGGTTAAACAGCCAGCCCAGTGCCCTTGGCTAAACACAGCAGTCAGCATTTGGATGCCGGTCAAACGGCTCAGCACTCAAATTCTAAAACCCCTGGTAATGCTGTCCTTCAGCACCTAACACAGTAAGTAAACTCACCAGACCTCTGTCCTGTAATTGGTTATTAAGATGGACAGCTAGCACAGACACTCATTTCTATGTAAATACTATGTTCCACTGGGAGCAGGGCCCTATCAAGGAAAGCACAATAATCTTGCAAGGCTTATTATAAGAGAAAGCAAGTGCATGGGTTTGTGTGCCTCACCCTGTAAGTCTGACTGGTTTGTATGTCTGACCTCTGTTAAAATGTAGTTGTCCTGGTCACAGTATTAAGAAATGGGTCCTATAGAGTCAAGCATGATGCCTGCATTCCAAACACTCTGGAAGCTGAGGCAGGAACATCAGGAGTTCAAGACCACCCTGGGATATACAAGATCATTTCTGAAACCTAAAGAACAAAATTGGAGATACAGCTCAGTAGTACAAGGCTTGTTGAGCATGCCTGAGGCCCTAGGTTCAATAATCAGGAAAGAGTTGGAAGGGGAGCTGAGCCTTCTAGGAAAGGACTAATACAGTGAAGGTTTGTGTCGTCTCAAGCATTCTCCCCTTTCTTCAAGGATCTATGACAGCAAGATCACCACTACAACTGGCCCATTGGTCTTGGACTTGCCATCATCCAGAGTTGTGAGCCAGCAAATCCTGTCCATTACAAATTACCCTGTCTGTGGTACTGTCTTATAGTTGCACAAAGCAGACTAAGACAGCAAGAGATTTCTCAAAAGGTAACATATACTTTCAGTGTAATCCAAGTAAATGAGATACATTTTTAACCTATCTATAATGGAATCCTGTCTAGCATATAAAAAGAATGAACTACTGTTACAGGTGACACCATGAATCACAAAAGCACTATCCTGTGTATAAATATATAGATAGATAGATAGATAGATAGATAGATAGATAGATAGATAGTATGGGTCAATATATACAAAATCCTAAAAGCAAAAACAAAGTAACAAAAATCAGGTCACTGGCACTAAATGCCAGAGAAAGAGAATTTCCTATAATGGAAATATTTGGCATTATTGTTATGGGGATTTAAATTCCACATATGTCTATACATATATGCCACTGTATATTAAAACATACAATTAATATTAGTGAACTTTAATATATGTGCATTCCAAAGCCAATTTTCAAATTAATTTTAAAAAGAAAATTAAATATTTCACATATATTGTTATGAATTTAACACGAGAAAAATGATAATACATACAAAAGAAAATGTCTAGTTGGAAGGTCACCATTTGAGGCACATCTTAATAACCAAGTTAGGCAGGATGCACCAGCAGAAGTTGAAACCAATGAGGTGTTCAGGAAAAGAGAAATGTCTGCATGGCACTGAGTTCTCTCCATTAAAATGCCTTTGGTTGAAAGGGAAAGCTCTACATCAGGGAAAACTGGCAAACAGCATGTTAGGTGATCAAGACTAGAACGGGAAAATTAAATTCATATACCAACTGATGGGCTGCAATGTAGAGCAGGAAGGAATGTTACACCAGCCCTGCCCAGGATGGAAAGCCTGAATCCACCCACAAGGAAACATCTGACAACCCAATTAAAGGAAACATAAGAGGTTTGTCATCTTCAGAAGTCAAAGCTATTAAAACCAAGGGAAGGCTAATAAATCATTCCACATTGAAAGAAACTGGGCAAACAGGGCATTGAGAGGCAAAGTATGGTCATTCCAAGTTGTTGGGTCCTATTGGAGCAATTAGCTTCAGAACAGTAAGGAGTCTGTGCATTAGGGAGAAGAATTCTATCAATGTACCGTTCCTGTATTAAGTTAGGTAGAGAGATCAAGTACTTATTATAGAAGATGCATTATGAAGTATTCTGGGTGTAGAAGCATCGAATATGTTGTATGCTCTTAAGTAGAATTCGGGGAACATTCTGTTCTATGAGTGCATCTTGAAGTTTGAAAGTACTTTAATACACGCAAAAATGTCATGTCAAAGACATAAAATCCTCACAATTTGGGGCTGGAGAGATGGCTTAGTGGTTAAGAACACTGGCTCCTCTTCCAGAGCAGGTTCAAGTCCCAGCACCCACATGGCAGCTCACAACTGTCTGTAACTCCAGTTCCAAGGGACCCACTACTCTCACACTGATATACTTGCAGGCAAAACATCAATGCACATAAAAATAAACTCTGTTTAAAAGTCCTTACAATGCAATGTTTTTTCCTAGATATTTAATCTAATTTTATTGCTTAAAGATAAGATTTATCAAGCCGGGCAGTGGTGGCGCATGCCTTTAATCCCAGCACTCGGGAGGCAGAGGCAGGTGGATCTCTGTGAGTTCAAGGCCAACCTAGGCTACAGAGCGAGCTCCAGGACAGGCTCCAAAGCTACACAGAGAAACCCTGTCTCGAAAAACCAAAAAAAAAAAAGATAAGATTTATCTGATTTGAAAGAGTCATAAGAATTTAAAATAAAGGGGAGGTGCAAGCAGAAAATAATGCACATTATCTAATGGGCCTAGAGTTCAAAATGAAAACAAAATTTAAGACTCTCTTCCAGAATACCAGCAGAATGTGGTTCTGAGTTCTAAGGACACAGACCTAGTGTTCCCCCACAGTGATTTTCCAGGCAGTGTTAGTTTACAAACAAAACAAAACACTGTGGCTTAGCTATGTACTGAACATCTAAAACGTGAAAGAACTTTCCCGTAGTCTCACTTAATTCTGGCAACCAGCACTGGATAGGTTTCCTCCTTCCTTGCAGGATAAAACAGAACAAGGAACCTGTCAAGTTTCACCATAACCAGCAGTCAGGATTGAACTCAGGGATCCAGGATTAACGATGAGGCCAACACTGTCTAGTGCCACAAACCAAGAATCAAATATACTTCTTTTAGAGCGCATGGATTTCTGTTAGGTTAGTGTAAAGGGACCGGAACTAATATGCTAAAATATTATCATTTAAAAACATTTCAAATGGTTACTACATTCCATTTTTAGGTCTGGGGAACGTAGCTCAGCGGCAGAGTGCTTGCCTACATGGATTTCTGTTGGGTTACTGTAAAGGGACCAGAACTAATATGCTAAAATACTATCATTTTAAAACATTTCAAATGGTTACTACATTCTATTTTTAGGGCTGAGGAACGTAGCTCAGCGGCAGAGTGCTTGCCTAAAATACAAAGCGCCCTGAGCACTATCCCAGTACATTAATCCATAAATAAATGTCCTTTCATTCCAACAGGCTCAGACCGCTTGTCAAAGTTGAGCATGTAAGAAATTTCATCAGCCCCCATATGGCCAACTGTATTTAAAGGGCTGGGCTTCTTCAACATTAAAAAGTACTTCCGCGTCTACACTGCACACATCATGGTTAAATGAGTTTGTATAATTCCCCTAAGTAATGAAAAGGTAGAAATCCTAAACTATAAAGCAGTAGCGTTGGCCACTTTGAAAAATCAATTCCGAATGGAACCTAAGATGACATTTACTCGAGCCTTTACTACGTCCACGGGGTGAGTAGTAAGCCACCCGATAGCATCAGTCCGCGGCGTTCCGACGGCTTTCCGTAATTACTGCCTTCAACGAGAAGCAAACGCTGCCTCGGTTAAAACCCCAAGTGCTGACACGAAAGTCTACCCTGTCCCCTTCAACTCGACAACGTATGGGAAAGTGGGGCAAGTGAATTCAGATCTTCTCTGGGAGGTGGGGAAGGGGTGAGAGGTTCCAGATGAGAACGAGGAGAGGATGCTAAAAAGGACGTTAACAGGACGGGCAGTTTCCAGTTCCACCTCCAAAGCCGCTTGGGACCCTCCCCGCCAGGGCTCTCGTCCTGTCCCTCCACGCCCTCCCCCCGGGACGGCGGGACTCGGGAGACGACGCCCTGCGTGGACAGAGGCCGGGGCCACGCGGGGCCAGGCCCGTCCCGGGGCGAGAGTCTCCCCCCAGCGTGACCGCCGCTGCACCTGCCCCGCACCCGACGGCTGATGCAACCCGCGCACGGCGGCGCGGCCCTTACCCAGCGGAGGGTCTCCAGCGTTCACCGTGAGGCACAGGGCCGCCATCTCCCAGGGGCTGCGGGGCTACCGGTCAGGGTGTCTTCCCGGCGCACGAAACTCGGGGCTCGACTGGGAGCGAGGAGATGCAACGTGGGCCCGCGCCCGAAGCCGCCGCAGCCTTCGCTCCGCCCCCAGGCCGCCACCGCTAGTGTCCGTGCGCACGCCGCAGTACGTCATAAATATGCGTCCGCAAAGCCAGTTTTTGCTCCGCCCCCACTCCTCCGCCACGACTGCGGGGGTCAAAGGCACGCTACTGTGTGCGTCATCACTGCGCGCCCACTCCGTGGAAGCCTTCGTTTAGCCCCCGGCCCGGGAACACTGCCGTCTGGGCGCGCGGTACTGTTCGTCATCACAGTGCGCCGGCTCCACCTTCAACCGCCGGCGCCTGGGGTCTTCCCGTCGCCCTTTGGCAGCCGGTCAGAATCCCACGTGGGGTGCCACGCCGCTGTTGGAAACGACGGACTTTACGACACGTTGTCAAGCGAGGGAAGCAGGGGCATGAGACTAGTTTGTCCTGGGACAGTGTCACATGTCCCAGGCTGTGCTACTGGTGGACACTTGGGTACGCAAACAGAAGAAAAACACGCACAAAGTCGACCGATTACAGGATAGGGGAGCCTCCGTTTCTTCATAAGAAAATAGTTTCTGGAATAATTTGGAAACAGGGTGTGTGGTAAATGCCTAATTCCAGTACCTAGGAGGCGGGATAGAAAGACAGAAAATTATGAGGACAAGGGGAGAAAAAGGATCCTCTCGGTGGGCTTCTCTCCCATGGACATCAAGAATTCCCCAGTTAACATCTGTGGTGAAGGCTGCCAACGTCGACAGTATTTCTTTTATATAGAAGTATTTTCAAATAAGAATGTTAAAGTAACAATTCAGACTCGAGGACTGAGCGTATATGAGCTTAGGTATGGTGTTCTGCGAATCTCAAAATACTGTTAACTTGTTTTTACGGTGAAAATAAAAGTACAATTCAGGAACACCCCGTGACCAAATTCCTTAATAACCCTTGAAAGACAATAACGTCACTGTTATTGTAAAGACCGTGAAGTGTGACTGCTGTGGGCGCTTCTCTTAGAGCACCCCTCTCTTAACCCCTATGCTTAAATGTATATATATATATATTTTTTTAAATCTCATCATAAACTCCATAAAACTCCATAAATTCTTTTTAGGAGCAAGTGAAGGCTCCCTCTGTGAAGGTCTTAAGACTACCAACAGCAGTTAAAGGATAATTCACCTGGTGATGACAGGATTGAGGCAAGGTCCATATGCAGAGTTCAAGGCCCTATCTCAACTAAAAAAAAAAAAAATTATTTGGTGCTAGGAATGTATTCCAACGGTAGAACACTTAGCAACAGGAAAACTAGCAAATGGACAAACGAACCCTGAAGAGTTATCTATAAACCAGGAATAGTAGCCTGTAATCCTAGGTGTCTGAGGCAAGATGATTGCCAGAAGTTTGAGTTCAGTTCAAGGTCATTTGAGCTGCTCTATAAACAGTATCTAAAAAACAAATGTTGGGTTTTTTTTAACTAAAGAGTTCTTTGCATATTTAAAAATAATGGTTAAGCCAAATGTGTTGACTAAGACAGGAGATCAATCTCAGGTTCCAAGCCAGTCTGTCCTACATAGGACGTCAGATCAACCCTTTTAATAGATAGAAATTCTGCCTCCGATGAACAAACCAACAAAAATCTCGTATCTCAAGGATAGAGCCCTGACTAGATTGCTCAGATGCAAAACCAAACCCCCACGGCTGCCCTAATTTGTCCTGTTTTGGAGTGTATTAAGTAAGCATCTTTCAGAGAATTTTCTAATCCAAATTCTCTGTGATGGCGTGTGTTTGCCCTGGGCATTTTCCAAGGATTGAAGTTCAAGTCCAAGGAGCAGGACTGATTTCAGAAACCAGTACCTATCTACCTATACTTTCCAGTTACCTCAGCAGCACGTCCATGTTTTCATTGGGGAGACTTAAGCTTTTCATGCAACTATAGGGTAGTTATTTCTTTGGGTCCCTGCCTCTGAACCAGTACCAAAGATGGCTACATTTATATACAGCCATTCCGCAGAGTTGGCATGGAATGAAGGCAGGCATCAGCCAGTGCACTGAATACCATTTGGTTCCCTTCTGGCTTTATTTCTGCCTTTGACTCTCCCCCCTCCCCTCCCCCAAGTCATACTCTTCTATAATTACCTTGAATTCCAGGGATGTTAAGACCACTGGGACCAAAACCACTCCCAAACACAGAGGAGCCTCAATTCACCCCACCCATTCCTGTTGAGAGGACAGCCTGGAGCAAAAGCAATCATCACATATCAACAAGATTGCTCTCCTCTAATGACAGCAATGACTTTAGGAATTCTTACAGAACCAGGCTTGAGATCATGATCACTCTGAGCACTGGTTTGATTAAGATTGCCCGCTCTACTATCAGCTATGCACACTCATCCCCTCCTTTCGTTTGTCTGATCTATAAACTCTCGATGTTCCTCTTAGCCCCTTAAAGACTTGAGAAATTTTGACCAAAGACAGGGATTTACTAAATAAAATTACAGGATTCTACTATTTTGGACTAAGTTCTGGCACTAGACCCCAATAGATCTGGTTCAAAGTCAAAAGGGGTCATTTCTGTTGAAGTTCCCTGTCAAATGCTAAAGGAAGCAGTTTATCTGACCTAAGAGATCAAAATTAGCTATCTGCCAAACTTCCCTAACAGGCCAGTTTGGATTAGTCTGGTCCTGAAGTTCTCTTGATTGAATACTTACAAAAAGACACTTGAAATAACCTGATGTTAAGTTGTTATGCCCAGATTATGACCCCAAAGAGACCACCGAATAAGACCTTGGATGTCCAGAATGCAACAGCAAGGTTTATTCTGTAGATACAAGTCTAGACAGGGAACTCATTCCTATACCCAATACAGTGAGGCAGGGAGGAGTTGCTCTTTCTTTGTGAGGCTAGCTTTTTTTTTTTTTTTTCTTTTTTTTTTTTTTTTGGTTTTTCGAGACAAGGTTTCTCTGTGTAAGCTTTGCGCCTTTCCTGGAGCTCACTCTGTAGCCCAGGCTGGCCTCGAACTCACGGAGATCCGCCTGCCTCTGCCTCCCGAGTGCTGGGATTAAAGGCGTGCGCCACCACCGCCCGGCGAGGCTAGCTTTTTAAAGACAAAAACCACAAGCCCTTCAGGGGGGTTGGAAGAGGGGGGGGTTGGGGGGTTTTGCACTGGTGCAACTCGGATTGGTTTATTTTTATCTCTGTTCTCTTTTAATTGGGTGAGGGTTTGTAACCTTTGAATTTACTGGTTGGGGGTTACAATTATTTTGGGGGCTCTCCGGGACAAGTCCCAGGCTTTGTCCTTGAGCTGCCATGGGGGCTGGCTGGCCTAGCACGTACTGACTGTGGGGGCTGACTCAGTGGTCTAGGCTCTGTTCTTGACTCATGCACATAACTCTAAGTTGGTGAGGGGTCCCAGACAGTAAACATCTGGCTGAACTTTGAGCAGTCAGAGTACATGCAGAAAGGGAGCTACTGCAAGGACTATGTCTTCTGTTCACGGCCCTCCCAGAGACTGCTTGCTCAGTCTCAGGAAACTGAAATTGAGGCCTGATCTCTGAGAGAAGACTGAGCAGCCTGTTATGGCATCTGCTTGGTCCTTTCAAAGTCACCACTTATTTTTCTACTATTGATGTTCTCACAGTCCAAAGTGCTGAGATCACAGGCATGTGTAACATACACAGCTCTCATTTGGAGGCTTTCTTCATGTGGTCCAGACTCACCTGGAACCTGTGATGCTGCTGACTCAGCCTCTGAGTGCTGTGACTACAGATCATGCTCAGTATCATTTTATCATTTTTTAGAACCACAAAGAAGTACTTGGCTCACCCCAACCACATTTTATAATATTTTCTCATCTTCATTTTACTATAGCCATAGTGGCTTGCTTTCTGTTTTCTTCCTCTTAGAGAAGTGCCTGCTAGTTCCACATGAAACCTTAGCGTGTAGCATGGCTGAATTCCCTCTTGCTCTTAACCGGAGAAGATATACTTCCTCCATCTAGATTCTAGAGGAAACTCCCTTCTAGCCTTCCCACCTCACTTGCTTTCTAGCACCTTCCAAATCAATTTCTACAGAACTTAACATAATATGAAGTTACTTACAAAGAAGCAGACTTCTGGTCAGTGTCATGCCCACTGGTGAATGGACAGGATCTGTATGATGCCGCACTAATATTTGTTTGAGTACACATAGTCTTCTGGGGCAGCACCCAGTGGTTGAGCATGGATGTGGTATACAGTCAGAGTTGATGCTGGACAAGGAAGATGCCAGGACATTAAGAGCTTCCCATACCTTCATATGGAACCTCAAGTTTATCCTGAAGGCAAAGGCAACGCCAAGCAGACTTTGAATACGGGAGGCTTGATTTTTTTTTTTAAATTTATGTGTATGAGTGTGTGCACCAGTCTGTGCACCACATATGTGCCTGGTGCATGCTGAGGCCAGAAAAGGGTACTGGAGTTAGACAGTTGTGAACTGCCATGCAGAACTGGGAAGCACACCTTGGTCCTCTGGAAGAGCAGCCAGTGCTCTTCACCAGTGAGCCATCACTCCAGCACCTAGATTTTAATTTTTTTTTTTTTTTGGTTTTTCGAGACAGGGTTTCCCTGTGTAGCTTTGCGCCTTTCCTGGAACTCACTTGGTAGCCCAGGCTGGCCTCGAACTCACAGAGATCCGCCTGGCTCTGCCTCCCAAGTGCTGGGATTCAAGGCGTGCGCCACCACCGCCTGGCTAGATTTGATTTTTTAAAAAGCGTCTGGAGGTGATGTGATAGGTGGGTTACAGGAAGCCATCAGCCGCCGCAGGCTCGCTGAGACTCGCGCTTGAGGCTGGAGCATTGAGTGCTTTGAGCTGCGGGTTCAGCCTAGCTCCCAGGGGATCCCGCCCGGGTCCAAGCGGCTCTGCTCCGCCCGGCCCCGGCCACTACCACTGCCATTTTGTGCACAGCCAGCCCTGCTTGTGCCAACACTTCACCAATTCCACTCTGCTCCGAGTCCAATCCCTCGTGTGCCTGTGCTCCGCAGCCAGCCCACGCGTTCCTGCGGGTCGCTTTTAGCGGGAGTTTTCCACTAGTGTGCCCCCAACCCAGGGTTTTAAAGGCCACGTCTGGCCGCCTGCTGAGCAGTTCACTCCCCGACAACTGTTCTGGCGTATTTCCCTATGCCTGCAGCCTCTGCCAGAAACGTGCGCAGTCGGCGGGTTGAGCACTGAGTTCTGAGAAAGGCAGCCCCCGGCCTCCAGCCTCCCATCAGCCTGGCTGGAGCCCCCAGCTCCTGCGTGTGGCAACGCTCTTCCGGGCGACCCGCCTGTCCAGCTTTTAGCTCTCTCTTCCCCTCTCAGTTTCTCTCTCTCCCTAACCAAATCTGTTCGGTATATCATTTAAGTTTTGCTCAGAACTCATAGGTCAGCCAACCTCACCAAGTTAGAGCCGTGTTCCAGGACCTGTTTTGGTGCTACACTGCGACACCTGCTGGCCAAACATCGTCAATATCTCCTAAAATCACCACGCACACAAGCCAGCCAGCCATACCTGCCTGGTTAATTAAGAGCCTAGGACAGTTTAGGACATCGCCTGAGGATTTTATCTGAGGTAAATTACTTGATAACTTCATACTTTAAACTGAATGATTACAAATTTTTTAAATTTGTAAACGTCTTCCACGCCAATGGCGGATAATATCACCATTCAGGAATTTAGAAACCTTTTTGTTTCTGCTATGGATGGAATCTTAGGGAAGATAGATGACCTAGCTGGGACATATATTCTTAGCTATTAGCCTGGCAATGCATATCATATCCTTTAAAAAAAATGGAGCCGGGTGGTGGCGGCGCACGCCTTGAATCCTAGCACTCGGGAGGCAGAGGCAGGCGGATCTTTGTGAGTTTGAGGCCAGCCTGGTCTACAGAGTGAGATCCAGGAAAGGCACAAAGCTACACAGAGAAACCTGTCTCAAAAACCAAAAAACAAACAAACAAAAAATGATTTGATAACGGTGCCAAGAATGAGAAACTTATTGAAATTATACAGACTTAGCAAAGTGGTAATGAGAAACTGGCTGGAAAAATCCATTCCTTAGAATGTGATAATGATAAGTTGTCAGGAAAACTTCATTCCATGGAAAATGGTTATGAAAAATTGGCAGATAGAACATTACTTTTGGAAAGCAATCTG
Source organism: Peromyscus californicus insignis (assembly GCF_007827085.1). NCBI lineage: Eukaryota > Metazoa > Chordata > Mammalia > Rodentia > Cricetidae > Peromyscus > Peromyscus californicus. The sequence goes on along the minus strand of NW_026294436.1, from coordinate 70,125,140 downwards.
CATGCCATACAGATAATCTCCAAGGATGAAAAGATATCACTAATGGATAAAACGAAATCCTTAAAATTGTAAGTGAATGAGGGAAACATGAAATGGATTGATCTAATGAAGTCACTGGATATCATTCACTGTTCAAGAGGTTCAGACTCTTCAAAAGGTGGTGTCAAATCGATTTCAGGTCTTAGAAGAAGTTGTTAAAACTGATAAAAAGAGCCTTAAGGCGCAGACAAAAGAGGTTAGAGGGGAATTAGCCTCTCCAGTACCTCACAGAGTGAGAGATGACTTGTCTAAGGTTGTGGACTTCACCTGCTATGATTTATCCTGTTACTACTGTTGTGCCCAAAGTCCAGATCCCGAAAAAATCACCAAGAGACCGAATCTGATGCAAAAATAATGAGACTTTAATACAAGTTAACTCTGGCCTCTCCGTCCAACTGACTCAGCAACAGAGCAGGAGAGACACGGGGTGAGGGTTTTTATAGTGGCTGGACAAGGCAGGAGTTAGGGGATTGAAAAACTGCCTAGTTACAGACCTGGGATTGGCTCAAGGCCTTGTTAGGAGTACCTGGACTGAGCTGATTGGCTCTCTTCGGTCTAGGGAATTGCAACTTGCAGAGGGACACCTGGAATTGTTTGTCCTGTTCTGATTGGCCCTTCCCTGTGGGATGAGGCATTCATGTATCTCTCTGTAGCTAGGCAAAAGGTCAGGGGCAGTCTAGAGTGTGGACAGGTGGGCATCCTGCTCAGGCCTTTTTACTGTGGCTGCAATTCTGCTCAGGTTTGGATCTCTCATTAGTGTTTGTGAAAAGCCAGCAAATGTTAATTATCCCAAAAGATAAGCCAATTGTAAATGGGAGCCTATACATATGAGAGATTTAAAAGACATTAAGGAAGTAATAGCTACCTGTGGTATGCTTTCACCATATGTGAGACAGATGCTAAATACGTGTTCCTCAAGGAATAGAATAATTCCAAATGACTGGAATCAATTAATCTCAGCAGTATTAGAATACAGTCATCAGTTACAATGGAAAAACTGGTGGAGAGAAGAAGCTAAGGCCCTTGAACAGCAAGGTAAGATTAGAGGTTTTGAGATTTCAAAAGATCAGATTCTTAGTGAGGGCTATTTTGCTGATGTAAATAAACAAGCTACCTTTGATGAGCACACCTTGTCCATATGGCATATGGCAGCCCTAAATGTTTGGGATAAGCTTCTAGAACCAGGAAAAACAACTTAGCCATATACCAAGATCATACAAGGCTTTAAAGAAATCTTTACTGACTTTTTGCAAAGACTGATTAGAGCTGTAAACAGAGTGATATCCGATCAAGAAGTTAGATGAGTACTAATTCAATCTTTGGCTTTTGCATATGCTAACTTAGAATGCAAAAAGATAATTGCACCTTTAAAGGTCAGAACACCACCCATGCAAGAATTGATCCAACACACAATCAATATTGAGTCTCTTAACTATAATGATGAGGCTTGGATAAGAGAGGCAATTTCTAAAGGCATAAAGAGACATCAAAGTGTCAAATGTTTTAATTGTGGTAAACCAAGCCATATAAGATGAAATTGTACACAGGGCACTCCTAGAAACAATGTTTCTTCTAGGAATGACCCAAACAGAAGGCCCCAACCTTCTGGATTATTCAGATGATGCAGCAAAGGCTGACATTAGACCAATGAATGCAGATCAATAAGAGACAAACAAGGCGATCCTTTACCACTGGGAAATGCATTGGGGGGCCTCTCGCAGGACCCCAAGTCCAACATGGTGCAGTCATTCCCAGTCACTGTGGAGGAAACTCCTCCCCAGAACAATTAGAAGATTCAGTGCCCAATGTAAAAAAAAATACTGCTCTGGATGATGGAACAGCTTTGAAAGATGAATAAAAAATTCCAGGGGAAACTGTAAAACAAATATTTTGGCACACTTCTATAAATGAACAAAGACCAAAGCTAAGGGTATGAATAAATAACATTATAATTGAAGACTTGCTGGACACAGGAGTGGATGTAACTATAATTACACGAGAATCATGGTGTCCAAATTGGCCTCTTCAAGAGGTTGATGTTCAGTTCTTAGGGATTGGAACCCTATCTCGGGTAAAAGAAGGCACAAGATGGGTTGAATGCATAGGGCCAGAAGGACAAGAGGAAAATTGAGGCCATATGTGGCTAATGTAGCAGTGACTCTATGGGGTCATTTTCTGTTACAGCAATGGAATACCCAGATTAACATTTGTCCAATCTCAGAAATGGACCATAAACCAACTCATGTTTTTGGGAAGAATATTGTAAGACACTATAAAAAAATAGTCACTGACCATTCAGGCTGTACAAAAACAGAGCACAGCTGCTGTTGAACTCTCACAGGCACCAATGCCCTACTCTTAAAATGGTTAACTGACAAACCTGTCTGGGTTAGGCAGTGGCCTATGATATCAGAGAAACTACAGGCCTTAGAACAGCTGGTTCAGGAGCAGCTATATGCTCAACATATTGAAGAATCAACCAGCCCTTGGAATTCTCCTCTATTTGTTATTTTAAAAAATCTGGAAAATGGAGAATGCTGACAGATCTGAGAAGCATAAAAGAAGTCATTCAGCTGATGGGCTTTTTACAGCCTGGAATGCCTTTGCCTTCTCTGTTACCTAAAGAATGGCCTATTTTAGTTATTGACTTAAAATACTGTTTCTTCACTATACCTCTACAAGAAAAGGATAGGGAAAAATTTGCCTTTGCGGTACTTAGTTATAATAATCCTCAGCCAGTTAGGAGATATCAATGGAAGGTTCTCCCACAGGGAATGTTAAATCTCTCCACTCTGTGCCAATACTTTGTGCAAAACCCCCCGGAAATAATTCATGTACAGTTTCCACAATCTCTAATTTAACATTATATGGATGATAACTTATTAGCTGATTCAAAAGTAGATACTTTGGAAAAAATGTTTGAAGAAGTAAAGAAAGTTTTGCCTCACTGGGGATTACAAATTGCTCCAGAAAAAATACAAAGAGGAGATCCTATTAATTATTTAGGATATAAAATAGATCTACAAAAAATTAGACCCCAAAAGGTACAAATCAGGAGAGATTGATTGCAGACTCTTAATGACTTTGAAAAATTGCTAGGAGACATTTCCAATTTACAGCCCACTACTGGGATAAAAAATCATGAACTGAGTAATTTGTTCAAAACCTTGGATTGTGACAAGGACATAATAGTCCAAAAGAATTATCAGCTGAAGCTGAGAGAGAATTGGCTTTTGTGGAAAAGAAATTACAAGAGGTACATGTGGATAGTGTGGATCCAGAGCTTAACTGCATTCTGGTCATATTATCCTCTACACATTCCCCTACAGGGATTTTAATGCAGAGGGAAGATATTATATTGGAATGGATATTTCTACCACGTAAACAGAGTAAGAAATTAAAAACATATGTAGACTCTGTGAGTTTGAGGTCAGCCTGGTCTCCAAAGCGAGTTCCAGGAAAGGCCCAAAGCTACACAGAGAAACCCTGTCTCGAAAAAAAACAACAAAAAAAAAAATATGGAGAAAAAATTTCTGATTTGATTTTCAAAGGAAAATTAAGACTTTGTCAATTGACAGGAAAGGACCCAGCAGAAATTGTAGTACCTTTAATTAAAGAGGAAATTTCCTCTTTTGGGGCAGAAAATGAATATTGGCAAAGAGCTTGCAATAATTTCTTCGGCGAGATTAACAACAGTTATCCCCAAAGCGAGAGCATCAAATTCATAAAAAAAAAATCTAGTTGGGTCCTTCCTCACATTGTACAGAGAATACCAATCTCTGGAGTCCCTATATTCTTTTTTTTTTTTTTTCTTTTTTTTTTTTTTTTTTTGGTTTTCTGATGCAAATAAATTAGGAAAGGCAGGATATAAATCAGAAACTTAAGTAAAGTGGTTCAAAGCCCTTACGATTCTGTATAAAAGTCAGAATTGTATGCCATTCTTATGGTACTAATGGACTTTACAGAAACTCTCATTATAGTTACTGACTCAATAACAGAAAGAGTTGTTTTACATACTGAAACTGCTGAATTTATTCCTGAAACAAAATTAACTTTGGTATTTACACAATTACAGGAAATAATCAGAAATAGGGATCATCCTCTGTGTGTGTGTGTGTGTGTGTGTGTGTGTGTGTGTGTGTGTATCACACATTAGATCCCATATGGGCCTTCCATGTCCTCTAGCACAAGGTAATGAAGAAATTGATCGGTTATTAATATGAAATGTGTTGGAGGCCTCAGAATTTCATTAAAAACACCATGTCAATAGCAAAGGTTCAAAAAAGGATTTCTCCATTATTTGGCAACAAGCCAAGGAAATTGTAAAAAAAAAAAAGTCCTACTTGTTCCTTCTATAACCAAACTCCATCACTGGCAGGAAGTAATCCTAAAGGTATACATAGAAATGAAATTTGGCAAATGAATGTGTTTCATTTTTTTCAGAATTTGGAATATTAAAATATGTACACCATACAATAGATATGTTTTCAGGATTTTTTTTTTTCAAGACAGGATTTCCCTTTGTAGTTTTGGTGCCTGTCCTGGATCTCACTCTGTAGACCAGGCTGGCCTTGAACTCACAGAGATCTGCCTGGCTCTGCCTCCCAAGTGCTTGGATTAAAGGCATGCACCACCACTGCTCAGTCATATTTTTAGGATTTCAATGAGTAACTGCTTTGAGTTCTGAAAAGGCTGATTCTGTAACTACACACCTATCAGAAGTCATGGCCATAATGGGTATACCTGTACAAATTAAGACTGACAATGCTCCAGCATATGTCTGCAGTAAAATGAAACAGTTTTTTGCATATTATGATATAAAGCATATTACAAGTATACCATACTGTATCTAGAGTTTTCCTGCCTGGCCCACAGTCAGGACAAATCTCTCTCACCTGCCAGTCCCACAGCCGCTCAAACCCAACCAAGTAAACACAGAGACTTATATTGGTTACAAACTGTATGGCTGTGGCAGGCTTCTTGCTAACTGTTCTTACAGCTTAAATTAATCCATTTCCATTAATCTATACCTTGCCACATAGCTCGTGGCTTACCGGCATCTTCACATGCTGTTTCTCATCGTGGCGGCTGGCAGTGTCTCTCTGATTCAGCTTTATTCTCCTCCTTGTCCCGCCTATACTTCCTGCCTAGCCACTGGCCAATCAGTGATTTATTTATTGACCAATCAGCAACACATTTGCCATACAGACCATCCCACAGCACTCCCCCCCTTTTTTTTTTCAAAAAGGAAGGTTTTAACTTTAACAAAGTAAAATTACATATAATTTGGGAATTTGGGCGTAGCTTCTCTTACTACTTCCTGCTGGAGGGGGGCGCTGTGTCTTATGGGGACACAAAGAAAATTTTAGGAATATGGAATAGTCCGTGAGGCTGTATTGTCTGAGCTAGTTGCCTTCAAACCATTCTGGATGTTGGGTCATCTGGGCCTTGGTGTCATCGGAGACCTTTCAGGGGGTCTTGGCTGGCCAAACCTGATGTATCTTAATCTGGAACAAATCCATAGCCTTTGCCTTTCTGTGGGAACAAAAGCAGAGTCTCCTTTCCAAAGCAACATATCCTTATATCCAAATTTTGAAGTCAAGGTACCTTTAAAATATACATTTTGGCATAACTCAACAGTTTTTACAATCAAATGTTTTTCTGTAGTTAAAAATCCCAAAGACAACACAATCCAGATTCTCTGTGTAATATTCATCTTTACGTGGCTTATTTTTTATATTAACTTTACTGTCTCTTTAAAGACTTTATTTTTTAAAACTATGTATTTGTTTCTATAACTGTATATATCACCTTTTTTGTCTCTTTCAAGCCTACGTATATTTTACACACATTGTAAACTATTACATCTGAATCTGTCTTATTGTGAATCTATTGCTTTAAACTGCAGCAGCTGTGGCTGCTGGCTCTGCCCACCTCGGCTTCCCAACATGGCGGTGGTAGTTTACCGCCAGCTCTGGGAACTATCGTGGGTCTATGCTTTTAGCCAAGCAGCGTGTAGCCCAGAAACCTCTTTTTTTTTGTTTTGTACTAGCAAAGTCTAAATCCACCATGCAGCTTAATGTGCCACTTGCAGAGGCCTCATTCCCGCCATATGGCGGCAGGTTGAATTTTCTTAATGCTGATGAGAAAGGAACAACAGCTGTGGAGAGACATTGAATAATAGAAAACACTACTGAGTTAAATCAGCTTGTATATTTTAAAGATGTGTTGCCAGGCGGTGGTGGCGCACGCCTTTAATCCCAGCACTCAGGAGGCAGAGGCAGGCAGATCTCCATGAGTTTGAGGCCAGCCTGGTCTCAAAAGTGAGTTCCAGGAAAGGCGCAAAGCTACACAAAGAAACCCTGTCTCGAAAAATAAAAAAAAAAAAAAACTGTGTTGACCTCAGAATGGATCGCAGGATATGTGCCACATTGGAGAAGGGGTTTCGCTTTTGTTTCCACAGAAGAAAAGCTATGGATACCATCAAATTTAATAAAAAATTGATTCAAACAGGAGAAACCTCTTGATAAGGAGAAATGATAGCTCATCCACTGATGTGACAATTCCAACTCACCAAGCAAGGGTCAGGGCAGGGTTCTGTTTTTTGTTTTTACAGGAAAATAGAAATACCCATCTTCAAGAAGTCCAAAGACCTTGGACAGCTAGCTGTCTAAAGCAGAAGGGAAGGCTATTCAGAAAAATGTATAAGCAAAGAAAAGTTGGACCTATTGGTACCAATATTCTCTGCAGGGTAAAACCTTGCTACCTACATCTATATCTCTTTATTTCTCAGAAAAGTTGTAGTCAATTAAAAATCAAAGCTGGCTTTGGAGTTGGGGCATGGCTCTCTCCTTCTCTGAATCCAAGCATGTTGTTAAAAGAAAATATTAAAGAGTTTCTGTCTCATATCAGAAGAGCCACCTGGTGTGAGACAGAAGAAAACCAAAAAATCTAAGGACTATTGTTGTCCAAATTCTATTTCTCCCCATTCTTATTCTTGACTCTTTGGAACCTTTCTTTAGATATAGTGCTACCCTAAAATTTAAACTTTCTGTTTTGATATTAATAATGTTTACGTTTTCCACAGTGAACAATTAATTTTCCTAACAGTGATCTCTGAAGTTTCCAGAAGTAAGATGGGGCCCCACAACAACAAATTCTACCTGGTTCATAATGATGCCATTGAACCTATAAACATCACTCAAAGATCAGCTCTGACTACAAACTGTTCAGGACAGTTCCAAGGTGGCTAACTAAGATAATCCATCAGCTTACATCTCTAGCCAGAACTTCAGATAAGCTTTACCCATTACTCTGATACTGGCTAGTCCTTATGAGACTTAACCATTGTTTTAGTTTTCTTACAGAGAAACTGTCACCCCCTAGACAGCAGGAATCACTTTTAAGAAAATGCTGCCCCCACCCAAAAAAGGTTTTGTTTTCTCAGGGTTATGGATAATTGTCATCTGTTAAGGGTTGGTTATAAGTTGTAATAGGGTTGGGGGTGGAACAATAACATTTAGATTCAGGATTCTCTTTTGGAAAAGAAAAAAAGGGAATAGATAGGACAGGATAATAAGGTAGATTACTGTATCTACTTATAAACTTAATCAGTAACTCTCAGCTTAAGATAATTTGCATTGATATAGATTCTTGTATATTGATACAAATGTAAAATTATTTTTCTATTTCTGTTTAAGATAATTTGTATATTGATACAAATATAAAACTATATTTGTCATATGGTACATATGTTCCTACTCCAGTCTGAGATATTCTGTATGATACAAATGTAAAATTATATTTGTCATACTGTATAAGTATTCTACCTCTGTTTAGGATATTTTGTATATTGATACATATTAAGGATATTGTTGTCATATTGCACTATACATTTCTACCTCTGTATAAAAATATACAAAGATATATTTGTATATTGTCACAACTTCAAGGTCATTGTCCCTATACTATACATGTTTACAGATAGTTTATTTTTATAATGTGAAGACTTAGTCTTTAAGTTATTTAGGTTGATAAGAATTACAGGTCACTCATGCTTGTCATATTTATAGTCATGTTAGTTAGATTTTCTAGATATACAGAAATACATGTCGGTGTTTGCGTGGGAGCTCCATCTCAACCCCTGGCACCCTGGTATCCCTATACCCAAAGAGTCTGGAATGTTCTGGTGGAAGATCCACCTCAACTCCCTTTCCCCATCTCTTTCCCTAAACCTGCCCCTTCAAAGCCTGCCAAACACAGCTCTTCCCCCAGAGGGATGCAAGACCACTCCCACAGGGTATATAAGCTGCATCCCAGAAAACAGACACATGGTTCTTCCTGTCTCTCATCCCGGTCTCCTCTGTGAGGGGCTGGGGAATCACCAGGGAACACTTTACCCATTAAACCTGGGCTTTTCCTGATTAGGTCTGATTTGGATTGCTGTTTGGGCAGAGACCTATCAGGGTGCAAAAAAACTTATCAGTCGGATGGACTTCATAGACCTAGAGAATATGGCATTTAAATGAATAACTTAGAATTCTGTTGACATGAGACGTGATTGCTCCTGGCAGCACCGATCTACTCCTGAGAGGATGTTGGGCATTGAAGACACTCCATATGGAGTTTGTCTTCTTCTTGGCAAAAAAATGGCCTGTTGGGCAAAGAATTGCCCTTGCCTCAGCTGCTGATAGTAAGCATGCTGTCCATTCTGGATGAGCAGGACACAAGGAAAAGCGACTCCTGAACCTTGTTAAGACAGGGTAAGACAGTCTTTCAAAATATCTTGCTTCTGAAAATGGTCTGCCAGATATTCTAAGCCTATAGCCAAAAGTGGATGTCCCAGCATTGAAGAGAAATATTGAGTGACTGTCCAGGCAGCCAGCTGTCTCTGTCTTTTCTTACATTTTTTTTTTTCAGAAGTTGCTTGCTTGCACTTCCTGTTTACTCAAGTAATATTTTTCTTCTCAGGTCTTTGATGGGGTTGAAGATGTGGGAGCCCACAGAGGTTTCCTAGTGAGATCTGAGCTTGTTTTACCCAGCAGGACTGCATAAGAGGATGATTGGACCACAGGCCTGGGTACCAGGTGTTTGGAAGGGTATACATTGGCTGTATCTAGCAGGGGGAGGTCTTTTGCCTCACCCCTTGGCATTGTTATAAAAAACCCTTTTGAATAAAGTTCTGGGCCGTTGGGTATTGACCCAGGTTCTTCTGAAGCTATCCTGTGTTTCTTTCTTTTTCCTTTCGGCTAGGCCTATCATTCTGTCTATAAGTTCCTTATTCCTCTCTTCTCCTCATAGGAATCCTGGAAAAGATGGGGGCTGGTCTCCTACAATAGAATCCTCTCATATCTTAGCTAAGATCATATCAAGTACTAGATTTAGATTCTTCAGGATGGAACATCTATTGGAGTAATCTCTGTAATTTGCCATTTACCTATAGTCTGGACATTTATTATGTTTCTTGCTTGATGTTCTTGTTGGTTGTAGTTCCATTTTTGTTTATGTTATTACTCTTTCTTTCTACTGGACAATACTTGATAATCGTTCTTATTGTACATAGTTTTGTATTAGGTTGAGAACCTTCTTTAGACAAAAGGGGGAAGTGCAGTGGGAATTTGATTCGCCCATGACCTTGGGCTATCCCTCCTGATAGAGGCAGTGCTTCTTATCTGCCTCCGTGACTTCTTTTAAGACCTCTCTTTTAAGGGAGGAGAAAGGGTAATCTGCTCTTGGGCGGTGAAGACAGGATCAGCATCAAACAACGTGTGATGGGTCCCGAGCTTTCCAAGGACTCTGCAACTGGATTTACCTTATCCTGTATCAGTGAGTCTGTTTTCCCCATAGAATCTGGTGGGGGCATTTTCTCAATTGAGGGTCGCTCTTCCAAAATGACTTTAGCTTCTGTAAAGTTGACATAAAACTAGCCAGCATATGGGGGATCCCACTCCCTCTTCTGGTCTCCACAGGCTCTAGGTGCATATGCCCTGCCATGCACAGTTGGGAATCACATCCTGGTCCTCTGGAAGAGCAGCTAAATTTATTTTTATTTCTGTGCCTGTGTATGCACACACATCACATACAGGTAACGGTGGATGGCATAAGAGGGCGTCTGATCTCCTGGAGCTGGAGTTGTAGGTGGTTGAGACTCACTTGATGTATGCTGGAAACTAAACTCCAGTTGTCTGTGAGAACAGTGAGTACCCTTCATCACTGAGCTATCTCTGCAGCCCCCAGATTTTTAAAAGTTAAGTTTATTCCACTGTTCAGAGAATTCCAGTTCAGCAAGCAAGAAAATGAATTAAAGCAAGAAAGTAGAGGGCAACAGTGATTTCCAAACCGAGTGTGCGTTCTACTTGCTTCATTCAAAACCAGAAATTGAACTGAAGGGCTGGGCAGAGACCCAAACAGTAAAAAGCTAGGAGTGGGGATACAGCTTAGTTTGTAGAGCATTGGCCTGCTAGGTACAAGACCCTGGGTTCAAGCTCCAGAACTGGGCAAAAAAAGTGAAACTCTATGTATAATGCCAGAGTAGGACTGTGTGTTCAGACTTTCCTGTAAGGGACTGTAAGAGCCAGAGGTCAGGGAGAATCAGGACCGAACAGGATCAGCGTACTCCTGAACTCACAGCAGCTGTGGTTGCCTCGCTGAGACCGGCAGGAGATCAAGCCAGTTAACATTCCAGCATGGCGGGGGTAGGGGCTCGCGAGCACCCATCACTGAGGAGCTCCTGACGCTGACGGCTTCTGAGGAAGAGTTAGTTTTCTTTACGGGTGGCAGGCTGACCACGCTCCAGTGGGTGGCCGCAGACCAGAGACTACACGGGGTACACAAGCTGGACTTGGTAGATTAAAAAAAAGGACAAGAGGCTGGGAAGTGGTGAGAGGTGGGGGGCAGATCTGGGAGGAGCTAGGAAAGAGCGTGGGAGGGAGCGGTGATTACGGTCAAAATACAACCTGTGCCTGAATGAAACCTCTAAACGTTAATACAAACATTACATTTAAAGATGACTTCTGTGTTGCTGTAACAAGTGCCTGAGGGAAAGATTTCAAGGGTGTGGGGGTGGAGGCGGCCAGGACCGGACAGACAGAGCAGCTCACCTCAGGGTGGCCAGGCGGCAGAAACAGAACCTGTGCCATCGGCTTTCTCCTTCCCCTCACATCCCATCCAGCACCCCCACGCCTCCGAGAGAGACACACACACACACACACACACACACACACACACACACACACACACACACACACACACACACACACACACACACACACACACACTCTCTCTCTCTCTCTCTCTCTCTCTCTCTCTCTCTCTCTCTCTCTCTCTCTCCTCTCTCTCTCTCTCTCTCTCTCTCTCTCTCTCTCTCTCTCTCTCTCTCTCTCTCTCTCTCTCTCTCTCTCTCTCTCTCTCTCTCTCTCTCTCACAGCTGCTCTTCTCTCTCTCTCTCTCTCTCTCTCTCTCTCTCTCTCTCTCTCTCTCTCTCTCTCTCTCTCTCTCTCTCTCTCTCACAGCTGCTCTTCCAGCCTAGTTCATACTTTCTAGTTAAGGCGACAATCAAGCTAACGCACGTTACACTCTCGGTGGCAGGAATAAACGCTATTACCCAACTTTGCAATTATGCCTTTTAATGATAACAAGAGAATAAATTAATCCCCATAGTGTAGAGACCCACAGAGGTTTCCTAGTGAGAACTTACTCAGGGTCTGAGAATCTGAGCTTGCTTTCCCCAGCAGGGCTGCATAAGGAGATGACTTGACCACGGGCATGGTGGTTACCAGGTGTTTGGAAGGGTCTGCATTTGGCCGTGCAGTGTGCTTTGATCTAGCGAGGGGGAGGTCTTTTGCCCGCCCCTTGGCATTGTTATAAAAAGCCCTTTAGAAGAGGCAGAAGGGGCCGGTGGGTTTTGATCCAGGTCCTCCTGAAGTCATCCTGTGTTTCTGTCTTTCTTCTCTTCATCTTTCTAAGTTTCTTATCCCTCTCTCCTTCTCATAGGAACCATTTTAAAAGGCGGGAGCTGGCCTCCCACACCATAGTATTTATAAGTTTCAAATACTTTTGAAAAGAAAAATGATACATAATATAAAGATCTAGAAGTAAATAATTTATTTTAAAGAAACTTTCCCCATATCAACATAAATAATATCATTATATGCATTCTCAGGTCAGAAATTTTAAAAATTTTGAAAAACAAAACTGAAATTCTGGCACAATTTAAGATTCTGGACCCTGGGTGGGCAGTGGTAACGCACACCCTTAATCCCAGCATGCAGAGGCAGAGAATCTCTGTGAGTTTGAGGCCAGTCTGGTCTACAGAGGGAGTTCCAGGACAGCCAAGGCTACACAGAAAAACCCTGCCTCAAAAACTAGACAAAAGAAAAAAAAAAAAAAAGGTTCTATGCCCTGAAGAAATCCAGTTTATAAGCAGGAATGCTGATTGTACAAATGACCTGGACAGTAATTTGGAACTAGGCCTTTTTCATTTCTCCACTTAAAAACAGTAACACTTGAGCCAGGAGTGGTGGGCACATGCCTTTAATCCTAGCACTCGGGAAACAGAGGTGGAGTGATCTCTGATTTCAAGGCCAGTTTAGTCTACAGAACAAGTTCCAGGACAGCAAGGACTACATAGAGAAACCCTGTCTCAAAAACAAAAACAAAACCAAGCAAACAATAACTAAAAAACAAACAACAAAAACAAAATAAGCAAATAATAACAAAAACAAAAAACAAAAACAAACAAAAAATTAAGACCACTTAAGACACTGAAACTAAAAATTATCCAGACTTCAAAACAAGTGGTTGGTCTGGTTAGCTAATTAGTAAAACTAAATTCCTTTTTTGTTTCTCTTCTCCGTTTTTAGGTAGTGTCTTGCTATGTAATGGAGGCTGGTCTTGAGGCCATGGGCTCAAGCAATCTTCCTAGCTCAAACCACTGGAATAGCTATGACTACCACATGTGCCACCACACCTGGGGACCTGGCCAACTATCTTTAGGGAGGAGAAACGAAAATTAAAATGTATTATATGCCTAAGTTATGAGAGTATTAGACTACGGAAAGTAAATTCTTCAATCTCATGTTCCACCCCTAACTACTGATCTAAATCACCAATCAATGATGAATGCAGCTGACTCTAATTGTTCATCAACTCTAAGATGTGTTGTTGTGAGAACCAAGTCCTCCGGGGTAAGAGAGTGAAGCACCCTTTCAGGGAGTGAGTGCGCTTTTGACAGACTCTGGAACTCGGCTTGCGTAGTACTCATAATTCCTCAGTGTGGCCAGGACTCCTGCCGAGTTCATGTGCTTCACCTCCTTGTTGTACTGGAGGGCGTTCCCGTGAATGTCTGTCAACTTCCCTGCAGGAGAGCAGCATACAGTTACTGGGTAGTTGGGTCAGGATGCTTCAAGGGTTCTCTGGAGGACAGGATGGGGCAGTGCTGAACCCCAGGGCTCACACTAAGCACATGTTTTATCACTGAGCTATGTCCTAACCCACTCTAGTTATTCTTTAATGACTTTGTAGAATGTTTGTCCTGGGGATTGAACCTATGGTTTCATGCACACTAGACAAGCACTGTACCACTGAGCTACATCCCCAGCCCTTTTTATTTTTGAGAACAAGTCTGAGTTGTCCTGCTGTGGGATGGTCTGTATGTCAAATGTGTTGCTGATTGGTCAATGAATAAATCACTGATTGGTCAGTGGCCAGGCAGGAAGTATAGGCGGGACTAACAGAGAGGAGAATTGAGAGAACAGGAAGCTGGGTGAGAGAGACACTGCCAGCCGCCATGATGACAAGCCGCATGTAAAGATGCCGGTAAGCCACGAGCCATGTGGCAAGGTATAGATTAATGAAAATGGATTAATTTAAGCTGTAAGAACAGTTAGCAAGAAGCCTGCTACGGCCATACAGTTTGTAACCAATATAAGTCTCTGTGTTTACTTGATCGGGTTTGAGCGGCTTGGGACTGGCGGGTGAGATTTGTCCTGACTGTGGGCCAGGCAGGAAAACTCTAGCTACATTGTCCAGGCTTGGCCTTTTTTTTTTTTAATTTATTCTTCTTTCATATATTACATCCGGATCACAGTTTCCTCTCCCTTCTCCCCACCTGGTCCCCCCTCCCTTTTTTAAACAAGATCTCACCATAAAGCCCTGGCTGGCTTGGAACTTAGTAGGTAGTCCAGGCTAGCCCTGAACTTACAGTGATCTTGGCTGTACCTCAGGAGTTCTAGGATTACAGGTCTGTTGCATCCCGATATCCTCTTGCCTCCCTCCTGTCTTCAGAACTAGAGATTGGACCAAGTGCCTCCTGTATGCCAAATGTGAGCTTTACCACTGAACTACGGCCATATGCTCATAGGTTTTATTTCTTTCTTCTTCTTTATTTATTTTTAAATATTTATTTATTAGAGTTAGGGTTAGGAAAAATAATAAATATTTTATATGCATAGTGTTTTGCCTGCATGTGTGTATTGTACACTGTAGCATGAATCCTAATTGGTCTTAATAATAAAAACCCAGAGTCAGATATTGGGGTAAATGCTGAAAGATCAGAGAAGCAGAGCAGCCAGTCACTAGAGAGATTTCTTACCTCTGCTGAATCCTCAGACTGAAAGGGCCCAGCTCCTGTTTCCACCCTGCCTTATCACTTCCTCTCTGTGCTCAGTCATATCACTTGCTGTTTCCTCCTCCCAAGTGCTGGGATTAAAGGTGAGTGCTATCCCTGCCTGGCTCCTAGTGGCTAGCTCTGCACTCTGATTTCCAGGTAAGCTTTATTTGTTAGAGCACAAACAAAATATCACCACAGACACCATACGAGCCTAGTGCCCTTGAAGGTCAGATGAGGGCACCATATCCACTGGAATTGGAATTACAGGTGGTTGTGAGCCATTGTGTGGACGCTGGGATCTGAACCTGAGTCCTCCACAAGAACAGCCAGTGCTCTTGACCACTGAACCATCTCTTTAGCCATGCAACTGAATTTCTTGGGATCAATCTCTCTTACTATACAGTGTACTTCCCAAAATGTTTTCTGTTTGTCTGTCTATCTTAGTCAGGGTTACTTCTGCTATGATGAAACACCATGACCAAAAGCAACATGAGGAAGAAAAGGTTTATTTGGCTTACTTACCTGAATCACAGTTCACTGAGGGAAGTTGAGGTAGGAACTCAAACCAGGTAAGAACCTCTGGAGGCAGGAGTTGATGCAGAGGCCATGGAAAGGTATTCCTTACTGGTTTTCTTCCCATGGTTTGCTCAGCCTGTTTTCTTATAGCACCCAGAACCACCAGCTCTAGGATGACACCATCCACCATGGGCCCTCCCCATCAATCACCAATTAAGAAGATGCCTTACAGGCTTTCCTATAGCCTGATCTTATGGAGACATTTTCTCAATCAAGACTCCCTCCTTCAGATGACTTTAGCTTGTGTCTAGATGACATAAAACTAGGGCCTCATACTTATCAGCCTGGTGCTCTACCATGGAGGACCTCATACATGCCAGCCTGGTGCTCTACCATGGAGTTATAATCTACCTCCATCATCTATTTTCTAATTTTTAAAGATGGGGTCTTGTATTAAAAAAAAATTCATTCATTCTGTGTGTGTGTGTGTGTGTGTGTGCAAAAGTCAGAGGGGGCATGTTGAAGCTGGAGTTACAGGTGGTTGTGAACCACCAGATGTGGGTGCTGGGAACTGAATTCATGTCCTCTGGCCAAGGAATAAGTGCTCTGAGTTTCTAAGCCAGGGTGACATAATGAGTCCCAGGCCAGCAAGGGACACAGTGAGACCTTCTCTTAATGAAACCAACAAACAGCAACAACAACAAAATAAAAGTTTGATTAACTCTATGAAGATGAAATTCCATTCTTACTAAAGACTATAAACTAAAGAAAATTAAGTTTGTTGAAATATCCTTGCTGACACAAAGATGATGGGTTTGGGCGGATCATCTCTAGGCTTCTGTCCAGCATCTACATCCTAGGAATCTCGGTGAAGAATGTTAACTGAGGGCTGGAGAGATGGCTCAGCAGCTAAAATGGTTCATGGTTACTCTGCCAGAGGATGTGGGTTGATTCCCAGCAACCACAAGGAAAGCTTACGGCCATCTGTAACTCTAGTTCTAGGTAATCCAACACCCTCTTCTAGCCTCCAAGGGTACCAGACATGCATGTGGTACATAGACATATTTCTAAAAAACTGGCCATTGCTAAATAACATACATATATGCAGAACAAAACACCCATACACATAAAATTACAAAAAAAAATACTGAAATATAATACCTGAGTACAATATAAAAACCAGAATTCTTCAAGATAGCTGGACTCACCTCCCACAGCATGTAAGATAACTTCTGGGGCACAAGTATCCCACTTCTTACAGCCAGGACTTGCAAATACATAAGCAGAGGCTTTGCCTTCAATCAGCTGGATGATCTGTAAGGTGAAAAGTATAATTACCTCCAAGCTGCCAATAGGAAAAACTGCCGATGCCCACTGAAGACATTTCATCAATTCCTGTCAGACTTAGATTAAAGCCCTAAGCAGATTAAAAGATACCAGCATTATAAAAAATTAAACAGGTGAATAATAATACATGGTAATCTAAAGGGGAAAAATATGACCAAATAAGCCACAATCTATAGTCCAAGTTAGATTAAGTTTTCTTATTCCCATGGTTTTTCTTTTTTACTACAATGGAAATACATATTCACTATTGGACAAGTAATGTTTTTAAATTTCTAAAAAACTGGCCATTGCTAAGTAACAGAGAACTATTCCCAGCACCACAGCGGACAAGTCCAGCAGGTAAGCTGCTCTGGCTAGCTTAACAAGTACTTTCAGAGACTGCAGAACCCTCACCCCTTGCTTCTCCCACGACTCCATTATGAACCATCATTATTGACTGGTATTACTTGGTTTCTCTGAGACAGAGGCTCCCGCAGCCCAGGCTGGCCTCAAACTTGATTTATAACCACAGATAACCTAGAATTCCTGTTCCTCCTGCTCCATCTCCCCAGTGCCGAGACTGCGGGTATGCAGCGCCACACCTGGCTGTGGTTTGCATTTAACGGCCTCAATCTGTGAATACTAGACTGAGTAGAGAGAACATTCTGGAGGAGGCACTTCATTCAGTGACAGAAGACGGCAGGGCCAACGGGACATGTCCTCTGTACCTTGTTTCCTGCTCCCCCGACTCGTAGCACATTGTCAGGATTCATGGCCGCAATGCAGTCAGTGACCAGCTTGTTGCTGTGGGACCTGGTGGTCGTGATGATGTGCTTCCCATCGGGCACTTCTTTCAGCTGAAACCCAAAAGCACCCAAACCCAGAACTCCCCAGATGGTCCTGCCCAGCACAGCGTCCGGGCCTGCCTGTGTGAATGACAACAAAGCTCACCGTCACCAGAGAAAGATGTCAGCCACAAAGGAAACAGTCAGCCTCACTTGGCTGAAGTTACCAAGTCTGTAATATATATTTTTGAGTTACAAAAGTAAAAACACACAATGTTAAAAATATAAGGGCAGTGAATAGACAAAGAATTTATCCTGATGATAATTTGATTATCCTCATGGCTGCTTTGGTCAACCGTTTCAAAGAAAGGGAACACTTTTGTCCTCAGGAGAGTGACCTTCCTACTCTGATTACTGTTTCTTTTGGAATCATCCACTGATCTGCCTGTTAAACCGAAAATAGCAATTTTCAAACATATTGAAGTTCCAGGAAGTGCAACTGTGTACTGATCAATATTAGAGTACTAAAGTAACGATCACATATACTTTCATTATTCAAGGAACAACAGGAACTGCGTTTCCTAAGTGAGGATGCATTATGCTGCCACAGACACAGAGCAACCAAGCGGATGCTAAGGCTGATGCTAAGAAAGCTGTGGCCAGAGGAGATGGGACTACGATTTTAATGATAAATGCCCCAATAGAACTAAATGACAGCACAATCTTAGAATCTGTGTTTTCCTTTGTGGAGCTCAGAGACTTTTCCAACCACGCTGCTAAATACACATATTTCAGAAAAAGTGAAACTGACGCTAGCACACGAAGTCCAAACTCAGCACAGTGTCACATCAGCCTGGGAGGTGTACCGTGAGAAAAGGCGTATGATTCACCCGACAAGGATGTGTCAGTATCACACTAAGTTCCTTATGCATGCATTAGCCCATCCGATACTCGAGGCAACCCCAGAAAGTAGATGTTGTTATCCTTAACAATGAGATTTAGAATCAGTTAATAAACTGACCCAGGAGCCTAGGAAGTTCCTCTCAAAATCCAGCTCATCTAGGTTCAGAGCTCTTTTTGTTTCATTTTATTTTTGGAGATATGGTCTCGCTATGCAGCCATGGCTAACCAGGAACTGTAATAGGCCAGGCTGGCCTCGAAAAGACTTTTTTTTTCTTTTTTGTTTTTTTGAGACAGGGTTTCTCTGTGTAGCTTTGCGCCTTTCCTGGAAAGACTTACTTATTTTTATTTGTTTTTTTTTTTTTTGTTTTGTTTTGTTTTGTTTTTTTTTGAGATAGTGTTTCTCTGTATAGCCTTGGCTATCCTGAAACTCACTCTCTAAATAAGGCTGGCCTCAAACTCATGGAAATCCACCTGCCTCTGCCTCCTGAGTGCTGGGATTAAAGGCGAATGCCACCACTGTCTGGCAAAAAGACTTGTTTTTAATTTATGTGTTTGAGTGTTTGCCGACATGTATGTATGTGCACTATGTGTGCCCCACACTAGAGTTCCAGATGACCATGAGCAGCCATGTGGGTGCTGATAACCCAACCTGGGTCCTCTGCAAGAGCAGCAAGTACTCCCAACTGCCAAGTCTGAGAAGCTTCTGATTTTGCTTTGCATTGTTGTTTTTGAGATGGGGTCTCACTGCATTGCCCTAGATGGCCTTGGAAGGACGCTGCTGCCCCAGCCTTCCAAGTAGGTGGAACTGCAGGCCAATCCTACTGTGTCCATCAAGGCAGGCACTGGGCAACCTGAGCTGACGTGCTCAGATGTTTTCAACGTCATCACTTCTTTGTCCTAGAGAAGTACACTGCGCTTTCGGGGTGAAATAGGCTTATGCTGCAGGCTGTGTGCCCTGGGAAGCAGAGTCAAGGGCAGGGGGTGGGTATCAAGGAGTGTGTGTGGGATCAGCAGCTGTAGAAGGAAACACTGCCGACAGAGGGAAATGGGCTGCAATGTGGCCAGGTGGCAGCTCTGCCTGGGACTGTGGGGGACACCAGAGTTCAGGCAGCTCTTCAGAGTGGCCCCAAATCCACACCTGCACTTTCTGGTCATGGGAAACAGACTGCTTTGGGAAGGGTTGTGACCTGGGGTGGGAAGGCTCTTCACAGGGGAGGCATTCCCTGAGGAGGCTGACTGTTAGCTGTGCCTCCTGCCATGGAGCACCAGAGGAACCCAAACTAAGTACCAGCTGCTTGGAATGTCAGTGTGCATCCTCTCTTTCCTCCTGACTACACTGATAACTCTCGATGGCAGCTCTAGACGCTTTTGCCTGTAATTCAACCCTTAGAAAGTAGAAGCAGAAAAATTGTTTGTTCAAGGCAAACCTGAGCTACATGGTGAGTTCCACGCCAGCATGGGAAACACAACGAGAGTCTATTTCAAAGAGAAAGAGTCAGCTGGGCAGTGGTGGCACATGCCTTTAGTCCCAGCACTCGAAGCAGGCAGATCTCTGTGAATTCGAGGTCAGCCTGGTCTACAGAGTGAGTTCCAGGACAGCCAGGACTATTACACAGAGAAACCCTGTCTCAAAAAACAAACAAACAAAATGAAAGGAGTTCATACTCCCTTTGTGAATCAAGAAGACAAGAGGACCGGCCTGAGGACCTGTTGTCCTGCTCTCCCCTGGGCTCCTGATCTGAGATGTCCTATTCTTTCCTGCAAGGGTTCCATGGGGAGGCCAGCGCTTGTCCTTCCAGATGAGGGGTTACTGTTAACTCCGGGTAAGAAGCTAGCTCCAACATAAAGACAGATGGAATTTCATGGTGTTTTCACACGTCAGTATTTACTAGAATCAAAAATAAACTTTCAGTTGTTCAGTTTTTTACCTTGCTCAAGAGAGCAACAGAGATTAAAAACAGGGTTTAGAACTCACTCTGAATCCCAGCTCTGCTGCTTACGCAATGGGTGACAGTGGCAAGTTCAAGGCTTCAGTTTCCTCCTTTTCCGTGTGTGTGTGTGTGTGTGTGTGTGTGTGTGTGTGTGTGTGTGTGTGTGTGTGACTGAACCCAGTGCCTTGCTCTTTCTAGGCGGGAACTCTACCACTGACCCACATCCCCAGCCCCCTTTTACTTTGTATTTTGTGATAGTCTCACTTTGTTGCTGGCAGGTCTTCCGTTCACTCTGTAGCCCAGGCCTCCCCAGAACTTGCAACACTCTGGCCCCAGCTTCTTGAGTATCTGGGGTTACGGGCCTGCACCCCCAGGCCAGCTAGTATCCTTTTCTTTAACATGGACATAACCATTTCCTTAAGCTGTGTGGTGAGTATTACGAGAGACAGTGCATGTGAACCCCTTGAACATGGCAGCACAATGAGTGCCTGATGAACCTCAGCTTTGATGGTGACCATGCATCTTCAGCCCTGAACACCAGCAGCAGCCAACCTTCCGGCCTCTACCTGTTGCAACACATTTCAAGGCGTGCTCAGAGGGCAAGGAGGGCGAAGAGGACACAGCACAGGGAGACAAAGGAGAGGCGCAGAACAGGAGGAAACGAACCGGTTCACGGGAGGGACCGGGTGCCACGTGCCTGCCTCTTTCCTCCCTAGCACGGGAACCAGAACCTAGCTGTTTCCCACCTTCGCTTTATCCCTCTGTTCCCTCAACTTCTCCTTTTCATTGCTCTGTGGAAGATGAATACAAGTTTTCTAGTCTCAGAAATAAGGGAGGAAATCATTAACAATTCCTAAGTACTTACACCTCTATTTTTGATAAAAGGGGCCATGCATACTTTTTTTCTATGAATTAAATATCCTTCTTTTAAGGAATAGGGCTAAACTCATAAACCTGTGCCCAAGTATACTCCAGTACAGATAGCAAAGCCACACCGTCAGGATTAACACCCGGGTGTTTCATTCTGACTCAGCTAACAAGATAGAGCCACTCTGGGAAACCCCAAGAAATAATCAAACTTCGAATCCCGTAAGCAGCAGGAATAAACACACTTACATTACACCTAAATATGAAGTCTGTTCTCACATCAGACATGCAGAAGAGATAGCCCCCACTCTGGTTAGTCTGTTTTCCAAAGTTCATCAAGTTCACATTAATATGAAACTTTAAATATTGTACTTCAATAAAATTTAATGATAGATTCTTGCCCTGAAATTACACTGGTCTCTCGTTTCTAAAGGAAGACAGTTTCTCTGAAGTGCAGCAGGAAGTCAAAGCAGGTTGGAAGAAACAAAGTCAGAGGAAGGAGCTACAAGCATCACTGGCTGGCGAGCTGGACTGGCAGTGGCTCAGGTACTGCGCAGCATTACCTGGGAAGCAACATGGCTAGCATCTGTTCTTTGTTGACAAGGTTCATTTCTTCAGTGTGCTTCAAGAACTACCTGTAAACCAGGTGTCTTGATGACCACGCTAATCAAGAACCAAATGGGTAATTTCCAAACTATTGCAACTGAATCACAAATATGTAAAAAGTATAATGCACACAGTCTATTTGCCCACATCTACATTCCTGGCCCCAATAGCCCCTCAGAAAGTTCTAGTTCACTAGGTGAACAGCAGCCTGGGAAGCTGTACCTTGAGAAGCCCCATCCTCGAGTGGCTGCTGTGCAAATGAGTGGATGAGTGAGATAACAAGTGGACCAGACGGCGTCTGGACTCATTGGACACTGTAATTATGTACCTAATATTTGTGCCCTTGGTAGCAGTACCTGGTAGTTGTAATATGGCTGGTTGATGATGCCTGCGATGGCCTTTCCTTCATAAGCAATCCCAATAAGAACCGTTACGTTGTCAAGAAGACCTATGAAGGAAGGAATTAAGCACGTTATGGTTTACCACCAGTAAATCCAACAAGCAGCTGCTAGTCTCATTATTATTATTATTTTATTTTTTGTTTTCTCCAGACAGGGTTTCTCTGTGTAGCCCTGGCTATCCTGGAACTCATTCTCTAGACCAGGCTGGCCTCGAACTCCTGCCTCCTGAGTGTTAGGATCAAAGGCGTGCGCCACTACCCCTGACTGCTAGTTATTTTTGCAGTAAAGGTAGGGGATCTGCAATGATTCTCCCACGGACAACCCTACTTGAGGCAAATGCAAAGCTCTAAGAGCTGGACAGAGACAGAAATGGGAATTACAGCTGCTAAACTGGATGGACAGCCATGACCACACTCTCCTTAGTGCAGTCTGTAAACCTGTTAATGCCACGGTGGCAAAGCTGTTTACAGATTCCTCACTCCAAGGAGCCCCATCCACTGTGCTCTCCTCAGCCTGCTGGATCCGACTGCTGTTCCTGAATCCCCGCCCAGACTCACTTTCAAGCCTCTGGCAGGCATCGAAGTCCAGGAATATCACATGGCACTGGATCACCTAGTGGATTATAACTTGCAGGACTCCCCTTCCCTGAGCCAGTGGTTAATCAACGCTCCAGGATGACTTCCCTGTTTCTCAATGGGCTTCAGAGGTTTTCAGTGCACACACACACACACACACACACACACACACACACACACACACACGCACCCTCCCTAGAATACATATGCATGCACCATACTCACAGACACATTCACACACAAAATACATATGTGCCATATACACATTCATGTGCACACACATGCACACGCTCTCACACACACTCACAGACATAATCACAGCACATATGTATCACACACACATTCACATACTGACACACAGTCACACACACCCTCACACAGTACCTATGCATGCTACCCACACACTCACACCCTGACACACACATACTCTCACACAGTACAAATGCGTGTTCTACACACACACTCACATAGTATATATGCATGCTACACACACTCACGTAGCAGTCACATATAGTCTCACACACCCTCACACAGTACATATGTGTGTTCTACACACACTAACACAGTATATATATGCATGTCACACACACTGACACACACACACACACCCTCATACGGTACATATGCACATTCCACACATGCACACTCCACACATGCACACTGACACACTGAATACATTCAGTCACTACCATTCTATCTCATCCAAGGGCCAAGAACATTTTATCCGGCAGTTATAAGAAATCTCCAGGAAGCTGGGAAGCAACAGAAGAAAACCTATATATGGCGATCTCTCTGGGGAGTTACTGATGTTGACAGTCTCACACTGCTCAGCCTGACCCAGAACTCACTGTGTACCTCACTCGAGCTGGCCTCAGACGCAAAGCAGTCCTCCCGCCTCAGTGTGCTGAGATTACAGGCGTGAGCTATCACACAGCTCCTCCTGACTTTTATGCCTCTGGTTTAAATTCAATGCTTTCTGGTTTTTCTCACCTCTGGTAACCTCAGATGAGGGAGAGGGAGGGGGATGCTGTGGGACTGAGATGGGGGAGAGGGAGGGGGATGCTGTGGGACTGAGATGGGGGAGAGTGAGGGGGATGCTGTGGGACTGAGATGGGGGAGAGGGAGGGGGATGCTGTGGGACTGAGATGGGGGAGAGGGAGGGGGATGCTGTGGGACTGAGATGGGGGAGAGGGAGGGGGATGCTGTGGGACTGAGATGAAGGTGAGGGGGATGCTGTGGGACTGAGATGAAGGTGAGGGGGATGCTGTGGGAAGGAGATGAGGGAGACTGAGGGGGATGCTGTGGGAAGGAGATGAGGGAGAGGGAGGGGGATGCTGTGGGACCAGGTGTGGTGGAGCTGGGGCAGCACAGCTGTGCTCAGCATTTTTCTAGCCCAAGAAAACATGGTTTCAGCACAGTCCCTGGGGTAAGAAGGTTTACAATGATGGAGTCTCCCACGTGGGGACCCCAGAACTGGAACTGGTAGAGTGTGTAGGGTGGTCTCTGAAGATGAACTCTTCCGGATAACACTCAGGTATGACAGCAGACAGAACACAGCAGCTCTTCATCTGACACATTCATGTGTCACTGCCTGGCCTCAGTGCTGTACAAGTGGCGGAGAGATACTGACCTTCAGTATATTCCTTGGTGCCATCTAAGGGGTCAACCCAAACCACAAGCTGCCAAATAAAAATGGAAAAGAGAGGACATATCCATATCAAGTATGTAAAATTCAGAGAATGAATAGATTAAACACCCCCTTTTAATATGTTTGAACACATTATTATGGATGACTCAAGTCAACATCCTCAGCTTTGTGATCAGCAAAAACAAAACAAAACAAAACAAAACAAAACACCCAAAGTTGCATAATCATGGAGTAAGCACACACATTTAAAGCAAACAAAAGGCTGGTTTCACATGTTTTACAGCACAGCTGATAAATGCTGGCTGGCACTTGAACACTAAGCGCAATGTCACCGACTCACACAGCTCTAGATGGCGCTACAGGGAAAAAACTGCCACAAAGCGCTGAGAATACTTTGCGCAATCTAAGTGTGTTACTCATTTTATGTGTGTGTGCAGACTTTTTTTCTTTTAGTGTTTTGAGACAGGGTCTCTCCATGTAGCTTAAGCTATCCTGGAATTCATTATGTAGACCAGGATGGCCTCAAACTCACAAATCCACCTGGCCTTTGCCTCTCAAATGCTGGAATTCAAGGCATGTGTCACTATGCCAGGCCTGTACATGCTCATTTAAAACATAATAACCCTGTCTCAAAAAAACCAAAAAAAAAAAAAAAAAAAAAAAAAAAAAAAAAAAAAAAAAAAAAGAGAGAGAGAGAGAGAGAGAGAGAGAAAGGTTTGGTTATCTTAAGGACATGTCACAATAACCTAAGAGAATGGAATGGCTCATATAATGGGCACTAGACAAAAAAGAAATCTCTCTTGCTTAGGACTTTCAACATAATTGAGAATATCCTCCCATACCCAGTAAACTGGGTATGAATTTCTGAGAACTCCTGATATCATGTCTCATTATTTTTTATCCTTTTTCTCACAGAATAGAATTTCTTCCTCATAGTAATTATTCTGTAAGTACAATGTTAAATAATTCAAAACTAGGATCCCCTGGAGCTGGAGTTACAACGTGGTTGCTGGGAACTGAACCTGGCTCCTCACCAAGAGCAGCCAGGGCTCTTAACTGCCAACTCCTCTCTCCAGCCCAAGTGCGAAGACTTTTATGGTTTTCTAGAATGACCAGCCCCACTGCCCACACAATGCTTTGTTACCAAATCCACGGACCAGCAAAGGAGACTTTCTTACTAAAAATGCTTTTAATAATGGTTTCAGAGAGCAGAGGAGACGTACAGGAGAGGACGGGGAGCTGGGTCCGCCACGTGTCCCTTGGTCCTGCTCTTTCTGCTGGCTCTGAAGGACTCCGTGCCTGACTGCCACCTTCGAAACCACACATTTTCCCTCTTACAGACAAACTGCATTTCCTTCACAATGGCCGCAGACCAGACTAACAGGGAGTACCAGCCATAAAGACAGGCCTTATGGGGGCTGGAGAGATGGCTCAGTGGTTAAGAGCATGTACTGCTTTTCCTGGGGCTCTGAGTTCGATTCCCAGCACCCACATCAGGTGGCTCACAGCTGCCTGTAACCCTGGCTCCAGGGTATCTGACACCTCAGACATCTGTGGGTATTTGCACTCATGTGTCATGTGCACATACCCCCCAACACATACACATAATTAAAATAATAAAAATAAATTAAAAAACCCCAAAAAACCAAAAAAAAAAAAAAAAACCCAAAAAGATGGCCTTACGTCTTCCTCCTTAATAGCGCTGTACTGCGATGGGCACGGCTGCTTCAGGATTTCCTCCCACTGCCCGTCTTCAATCAGCTCTTGATCCACTTCCCCGGGAGGCAGGTCCTGCAGCAGACGGGATGACACAGCGGTTTGTTCCCACAATGCATCGCATCCCCGACACAAATGCAGCAGCTGGGTCCTAGCCACTGCTGTTCCCCCTTATGCCCAGATGTTCACGGCAAACCTAGTGTGACACTAGCAGGAGCTGAGGAGACGAGTGAGAACTGGGATTTCCCCGGAAGCTTCTACCCTGAGCTTGAAATGTGGGCACCAAGAAGGGGCCTCTCCCACAGAAAGTCTCACAGTTCTGATGACTTAACCTCACAGCTGCATCCTAGCCTCATTTAAACCATGATTCAGGAACGTCTAGAAGGAACCCCAAACCCTTTTTTTCTCATGAATAAATCCATTTTCCTTTACACATGTGTTTCCCAATTTCTTTGGGAATGCTGGGATACTAAGGTAGTGGGTTATGAACCTGGGTGTCTAGTCACCCTAGGACTTGGGATACAGCTCAGTGGTTCATCAGTTGCCCAGCATGCACGAGACTGGGTATAAACCCGAGCACCCCAAAAGGGGCAATGTGAGTGAGGACGAAAAAGAACAACAAAATCTCCTTATGGAGCCTGGTACACCTGTAACCCCGGCACTCGACTGGCCAAAGCAGGAAGAACTCAAGGCCAGCCTGGGCTCCATAAGAGACCCTGTCAAACAAACGCCAACACTAAAATTAGAAACAAGGCAGGGTCGTCAATATGGTGTTTGAGTCTCAGAGCAACAGGACAAGAACAAGAGAGGAACAACCAGGAAGTGAGAAGTCGGCGCTTCTTGTTTGCAGAGAATATGATGCTTTACATGCAGCCCCTAACAACCAGAAAACTAGAATCGACCAACGCTTTCTACAAACTGGCAGGATACAAACAACGTGCTTTTTTATACCAATAGCAAATAAACAAAGGTAGAAATCAGGGAAACAATCCCAGTCATAGGAGTCTTGATAAATAAGCAAAATACCCCAGAGGAAACCTGAGGAAGGAGGTAAAGGAACTCTACCATGAAAACTTTAAAACCAAAGAAAATTCCAGGCCTGGTTGGAATAAGCCTGTCACTCCAGCACCCGGGAGATAGAAGAAGGTGGACCTCTATGAGTTCAAGGTCTACATATTGAGTTCCTGGCCAACCAAGGTTACATAGTGAGATTCTTCTCAAAAGACTAAATCTCTGAAGAAAGAAATCAAGGCAGAGATTGGCAGATGAAAGGCCTCTCATGTTCATAGATTGGTAGAATTAATGATGTAAAAATGATCATCCTAGCAAAAGCAATATTCAATATTCAATATTCAATGCAATTGCAATCAAAATCACCATGGTTTTCTTCACAGAAATAGAAAAACAAAACCTTAAAACTCAAATGGAAACACAAAGGAACCCAGAGAGCCAAAGCAATCCAGAACAAAAGTACAGTGCCAGAGGCATCACCATACCTGACCTCAAATGATACCATAGAACCACGGTAACAAAAAGGGCATGGTACTGGCACAGAAACAGACGTGTAGATCAGTGGAATGGAACAGAAACCCCAGAATAACCTGATACAATCACAGCCACCTTATTTTTGATAGAGACACTAAAAACACACATGGGAAGAAGTGCATCTTTGAAAAGTTGTGCTGAGAAAACTGGATGTCTACACATAGAAGAATGAAACTTGACCCTTCCCTCCTGCCTTGAACAAAAATCAACTCCGGGGGCTGGAGAGCTGGCTATCTGCTCTTCCAGAGGATCCAGGCTTGATCTCCAGCACCTACGTGGCAGCTCACAACCATCTATAATTCCAGTTCCAGGGGATCTGATGCCTTCTCCTGGCCTCCACAGGTAAAAGGCTCACATGTGGAGTAGCAACATCCAGGCAAGCAAGACACATATGTGCATGTGTGTGCACACACACACATACCCCAGACAAACAAAAACACTTTTAAAAAAAATTCTGCATGCCAGCTGGGCAGTGGTGGTGCATGCCTTTAATCTCAGCACTCAGAAGCAAAGACAGGTAGATCTCTGAATTCGAGGCTAGCCTTGTCTACAGAGCGAGTCCAGGACAGCCAGGGCTACACAGAGAAACCCTGTGTCAACAAACAAACAAACAACAACAAAAATGGGCTGTAGAACTGAACAGAGAATTCTCAAAAGTATTACAAATGAATAATAAACATTTTTAAAAGTGTTCAAACCACAGCATAAAAAGAACTACAAATTAGAGCTACTTTGAGATTCCATCTCGTCCCAGGCAGAAGGGCTATCATCGAGAAATTAAAAGACAACAGATGCTGGTGA
The DNA here is from genome assembly GCF_007827085.1 of Peromyscus californicus insignis. Classification (NCBI taxonomy): domain Eukaryota; kingdom Metazoa; phylum Chordata; class Mammalia; order Rodentia; family Cricetidae; genus Peromyscus; species Peromyscus californicus. The sequence goes on along the minus strand of NW_026294436.1, from coordinate 70,096,873 downwards.
GGATGTGGAGAGAGAGGCACTTCTTCACTGTTGGTGGGTGTGTAACCTAGTGCAGGAGAGAGAGGCACTTCTTCACTGTTGGTGGGTGTGTAACCTAGTGCAGGAGAGAGAGGCACTTCTTCACTGTTGGTGGGAGTGTAACCTAGTGCAGGAGAGAGGCAATTATGCACTGTTGGTGGGTGTGTAACCTAGTGTAGGAGAGAGAGGCGATTATGCACTGTTGCTGGGAGTGTAACCTAGTGCAGCCAGTAGGGAAATCAGTGTGGAGACTCCTCAAAAATCTAGGACTAGACCTACCATACGACCCAGCTATTCCATCTAGGACGTGCCCAAAGGCTGGACATCCCACTACTGAGAACTGACTCGTCTGTTTACTGCTGCTCTATTCACAACGGCTAGGATGCATTTTTTAAAGTTGGAAGGGAGGTGGACGACCTGGCTAGGAACTGCTCCCCCGTGAAACTATAGTTTATGAAAAACACCAGTGCTATGGTGGGGTAACTCCTTGTAAGTTGGTCAGGGAGGTCCTGGTGGCCCCTAAAACAATACAGGCACTTGTCATTTGTCTTGGCTGTCCACTAGAGTCAGATGACAAGACCTTCCTGCTGAGGACACCACACACTTTGGTTGCATGGTACAGAGAAATCAAGCTAGAAATGCTCTGGAAACGTTTCCCTACGGACCAGCTTTCATAGTGCTAGAAGGTGCTAGGAGCTGGTGGGGAAGAAAAGATTCCCCAGCTGGGAACTACAAACGACAGTGCTAACCTGTCAGGCAAGCTGTGCCTACTTGTGTAACAGTGGCATGACTGCTACGGGAGGTAACTCCTGCCCTTGACTGAATCTGAGGTCTGCTCCACTCGGGGGAGTCCACGCTTAGTCCTCTAAACCTACTTAGTGTCTGGAAACCCACTCAATGTATAAAAAAGGAGGTCATAAGCCCTGTTGGGGAATTAAACTCTACGGCTTTACTAAATTCACAGTGTCAAACCACCTTATAAACATGCATGCTCATTCCCATAGCTAATTCTCATTCTTAGCCTTAATCAGAAGCTCCTCTTTCTAGTGAACACTGATGAAGGGCGAGATATATGGCTGCATAATAAGACTAAGTGACAGCTGACTGCTCAGCTCTAAGAAAGACATTCATACCTTCCCCCGAGGTTCACGAAGCTTCACAGAAGACAGGGCAGAAAGACTGTGAGGGTCGGAAATATGGAAGAGGGCTGCAGAACGCCATCACTGGGGTAATACACAGCCAGCGCGCGCCACCCTGAAACTCTCAACAACTACAGATGACTGCACTGGCCGTGAGAACGGACAGGCCCATCAACAGCTGAGCAGACGGAAGAGGGATGCGGGCCGCTCCTTCACAGCTGAACTACGTCCTACAGACAGAGTCGGGGGAAGGGGAAGGCACTGCCTTCTGTGGTGGACCACTCATGACCAGGCTCCAATGGACGGTCCCAATTAAACAGTCACACAGACGGCGCTGGTTAAACTAAATGGGAGACCGAACCAAACCAACGCCATGAATTGGGAAAGGGACAAGTTGGGAGTGAGGGGGCTGGAAGGGGCGGGGGAGGGGAATTCCAGTGTGGGGAGTAACCAGAACGTATTATATACATGTACTAACTTGTCAAAGAACTTAATAAAAAACAAAAACAAAACATATTCTGTTCTCTCAGTTTTAAGTATGCAAGTCTGACTTCTGAAGTGAAAGACCAGTAAACCAACAAAAACAAAACCCATTCTATCTCAAAGTTTCAGAACTTTGCCAACTCTTAAAATTTAACTTTTGATGCTGGGGCTCAAACCCAGGGCCTCACACGTGTGAGCCCCACGGTCTTATTCCTGAGAGGTCCTCTCACCTCAGAGCCTCACTTCCAGCAGGCAGTGTTCTACCACGAGCCTAACTTACGGTTCTAACGCTGCACAGTCACTACAATGGCGACCGTGTCTCCCATCACTAAGAGCAGAGACTTAGCCTAGAAGTGGACTGAAATATAAAGTCAGATTACTTCCTCTAAGGAAAATGATCACTTCTGTGTTCGAACACTAGCTCCGATACTAAGACTGTAACCATGCCATGTGATTCAACGGCACGCCGGTTATGAATCGATGTGCTATGGTGACTCTTACCTCCTCCCCTATAATTGTCAGCCTAGGGAACTTCCGTGCCAGGGAAGAGCATATGCTCATCTGTACCAAGCGGTCTGCTTTGGTCTGCAGGTCTGTGGCTGAGGTCTGTAACAAAGAATGCAAATCTCAACAGAAATACCATCAGGGATAAATGGTCTTCCCACTCCCAAGTGCACAGTGCCCACATAATTTACACTACATTTTCAGATTTCAGATTCACAGAGCTTAGCCCCAAATGAATCAACTAGTCATATGCCCTGCTGCTTCTCAGAGAATTAACAGCAGTTAAGAATGGGAAGTGAAGCTAGGTGGTATTGCATGACTGTAATCTCAGCACTTGGAAGGCTGAGGCAGGAGGATTGCCAAGATTTTGAGATCAACTTGCGTTACAAATATATCGATAAATAAACGTAATTTAGAAACACAGGGTGGCGTCCAACGTGGTGGCAAGAGTTTCCACCTAAAAACTGAGAAAAAAGATTCTAAATGGAGCTAAAAACAGCTTCCTAATTGTCTCTCTCAAATGAGCGGCAGCTGCCAATTTGAGCTACTTGTGGGTTTCTGGTGTGCGTGCTCGACCTGCAGTTTGGCAGGAATGAGGCCTCTACAAGTGGCACATTAAGCTGTGTGGTGGATTTAGCCTTTGCTAGTACAAAACAAAAAAAGAGGTTTCTGGACTACACGCTGCTTGGTTAAAAGCATAGACCCACGATAGCTCTCAGAGCTGGTGGAAAAGGTAACACCACCACGTTGGGAAGCTGAGGTGGGTGGAGCCAGCAGCCACAGCTGCTGCAGTTTAAGGCAATAGATTCACAATAAGACAGATTCAGATGTAATAGTTTACAATGTGTGTAAAAGATACATAGGCTTGAAAGATGATATATAGAGTTATAGAAACAAATACATAGTTTTAAAAAATAAAGTCTTTAAAGAGACAGTAAAGTTAATATAAAAAATAAGCCACGTAAAAATGGATATTACACAGAGAATCTGCATTGTGTTGTCTTCGGGATTTTTAACTGCAGAAAAACATTTGATTGTAAAAGCTGTTGAGTTATGCCAAAATGTATATTTTAAAGATACCTTGACTTCAAAATTTGGATATAAGGATATGGTGCTTTGGAAAAGAGTCTCTTTTGTTCCCACAGAAAGCCAAAGGCTATGGATTTGTTCAAGATTAAGATACATCAGGTTTGACCAGCCAAGACCCCCTGAAAGGTCTCTAATGACACCATGGCCCAGATGATCCAACATCCAGGATGGTTTGAAGGCATCTGGCTCAGACAATACAGCCTCATAGACTATTCCATAATCCTAAAATTTTCTTTGTTTCCCCATAAGATACAGCGCCCCCCTCCAGCAGGAAGTAGTAAGAGAAGCTACGCCCAAATTCCCAAATTATATGTAATTTTACTTTGTTAAGGTTAAAACCTTCCTTTTGGAAAAAAAAAGGGGGAAGTGCTGTGGGATGTTCTGTATGGCAAATGTGTTGCTGATTAGTCAATAAATAAAACACTGATTGGCCATTGGCTAGGCAGGAAGTGTAGGTGGGACAAGGAGGAGAATAAAGCTGGGAAGTGGAAGGCTGAGTCAGAGAGACACTGCCAGCTGCCACGATGACAAACAGCATGTGAAGATGCCGGTAAGCCACGAGTCACGTGGCAAGGTATAGATTAATAGAAATGGATTAATTTAAGCTGTAAGAACAGTTAGCAAGAAGCCTGCCACGGCCATACAGTTTGTAACCAATATAAGTCTCTGTGTTTACTTGGTCGGGTCTGAGTGGCTGTGGGACTGGCAGGTGAGAGAGATTTGTCCTGACTGTGGGCCAGGCAGGAAAACTCTAGCAACAACAGGGTGTTCGTATATGTGTTGATGGAGATCAAACCCACACCTTGTGCACGCTGAGCAAGCACTCTACCACTGAGTTACATTATCAGCTCCATAAGGGTTCAAGTTTGCAAAGGTGCTATTAAATTATTTGGAATGTTTTCTTCTCTATTGAGAAATTCTATTATAAGATTCTAGTTACTAACCTTCTTCATAGGCTAAGAGGCAGGAAACTACCATGTGGTGCTACATACTTTTTAGAATCTCATACTTGCAGAAGCAGTAGGTTCACCAGAGGTCCTAGTCTAGCCTGGTCTACACAGTGAGTTCCAAGCCAGCTACCATAAGATCTATGTAAGCCTAGTCTGTACAGGGAGTTCCAGGACAGCCTGGACAGCACAACAAGACCTTATTATCTCAAAACCAAACCAAACAAACAAACAAAAGAAATAAATTTACACTGTTCCAAAGTGAAGCTGAATACTCTATCATCTGTGTATGAAGAGTGTCCTCTGTAACTTCCCCCACTTATTCTTGTAATGCAAGAGTTCCTGAAGATGATTCATTAATGCATCAGAAAGAATTTCTGGGTTTTTTTTGGGGGGTGGTGGTGAAGACGGAGATGGGGTTGAGGCAGGGTCTCATATAGCTCAGGTTGGCCTTGAACTCACTCTATAGCTGAGGCTGGGCTTGAACTTCTGAACCTCTTGCCTTTATCTCCAAAGTGCTGGGACAATGGCTGTCTAGCACCACATGTGGCTTTTATAGCTTTGAATAAGAAATGCTTATTTAAAAATCAGATTTTCTCAAACATGTCGTATGTTCTAAGGTTGCATGGCTTTGTAGGGAATAGATTAGGATCTGTTCTGGAGGTGAACTTCATCATATATACAAAGACCTTGAATGAAGTATGGAGTTACTTTCTTTTTTTCTTTTCTTTTTTTTTTTTTTTTTTTTTTTTTTTGGTTTTTTGAGACAGGGTTTCTCTGTGGAACAGTCCTGGCTGTCCTGGAACTCGCTTTGTAGACCAGGCTGGCCTCAAACTCACAGAGATCCTCTGTCAAGTGCTGGGATTAAAGGTGTGCGCCACCACATACGGTTTGGAGTTCTTTTCAAAGCAGATGTTGAAAGGAAGGCTCTGGTGGAGTCCATCATTTTACCGTTACTTGGTCTAGACTATGACATTCTTTACTACTGTGAAGAACAGACACTGAGTTTAGAAACAGACAAGATGGCGTACCTTCTGCACGATGCCCAGGTCTCCTTCAGCAATGACACATCTGACTATGGTTCCTGCCTTCTGAGCGATAGAATACGCTGAGGCCACCAGTCGCATCAACACAGTGTGGCTGGAAGCCATGATGAGCCTTGATAGAAAGGAGAAAAATGTTTTGTTACTAGAGACCAGCTACTAGTTTCAATTAATTGAATTCAAGACAATACATATTTACTGAATGTCTGGGGCTGCTTCATTTAACTACATAGGCTCTTTTTTTTTTTTTTTTTTTTTTTTTAAAGTGTTTCTCTGTGTAGCCCTGGCTGTCCTGGAACTCACTCGGTAGGCCAGGCTGGCCTCAAACTCAGAGATCTGCCTGCCTCTGCCTCCCAGGTACTGGGATTAAAGGCATACACCACCACTGCCCTGCTACTACATAGGTTCTTTAATAAATATACACTAAAAGAGACTTGGAAGAGACACAGCTTTGGTGTTAACGCTTTCAATACACCCTGTAACACTCTCTCTTAGCAAACAAAGCATTTCAAAGCCTGGAGAAACGAACTCAGCAGGTGAAAAATTTTGAGTATAAGGTGTGTAACGTGCAAAGTAGAAGTCTTAGGAGCTAAAAATATATTATGTAACATCTGCCCTTAATCAGCTGATATTTTGAACACTAGAGCTGATTGATAAGTGCAAGAGAGGGTTGAGCAGTGTAAGGGGCTTGGGTGTCCACATAGGGCAAACTGCAAAAAAAGGACCTGGGCTGTGGCTCAGTGGTAGAACACTTGCTTTGGAGTTCAGTTCAGCCTACCAGGGCCCTGCATACAAACTCTAGCACTGTTTAAAAACAAACAAACAAAAACTGCAAGCAATTGCAACTGCATAGCCCCGACAGGTCTAGAACTCCCTGTGGAGACCAGGTGGCTTTAAACTCACAGGAGAGCCACCTGCCTCTGTCTCCTGAGTGCTGGGCCTCCCTACTCATTCTGTTTATCTGACAGTCTCACTATATGGCCCAGGCTGGCTGCAAAGTACTAATCCTCCTGCCTCAGCCTTCTGAGCACTGGGATGACAAGTATATGCCATCATGCCTCGCTTCAACAGAAAGATGTAAAAAGGACACTCTGAAGGGCCATCCTTGTGGGGCCAACTGAGGTGTTAGTTATACTATATTCCAGCCTGGTATCTTCCCTCCCATTTCTTTCCCTTTCCTTCTACAAGTGATTTCAACAACACTCCCTAGAAAGCCTGCTGTACTATATTTCTGTCTCCAAAAAACTCTCAGGCTACCCAGTGTTCGAACACATACAAAATGCAAAGCCTTGGGTTCAATTATCACTACAGCAAAACACAAAAACAAGGCAGAGTTGGTGGCCTGGACCAGTATGAAATCCTAGCACTCAGAAAGCTGAGGCAGGAGGATCCTCAGATGCAGACCAGCATAGGCTATATAGTAAGTTCTAGGTCAACCTGGCTAAATAAAGATACATTATTTCAACAACAACAAATACAACAGCAAAAACCTTTAAAACTTAAACAAAAGCTTTTCCAACTCAAAATCAAATCAGGTTGACATGCCTTTACTTAGGTCAAGCAGTGCATGATTATTCCTTATCCACAGGGGCAAACCCATTTCCATTGCCAATTTCCGATGGAATAGCTGACTCCACATACCTTTAAATCCACCTGCATCCTTTTCTGTTGCCTCTGATCTAATCACAAGAGTTAAGAACATAAATGGACAATAAACGAATATGGGAAAGCTTTTAAAAGATGCAGTTGAGGGGCTGGAGAGATGGCTAAGTGAATACGAGCACTGGTTGCTCTAGCAGAGGACCTGGGTTCAGCTCCCAGCTCCCACAAGGCTGTTCACAAGTATCTGTAACTCCAGTTCCAGGCCAGTTCCTCTTTTGGCATCTGAAGGCACCAGGCATGCATGTGATTCACAGGCTTACATGCAGGGAAAACACTCATAAGATAATAAAACAAATCTTAAAAAGAAAAGAGGGAGATGCCAGATGGTTGTAGTGCACGCTTTTAATCCCAGCACTCAGGAGGAAGAGGCAGGTGGATCTCTAAAAGTTTGAGGCCAACCTGGTCTACAGAGTGAGTTCCAGAGCAGCCAAGGCTACACACAGAAACCCTGTCTCGAAAAATGAAAAAAAAGAGGGTGGGGAGAGAAAAGATGTAATTGAAACTGATGTGCAGCACTGAAAACTATTTTTGTGGCCAATAGCTGTCCAGAGTTAAAATGAAAATAAAATGGAAAAAGAAATGGCTATCCATGTGATATATCTTATATTGTAATCAAGCTATGTTGATTTCTTGACATACTAGGTTTTGTAGGTGGAATAAAGTAAATTACGATCATTACCAATTCAGGAACACCACAAATAAAACCCAGAAGCAACAGTTTAGGGAAACATTTCACTGAACAGCCATCTATACAATGTACTTTGAACTGGAAGGGTAGATCCAGGTTACTAACCTTACCCAGCACCTTTTCTGGGGAAGAGGTGCTGGGAAATCACATCTGAGGCCTCACCAGGCAAGTTCTTTCTCACTGAGCTCCCCTGCCACATGCCTAAATGCTGATGAGAGTTTAACTTGTGGGAGTGGCGACAGGGAAGTACTTTTCTCTCACTGGAACTTTTCCTAGATATCATTTACGCTTAATCTAGTTCTGTAATCATTTGAGCCTCGTTGGGCTTCGGGCACGACTAATCCACGTCCTCTCAAGCTCGCCACATATACGCAGACTTTTCCTCTTCCAACGGAAATTTTCCCGGCTGCCTGCTCGCTACCTTACTCAATAAATGCACCCTATGTTTATGAACCACAATTTGAAGAGAGCATCAGTTTGTAAGACATAAGAATAGCAATATGACTACCCCTCCAGGCCCTAATACTTTTCTCACCATAGTTTTTAAAGAAATATATAGTTTTGATTCTTGGTATAAAGAAAAAGAAAAAAATTATCAAAACACACAATGTGTACAGGAGATCTTTACTAGCCTTCTCACGTCTCCCCCAGCAACCCAGTGGGAAGTACCTTTTGAAGTGACAGGTGACTGAAGAAGGCGGCTAAGGCTAACCATAAGTTAACTTCCTTATAGCAGCTCAGAAAACTCGTCCACCTTTCTCTGAGTCTTCCCTGAGCACTTCTTCTGGGAACGTGACCTTTCAAAGGCTTAGCTAAAAAAACAGCGTGATGGCTAACGACACAGACTTTGGAGTCAGCTGCCTGTGTCCACATCCTGGGTATGTTAGCTTCCGGAAAGCCACCTGACTCTCCATCCTTAACTTCTAAATGGGAAAACCGCACCGATTAGTAGAGGGTTGCTGTGATTATTATTATTATATTATTATTATTATTATTATTATTATTATTATTATTATTATTATTATTATTATTATATCGGAAGGCACCGAGCGTACAGACAAACACCAAACAACACTGGCTAGAGACGTTTATGTCATTTCCTTTGTTCTGGCTACAACAGGGATACAGGGAGTGCTAAAAACAAAAGGTGAGGGGCTGGAGAGATGGCTAACGGTCAAGGGCACACCAGAGGTCAGACCCCAGAACCCAGGTGGAGCAGCTTACAGACACTCCTCTGCTGGCCTCCACGGGCCCCTGCACTCATGAGTACATACCCACATTAGGACACACAGGCACAAACGTATAATCTAAAGTAAAATCGAAACATCTCCATGGGCTCACACCTGCGAATGGATACTTTCTCACCAAGTGCTGGTGCTGTTTTCAGACACTGTAGGGAGAACTTTTAGGAGGCTGGGCCTAGTGAGAGGAAGTGGCTCCCTGCAAGGTGGGCGGGTACTGACACCTGCTCCACTTGTCTGCTCTCTGGTCAGGCTCTCTGCTCCCAGATCCACCAACATGTAAGAAGCCACATGCAAACTTCCACCGCCGAGAATGGGGGCCAGCCACATGTCTTTCCCACCGTGACGAACTGTGTGCCCCTGAAACCATCAGGCAGAATAAACGGCTTCTCCCTTAGCTGCTTCTGACTCACTGGTGAGGAAAACAACTATGACAAGTGATATTCTGGCGTAGGGAGCAGCGTGGTACCTGATGGGACAGAGGTTCGTCTGCACCATGCTTTAGGCTTGGGCCTTAGAGTAAATATGAAAAACAGTGAGTCAAAAGGCAACCAATCTAATTCCCACGCACGTAAGAAATCTTTACAACGCCTGCCAGCTACTCTAGACGGATGGAACGCACCAGCCAGGCAATGGTGGGTGCTGTAATCTCACCACTCAGAAGGCTGGGGTTCCTGTCACTAAGAGAACTGCTCAAAGTTCGGGACAGCCTGGACCAGAGACCAAGTGCCAGACCAGCCAGGTCTACACAGTAAGACCATCTCAAAAACAAAGCAAAGGAAAACAAAAAACAGCAACAGAAAGAAAAACAGCAAGACCAGTTCCTTCTCACAGCCGTAAGGGTTAAGGGCGAAGCAACAACAACAAACACCTGTGTCCTTTTTGTCCTTTATCTTTAATCCTTCAAGGATGGTGAACATGCAGATTAGGATTTTAAAATGTCTGATATGTTCCCAATAAAAGCATTAAAATCATTTATCTTTGGAACCTGGTTAAACAGTGCTGAAGTTCAAGGCATCTGGAAAGATAAAAATGAGCACGATGGAGCAAATTCTGAACAATTAATAGAGATCCCCTTGTTACCAGTCATCAAAATATAATAATCAGCCGGGTGTGGTGACCCTGCTCCAGGTCTTTGCACTTAGGAAGCTGAGTCAGGAGGACTGGGAACACCACCACCATCATTAGTTACATAGTAGGTTCCAGGCTAGCCCTGGCTACCTAGTGGAGTACTTTCTCCAAACATCCATGCATGCACATACAAACTCTAAACAAAACAAAATGAATATTTGGAGAAAGTATATGTATATATACATACATACACACATACATACATATAAGTGCATATATTACACACACACACACACACACACTCTGCATTTTTTTTTTAAAGGTTCCAGGAAACATACTCCTATAATCCCAAAACTCAGGAGGCTGAGGTAAGAGAACCTTGGGTTTGAAGCCAGCATAAGTTCGGTCTTTCTCAGTCTGTTTCTCTGGTAAGTTTTAATTAAAAGAGTGAAACCATAAAAACTTGTAACTTGTAAAGGCCTTTGAAACATAAAATTAAGAATTCATAAACAGAGTATTAGCAAATTTACACAGAAATTAAAACTTCTACATGGCCAAAATGCCATAAGCAAACCAAAGTCATAACTGATAAAAGGAGAGGTTAAGTCCTGTACCATATAGTAATAACTGAAGTTTCATTTGGGGCTCTTATGCCTCAGTATGTAAAAGGCAATACTCCAGTGAAAAACGAGGCAAGAACAGTTGGCAAAAAGTTCCCAGAAAAAGAAAAGCGCTGGCCACCAAATGCACAAATGTAATACTACCGAATATAAAAGAAATGCAAAGTTAGAGAATGAGAAGTGATTAAGATTCACACATGTGAGCGTCTGCCCCGTCTTCAAGGACTGAGAGAACATGTTCCTGCTGGAGCCCTTTAAAACAAAATGTGTACGTTGTTCGATGCAGCTATTATATTCCTGGGCAAACAAATCATAACGGCCTACCAGCGTGCAGAAACGACAACCGAAAGAATGTTGGCTATTATGAAGTTTGCAAATTTGGATGCAATAAGAAGCGAAAGTCAAATTTAACCTTGATGTTTCCTCATTATTAACCAGTGTCCTCCAGAAAGCCAGGCCCAGATAAACAACCCCATGTAACCACTGGAGCTTCTAGATGCGGCTGAACTATAGGCAGTGTACCCCCAGGGCGCTGGGCATCACAACCCCTGGCTCTCCTCCACTCGGTGCTAGGGGTGGGTAGTTACCGGACCAAGAAACTAGGGCCTCCCGGAGGCCCTGCCCCACCGCGGGAGACACTTACACTCAGCCGCCCCGCGTCCCCAAACTGCTGTCCTGCCGGGTCGCTCTCCGCCCGGGTCCCCACTTCCTGCAAGTGCAAGAGTCCAACATGCAGAGAGGCGGCTTCCGCAGCTGCGCTTGCGGGAACTCGGCGCAGGCGCACAACAGCCTCCCGTGGGCTCGGGGCGGTTGGGGAAAAGCCTGTTCTGCGCTTTTGGCGCAGGTTCACGCCACCTGTTGTCAAAGTCCGAGTCCCCGGGACGTTCCCGAGTGCTGGTTCCTGGCGTCTTGGCCTCACCTCAACAACAGTTTTTACTCGTTTTGTTTCTTGACGCAGGGTTTAGGTAGCCCAGGCTAGCCTAGAGCCACACATCTTCCTAACTTAGCTGCGACTGCGCAGGTGCCACTATGCCCGGCTTGACTTTTTGATGAGTTGCCTTTATGGGATTGTTTTCATAAGAGCAGCACTCCCCCCCCCCCCCACTTAAAAATCTCATGTCGTTATTTTGTGAGGATAGAACGAACACATTTTGTTTCTACGTGTTTTCTGCAACTCTCAAACTTCACTTATAAGAAGTAAACCGTGTGTGTGTGTGTGTGTGTGTGTGTGTGTGTGTGTGTGTGTGTGTGTGTGTGTGATCAAGGTCTCACTTAGGCTGGCCTCCAACTTATGGCAATCCTCCTACCTCAAGTTTTCATATATTTGGCAGTTAAGAGCACTTGGTCTCCCTGAGGACTCAGGTTTGGTTCCTAGCACCCACAGAGAGGCTCACAACCATCTAAAACTCTAGTTCCAGGGTACCCCACACTGTGAGCACCAGGCACACACGGTGCACATAAATACATGCAAAGTGTCATACACATAAAATAAATAAATCTAGAAAAAATACAAACTCACGTATTGGCTTTTGTAAATACATGGTAATTTTATAACAACTGCCATAAATAAGCACAAATAAAACCTATCATGCATATAGTGGAATGCAGAGTCCACAGGCGCTCTGCCTTGCGGCAAGTTGTTCTGTAGAGGGTGTGTGTGTGTGTGTGTGTGTGTGTGTGTGTGTGTGGCGGGGTGGGGGCCGAGTGTATGAATCTTCGCGCGGCTGTCAGGCTCCCGGATGGGAAAATGCACTTCAGAGATGACGTGTATTCATTTGATGGCGGTGCAAACACGAGGACTCTCAAAACACTTAAATGCTGGTGTAATTCCAGCTGGAGAAGCCTTGCATCCCTAGAGCCGGCTGGTTAGTGAGACACCACATGGGTGAGTGAGCTCTGGGTTTGATTGAAAGACCCCGATTCCATGAATAAGGTGCAAGAACTATGGAAGATGAGTCCCAACATCAGTCTAGGACCTCCACATGCACACATGCACACGTGCATACCACACATACACATGGAAATAGAAGAAAAGGCATTACACACCGGAACAGTACATCCAGCAGTCTACTTTCAAATTCTCCCAATTCTTGTTACCAAACTTCTTCATGTTTGTACTTTGAGATGACTGTCTGTCCTCCTGGCTCCCAACTTGAGCATCTTTTTATAGTCATTGGCTGTTTGCTTGTTTACCTTTTTTCTACTTTATCTTGATTTGCAGCAACTTTTTATACATTTTTTTTTTAAAGTGTAGAACAGGAATGGCAAAATAACAGCTGTGAACATGTGTAGCCCTGGCTGTCCTGGAACTCACGCTCTAGATCATGCTGTCCTGGAACTCGTAAATCTGCCGACCTCTGCTTCCCAAATGCTGGGATTAAATGCCTGCGCCACCACCGCACGGCGTTAGTCCCGCTGCTTCGTATGTTTACGACCCTGGACAAGTTGCTTAACTAAAGTGTTTGATTAGGGAGAACCAAACAATCTCGGTCCCCCGTCTCTCTACCCTTGCGTGACCTCGGGGAAGACCCGGTGTGGCGCAGACCTCCAACCCGGAAGCCCCGCCCTAACCCCGCCTCCTTTTGCCTGTGCCCCGCCCCTTCCGCTCCCGAGCGCGTGCGCACTTCCACGCAACTGGGTTCTTCGAGGGTCCCGGCGTTTAGGTCCCGGGCCGCTGCCGCGGGCTGCGTGCGGAGGCGGCCGCTTGTGGCGCCCACCATGCGTTGGGGGCTGCGCCCTCACAGGCCTGGGGCGGCGGCGCTGGCCGCTGCCGGGAGCTTATGGAGGCCAGCCCGCTTTCCCGGCCGCCTCGGGTGTCTGGGAATGCCGAGGAGGCTGGTGGTGCGGTCAGTGGCAGGGGCGGATAGCCCCCAGAGCAGCCCGAACAGCGGCAGATACCGGGACACGGTGCTGCTGCCGCAGACCAGCTTCCCGATGAAGCTGCTGGGCCGCCAGCAGCCCGACATGGAGCTGGAGATCCAGCAGGTACCGGGCGCGGCCACCCGGGCAGGGTGGGGTGGGCCAGCTCTGCGGAACGCTCCGGGCCGCTGGGGTTCCCAGACGGGCCCTAGGGGGGCGGGTTCCAAAGCGAAGCCCAATGCCAAGCAGTGCACCTTCCAATTTCAGCACCAAGCGAGTCGGCTTTGCACACTCTTCCTGTCTTAGTTGTCAGAAAGTAACCAGCATGTAAATAAAAGTTCAAGTGTGGGCTGGATAGATGGCGGCGCTTGCTGCTCTTGCTGAGGATCTGAGTTCGTTTCCACGCACACTAGTGTGGCAGGTTCACACCACCTGTAACTCCAGCTCCAGGAGAGCCAATGCCTCTGACCTCCGCCGGCACCTGCTCAGATGCACCGCTCACAAATAATTAAAAATAAAAACTAAGTCTTTAAAAAATAATTCAAGTTTTCGCAAAGAACGGAAGTTGAAGCCCACCTTAGTTACATGTCTAGGCCTTTCGCTGGAATTATGACTCCTTTGCAGGACAAAGTAGCAGTCCTTGAGTTCCCTTGTAGACTGTGTATTTGTCTTCTATAGCATACTCAGTTTGGCCGAGACTCACGTGTTAGTTAGTATAACATTAGAGTCTTTAAAATATTCCTGGTCACTAGGAATACTGCTTAAGTGAATAAAGTTAGCTTGGATATTCTTTGGATTTAGGGAAGTATTGAGGCCAAAGAATAACAAGAATAAATTACCAGTGTGTTTTGGGTGGTAGAGAGGACTGGGGATGGACAGGTCTTTCAGCAGGGCAGGATTGAGGCAGTGGATATTGATAGGCTTGCCAAGAATTTAGCCCTTCTGCCACGTAAAAGTTTAGATTTTAATCTGAAGTATTGTTGAGGGCAGGGAAGACTGCTGACTGTTTAATACTGGTTCCTTTCAGGAATGTTTCCAGTTATATTTCTGAGTTGAAAGAGTTGGAATGGGATAAGTAATAACTGAGGATTAATAAGATTCCACAGCATGTATTTATGTGATATGTAAACATTGGCTTTTTTTTTTTTTTTAACAGAAATGTGGGTTTACAGAGCTTTATTCCTGGCAAAGAGAAAGAAAAGTAAAGACGGAATTTTGTCTTCATGATGGACCTCCTTATGCAAATGGTGACCCTCATGTTGGGCATGCCTTAAACAAGGTACTTATAGTTTAGGTTATAAAACTTGGAAGTAAATACTCTGCAAAAGAGCATATTCTACGCTGTGATAATTCTGTAAAGTTACATTGGCATATGCAAATCAATGAATTGTGAATAAGTTTATTTATTTATTGTGGTGCTGGACATAAAACTCAGGGCCTTGTTCATGCTAGGTAAGTAGTCTACCAGGGAGCTGCATCCCAATGTATTTTGTGTATGTTGTGGGGGTCTGTGGATGGAACCAAGGATGTAACACATGGGAGACATGCTCCTGTTACTGCTTCTCATCTCTACATCTGCAGCCCACACTGGATACATTAGTAGCAATACACAGTTTTAATACTACGTGAACATTAACATTGCAGGTGTTTCCTTTCAGCTTTTTGTTACTTTACACTTAAATTCCACCTCATTCATTACTTCTTGTTTATGTGTTGGGCATTATTCTGTACTCCAGACAGTGAAAAAAATAAAGTCATATCCATTCTTTATACTCTATTTGGGAAGATAAATTATTAAGATATGTAACATGCTGGACTGTTATAATAGCTGTGGAGGAAACAGAAGTGGAAAGGAGAGATAATAGAGTCATTGCTGACGCTAATTCTTTTTAATTCTACTTTATTTTATGTGTATGGGTGCTTTGCCCATCTGTATGTCTGTCTGTGCACCGCTTGCACGCCTAATGCCTTCAGAGGACAGAAGAAAGCTCGCAGATGCCCTGGACTGGAGTTAAAGATGGTTGTGAGCTACCATGTGGGTGCCTGGCTTCTCTGGAAGAGCAGCCAGTGCTCGTAACTGCTGAGCCATCTCTCCAGCCCTGGAGCTGTAATTTTAATAAACGGATTTGGAATGGCTCTTCAACAGGAAAGGTGAAATTACTTAAGGGAAATACTTAAGAGAGCAAGTGAAAGCCCAGTGTGCTGATGTTCTCCTGCATTCCTACATTTAGTAGTTGAGGTAGTAGAATCATTGAGTGTTTGAGGCCCATCTAGGTCCCCTAGTGGGTTTGAACAGTATGGACTAGAGTTAAAACCTGTCTCAAAAACAGACAAACAAAACAAAACAAAAACCCCCAAGTAGGTAAGACTAGCCAGTGCAAGACTTGAGATGGGGGGTTTTGGCTCCTCTGAGGAATAGTAAGGAAGGCAACATAGGCAGTACATGAGGGGAGAGTGTTAGGTATGGCTACAGATGTGGCAGAGTGCAGATTGAACAGTCCGTTTAAAGGACTTTGGGCTTCATTCTGTGAATATTAGCGAGCCTTTGGCCTTCAGGGTCAGGTGGTTGAGTAGATGCACTCAAGATCTGATTTATTAGATAATTTACTATGGTTTCAAACATTTATGTGGTCTGACTAATAGGATCATTTTAGGCTGTTTTGTTGGTGATAGAGTGTTGAGGTTAAGGCATCTGCAAGCAGAGAGACCATTCAGGAGTCAGAGGACAGCGACAGTGTCCTTGACAGCTGAAGCCACAAAAGCAAAAAGAGTCCAGCTTTGGAGTGCAGTCTGATGTGGAGCTGATGAACAGAACATCCTGTGTTAAGACTCAAGGCCGCTTCAGAGAGCTTTGACCTGGAGCACGTAGGCCAGTGTTTCTCTAACTTGGTGGGGAAGATGGTGGGAGGGTGGGTGTTTGGAGGGGAGGAGTTCAGACTTGGGCAGGGGAGGAAGATGCCGAGTAGTCAGAAGCAAAGCCACCAGCGCAGGGTCTGGAGCTGGTGTCTGGTCTGTTTCTGAGGCAGGTGGATGGCTGTTGAGTAGGCTCTGAGAGAGCTCATCTGGCCACCTGTGCTTCCCACTGTGAGGGAGGAACTGCAGCTGTCACCGTGAGTACATGATGTGACTGCTTCCCAGGGAAAACTGACTTGCTGCAGCCTGATAATCAATTCATCTTCCTTTAGTTTTTAGAAAATTACGTTTATTTGTATGTGTGTGCCTTAATTTCTAACATACGATTAAAAACCAAAGAGAGTTCCATATTACTTTATTTAATGTTTGTTTTTGGTACTGGAGGTCAGGCTGGGTGCTGCTTCTATGAAGCATTAGATCTCTAAGCTACACTCCAAAGATTTTCTATTATTGATCAGATTCTCCTTTCTGACAGATGTACTATATTAATGCTGTATTTTTTCCACATGGCACTGTTTTAACTACGTTCCACCTTTTTTTGAGACAGACTCTCTTGAGTAGCTTGATCTGGCTTCAGACTCATGACCCTTCGCCTCAGAATACTGCCATTATACACGTGCACCACTATACCCAGGATGTCCACAGATTTGATACGCTCATTGTATTTAAAATTATACCTCCCTGCATTTTAAAATACATTGACTTGCCGGGCGGTGGTGGCGCACGCCTTTAATCCCAGCACTCGGGAGGCAGAGCCAGGCGGATCTCTGTGAGTTCGAGGCCAGCCTGGGCTACCAAGTGAGTTCCAGGAAAAGGCGCAAAGCTACACAGAGAAACCCTGTCTCGAAAAAAAAACCAAAAAAAAAAAAAAAAAAAAAAAATACATTGACTTATTTGCATATGGGAGGGAGGGCACCCGTACCACAGTGTGTACGTGGAAGTCAGAGATCAAACAGCTTGAGGGACTTAGTTCTCCCCTCCCACCATGGAGCTAGAAAGACAGGAGTCAGTGCCATGTGGATCAGGAGTACAGGACTGATTCTAAAAATGGAAAACTACCCCCTCCATGCCTGCCTGGAACCCTGTCAAAGGCCTGGGAGTCAGTGGGGATTTGGTCTTGTTCCTCCTCAGCCAGTGTGGTCTTGCCTCCTTTCTCCTGCCTGGTGAGCATTTCCCAGGTGACAAAAATGACTCACATTGTCCATTGTGAAATCTCAACCAGGTTTCCTGACTTCCCTCTAAAGTCATACCACCTCAGCCCCCAAAATTATTTTCTAGCCCTTTAACATGCTTTTTGCATCCTAGAGAGTGTACATAATATTATAATTTAGTTTCCACTGGAAAACGAGGCTCGTTTTCCTGTTTACTGCTGTCTCCTCGGGACCTGGAACACTTTTTGGCTCAGAGTAAGAATACTGAAATAGGAAAATGAAAGACGCTGTCTCAGTTTCTTTTCTGTTGCTGTGACACAACACCATGACCAAAGCAATTATAAAAGAAAGAGTTCATTTGAGGCTTACAGTTTCAGAGAGTGAGTCCATGACCATGAGTCATGGGGAGTGTAGGTAATATGCATACACACACACACACACACACACATACAGAATATATATATATATTCTCACCCATACTGGGATTGAACCCTGGGGCTGTGTGCATGCTGGAGAAGTGCTCTACTGCTGAGCTACTTGCCGAGTCCTCTTTATTTTTCGATTTTGAAACAAGGTTTCACGCAGTTGTGTAGGCTAGCCTTGCTGTCACTGTAGCTCAGACAGGCCTTGAACTTGGGATCCTCCTACCTTAGCCGGTGGCCTCCATAGAAGCTGTGATTACAGACCTGTGCCCCTGGCCTGATCTGAGAAGGGGAACTCAGCTGCTGACGCGCCTGCTGATGAGGCCTGCTGTTGAAGGAGGGCCCTGTTAGTACCAAACAGTTGAGCAGCGTGAGATTCCATCTCCTGGGTGCAGCGTCAGTTCTGCAGGAGCCTGTGCTTCTCAGCAAGTGTGAGCATCATGTACTGTGTTGTCTATGTTAATGTTTCCATAAGTATAATCAAAGTTTCTAACCGACTTATTTACATTCTGGGGTTTGGAAGGTCAAAAGAATTTCTTTAAAAGGTGCAATGGGCTGACACTCTTCCCCCAATTGACAAATGGTGAAATTTGGGCATAATGGTTTTCATGTTTCTTGTTTGATTTTTTTCCCCCTTGATAACATTTATATTGTGAAATTCAAATATTTGTTATTTCTGTGTAAATATAGCACATTAATTAGTAGATTTAATTGGTTATTTTATAGAAATACTATAAAATTAGACTTGATGCTTTAAAAAGAGTCAGATTATGAGCTGTGTGTTTTCTGGGTGGTGATTGTGCTTTCATCCCTGCAGATTTTGAAGGACATTGCCAATCGATACCATATGATGAGAGGCTCCAAAGTGCATTTCGTGCCTGGCTGGGATTGTCATGGGTTGCCCATTGAGACAAAAGTGTTATCAGAGCTTGGTGTAAATGCTCAGACTCTTTCAGCCATGGAGATCAGAGAGAAAGGTGAGCTCCATTTTCATTTAAAGTGAATCTGTGACTGCTCGACCTCCTTCTAAAACCAGGGCTCTGCCTGTAGGAGGTCTTTCTTGTCGGACTTTCTTTGGACTGTCGGTCCCCAAATAATGACAGGGAGACTTCTTATTAATTATGAAAGCTTGGCGTTTAGCTTAGGCTTTTTCCCAACTAGCTCTTACAGCTTAAATTAACCTGTTTCTATTAATCTACGTTCTTCCACATGACTCTTTACCTCTCCTCCATTCTGTATGTCCAACTTCCTCTGTGTCTCGCTGGCATCTCCTCTGCACCTAGATTCTAACCCTGAGTACCTCTCTCTCCCCGGAAGTCCCACCTATTCTCTTCCTGCCTAGCTATTGGCCATTCAGCTCTTTATTAACCAATCAGAAGGCTCCTTGGCAAAGACACATCTTCACAGTGTACAAAAAGATTATCCCACAGCATCTGCCAAAGGGACTTTGCTTTGTTTTGGTTACAGTGAGACCTATTGGAGATTTACTACTTCACATCAGCGACAATTCCGATTTTTTTCTTTTTGAGACAAGGACCTCCACGTTTACCTCTGGCTGACCTCACGTTCTTAACTGCATCCTCCTGCCTTGGCCTTCCGAATCCCAGCATCGTTGGCGTGAGCCTCCATGGATCCCAGATTTTCTTTTTTAAATTGACTTTTGTAAGAACCCAACCAGAAAGTTGTTCTTTGACCTATTAGTGCGTGTGCACACATGCAGACACACACACACACACACACACACACACACACACACACACACACACACACACAGAGTACAATAATACTTCTATTAGTATTATAAGAAATAATGTGGAATATTTTCCAGTTTTATTTATTTATTTATTTTTTGAGATAAGGTTTCTCTGTGTGACAGCTCTGGCTGTTCTGGAACTCACTCTGTAGCCCAGGCTGGCCTCGAACTCACTGAGATCCACCTGCCTCTGCCTCCAGAGTGCTGGGATTAAAGGCGTGCACCACCACCACTCAGCAAAATTCCAGTTAGTTAAAAAAAAAAAAAAATGTTCTATATTTTGGATACTTTCAAATAGTCTCTCTGCCAAGAACTTTTCATACGACTGGGCATATAGCTCAGTCGGAAGAGGGCTTACCTGGCATGATGAGGCCCTGTGATCAGTGCCCAGCACTGCAGGTACTGGGAGTGACAGTATATTCCTGTGATCCTGGCTTTAGGGGATCAGAAACAGCTACAGAGTGAGTCAGGCCAGCCTGGGTAAACAAGAGTTCTTCTGTCTAACAGTGCATAGCACCTTCACTTAGAGAAGCATGTAACAAGTCATGTTTGAGAATATAAAGTCAGGGTTGGGGATTTAGCTCAGTGGTGGAGCGCTTGCCTAGCAAGCGCAAGGCCCTGGGTTCGGTCCTCAGCTCTGAAAAAAAGAATATAAAGTCAGCCCAGTGGCTTAGAATCCTATCACTTGGTAATCAGCGGCAGGAGGACTGCTGTGAGTTTGAGGTCACTCTTGGCCATATAGTGAGTTTAGGGCAGGCTGGGTTTCTCAAAGGCTCTTTCTTTTTCCTCCCTTGTCTTTTCTAGCTCGATCATTTGCTAAAGCAGCCATTGAAAAGCAGAAATCGGCGTTTGCTCGTTGGGGAGTGATGGCCGATTGGAATAACTGCTACTACACATTTGATGGGAAGTATGAAGCCAGGCAGCTGAGAGTGTTTTACCAAATGTATGAGAAGGTAACGCAGCGACCTTCTTCCTCCTCCCAGTGCAGAAAGTGGGTGTCACAGAAGTTCAGCCTCGATGTTGTCCTAGTTAGTTCTCTGTTGCTGAGATGAAACACCGTGACCAGAGGCAGCTCGGGGGGAAAAGGTTGATTGTCTTCTGTGTCCCCATCACAGTCCAGTGAGGGAAGCCAAGGCAGGGATTCAAGCAAGGCAGGAACCTGGTGGCAGGAACTGAAGCGGAGGCCATGGAGGGGTGCTGCTTACTGGCTAGATCCCTGGGGCTTGCTCAGCTTTTTTCTTACACACCCTGGACTACCTGCCCTTGAGTGGTGCCACCCACAGTGAACTGGGCCCTTCTACATCAATCAAGAAAATACCTTATAGACTTGCCTGGAGGCCAATCTGAAGGAGGCATTTTCTCAGTTAATATTCCCTCTTTGCAGATTTATGTCAAGTTGACAAAGTATAACCAGCACAGGTATCCTATCTTTGTCTTTTCTAGGGCCTGGTTTATCGATCTTACAAACCGGTATATTGGTCTCCCTCATCAAGGTATGTATTCTTTGGTAATTAAAAGGTGGGGAACATTTGTGAAGCTTCCACATGTTTATGTATTGATACTTTAAAATCTCAGGACCGCGCTGGCCGAAGCAGAACTTGAGTACGATCCTGAGCATGTTAGCCGGTCGGTCTATGTGAAATTCCCTCTGTTGAAACCTCCTCCCAAGTTGGCATCTCTTACAGGTGGGTTTAGCCAAAGCTTGAGTTTGTTAATGGTCTGGAATTATTACGGTTGCTAACATATTTACAACTTTCCTCCCTCAGATGGCTCATCCCCTGTTAGCTTTTTAATCTGGACCACCCAGCCTTGGACAATTCCTGCCAATCAGGCTGTTTGCTATATGCCAGAAGCAAAGTAGGTGGTTGGTTATGTCTTTTGATTTTACCCACAAATAAGATTTGTGTTAAATTTATTTCACTCTCATGACCCTTTTAACATCTAGTGAATTATCCCTTAGTTAAGTTTATGTGGCTGTCCCTGCACTCTAGACTAGATGATGATCTATGTGAAGACCTTTTAGCTGTTCTGGGAAAGTAAAACAGATGTGAAGTCTGGAGTGCTTCGTAAACCTACTCTCTGACCTGGGAGTCGATTTTTCCAAAGTGATGCCATTTACCTGTGGATGTCTTTCTTCGTTGTGGGTGGGGCTTTACTCTGAAGTTCATCTGTTTAACAGTGGATGTCTTTTCTTCGTCGTGGGTGGGGCTTTACTCTGAAGTTCATCTGTTTACCTGTGGATGTCTTTCTTCGTTGTGGGTGGAGCTTTACTCTGAAGTTCATCTGTTTAACTGTGGATGTCTTTCTTCATCGTGGGTGGGGCTTTATTCTGAATTTCATCTTCAGGTATGCTGTTGTGAAATGTTCCTCTTCTGGGGATGTCTACATACTGGCTGAAGATAAAGTATCACCTGTTGCTTCTACCTTGGAAACAACATTTGAAGTTATTTCAACATTTTCAGGTGAGGATTTATAGACATTGTCCAACTATCAGTCATTAAAATATTGGGTTGATTGGCATTTAGTAGTTTCTTGGATATTCCCCATTGTGAATTATAGCAGATATGACATCTGTGGTTCTAGAGGAAAAAAATAAAGAAATATATGTAGTTTGCTTGTTTATTTCAGAGTCTTACTATGTAGACCAGGTTGGCCTCAAACTAGCTCACAGAGATCTGCCTGCCTCTTTCTCTCAAGTGCTGGGATTAATGGTATGGGCCATCATGCCTGTTGTCAAAGACAATACTTCTATCAGAGGAATCTTTTATGAGTAATAATTGGAACTTCAATGCAGTGACTGGTTTTATATAACTGTGGAAGTCTGAGAATATTTAAAAATAATTTCGATCCTTAGAGATGATTATGTCTTTTGAGTTTCTTGCTGAAAAGCAATCTTACAGTAAATACAATTTTAAAAATTGAATGATCACTTAGCTACAGAAGAAAACCTTATGTTCATCAGTTTAGGTGTAAGATGATTAGAAGGGTAAACACACAATCCTATCAATAAAACGGGGGACGTAAGGGCAGGAAGGGAACTGGAGTTTCTAAGATCATTGGTTCTCGATGGCGCAATAGGTAAGTTAGAGGACCCAGTGTGTTCCCTTTAAGGCCATCCCTAGCTGCATGGTGAATCTGAGATGAGCCTGAGCTCTATGAGATCCTGTCTCACAGAAAAAAAAAAAAAAAGATTTGATGGGGGTTGATGCCAGGATATCATACACAGAAAGAATGCTCTACCACTCAGCCATAGCCTAGCCCTTCGTGTAAAACACTTCTTAATGGTTTTCTTCCTTCCTTCCTTCCTTCCTTCCTTCCTTCCTTCCTTCCTTCCTTTCTTTCTTTCTTTCTTTCTTTCTTTTTTTTTTTTTTTCTGAGACAGGGTTTCTCTGTGTAGTTTTGGTGCCTGTCCTGGATCTCTCTCTGTAGACCAGGCTGGCCTCGAACTCACAGAGATCCCGAGTGCTGGGATTGAAGGCATGCACCACCTGGCCTCTTAATGGTTTTCTCAACCTGCAGGTGTGGATCTGGAAGGTGGTACTTGCAGTCACCCTTTAATTCCCGATAGAGGGTCTCCTCTTTTACCTGCCACTCATGTGACTCTGGCCAAAGGAACAGGATTGGTTCACACAGCCCCAGCTCACGGTATGGAAGATTACAGCGTAGCATCTCAGCACGAGCTCCCTATGGTACTATTCCTCTTTTTTCCTTTTAATTATTCACCTTGCAGATTGAAAATGAGTACTCCTAACTAACATCTTTGCTTCTTGGTAATAACAATTTTTGTCATCATAGTTAAATTGTGAAATGATTACATTTATACAGTATCCTAAAACATTATTAATCCATACTAATTAAGAAAGTTCCTAGAATTAGCACAAAATCAGAACAGAATTAGACCTGAAGAATACACATTATTACATGAGGGCACTTTTAAAATATCCACAGGCCATGTTTAATTCTGTGTCACTTGACTGCGCTTTGAGATGTGCGTTTTTTACTAATTGAAAGTTTGGGGCAACCCTGTGTTGAGCAAGTCCAGGACAAATTTTTTAATTATTATTTATTTCACATGTGTGGATTTTTTTTTGCCTGCATGTATGTATGTCTGTGTGCCATGTGTGTACCTAGTACCGTTGGATGCCAGAAGAGGGCATTGGATTCCCTGGACTGGAGTTATAGATGGTTGTGAGCCACCAGATGGGCCAGCACCATTTTTTCAACAGCTCAGATCATCCTTAACAGTTTTTAGCAAAAAAGTATTTTGTAATTGAGGTAGGTACATTTTTTTCAAAACACACTGCTTGTGCACACTTAGTAGCCGATAGTGTAGCCTAGGCCTGATTCTTATTTGCACTAGGAAGCTGAGTAGTTGGTGCAGTTGGCTCTGCTTGCCTGTTGCTTTCCTGCCGTTCACATTTTTTCCACAGTGGTCTCAGCAAACCAGGATACCCATGCTGAGTGTTGTGTCACATAGACACAGTGCTCTCACTCCCCGAACAATGGCAAGTAGATTGCAGTAAGCAGTTGGAGGCAGTGGTTAAGCTTTGCCTTTCCAAATTCCTAAGCTTGTTTTACACACTTTACTTAGCAACTTTTACCATTTGGTTAAGAAGGGCGCAGGCGAAGAATGGTATACTTGGCCAGTGATCTGAGAGAGACCAGTTTAAAATGTTTTAGAATACTTGTGCTTTTCACTATTAAACTTTAGGAATGTACTTTAGTGACACATTTTGTCTTTGGTAGTTTAAATATATAAAATTCAGGAATCTATTGACTGAGGAAGAGATACCCAGATTTCTAAAGTAGAGATAAGGCAGACTTTGTAATGAGATGCTTTAAATATGTTGTTTTACCATAGATTGCCATAAGGTAAAGTGTCTCAATGCTTTAACTGTTCAAAATGGTCCATTGTAGGACTGTTTAGTGAATGAAGATGGAGTCTTCACTGATGCTGCAGGTCCTGAGCTTGAGAACAAGGCTGTACTTGAAGAGGGAACAGATGTGGGTAGGTGTCATCTGTTGATAGCCCAGTATGTTTCTGGAAGGGACCAGTCGCAAGACCCCTCACCTCTTCAGTCAGACCCCACACTTCCAGTCACAGTGAACCTCATTTGGTTAGCCATATGGTTCAAAATGAAGCTTAGGACCTAGTGTCTTTTGTTTCAGATCTGATCCAGTTGTTTATGCAAATATAGACAGTCAGCGGCAGCGATGGTCGTTTGGTGGGGAGGTGCTCCAGAGATCGTCAGCACGCTGCCTTTGTGAAGGGATAGAAATCAAGCTTGGGGTAGATGATGCCTGTGAATCAGACAGCCCCTGCTCTTTCAGCAAGCTTTGCAGATAGCTGATCCGGGGGGAGGGCCTTCAGTGTCGAATTGTCCTTCTGTCTTCATGGCTTTAGGAGTGGAGCAGTTTGGAATCTGATTCAGGTTTATGGTGCTGGTGTCTGTCCCTTCCACACCTGGGACAGGCCACTTTCATTGGCACCTCTGCCCAGGTCCAGTTCCTCCTCAGGCTTTTAAGTTATGTCTAATGGGAAATTGTTTTAAGTTATAAAGATGCTTCAGACGGCAAAGAATTTGTTGAAAGAAGAAGAAGTGGTTCACAGCTATCCCTGCGACTGGAGAACGAAGAAACCTGTGGTGATTCGGGCCAGCAAGCAGTGGTTTGTAAACATCACGGATATCAAGGCTACGGCTAAGGTAGGAAAGGCCTGCTCTGAGGGTTGGGCTGGTTATTCCCACAGTAAAAAGGTGTGTGTGTGTGTGTGTGTGTGTGTGTGTGTGTGTTGAGGGGTTGGGATGGGGGTTTCACGAGAGAAGATTTATGATTATTTATTATGATTTATGGTTTATTTTCCTAAAATTGAATACTTTTAGGCAGGAAAAGATCCCATACTTGATTCTTTCATTATACATGTGTAAAAATAAGGTTTAAAGGGGTTGAGTGAGTCATCTGGTCACTTTTGTGTCCTGTGTCTTAAAAGCAGCATAGGCTGAGGGCAGAACTCAGTTAGCAGCTGTGTGACCTCCTAGCACCCGAGTTCTGTAACTCTTCATCCAGTTCAAGGCAGGCCTGTCTGCCACAATCCCACCTAATATATATTTAGTGAAGTTTTTGTGTCCTCTATTGCCTTGAAATTAAGCCTGCTAAAAAGAAGGAAGCAAAACAAAATTTTGGTCCATTTAAAAATTTGTCGTGGGGCTAGAGAAATGGCCTAGCGATTTAGAGCACTTGCTGCTCTTCCAGAGCACCTGAGTGTGGTCCCAGCCCCCCACTTCAGGCTTCTCACAACTGCCTATAACCCTAGCTCCAGGACTTCTGATGCCCTCTTCTGGCCTCTGCAGGCATTGTATGCACATGCACAAACACACACACTCATAATTGTTTTAAAATGTTGTTATAAATTAACTAATTTTATAATTAGTGTTGCAAATATTTAGCAGATTTCAAGCTCTTCCATTTAATACACTTGGCGGTGTATATACTTTTACATGCACTGATGTATATTCCAAAACCAGCTTGATTCTACTGAATGACAGGCTCAAATGTATATATTTTAACTAGGTTGAATACACAGATGTTCTTCTTGGCAGCTTGCAGCCAGTTCGTGTATTGGCTTGATAATTAGGGTCCTTGTTAGAGCTATGTGCAGAAGTTTGTATTTTTTACACTTGTATAAAGTGGGCAAGTGACATGTAGTACTTTTTGTTTTATTTTTCATTTCTATAAAGGGTAAGTCTATTTTGTTGTTTGCTTATTTACATGATTTTTTTGAGACTTCATTGTGTACCTCTTGCTGTCACTATGTAGGCCAGGCTAGCCTCAAAATTGTGGCAGTCCTCCTGTCTTAGCCTCCTGAGTGCTGGGATTCTAGCCGTATGTTAGTCCATATGTCCATGTGTCTGCTCTTGACCGTGGTGAAATTGTTTCTGTTGCCTCACTTTGAAGTCTTGCTTTTCTGTTATTTGCCTGTGGTGGGAGTGGAGGGATCTGAACGGCTACACACACTCAGGGAAGAGCGGTATTAGGAGAAGTCAGGGCAGTTTTTAAAATTGGTTCTGTTTCTCCCACTTAACCTGATGATGAATGAATTTCAGGAGTTGTTAAAAAAAGTGAAGTTTATTCCCGGAGCAGCGCTGAATAGCATGGTTGACATGCTGGACAGGCGGCCATACTGGTGTATATCAAGGCAAAGAGCGTGGGGTGTTCCAATCCCTGTCTTTCATCATAAGACAAAAGACGAATATTTGATCAACAGGTAATTCTTTTCTGTTGTTGATTGTTTAAAGAGAGTTACGTTTTCTTGGACAAATAGTATGTACTATTAAGAATTGCTTGTTACTGAATCATTTAATCACTGGTTCTGAGATGGCCTTTGACTAGGAAGTCCAGGCTGCTCTCAGATGCCCAGGACCAAGTAATTGTGCTTCCTCAGCCTTCTGAGCAGCTGGAGTGACAGGTGTGTGCCACCATCCTCTGCCTTCCTCTGTCTCACCATGGAGCTCTGGTCAGTCTGGTGTAGTCGTCCTGCCTTACCCTCCCCAGAGCCGGGGTTGTAGGCATGTTCCAGCTCTCCTGGGAAGGTCATATCGTTGCTAGGCTGAGTGATCCAGTAGTCAGGAAGACTGGGGACCGGGATAGGATTATAAATTAAAGCCAAGAGTAGAAAGTCTGTAGAGAGAGAGAAGAGCGAGAACGAGGCAGTCAGCAGGTGATGTGCTCCCCGTTTTAATGACCTGGTGATGTACTTTCTGTGCTGTTCTAGCTCTCAGCAATTGTAGATTGTTGCTGTTTTGTTGTTGTTCTCTCCCATCCCCGGGGTGTGTGTGCGTGTGTGTGTGCGTGCGTGCGCCTGCCTCCACACCCATCTGCTTATGGCTGTTTTAACAGAGGTAGAAAGGGAAATGCTGATCATTTTTATTAGGAATTTATTCTAGGTTTTCATTTTCTTAGAATGCTTTGACTTAATTTTAGTTTCATTAATGAGATTTTACTAAATTATGCTATAGCATCAATGACATTGGCTAAGTGTTTGTTAGTTGAGGATCTACTGAGGAGTTTGAGGGACAGAGGCAACAAGTGATGGGGTGTTTGGGAGACTGTAGGCACACGCTGGGCAGCCCTTCTTGGGATTCCTTGGTGATGTTGTAGATGGTCTGCTTTTCATAGTTACTGTGATTGTATGTTCTTAATAGTACCTTACTGAATGCACATATTTGTTGTGGAATATTTAAGTAGGCAAAGATGTGTTAGATTTGTTTATGCTGCAGAATATAACTTTAACTGTAAAGGTGTGTTACTTTTGTTTATGCTGCATTTGTTTAATAATGTAAGGATTCATGTTTAATTATGTAAAGATGTGTTGCATCTGTTTCACCTTGCCTGCCTAAGGCACCTGATTGGTCTAATAAAGAGCTAAACATCCAATAGCTAGGCAGGAAAAGGATAGGCGGGGCTGGCAGGAAGAGAGAGTAAATAGGAGGAGAAATATAGGCTCCAGGGGAAGGAGGAACAAGAGAAAGAGGAAGAAGAGGAGGAGGAGGGGAGGAGGAAGAGGAGGAAGAGAAGGGGGAAATGAGGGAGACGTGGGGGGAGGGAGCGAAGTCAGGCAGATGCCAGCCAGCAGACATGAGAAGCAGTGAAAGTAAGATATACAGAAAGAAAGTAAAAAGCCCTGATTAAAAAAAGATAAAGAGAAACAGGTTAATTTAAAAGAGCTAGCCAGAAAAGAGCTAAGCTAAGGCCGAGCATTCAAAACTAATCATGTCTCCATGATTTGGGAGCTGGTTGGTGGCCCAAAAGAAAAAAAGCCTGGTACATATATTTTAGGAGTTTTAAAAAATGTTGATTTAAGTTGCTTTTTAAAAAGTCACCTATGATCATATAAGGGATAGGCTTGTTGCTGTTTTTAATAATTTTGTGCTGGGAAATGTGTCAAGGCCCTGCATGCGCCCTACAGCTGAGCTCCACTCTATGCCCTAACAGTTTGCTTTTTCCTTTTTATGATAGTGTAGCTTTTGATATCCTTTGTGTGCGTGTTCTTGTTCATTTTGATCTCATGCCCTGTGGCACTTGTTCGAAGAGAACAAGAGCTTCTACCTTGGACAGATGTAGGACTGTTTGCTCACTCGCTTCATTCACAGAGGACGTAGCATTTCAGCTGAGCGTGGGGAAGAGTGCTCTGCAGGAGTCGGGGTGAGCAGTACACAGGACACGCGCATAGGAGCCACACTGGCTCCAGGGGTTGTGAGAGGGTTAGAAAGGCAGCCACTCACTAAGGACTGGCTGGGACAGACCGTAAGGAATCTTGAATAACAGATTAAGGATTTTAAACTCCTGAGTGGGCAGAAGTATTTTTGTCCGACTGTTTGATTCTTGTTTAGGTTAGCGTTAGCTTGACTTTGCCCGAGTATTGTTGCTGTGTGGTTCTTACAGAGTTGGTTAGTTACGTTTCACTACTATCTTAATACTTCTGTGGAGAATGAAAGTGATTGTAGTTGAGACAAATTCCCACAAGTAACTTGAAAGTCACTGTTGTTTCTCAGCCCTGTTACTAGAATACAAGACTTTTAAGGCGTTAACTTAGGGTGATTGAGGTGGGGTGAATGTATGTTATTAAGATTAAAAAGCAGAGCAGATTTGTTCTTTGTTTTGGGTGAAGGAGAATGATTGAACCTAGGCTCTCTCAGATGTTAAACATACGCTCTACCACTGAGCTGCACCCCAGACTTCAACAACATATACTCTACCACTGAGCTGCACCCCAGACTTCAACAACATATACTCTACCACTGAGCTGCACTCCCAGACTTCAACAACATATACTCTACCACTGAGCTGCACCCCAGACTTCAACAACATATACTCTACCACTGAGCTGCACCCCAGATTCAACAGCACACACTCTACCACTGAGCTGCACCCCCAGACTTCAACAACATATACTCTACCACTGAGCTGCACTCCCAGACTTCAACAACATATACTCTACCACTGAGCTGCACTCCCAGACTTCAACAACATATACTCTACCACTGAGCTGCACCCCAGATTCAACAGCACACACTCTACCACTGAGCTGCACCCCAGACTTCAACAACATATACTCTACCACTGAGCTGCACTCCCAGACTTCAACAACATATACTCTACCACTGAGCTGCACCCCCAGACTTCAGCAACATACACTCTACCACTGAGCTGCACCCCAGATTCAACAGCACACACTCTACCACTGAGCTGCACCCCAGACTTCAACACCATACACTCTACCACTGAGCTGCACCCCAGATTCAACAGCACACACTCTACCACTGAGCTGCACCCCAGATTCAACACCATACACTCTACCACTGAGCTGCACCCCAGACTTCAACAACGTATACTCTACCACTGAGCTGCACCCCAGATTCAATACCATACACTCTACCACTGAGCTGCACCCCCAAACTTCAACAGCACACACTCTACCACTGAGCTGCACCCCAGACTTCAGCAAACTGGTGGAACTGACTGTTCAATTTAGCTACATTTTTACTTTTAAAATAATAGATCAGTTAAAAGAAATAGATGTGAGCTTTTTCAGACATACAGAGACGGTCCACACTGGCATCGTCTGCAGTTTATTTCGTGAGCAGTGTTTTCCTACTGTGTACAGACTCTCCCGTGATCTGCCGCAGAACTGCTTGAAGGTGTCAGTCAATTGGTGGTTTTTAAGTAGCAGAGACATACAGAATATTGGCCTACAGAATGACAGACATACTCAGCCATACTGTCTGTCAATTCATAGGTCATTTTCCTGTACACCAGTTCACGATGAGAACTTGCATTGTCTTCTGTGGTTGGGTCTTTCTGGTGACACAGCACTTGAATTTTTTTTTTTCATTTTTCTTTATTAAGAAATTTTCTACTTACTCCACATACTATCCATAGATTCCCCCTCCCCCTCCTCCCACCCCCCAGCCCTCTTTCCCAAGCCACCCTGCATCCCCACATCCCCCAAATCGAGGTCTCCCATGGGGAGTTAGCAAAGCCCAGCACACTGAGCCTAGGCAAGTCCAAGCCCCTTCTCACTGCACCGAGGCTGACAGCACTTGAATTTTAAAACGTTTATATTCTTAATTATTTGTTAGTTAGAAAATAGAGTGAAGGTTATCATTTTTCTTTTTTAATCAAATGAGATCAAGTACCCAGAAATTTCTGTTCTTCCTTTCCCACGTTTGTAGCCAGTTGGTGGCCATCAAAAGTAACAGCATCTCCACTGGAAATCAGTCCACAGTCCACATGGAGTTGCTGTTACATGTGATGACTCCATTCCGTTTGTCGGAGGATTTCTTTTGTTTTAAAACCGTAGTTAATGTGTATGATTCTAAGGACTGAACCCGGAGTTTGGTGCATGCTGGGCAAGCACTCTACAGGAGACTGTGGAGCTACGCCCAGCCCTCTGCCTCCTCCTGACGTGTGTGTAGGTGGTGGGTGTGGTGGCAGTTTGGGGACAAAGGTCTAGCCTGTACCTTGCTGTCCTGCCTCAGCTTCCTGAGAGCTGGGACCCAGGGCGAGCTGCAGCACCATGTCTTCCTCTCCTGCTTCTTGGACGAAAGTCTTCACATTACCTCTAAGCATACTTGTTTTGCAGAAGAAAACCTTGGTTTATTCATGTTCTAAGTAAGTTTAAAGACTGGCAGACTTCAAACTCTGGACTTGAACTCTGACATGTTAATTTCATTTATAGTTTCGACTTGCTTCTTTTTCTCAAGAATAGTTCTACTTTTGATGTTAATAACATTGGTCATTTTCTGAATCTGTAATGTAATTCCTGTATAATTTAGGTGGAACTCTATTCTTTGGTTAGTAAAAACAAATATTTTTTAACCTAAAATGGATAAAATTCAGAAACATTGGCCCCCTAGAGAAGACAGGAACTGTTGATAAAGTTTCTTTCCTTATTTCAGGCGTGTGTTGTCGCCAACACTGTTGATTTAGGCAGCGTGGAGCCGACTTTTAGAGACCTGCAGACTTTATGTTTGTTAAGTAAAGAAAGCATCTGAAATCATTTTCTGCTGCCTTTTCAGCTGAGTGTAGGACCGAATGGAGAACAGGCTCTTCTTTCTGACGCTCCATCGTGTTCTTAGTCACATGTAGTACACAGATAGGAACTCTTAACCTCTTACCTCACTCTTCCGGTAGCTTCCAGTGCGGCTCTTGTCCTGTCCCTGCTGCTTACAGAGAAAACAGAAAAGAGTGAGATGCCAGCGGGCTCCTCTTACCTGGGAGCCCTCGGTGCGGGCGCTCCAGCTAAATATGCCCCGTGCAGGGGAGAGCAGAGCTCGGTGATTGGCTGCTGTCAGAACTGCTCTCACTGTCTGAATTTTCCCTGATGGAAACCAAAGCAGGGACACGTCGTAATGTGTCAGATAAGGCCTTTGAGTCAAGTACAAAGGTTTATTACGGTCTGACTTATTGCTCCGTGAAATACAGCTTTAAAATGGAAACAGATTACATAGCGATAAGTGGTTTCACCCACTTTTATCAACGGTAATTTATACTGATCTTTAGGTCATAAGTCAACTGTGTGTTCAAGTATAGGATGCTGTTAATAAAATAAAGAGAATGCTTGAATTTGCAAGGACAAATTTAGATTCCCACCCCAAAGAACATAATAATATCACAGGGGAATTCTTAAGAAATTCTTTTAAAATATTTGAAAGCATGAGCTCATTATAAATCATCATGGTCTCATGTTCTCATTATTCATTATAAAAAATTCTACTTCTAAGTAAGACTAATGAATTCTGTACAAAGATACCCATGTAAGATGTCCAGCTTAGCTGTTTGTCAAGGAGCGTAATGATCTAGAAAAAAGATAGGGCTGGGGGATAGCTCAGTACTAAAGCCCTTGCCAAGCACTCAAATCCCAGCATCACACACACATGCACACAGATGAAGTTTAATCACCCTGTGGAGGGGTGATCACGAAGACATTTGAGGTGGTAGCTTTGCCTAAGTCCTACTTAAGGAAAACCCAGGGACCAGACCTGTCCAGTATGTGGCTGTTTCTGGGTGGGTTTTGTTTGTTTGGTAGGAAGTAAATCTCTACTACTGAGCCACATTCCCACCCGGGTTTTCCTGAGACATGGACTGGGTAGCTCAGCTCTGCACACGCGTGGGGATCTCCAGTTTGCTGGTCTGTGCAAGGTGCGGATGGCAAGGGGAACTTCTCCTGGGACAGCAGTGCTGTGCTCTTGAACTCCGATGTGCTCAGACGGAAGACTTCTGTTAGTGTACTTTTAAAAATTACATCTCAGTTTAAAGTTCAATTAAGTAACTTTTTTAACTGACAAAATTGTATATATTTGGTATATACAACATGGCCTCTCCAAAAACATAGGTATTTTATATTAATATGTACTTGTTTGGTTTCCTTTATTCTCTAATTCTAGAGTTGATTTTTTTTTTAAATGATTTTTTTTTTTAAATGTAAGTCATTTGTTTGTCCAGAATCTCAGAACAGACCTGAATACAGAGCAGGGGGCTTAGCGAGGCACAGTGAGTGCTCCTGAGCACTGAGTGAGATGGGAAGCACACTCCTCCAGGGAGGCCTGCCTTCTCAGCCGCCACAGCGCCCTGGGGGCACTGGAAACAGTTTTCTTTGCTTTCAGGTTCCTAAGAACCTGGGATGAAGAGCAAAACTAGGCTGTTTTCTTGGTATTATAGAGTTTAACTTGGCAATTTTGGGGGAAAGAAGTGTCTGTGTGTATGTATGTATGTGTATATTTGTGGTCCTAGACCATGCTCATGCTAGGCCAGTGCTCTCCCACTGATCTACACACCTACCTTGACTGTATTTTGTTTGCCTGCTGCCTGGTCAGTCCTTGGAGCTCACGCTGACCTTGAACTCAGTCCCCCTGCCACATCCTCCTGAGGAGCTGAGGTGACAGACGCACACACCATGCCCTGCTTGAAGCTGGGTTTTTTAAATTATTGCACATTGTTTTTCACTGATGGAGATTACATTTGTAGTTGTGCCATTTGTAAAACTATGACTGAAGTAAAAGGAAAATGAAACCAAGCAGGCGTGGGACCCCAGACCTTGGAAATCTAAAATAAGGCTTCCATGACCTTCAGATGAACCGTGTAAAATGCAAGAGCGCTTAGCGTTTGGGTGACTGAGGCAGGAGGATTGTGAGACCAGCCTGATCTGTATGGTGACACCTCAAAAAAGGAAGGAGATGGCAGCGCAGTGGAGAGAGTTAAATAAAGCAGCTGTGTTTCCTCGTCTGTTAAACACGGGTACTGTCTCCTTATTAGTATTATTAATGTAAGTGAATTTTTACTAGTTTATAAGAGAATGTTGCAGTTCAAGGGAACTTTATTCAGGTGTCTAATGTGTTTAAACTTAGGGTTTTATAGTTGACTTAATAAGATACAGATAGCAAACTTGATTTCTTCCTTTGATTTATAGACTCAGCAAAGTACTTTAATGTAGTCAAGTAAACACTTAAACTATAATTTTAAAGTATTATTGAGTTATCTGATAGTTAAAGTTAAGAAAAACAGTTCATTTAAGTTGAATTTGTTGTTATGAAATAGGTGTGAAATACAGCATGTAAGACTACTCATTTTTATTCAGTAAGGGATTTTTTTTTTTTTAAAGTAAAAAAGTTCCTAATCTTTTTACAGCTTTTCATAGAAACTGAAGCTCAGAAAAACACCATATTTTACTCTTGGTGTTCGCCAACAAGCCAGATAGAGTGTGGGCTTTGGACTCTGCTTGCTCTGTCAACACACTAATCTCCTGAGACGCCCTCCTTCCCTGCCTTCAACCTCAGTTCCCGGCCCCCCTGCCTGGGCAGCCAGAGCTCTTTGCCATTGCCTAGCAGCTCCAGAGGACAGGGTGTGAGTTCAGCCAGGAGCTTGTGTGACAGAGGTAGGACAAAGGAGTGGTGACAGCCCTGAGCGGCCTAGTTCCAACTGTGTCACTTATTAGGCTCAAGGTTTATGAACTCTCAGGACGGGGCAGTCAGCTGTCAAGAGTTCTTATTTACAGAATAGAATCCATGGTGTTCATTTGATGAGATTAGCCTTGCCTGATTTGTTAAGTTAGTATGAAATGTGAACAGTTCACTTTCACTTTTATATTACTTTTTATCTGTTTATTCCAAACATTTAAAAATTTTCATTGCTTGCCTAAACTTGGCAATCTAATGGTAACATAAAAAGGCAGATGACACTCATCTCTTGACTCTTTTTTTTTTTTTTTTTTTTGGTATTTGAGACAGGGTTTCTCTGTGTAGTTTTTGGTGCCTGTCCTGGATCTCGCTCTGTAGACCAGGCTGGCCTCGAACTCACAGAGATCTGTCTGGCTGTCTCCTGAGAGCTGAGATTCAAGGCATGTGCCACTGCTGTCCAGAGTCTTGACTCTTTTAAGGGAAAAATATGTAATTGGCATGAACAGCATGTCCACTATAATTATGTGTATATTTGAATATACTTTGCTTGTGTCTCTGTTTTGTTCTTTGGGACATTGGATTTATTCAGATTTTTCTATTACCACGTGTTTATATTTTCTTAACTGATAAAGTGTTCTGTGCAAACTATATAAAAGACTAATATGTAACTAAGTATTACTGTCTTATAACTAGTTATTTATTGCATAAAGTTTTATGGTGTCATCCAGAAAGCTTATCTTCACTGTTAAAGTCCATCTAGGTGAATGGCCTGGCAATCCAGATCTGTGCCAATGTTAGGTTTTTATGTTCATGTTGTATGGAAATTCTTAGACTTCGGTAGCATTATACTTTCAGTCTTTCACAAAGTATCACCTTAGTTATCTTTTGTTTTTTGAGATAGTCTCACTCTGTAGACCAGGCTGGCCTTGAACTCACAGAGGTCTACCTCTCAGTGCTGGAATTACAGCTGTGTGCCACATGCCTGGCTTCTCTTTCCCTTTTTAAGATTATTTTGTTTCATGTGTCTGGGTCTTTTGCCTGCATGTGTTTATGTGTACCTAGTGCCCACAGAGGCCAGAGGAGGGCGTTGAATCCCCTTAAAATGGAAGTACAGTTGGTTCTGAAGTGCCTTGTGGTTAGGAACTGAACCTGGGTCCTCTGCAAGAGCAGTAAGTGCTCTTAACCACTGACTCATCTCTTCAGTCCTGCCTTAATCTTTTGTGAGGTATCTCAAATTTCAGGTTCAAGAGCATGTTAACTTATATTACCTCCCTGATTTTGCTTCCTGAACAGTTTTGACCAGCAGCTTCATTAATCTGTAACTTAGCAGAGATGGAGACTCTGGGCATTTTGCTCTGCACAGTTAATAATATGCCGGTGTAGATTCGGAACTCAGTGATTTTTGCTGTCCACTGTTCTGTCCATTCCCGGGAACCGTGGTGGACCTGCAGTCAGTTAAACTAATGGAGTGCGGTAGGGAGGGGCTGTTTCGACGGCAGCGTTCACTCTGTGTATGTTAGTCTTTAAACACTGATATGGACGCTGAAGAGATAGCTCAGGGGCTGAGAGCCCTTGCTGCTCTTCCAAAGCCCTCATTGCTCTTCTGTCAGAAGCTGCCTAATGTGGGCACTGAGAATCAACTCTGCCAGCCTGGGAACCCAGCTCATGGGGCTCCAGTGCCTGCTGGCATCCAAGAGCATCTATGTAAATGTAGTAGACAAACATACACAAACGCACGAATATATAAATAAAAATAAACCTTAGATCCTAATATAGGTACGTGATTTGATAATTAACATAAAATTAACTATTCAAATTTATCTCAGAGAGTCAATCTGAACTCTCTTTTTTTTTATTTTTATAGTTTTTGTTTTTGTTTATGTTTTTGTGTTTTCCAGACAGGGTTTCTCTGTGTAGCCCTGGCTGTCCTGGAACTCGTTCTGTAGACCAGGCTGGCCTCAAACTCACAGAGATCCGCCTGCCTCTGTCTCCCAAGTGCTGGGATTAAAGGAGTGTGCCACCATTGGTCTAAATTCTTACATATAAACTAAATATATGTTAAAATGACAAGTGTTGCTGTAGGCATTTCATTTATTGGGTCACTATTAAGTCTCTTAGTGATGTACTGTTATTTGTGTTTTGCAATGAGAACCCTGACGTCAGAGTCTTCCCAGTGTCACATGGTGAGGTAGTAAGGAAGCCAGCACTCAGTGCACCCAGAGCTGTGGGTCCGTGCTGCTGCCTGTTGTTGTGTGTCTAAACACAGCCACTTCAAGGGGCCCTGGTGTCAGCAGGAGGGAAGGATGACAATGAAGGACAGCACTGGGGGCCAGGCCAGGAGGCCTGTGAGCTCCAGGCTTGCCTCAGCTACATAGCTGGGCAGTCCCAAATGAGGCTGGAGCGTGTGTGGGCCCTGAGTTTGATCCCTAGCACCGCAGAGTAATAAAGTATCTCGTCCCACTAGGGGAGAAGCCTGTCTGGTTTCTCACCTGCTGTGACGTCTCTAGTGCCTGGGATGTTACGGCACTGGAACTGCTCCGTTGTGGTTGAGCAAACGGGTTGGCTTGTCTCTCAAGTCTTGGCCATCTGAGTGAGGGAGTCGGACTGTGAACCTCCCTGTGTGCTTTTGGTGTCCGAGTGGAGTATGGGCTTCCTCTTATGCCTGAGGGATGGACCAAGTCATGGCAAAGCGGCCCTTGGAAGTTTCTGAGCAGGGATTTGTGTAGAGCAGTTAGAGACGTGCTTCTCTCTGAGCGTGGGCAGTCTGGCATCGCATAACCAGTGCTGAGGCGGTGAGGCCACACTAAGAGCCACGTCCAGCTGACTTGACGTGCCAGCTTGATTTACCGGAAATGAGGACAGTAGTTCCTGGGTGGGAAATAGATGGACTGAAATAGGGAGGTGAGGAGACGTTTGTCTTCCTGTTTAGGGGTGATTTTATTTGTACTGAGCAGCGGTTTAAGATCCTACTGAAAGAGGGACTGTAAGTGACAAACGTCTGTCACTCACATGATAATACATTGCTGATCCCGCCTCTCTCCTCCACAGCCAAACCATCAAGCACATTACTAAGCTAGTAGAGCAGCATGGCAGTGACGTCTGGTGGACCCTCCCCCCTGCGCAGCTTCTTCCGGAGGATGTTGTAGCTCAGGTAAATTGCCCTTGGTGAAAATGTGAGTGACTCTTGGAGGTAAAAGGAATTTTAAAGGATTGTATTGGAAAACTTTCGAGTTTGCTTTCCAGAGTTAGAGGCAGCGGCAGCAGATGCAGTTTAGAAGTAAACAGTTTTACTTGTAGTCGAAGCATAGCTTGTAGCATAGCAGCAGAAGATGTGGGGTATTTGTGACCTCACGGGGCCCCGGTTGTCTGGGCTGGGTGACTAAGCCGATGGTACCACGAGAGAAGTCTCTCCTGTTGGTGCAGCAGGGCTGTGTGAGCTCTGACATAGCGCCCCTGAAGGTGTCCTCTGTCAGAGAGCATCCTGGGAGTTAACTGGAGCTGAAGCCAAAGTGATTGGTGCTACACCGTAACTGTGTCCTCGTGTGGCCATCCACTTTCCATGCTGCAGCGGGGCGTTGTATTCAACTGCGAAGTCATTTTAATGTTTAGTTTTAAAATGTGAATGCAATCGTTGTATTTCACATTTCCTGTCCTGATGTGGCCTGTGAAGGTCAAGTCTCTTCTGCTGTCTCCGTAGGCGGGTGGTCCCGATGCTTTGGAGTACGTGCCAGGGCAGGATATTTTGGACATCTGGTTTGACAGTGGAACTTCGTGGGCTTGTGTTCTTCCAGGTAATTTCTTTTTTTATTAGTTTTCCTTATGTGTGTTTGTGTGTGACTCTATGTTGGTAGGGATGTGAGTGAAAGTGCCCATGGGGGTGAAAGGGCCCCGAATCCCCTGGAGCTGGAGTTGGAGGCAGTTCTTAGCCACCCAATGTGGGTGCTGGGAACCGAACTCTGATCCTCTGGAACAGCAGCGAGAGCTCCACCCACTGAGTCGTCCAGCTAGCTCCTCTCAGGTAATTTCTAAAGTTAGAGTAAAAGCCAATTGAGGTTTTTCTTTTTCTTTTCCTTTTCTTTTTTTTTTTGGTTTTCAAGATTTATTTATTATGTATACAGAAGAGGGTGCCAGATCTCATTACAGATGGTTGTGAGCCACCATGTGGGTGCTGGGAATTGAACTCAGGACCTCTGGAAGAGCAGTCAGTGCTCTTAACCTCTGAGCCATCTCTCCAGCCCTGACAGGGTTTCTTTGTGTAGCCTTTGGAGCCTGTCCTGGAACTCACTCTGTAGACCACACTGGCCTTGAACTCACAGAGATCCGACTGCCTCTACCTCCTGAGTGCTGGGATTAAAAGCGTGCACCCCCACCGCCCAGCTGCCAGTTAAGATTTGAAGGCTGGCCAGATGGCTCAGCAGGTAGAGGTACCTGCCACACAAGCCCGGTTACCCTAACTTGACTCCTGGAGCCCATGCAAAGGTAGAGGAGAGAGAGCGCTGTCTCTAAAGAGCTGTCCTCTGAGGTCACACGACACTGAGCATGCACAGTGAGACACCTGCACAACTGCAGTAATAAAGTTTTGAAAATACAGAAATATTACCAGGATCTCCGACCACAAGTGTTGTATGGATTACTATTTGTTTTGTCTTTCTTTGGGAGAGTCTGGGTCTTAATCACTGTTCTCTTGCTGTGAAGAAACATTATGACCGAGGCAACTCTTAGGAAAGAAAACATTTAATTAGGGCTGGCTTACAGTTTCAGAGGTTAGTCCGTTATCATGGCAGGAAGTGTGGTGGCGTGCAGGCAGATGCTAGAGCAGCAGCTAAGAGCTACGTCCTGATCTATAGGCTGTGAGAGAACCTGGGCCCGGCAATCCCACCCCCAGTGACACATTTCTTCCAACAAGGCCACACCGCTTAATCCTTCCAATCCTTTCAAAGAGTTCCACTCCCTGGTGACTAAGCTTTCAAATAGATGAGCCTCTGGGGGCAGTCCTCATCCAAACACCACAGTCTGCTGCAGTTCAGCTTTGGACTAAAGTAACATCTTTAGTCCAATGATTTCCCAACATGCTCTTTTTTTTTCAAGGTGAAATTTTGTTTAGAACTATACTATTTAAGATTAGAATGGGAACTTTTAGACAGCTTAGTGGTCTGGGCCTATAATCCCAGCACTTGGGAGGTTGAGTCAGGGGGATCATGAATTTGAGGACAGCCTGAGCTACATAGGATACCCTATCTCTAAAAATCCACAAAAAAAAAAAGATTTTTTTTTTTTTTTTTTTAATCCCCCTCTTCACCAGCAGTTTCTTCTCTGGCCTACTTGGCAACCTCAAGGCACCCAGTTTGGAAACCACTGACATAACATGACTCCATTATTTCTCACAAAGGGATCAAATTAGAGCCAGGACACAGAGGTCACATAGCTAATAGTGTCGGAGTGCACATGTGGCCCTCTGCAGTTCCGTTCTTCTGCCCTGTGTGTCCCTTCCTAACTATCCCAGCTCTACAGACATTTCATACTTCCGGTTAGGTAAGTTTTTGACTCACTGACTGAAGAGAAAGGGGAGAGCGTGGTCAAGAATCAGAAGGGAGCCAAAGAAGGCCGCTGTGTGCAGATGTGTTAGAAGAAAAGTCCTGGAGGATCGCAAGGAGTTAGACATAGAATGAAGGAAAAATTGTCAGCACAGGGAGCCTAGAGTCAGGGAGGGCTCAGTCCCTCCCACCCCACCAGGTGCTGGCTGTGACCACAGGGGCTTTTTGCTTTCTAGAGCAAGGGACAGGGGCAGTAGCTCCTCTATGCAGCTGGCCATTAAGGAACTGGAAAGAGTTACCTTCAGGTTTCACGTGGAATAAGTGTGTGATCCAAAGCCTCACTGTGGGGAGTGTGGTGTAGGGTCCTAGCAGATAAATGTGAATTCTTCATTTGGACCTCTCAGCTTATGCAGTTTGATTGTCAAATGTCTATAAATTCTTGCTTGTCCACTAAGATGTATGCTGGCTAACTAGATGTTAATTTAAATAAATTTTTGTACGTTAAGTTTTGGTAATTTTCCTAATTGTGTTTCCCTGACATCCTCGAGGCAGTATTGCAGGGTTCTGTGTTCTCGTGCCTTTGTAGACCTTGCAGACGAGCAGCACTACGTGTGGTAGGTCAGAGCAGGAGGAAGCACTTCTGCTGGCGTATTTGGGTCGGCCGCCTCGTTCTCAGGACCCAGTGTGCCATGTAGAGAGCGGGGCCTGTGGTGCAGGACGGCACTCATTCCCTGCCGGCCCCGGCCGACCGCTGAGCTGTTGACTCACATCGTTGCTCTTAATGCCGGATGTGGTGTTGGTGACCGACCAGGCACAGTAAAGGCGAGAGTCATGCTGGGCCTTGGCTGGATTGAACTGCACGAACTGTTGTTCACACCTGCCTGTCCCATGACTTCCATGCATGCTAGGCAAGCTCTCTACCACAGCTACCACCAGCCTCCACTGTGCGGATGTCTGTGATCACGTGGGCTGGACTTCGGCAGAGCATGGTTGCAGTAGAGCGCGGTCGCTGTGGTTCCCTTAACCCTCTGACACACGCTTGCTTTTATTTCTTGCTCTAATTGTAACTTTATTTTGTTGTGTTAATACATTTCAGGCACCGAGCAGAGGGCAGACTTGTACCTGGAGGGGAAGGACCAACTCGGGGGCTGGTTCCAGTCCTCCTTACTGACAAGCGTGGCCACAAGGACAAAAGCACCTTTCAAGTAAGTCTCCCCTCTGTGCAAAGTGAGCCTGCTTTGACGATCCTCCGAGTGCCTGCCTGGTGTGCCACACAGGCTGGAGCCACGGATGCACAGGCCAGCCACTGGCTAGCTGGAGCGCTGCTCTTCCTGGCTCTGGGATAGGGCGGTCACTGAGTCAGCGTTGTCCAGAAGAGGTGCGGTAAGGCTGAACGATGCTGGGTTCATCTGCTGTGTTAGGTGCAGTTTGTAAGAAAGTTCCACAGGTTCCTCTTGTGTAGTCGGAGTGGCACATGCTGTAATCCAAGCACCCTGGAGGCAGAGATGGGAGGACCTCAAGGTTAGCCTGGGCTATGTGCAGACCCTGTCCTGAAAAGAACAACAAAAAGCAAACAGTCAACACAAGAAGAAAAGAAAAGGGGGAGATGCCGCAGCGTGAGGCGTCTGTCACTCTGGAGCGGGTTGCCCCTCCTGGAAGATAAGATGGCGTGGAGTGGAGTAGCTGGGTAAACTGTAGAGCAGCGTCTTCAGTGATGTGGAGATCATCCAGAGTGCAGAGAAGGACAGTGTGGGCTGGGGAGGGTAGCCTGAGCTCGACTCCTGCTGTGGGACCCACAGTGACTAGGGACTGAAGCCCCGCTGGGGTGGAGTGCAGACAGTTGCTCATCCCTGCGCCACACGGAGCAGAGTTCACTCAGAGAGACCTTTAGACAGTAGCCTGAGGGTTTGCTCTGCTGCACTTCTAACCTACCCCGGCAGTTAGCCACCGACCGTTTCTGTCACTCTTACAAACCAGCCTCCTGTAAGCACTGCTTTTCTTTCTTTTGGTTTTTCGAGACAGTTTCTTCATATAGTTTTGGTGCCTATCCTGGGTCTTGCTCTGTAGACCAGGCTAGCCTCAAACTCACAGAGATCCGCCTGGCTCTGCCTCCCGAGTGCTGGGAGTAAAGGCGTGCGCCACCACCGCCCGGCAGCACTGGTTTTCTAAAGTTGTCTTTTTAAAGTCAGTTTTAAGGAGGTGGTCTGCCCTGCTTTTTGTACATTAGAGGCCTGGAAATGCTCTGTTGTACAGAAAATAGAACACCTATTTTGCTGTGTTTAAGTAGAAGATTCCCTGCTTAACAGCTTGATACATGAATGCTGAGAAATGGCCTTTACCCACAGTCTGTCAAGACATATCTAATGATTAAAATGATCCTTCATGCTGAAGTCACTTATCTTTCTTAGGACAGTGATGGTTCATGGATTTACACTCGGAGAAAAAGGAGAAAAGATGTCCAAGTCCCTCGGGAATGTCATTAATCCTGACACTTTCATCGATGGAGGAGAAGTAGGTGTCCGACTGAAACTCGTTTCCGTTGGGTGGCCAGGCCCTTACATTAGCAATCCAAGACTAGAACTGTCTCTGACAGGCCCAGGATATGCCAGGGGTGGTGGCCTAGCTACTCAGGAGGCCGAGACAGGAGCGTTCCTTGAGTTCAGGAATTCAGGGCAAATCTGGGCCAAGAACAGCACATGGTGTTGTGTGTGTTTAGAGGCCTCAAAGTGTCGGGCTTTATTACGTGAAACTACAGTTTTATAATTAAATGGAAGTTTGGGAGAAAAATGAGATTGCAAATTCTGAGTGCACATTATTATATTCTTAGGATGTGTACACTTTAAGAATGGCCGTCGGATCTGGGTGGCCGATAATTTGGGGGCAGGTTAGAGTTGCTGTCATGAGAGAACCCCATGGTGTGTTGCCCCTCACGTCTTGTAGTCACGGGGTTGCTGGAAGGGAAGGGAAGGGAAAACAGCTCTGCACGCCCCACCTCCGGGCCGTCCGGAAGCCGCTGTGTGTCTGAACCTGATGTCCTGGGCACTGGGACAAACCTGGGTCCTCCTGTCTGTGTCTTGGACCGGACTGTCTCTCTCGCCTTTTCAGATACAGCCTGCTTTGTGGTGGCTTTGCCTGCGTTTGAAGGGGAACTTTAGCTAAAGCCTTGTTTTTCTAATTAAATATTTATATTCACAAACTCCTTGAAGATCAAAATTACAAAGGAAAAATCTCAAAAGTGCTCATCAGATAGCCTAGTCACTGTACACCATGGAAAGGCACTGAAAGCAGGTCTTATTTACAGTATCTTAACCCTCTGCTAATGGAGGAAGCGTGATGGAGGAGGAAGCTCTTACATGTTGTTTTTCAATGAAAAGGATCAGAGCAAAGAGCCTCCCTTTGGAGCTGACGCCCTGCGCTGGTGGATAGCTGAATCCAATGTCTTCACTGAAGTAACCATTGGCCCCTCTGCACTCAGGGCTGCTAGAGATGACATCAGCAAGGTCAGACCTTCTCCTTGAAAGTTTATGAGACATGTGTGAAAACAAACTATGTGTGACCACTTTGAAATACTCTGTGTTAATTTGTT
This sequence comes from Peromyscus californicus insignis, assembly GCF_007827085.1. Taxonomy (NCBI): domain Eukaryota; kingdom Metazoa; phylum Chordata; class Mammalia; order Rodentia; family Cricetidae; genus Peromyscus; species Peromyscus californicus. The sequence continues at coordinate 70,053,196 of NW_026294436.1, read as the reverse complement.
TAAAATAGTAACACTAAGAATGTCCGTGTCTTTAAGTCTGAATAATGTATAGACTACATCATACGCTGATGTAAAGTTATACTTTATATACTTTGCAAGTTAAATCCACTTACCTTTCTTTTTACTTGTGAATCATGTGAAATAACATAACCATCTGTGAATAAACTCATGAGCAAACCAGGCTAGGGAAGGGTGGTTTATCCTGAAGAAGGTGAATGAAACACTCATCCACTTGTTTCTTCATCAAATTGGGTGTTAGCATGAGAGGTCATTTGTGCCTCTGCAGTCTTATTTAGAAATAACAGGGTTTAAAAATCTTACTAAGAAAATAATAGAACTTGAGCCAGGCAGTGGTGACACACGCCTTTAATCTCAGCACTTAGGAGGCAGAGGCAGGGGGATCTCTGTGAGTTCGAGGTCAGCCAGTGTCTTGGAACACAGAGAAACATGGTCTTAAAAGAAGGGGAAAAAAAAGTAAAAGAAAATAACAGAACTTGGGGGGAAATGAACAGTTATAAAGTAACTTTGGTGACTTGGAAGTCCCATGACTTGTCTTTAACTGTGTACTTTCTTTCATTGTGAATAGCTTAGAAACACACTCCGCTTTCTCTTGGGAAATGTGGCTGGTTTTAACCCGGAGACCGATTCTGTTTCTGCCGAAAACATGTATGTCATAGACCAGTATATGCTGCACTTAATTCAGGATTTTTCGACAAAGGTCAGTATACAGCAGCGGGCTTGGGCAAACAGCAACATCAGCACCTTCTCTGTAACTTTTAGTGGACAGACCTTGTAAACCTAGTGCACCCCAGAAAGCACACAGAAAACCATGCTCCACACAGTTCAAAGTGACTGGGATGAAGCGTTTTCACATCTTTGCTGAATTATCACATTTTTACATTTAATTAGTGTGTGTGTGCACCAGAATACATGTATGGAGGTCAGAGGACAACTTATGGGAGTTGGGTCTCTCCTTCCACCCTGCGAGTCCCAGGGATCCAGCTTAGGCTGTCAGCCTTGCTGGCAGTCAGCGTTACCTGCTGAGCCCTCATCGCCCCTTCCCCGGCCTCCTAAGACTGCAGGAGTCCCTGGTGAAAACCACAGGCCCGCGCTTTCGGTCACAGCAGACTTTCCAACAAGGAGTAGAGCCGCACTGTTTGGGCAGCTGTGTCCCTCAGGGCAGAGTGGCTCCTCTGTCTCCGGAGTCCTCGCTCCTCTAGTACTTTGTGTGTTGGTGAGGTCTCACAACCTCGTGCCTCTCAGGGCTTCCTTGCGGGGACTCTGCCCCGTCATACATCTCCTGGCTTCAGTGGCTGTCTGGAGCCTTAGTGCAAGCCTCCATTTCCCTGAAAAACCAGCACCATGAACAATGGCCACACTGTCAAGTTCTGCTGTCAACTCGAGATGTCTTTTACCACAGCTATAGCTGCTTGTGTGTTTTGTTGGCAGGACTTAAGAAAACACTTCCCTGTATGGTTGATTTTGCGCAAGGAACCCCTTTGGTGGAATTCTCAGTTCAGGCTCTCTCAAATGAAATCGGGCATCTCTAAATTGGAGCTTTCAGTGGCTGGGGTTGTGGTCTCAGGGCACCTTTCTTACTGTCCCAGTGAAGAACACGAGTGTTCCTTTTAATGGTGCTAACTTTTAACAGTTACAGCTGCTGCTTTCTCTGCATGGAATCTCGCTCAGGTGCCTTACCTCACCAACTGCACATCTCTCATAGTTTCGTGCTGTCTGTCGTTGAGGTGACTAACAACAGCAAACTGAAGCACTCATCGTGGATGCTATGCTGTCTTGAAGTTTCCGCTCCCAGACAACTTATTTCTTTGGAGTTTAGTCTCACCTGAGTTACCAGGACAGGGGCTGGAGAGATGGCTCCGCAGTTAAGCGCGCTGGCTGCTTTTTCAGAGAACCTGGATTTGATTCCCAGTACCCATGCGGTAGCTCACAACCATTTGAAACTCCAGTTCAGGGGACCCCACTCCCTCTTCTAGATCTGCAGGCACCGGGCACACAGGTGGTGCATACATATACATGCAGGCAAAACACCAGAGTATAAAATAAAATAAATTCTAGAAACTTACCAAGGCAAAGTACGGCTAGATTCTTTGCCCAAATGTAACACGAATGACCTCTAGGCAGTTTCCAGCAGAGTCCCCTCTGAAGCCTCATGAACTGGGTCTCCATTGTCCTCTTTTTTCTTGCCATTCTGCCTTCCAGAGTCCCACCACAGCGACCCATTAAGCATTCTAGCTTCCCAAGCTCACAACTCTTCCACATTTCCCTACAAACCCTTCCAAAGGAACAGATTTATCACGACAACTGCCCCCCCCCCCCCCCGGCATTTTCTATATTAGTTACTTTTCTGACAACTACCAGACAAAAGCAACTTAAGGAAGAGTTTATTTTGCATTTGTTTATTTGGCATGGTGGTGTGTGTGTATGTGTGCACCCGCGCATATGTGCCCTTCATAGTGCACACATGGCTGTCCAGGAATGTTTGTGGAGGTCCGTGTTAATAAAAAAAGTTGCCTGGGGGTCAGAGCTAATAGCAAGCCATAGCAGAAACTAGGCGGTGGTGGTGCATGCCTTTAATCCCAGCTCTTGGGAGGCAGAGCTAGGTGGATCTCTGTGTGTTCAAGGATACAGCCAGCATGGAGACACACGCCTTTAATCTCAATACCAACTGTAGAAGACCTGGAGGTCTGTACAGACAGGCAGTGACAAGGAGGTCATGTGGTTGGGTTTACAGCCAATGAGAAGGCAGAATAGAAAGTCTATAAAAAAGACAAACAGACAGGAAGTAGCTCTCTTGCTGAGAAGGACAGAAGCGATAGTGAAGGGTAAGGTTTTTAGCTCTTAGCTACCGCTCTGACCTCTTGGGCTTTCATCTTTGCATTGGCTCTGTGTTTCTTCTTTAATAAGACGGTTACATCTACAGGTCCATTCTCTGTCCTTCATGTGAGCCTCAAGGGTCGGATTCAGGTTGTCTAGCCTGGTGGCTGGTGCCTTTGCCTGCTGAGCCACCTCACTGGTGGGGCGGGAAGAGAGAGTCTGTCACGGCTGGGAAGACACGGTGCCATTGTGTCTGCAGTCAGGAAGAAGAGATTGTGCTGGCGCTCCACTTCTCCTTTCCTCCTTTTTATTCAGCCTGGGGCCCCTGCCCGAGATCTTGCCACTCATGTTCAGGGCGGGTTAAATGTCTCTGGAAACACTATCATGGACACGTCCAGACATTTATCTGCTTGGTGATTCTAAATCCTGCCCAGTTGACAGTCACGTGAACCACCACACTTATGAGATGGTCTGCGTTCCCAAAATCAGACATGTCTTGCTTCAGTGTATCCTATGGCAGAAGCATACATGCAGATTTTCACTAAAAAATGGATGAGAGCATAAGTAATTAAGAAGTCCCTGGCCGGCACCTTCTGTTCTTTGCTGTTTTAAAAAACGATTTGATTTGAGCCAGTGAGATGACTTGGCTGATAAAGGCATTTACCCCAAAGCCTGATGGCTTAAATTTGATCCTCAGAACTCATGGTGGAGAGAACCAACTCCCAAAAGTTGCCCTCTGATCTCCATAGTCATGCCTGGTTGCACACACATGTGCGTGCGCGCGCACACACACACACACACACACACACACACACACACACACACACACTCCATACACACAAATAAAAGTAAATTAAAAAAAATTTCACCCCTCTCACCCCCCTTGAGACAGTCATGCTGTATAGCCCTGGCTGGCCGGTAACTTGCTATGTAACAAGACTGGCTTTGAACTCAGACCCACCTGCCTCTGCCTCCCTGAGTGCTGGGATTAAAGGTGTGGGCCACCACATCTGATCTAAAAAACAAAAAACAAAAAACTTAAAAGTGGTGTGATTCCATTCCTTCAAACTCACAGGCGGAGGAGTGGCTTGGTGGTGGAGAGCTTTCCCAGCATACACAAAGGTCCTGCGATCTCGTCAGCATGGTAGATTGAAACACCAAACTGGGCTGGGACGACAGTCTGGTTGGTAAAGAGGTTGCTGTACAGGCCCGAGGGCCCGAGTTTGATTTCTGGAGCCCAGATGACATTTAAAAAGTCAGGCGTGGCACAAGCTCGTGTTTTGAGTGTTGGGACCTTGAAGACAGGTGGATCTTGTGGTTTACCAGCCAGCCAGAGGAGCATGTTGAGGTCCAGACCAGGGAAGAGACCTGTTTAGAAAGCAAGGTGCGTGGCTCCTGGCTCGAGCTTGACCTCTGGCATCCACACACACATGCACCTACACATACATGAACATGCATGCTTACACAAAACAAGCATTTAAACGTAAACTCTCCTTTCCTTGGTATATATTCTGCTGCCATTTCCAGAGTAGAGCAGTGATTATTTTGAGTGGTTGTGTCTCTAGAATGACATTCTCTGGTATTCTTGTATTCTTGCCTCTGTTTTGGAAACATTTTTTTTTCTTTTTTCATGTGTATGTATGCGTGGTATGCATGCATGTGTATATGCTTGTAAGTGTGTATGTGCACGCACTGGCATGTGTGTGTGTGCGTGTGTGTGTGTGTGTGTGTGTGTGTGTGTGTGTGTGTAAGCACAAGGCAATACTGTTCTTGTGCCTCATTCTTTGAGGCAGGTTCTCACAGTAAAACCAAATCAAGTCAAATGGGCAGGTAAGATGGCTCAGCAGGAAAGGGTGCTTGCTGCCAAGCCAGGTGACCTGAGCTCAATCCCTGGGACTCACACAGTGGGAGAGAACCAACTGCAGATTGTCCTCTGACCTCCACATGTGATCTGTGGCTCATACACAAATAAATGTCATAGCAGATGTGTAAAAATAACAAGAAAAGTGAACCAATGAACAGTTTATTTAAAATTTCAAGGGCGAGTTTTATAAAAGGGAAAGGAAGCCCAGAACTCACCCCGTGCTGGTTTTGCAGCCAGTGTGCTTCAGGGATCCTGGCTCCACCTTGAGGCTGGAGTCACAGGCATTGCCGGAGGGTGGGCCATGGCCACCCAGCACTGACGTGAGTTCTGGGCATCCATAGTCGCTTCTCCTGCCTGTGTAGCAGGCGCGGTGGCCGAGCCATCTGTCTCCTGAGATGCTCGTGCAGGGAGCTTGCTTCCCCCATGACGATGCCTGTTTTCATTGCTCATCCCAGACCCCACGTTTCTCCTGTCTTTGTTCTCTAGATTACTGATTCCTACAAACAGTACGATTTTGGGAAAGTTATCAGGCTGTTAAAAGCATTCTATACCAGAGAACTCTCCAGCTTCTACTTCAGCATAGTCAAGGACAGGTGAGTGTGACTAAGCATGCAGTCCTCAGCAGCATCAAGGATGCAGTGGCCACGGTGGGCAGCTGGGCAGTAGTTACATCCGGGATCTGGGTCAAGTCTCACATGTGCCCTGCCACTTACCAGATTCATGTTTGGGGCAACTTAGAGTGCGATCTCAGTGTGTCTGAAAAACGAGGAGGGTAATACCCATCCTTCTAGTCCCAGTACTCGGAGGCAGAGGCAGGAGGATCTCTGAGTTCAAGACCAGCCTAGTCTACAAAGAGAGTTCCACGCCAGGCCGAGTGGACTTGGTGACTAGTCTGACATGAGCTGTCTGCCCCAGCCTGTCACACAGCACCTCAGTGGCTTTGGCATAGGCTTTATAACTCACGCTCTTTTCCTGAAAACCCTATGGCACCATTGGAGATGGGAGTCATTTAAATGTTGTCAGTTACTCTATTGGCTGTATACGGTGATCTAGACTGTCCGCCTTAAAGTCAGAGGAAACAGGTACATCTTGAGAGTAAAATGGGATAGGAGAGAAGTTGTCCAGAACCGGTGTGAAGTAGATGCGGTGTCAGCGGTGGGTGTGCCCAGGCCGGGGCAGTGTGCCAGCTGCTTGAGCAGACTGTTCTTCCAGGCTCTACTGTGAAAGCGAGAACGACCCCAAACGGCGCTCCTGTCAGACCGCATTGGCAGAAATTCTGGACGTGTTGGTCCGTTCTTTTGCCCCAATTCTTCCTCACTTGGCAGAAGAGGTATTCCAGCACATCCCCTATGTCAAAGGTAAGGACAGCCGTGCTCTACACGAGAGGGACCGTGGCCAGGGTTGGACTGGGCTTTAAAAGGGTCACACAGTGCACTTAGAGTGTCACTGGGACAGATGCCTTTTGGTCATTCAGTCTGCTCTGTACCTTCTCACAGGACTCAGGGCTGGCTCTGTGCCTTCCCAGATAGATTAAGTACTTGACAATATTGAGAAAACACTTTTGCTTAAATGTGTTTGTAATGTTCCAAAATGTATTTAAAGCTCTTTGTTTTGTTTTTTGTTTGTTTTTCAAGATAGGGTTTCTCTGTGTAGCTCTGGTTGTCCTGGAACTCACTTTGTAGACCAGGCTGGCCTCAAACTCAGAGATCCACCTGCCTCTGACTCCCAAGTGCAGGGATTAAAGGTGTGAGCTGCCCTTGCCGGGCTGTATTTTAAGCTGTATTCAAGCAAAATACAATGCTTTTTAGTGAATACTTTCCTGTTAGTTTTTTCTCTCCTGATTTTATTTCCATAGAAAACTAGAACTTTGGGGGTGTTGGGTGGGTCACTCCCAACCTCATAGCAGGAGGAACAACTGTTCATACTTCGGCTTCATTTTTGAGACTCTTATGCTGATGTGTTTATATGGGACCCACCTTTCACTCGTGGACTCTGTGAACAGCACACTTGTTCACTGAACTTCACGTCCTGTGTAACAACCCTTGTCTCTCGTGAGTGGTGAGTCGCCATTGGTTAAAGCTTATATGCTGTCTAGACCATGTATAACTTGGTTCACTTTCTTTTTTTAAAGAACCCAAGAGTGTTTTTCGAACTGGCTGGATTGATACAAGCTCTATCTGGAAGAAACCAGGACTGGAGGAGGCAGTGGAGAGTGCGTGTGCCATGCGAGATTCCTTTCTTGGCAGCATCCCTGGCAAAAATGCTGCCGAGTACGAGGTTACCATTGTGATTGAGCCGGGGCTCCTCTTCGAGATCATGGAGGTATGCGTAATGGTGGGGGCGTTGAATCTGGAATCGCTTTCTATTCCCAAATGTTTAAGACCTTGTATCAATGTAGAAACTAGGATTTCGGTCTTGCAACACTGAACCTGTCACTGTCCTCTGCTGTGAACTCGTGACACGTGCAGGGGGCTATTTAGGTCAGTGCCAGATATCCTCGGCAGTAAAAACCAGGAGTTTTACACTGAAGGCCTGGGTTTTTAAAAATTTTGTCCATCTAGATCATATTCCAAAAGTGAGTTCTCAATTAAAGGTGGTGCTCGCCTTTAATCCCAGCACTTGGGAGGAGGTAGGTAGATCTCTGTAAGTTTGAGGCCAGCCTGGGCTATAGAGCTAGTTCCAGGATAGCCAGGGCTACACAGAGAAATCCTGTCTTAAAAAACAAACAAACAAACAAACAAACAAACACACCAAAAACAACCAAAAATAAGTTCTCTTTAATTTCATAAGAACCAGAGACAGCAAATCAACATATTTCTCCAAACTTTCCTCATGTTTTAAATTCCACAAGTCCCATCAGAGTTTTTTCGTGGGCCTCTTAGGAACTGATTGGCCAAGTAGCAGGATGTTAAGTGTTGAGCCTTGTGTCTAGTTTAAATGCTTTTTTTAAAAGTTCTATTACTGTCAGTTTGGGGCTGAGGAGGTAGCTCAGCAGTCAAGAGCACTTGCTAATTCCGTGGGGGACCTGGGTTCAGTTCCCAGCACCCATCTAGTGGCCCACAACTACCTGTCACTACAGATTCAGGGGGACCAACCCCCTCTTCTGCATGTAGTACATATACATTCACACAGCAAACACTCCTGCACAAAACATACCTTAAGTCTTTAAAAAGGAACCATCTTATTTTGGTTGGTAAACTCAATGTAAACATTAAGGATTTGAGACGTGGAGTCACTGGAGTATTGACATTGCTGGCAATGGTAAGAAAAGCCGCTGGCCACTGTATGCTGCGCGGCCTAGGTCTGGTTTGCCGTCAGCCTGACAGCCACACCCCCTCCACTCCACCCCCCACCCCTGCACACATGTATGCTCATGGACAGCAAGTTAATCCGAGTCTCGTGGTCTTTCATTTTTAAAAGAATATTTATATCAATTCACAAACTCCTCTTGAAGATCAATACAAAGGAAAAATCTCAAAAGTGCTTATCAGATAGCCTAGTCACTGTACACCATGGAAGGGTGGAGTATCAGGTTGCTGCCAGTGCGCTGTATGAAAGCAGGTCTTATTTACAGTATCTTAACCCCTCTGCTAATAGAGGGAGCGTTATGGGGAAGGAGGCGCTTAAAAAGTTGGCAGAGTTTTGGCTTGACAGATAAGGGTAACTTAACCTCTTACTCATTGCAAAATAAGTGAAATAAATACCATATAGGTCGGGGTTTGAGGGGAACCATAGTTTTCAAAGTAAAAAATGAAAATTGATGGTCCAGTTTTAACTGAAGAGTAACTTTCCCATGCCTTCCAGATGCTCCAGGCTGAGGAGACCTCTAGCACGTCTCAGCTGAATGAGCTAATGATGGCCTCCCGGACAACACTGCTGCCTCAGGAGCCACGGGAGAGGACTGCAGATAGCATTGAGCTCACAGGGACATTCCTCATCAATCTAGAGGGTGAGCAGTGAGTGTGGACTGAAGAGCTGAGGGCAACCCCAGCTTGCCATGGGACTGGGTTACTGTAAGGACAGCCTGTGACCTATACACAGCAGCGAGCTGGCTGATCCAGCTCTCAGGGCTCTAGGAACTGAAGCTGAGGCAGGGAGAGTTTCTTCTCACCCACTGAGTAACTGTCACCGTGAGTCTTTTTCCTTCTTGTGTTCTGTCCTCATATGTAGTGCCTAATACTACCCAGACCCACCCACCTTCCCTAGGCAGATTCTAAAATTTCCTTTGATGACTATCCAAAATTAAAATTCTATCTAGCCATTCTTACAGGGGTTCGGTAAGATTTCCTGGGGTTTCTATCACAGGACTTTGTGCACTGTCCACAGAGCTTTGTCCCCTTGGTTCATCCTCATTAGCTGCAGTGGTGGAGAGTGTGGCTCCTTTTGTGTCACTCAAGTTGTTAGTGGCATTGCCGCTGTCTCTTTACCTTGGCATTTTAAAATCCTGGGTTAAGAGCTGTGTGTGGTAGCACACACCTTTAGTCTCAGCACTGAGGAGGCCTCACTCGGTGAGGGCAAGGCTACATAGAGAGACTGTCCTAATAGAAAAAAAAAAAGAAATTCCAAGTCAGCTGTGTACCTGGATCAAGAATGACAGGGCCAGCTCTAACTGAGCATTGCAGAGCTCCGAGCTGGATGAGAAGCAGTTGGTCTGAGTCATCTGCTCTTCAGTAGTCAAGTTGTTTGATCCTGTTTCATTGACAGTGTGTTACAGGGCAAACGTGGGCCATGTTGGAAAGGTGAGGGGGAGGAAAGCCTGGGGAAGGAGTGCCCGCTGGACAGAGGGGCGGCAGTGCAAGCTTAATGACGAGGTGCTCTGTGTATTCTTTTCAAGGTGGCGACATTCGTGAGGAGTCTTCCTATAAAGTCATTGTCGTACCAACTGCCAGAGAAAAGTGCCCTCGATGTTGGAAGCACACTACCGAGACTGCCGATACTCTTTGTCCTCGGTGTGCAGAGGTTGTAGGTGCAAAATAGCATTCTGATGTTAACAGCTCTCTGAGCAAGAAACCCTCATCAATGCTGTCTGGGGGTGAATTATTAGAACCCTAGAAAGAAATCTAAGATTTAGGTAAGGATGGGAAGAGTAATGGTAAAAGAGAAAGATAGGAGTAAAAATCAGAATATTGAAAGTATTTCCTGTAACTACAGAAAGATTTATATATATACATACATATACACATGTATATGTATATGTATCACACACACACACACAGAAATACACATATGCAGACACACATGTCTGCACATACACTCATGATGGACTTCTTCAGAGTCAGGCACCGAATATGGTTACTTTCAATGTGGCCAAACAGAATGTTTCATATTTTATTGAAACTTTTTGACTCAGTATTTAAGTTATATGATGTCTGAAAATAAAGGCATTCTGGGAAACTTCCAACTGATCATGGTGTAGAAGTTGTGGATGATGAAGAGTGTGTAACTTTGCAGGGGAGTGTTAGAGTCGCGTGCCCACACAAGGTGAAGGGAGAATGGCAAACATCAAGTTTCTAAGGCAGCAGGATTTTGGAACGTACTGCAAAGAACATCACCAAACTATTATTCAAGAGGAAGAAATCTGTTTGTCTTCCATGTATGAATGTCAAGGAAATAACATGAAAGCTGAAAATTTATTTCACTAATATACATAAGTTCACAATAATGAACAGACACGGAAAATAACGGTATATACAGAATTCACTACTTACAATACATTGACAGTAGATAAATAATAGAGCATCTTGTAAGGAATCCAAAACTGGATTGATCTTTCAAGGATGGCTAATCTACTAAGCAGAATCTAGCTGCCTAGCAAACCCATCCCTGCGAGGTGAGAGAGCTTTCACTGTTGCTATAGTGTACTGTAAGAATCCTTGTTTCTTCATGAAATGGACCACAGCAACTTCTAAGTGAATGCTGTAATCAATGTAAGCTTACTGTTACTAAGTCTTAGTTCTCCATGATTTTAAATCACAAGTAATCATATTTTAAAAAGCTATGTAAATGCAGCAGGCTTCACACTGACCTTAGATGGACTTTTCTAACAAGGTACAGCTCTTTTCTGTCTCTCTGCCAAAGTGGGAAGCCTGGTGCTGTGTACTGCTGTGTCTACGTTTATCCCGGCCTTCCTCTTCTACATCTACCACAACCTGGATAGAGAAGTTAGGGTTATCTGACACTTTCATTAACAAGATAAAAATATGGAATTGTAAGAAGAGATGGGGGCGTCTAGGGAAACACTACTGGCTAAGGGCATGTGTCATGCCCTTGGTGCAGGGATACCAGCCCCATAGTAGAACCGAATTCCTTTATTTGTGGCACTTTGTTGTTAGAGAATGGATACATAAATGTTAATTTTTCTTTTATCAGATTTGTTTTAAAAGCCCTTAGTAAAGTAGTAGAATATCTTACTGCTTTTGTTAAACAAACTCAGGATTTTGTTTTTAAATTCTATGTATATTACTATTTGGATGACAAATCTAACTTAGAGCCTTAACAATTTGTGTTCTGGTTCTCTTAAGTGACTTAAGAGAGTAAATTTAGCCAGTTTTATTCTCAAAAAATATAAGCCATCCCCCTCCCAAAACAAGTAATGGAATTAGAGTAAAAAGGCCGTCATTGTTAGTGGTGCCCGCTCCTCTTCCAGAGCACTGCAGGGCACGGGAGAACGGACCTCCTAGGACCACGTAAAGGGTGGGGTTTCTGTCACTCAAGCTGTGCTTAAAGAGACTGCAGCCCGTGGCCAGCTGCTCCTCAGCCACCCGAGTGACACCTGAAGCATTTCTCTTTGAAGGTGTGAAATCTGACAGTTAACAGCATTAGTTTTAGCCAGGCACAATCTTACTTAGATGTAACTTTTTAAGGGAAAAGAATTCACATTTGTGTGTGCTCAGGTTCAGACTTCTACTGGGTGTCCCTGAAGAACGTTCTCAACCTTCACAATGGTGGAGTTGGCTTCTTCCCACTATTAGAATGATCACTGTGAACTGTGGTCGTGGCAGACACCAATAATTGCACTGTATGGCTACATTCCAGAGATAGTTAAACCGCAGTTAGTACTTGCCCATCTGCAGAGCCAAAGCGCTGTTGCCAGACGGGGTAGGTGGGTTTGCCTCCCACTTTGGTTAGCACTTGGTCTGCTCGAGGCACTCCAGGCTACAGAACTGGTCGCAGTTTATCCTCTCCACCCAGCTGTGAGGTAGGTTTGCTAAGGCTGTCACAGCACAAAGTGTGTTCTCTGTCCTACTCCTAGGACAGAGAACATGTCCAAGTCACAGAAACAGACATTTTGGAACACTTGGAAGAAAAATAAAGTTGGACTTTAAATATTTTAGAATCTTTGCTTTGTTCTTTTTTTACATAAGTCTTACAAGATAATACATTTTTTACAATTACCTGATGTGGATACAATTTTGGAACTTGACAAAATAAAGAATAAATCTTAGTTTACATTATCATTGATTTTGCTGCATTGTTCACATCTCTGATTCCCAATTCTGGCAAGTACAGCAGGCTCGGGGTCCTTCTCCAGGTCCCTTGTGGTGATCTCAAAGCCATGTCTCCTCTGATGGCAGCAGCAGCACCCAGAGCTCCCTGCCAGGTGGCATCCTGGTGTAGGGCCAAGCCTAAGGACATCTCTGCATGTTCTAAAGGGATGTGGGCTGTATCTCTAGCGTGCTGATGGAAGCTACATGAACAAACACTTAATCCCCACTGGAGACATTTGGATAGGAACTAGAATACTACAGTAAGAATGAAATCTGCAAATTATAACCAGTTACAATACCAAAGTTTAACAATAAAGCTGCTTATTTGAATGAAAAAATAACAGTAAAGCATCTGTATTAATTATAGCACAGTTAATGTATTTTATCTTCAGTCTCAACTGAAGAAGTGGAATTTAGCCAGGATTGCACTTTTTAAAAGTAATATATTTATTTATTATACAAAAAAGAAAAAAAACCCTCTAGAAAGTTCCAGATCTTGCTTGTAGAATGCCATGCAGTGATTCATGTGGTCGCAGGGTCTTAGACACTGTCATAGCGTAGCCATGGCTTCCACAGCTTCGATGAGGTGCAGAGCCAGGCTGTACTGGCCGTGCTTCTCTGGCAGGAGCTCTATCACTTTATGCACCAGTTTAGCTGTTGTTGCAATCGGCACATCAGTGTTTTGAAGATCCTGGGGGTTCTGTGAATGGGACACAAAAAGCCCTTTAGTTTCACGCACTCAAACAGTGACTGTTACTGCCTTCAGCATTATTATGGAAGTTCTCCCAATCAAAACATTTCTTTGGAATGAAACAAATTTCTTGCTGTGAACTCACGAGGAAAGGTCACCCATGGACCTGCTTATGTCGCCCTGCACTCACCATCGCCTTCAGCCAGGTGCAGAGTGTGGGTGGGAGGCTGGCCAGCAGCTCCATGCCTTCTTTTGTCTGGGTGTGGAAAAGTGCATGAGCCAGCCTTTGCCCTGTCAACACGAGCAGCTGAGATGCCAGCACTTCTTTGTCATGAACTTGCAGAATGGCCTGAGGATGCACATGGAGAAATAATACAGCAAGAGTTACTCAGCCTGTTCCCTGAAGGCTGCCAGTGAGGAGAGTCTACTTCTGCTCTCAACATGACCACGGTATGCACAAAGGAAGACTGAAATCCAACCTAGAATTTAAACCCAAATCTTTGCTCATCAGCTAGCTTGGTTACCTAAGTTTACAATTCAGTATGACAGTATACCTCATTTTCAAGGAAAAGGGATGGTTGTAGTTCTTTTCATCCTCCAGTGACTACTGAGTATACTACAGTAACTTCAGGCTTAGAGGGCAGCCAGCTTCCTCTCAATTACTCCTTGCTGGTGAGTGGATGCCTACCCACCCCTTACTCATGGCTGAGGAGCCTTGCACCTTGCCAAGCTGGTCCCCATCTAAGGACCTCTGTACTCTTGGTTCTTCCGTCTGAGGTACTGTTCCCTCTCCTTGAGAGGTCAGTTTAGCTATCATTTTCTTCCACCCACTGAAGCTCCTATTTATCCTATGGCTCTACTCACTTTCGTCTCTTGGTACAGAACTGTCCATGCTTTCCTGCTCCTCCAGTTCCACAAGGGGCCCTCTACGTTTTACTGTTCTACCCCTGTATGAACCTGGTGCCAGGCTCAACTTTGGCTCCAGCTTTCTACTCTTGTTTTTTCTGAGACTGGGTCTCATGCAGCCCAAGGTGGCCTATGTAGATGAGGATGACCTTAAAATTCTTATCCTCCCTCATCCACATCCCAAATGCATGCACCACTATATCCGACCCTTAATATTCGTTTACTGCTTCCTCCAGCTGTCTGTTTTATAGCTAGAGCCCCAAGAATGACATCACGGGTCATTCTTACCTCCTCTCCTAAGAGGTCAGCTCCATAGTTGTACAGCTCTCCTACATAATGCCTTCGAATGACATCTTCGCTCACTTGAAGGTGATGAGCTAAATCCACAGCCAGAACTGGCCAGTTGTCTTTCCAATGAGTGGTCACTGCCTCTTCAGAGGGATCTTTGTCCTTGGTGACAGAATGCTGAGCCTGGACAGCTGCACTGACAACTTTCAGTAAGAACTTGAAGACAGGAAGGCACAGCACTGCCTTGTCAGTACTTTTCATTGAAGAATAACCCAGTGCTTGCTGTAGAAGCTGGTAGCCCGAGTTCAGTCCCAAGAGTTCATGGGAAAGTGGGAGAATGGACTACACAAAGGTGTTCTCCCCATAGTGCTATGAAATACACAAGGCCACCCCCATACACACGACAATAAAATAATTAAAGTGCCTCAAGTCAACTTTGTGTCAACCAGAGAGACTCCATTACAATTATTTTTAATTTTTATTTATTTATTTGGTTTTTGAGACTGAGTTTTTCTGTGTGCCCTTGACTGTCCTGGAACTCACTCTGTAGACCAGGTTGACCTTGAATTCAGCCTGCCTCCCTCCCAAGTGCTGGGATTAAAGGCATGTGCCGCCACCACAACCACCACCTGGCCTTTTAATTTTTAAAATTTGTATATGTGCCTGCATACGCATGCACATGTGTGTGCACATGCCACAACATCAATGTGGAGGAGTCAGTTCTCTCTGCCATGAGGGTCCTGGAGGTCCAGCTAAGGTCACTAAGGGCTTTTACCTGCTGGACCATCCCGCTGCTTTAAAGTTGTTTTGATACCAATAAAGGAATATATACTTGAATAACTTGAAGTAGTCAGCTTTTAAAAAGACAGCTCTATTTCTGCTTTGTTATTTCCTCCTAAGAAACAAGAACAAAATCCAGTTGCTAGCTTACCTGTTGTCTTATAGAAATAAAATTTGGATCCATTTCCCCACTCGGTAATAATTGAATTGAAGTTAAGTCTTTGAAAAATGCATTCTTTCCCTAAAGAGAAAGAAAAACAAGAACAAAAAATCCTGATGAATATGGATTATTAAGGGAGCATAAGGGAAAGATTTTTAAAACCAATCACTTTACTATGAGTAATTCATGGTTGGTTTTTATTTTCCCCTTAAACGGAAAGATCTTAGCATTCTGTTCATTATCTAACTTGGTAACCATTGCTAGTATCAAGCCCAAGCAATGCCTCCTCCCCTGGACTGTGGGCTGCTGACGGGCAGCAAATATGATGCATTAGACAAGTGACAGCAAGTCATGCTCCAGACTGGGCTCCAAAGAACTGTGGCTTCTGCCTTGGGTGCTCTTGTTCACTCCCCCTGAGAGGGCCCCGTGGCCAAGTGAGCCACCCTATAGACACAGCTACATGGAGTAGATCATACTCCCCAATGTAGCTGAGGCCTCCACGAAGCAACCCCACCACAGTCCCACAAGAACCTTTATGCCAAAGGCAGCTAGGTAAGGAAGTCAGATTCCTGACCCATAAGGTCTGAGGAAATAAACCAGGTGTGGTGGCACATGCCTGTAATCCCAGGGGAGCTAGGGGGTTGAGTTCAAGGGTACGTAACTGACACTGCGAACTACCAAGGTCTGTGGTTCTAGTTCAGTGACAGAGCAACTGCTAGCATGTGCCAGGCTAAGCTCTAGAGTATCAAGTGTTGGTTGCTGGCAACCACCCAGTCTCTGGGATAACTGTGGTTAAGCAGCAGGTAACTGAACAATCAGCATGTATCTGAATCCTTAAAGACACTTATCACTTGTTTAAGAGAACAGACGTGGTTAAGGAGTCACACACGGCAGGCTAGGTAGATGGCTCAGCGGAAAAGAACACTTGCTGACCAAGCATGAATACTTGAATTTAAGCCCTCAGCACTTACATTAAAAAGCCGAATGGCTGAGTGTGCGGCAACCCCACACAGGAGAGCGGAGGTGGGTGGTACCATGATCAGTGAGCTTACTGGCCAGCCAGCCCTAGAGTAAACATGGAGCTTTTGGCTGTGAGACTCCCTGTTTCAGGCAGTAAGGTGAAAAGCTACACATCCTCCTCTGGCCTCCAACCCCAACACAAAAACCAATCAGACAATAGGGTCAGATTTCCCTCCGCAGGAAATGGAGTGCAGAGCTGAGAGCACCAGGTCAGCCACTCACCAACCAGTCCACCTGTGAACAAGCCATCCCAGAAAGTCTCTAAGAAGTGTCTGCATAGTGAATGTCTATGATTCTAAGTTACACAGAGTGCCAAGAGGTTAAAACTATTTACATACTCACTTCAGACATAGGTCAGTGTTTGCCCAGGTAGTCCTGGCTAGCAAAGATCCTCAGGCAGTGTCTACCTTCAGAGTGCTGGGAGTAAAGGCATGCACCACCATGCCAAACCTAGTACTTCTTAAGTATCTTTTACAATTTCAAGTAAAAGATACACTAATTCAAAACCAATATTTATTACATATAATGTTGTTTCATTGAGAACAATTTGCCGTCAGATTCCCCCTAACATTTTTTTTCTGTCAGAAGTTAACTGCTGGGGTAGTAGCAGTCTTTGTTTTTCCTTTGTGTCCTCTGCAGGCTAGATTCAGTCTCTAGCACTGTGCTGGACCCTGCCCTAAACAACTGTAATCTAAATATTCAATGTTGTTGATTAGAAATGTCTCTATTTCACTCTGCTTAGGTGGGATAGAACCCAGGGCACCAGGCAAGAGCTCTACCACTAAGCTGAAGCCCAGTCCCAAATCTCTCTCTTAAAATATGCTTATACAGAGTGTCAAACTTCACATGGCTAAGACATTCCGGATAAGCTTTCCACGAGAGTCCCAAGCTTGAGAACAGGTTTGCTGTCAGTCCTTCAGCCTGCTTCATTCAGCTCTGCAGTCAGTCCTATGGGGGGATTCTTGTGAGCACTCAGAACTGACTATTTCCTAGTCCACACCCGCCCTGGTCCCTGACCGGACCCTTCTCACACAACGGATCTGCACACTGTGGACATGTGCCTTTCCTTGAACATCTTGATTATAAATGCATCCAGTTGAGCTCTTGCTTTGAGACAGGCAAGGTACACAGACATGGGACAAATTAGGGGACACAGACAAGCTCTTTGAAGAGGGTGCTTAAGTAATTATCTTAAAACCTAAAAAATAACTAGACACCGGCCACACAAACTAGTTGCCTGTGAAGAGAGTGATGGACATGTGACCGAGGGATGGCTGATGCAGGAATGGCTGTGGGAAGTCCCTCCTGGCTCCACAGTTCTGTGGCACAACTTCCCTAGAGTAATAAGAACAGATCATGACCCTGAGGGCTGTGAGTGTGAGCGAAGGAGCTGAATCCTCCACGAATACTCCATGCCCTGTATGTCCTCTTGAGAGAGGTGGTGTTTCTCCAGGGAGACACCTTCTCTGCTCCTACAGGGACAGGTACCTGAGGGAAGCCTGTCTTGAGAAAAAGCTGATGTTACACTTTAGCCAAAAGGCTGAGAAGTGACTCTCTCTACTTTTCTCACGCACTGAAGCCACATTCTCCAACGCAGTCAAATCTGAGCGGTAAAGCTGAAGTTCTTATTTCCTGTTGGAATCCTCTATCTCGGGACTTACTAACCAGCCTAACGATGCAGTCTTTCCGAAGACCACTACGTTGGTTTTGTGAGGAGCTACAAAATGTGAGGCAGGAACCAACTGCTCAGGAAGCCACCTCCCCCAATGTTGGGCCTCGAGAGCAACGGAGGCAGGACAGTTAGGAAGGACTGCTTACTAGTCAGGAGGGTGGGGACGAGGCACGAGCTAGGAAAGCAGCACTGGACAGCAGTGTCCAGTAGGTTGCCTTGGTTCTTGAAATGGTCTCGTTAGCTCAGGATGGCCTAGAATTGACTATGTCGCCCATGCTGGTCATGAACACACAAACTTCCAACTTCCGCTTCCTGAGTGCTGGATTACAGGCACGGCCACCACGCCTAACTTCGGCTTTCAGTAAGAACAAGTGAGTAGACTGGGCTGAGGCAGGGCTCACCTCCAGGTTTCAAGTGTGTGCCAGTACACAAAGGTCTCACCTCCAGGTTTCTAGTGTGTGCCAGTACACAAAGGTTTCACCTCCAGGTTCTAGTGTGTGCCAGTACACAAAGGTTTCACCTCCAGGTTTCTAGTGTGTACTAGTACACAAAGGTTTTACCTCCAGGTTCTAGTGTGTGCTAGTACACAAAGGTCTCACCTCCAGGTTTCTAGTGTGTGCTGGTACACAAAGGTCTCACCTCCAGGTTTCTAGTGTGTGCCAGTACACAAAGGTCTCACCTCCAGGTTTCTAGTGTGTGCCAGTACACAAAGGTCTCACCTCCAGGTTCTAGTGTGTGCCAGTACACAAAGGTTTCACCTCCAGGTTTCTAGTGTGTGCTAGTACACAAAGGTTTCATCTCCAGGTTCTAGTGTGTGCTAGTACACAAAGGTCTCACCTCCAGGTTTCTAGTGTGTGCCAGTACACAAAGGTTTCACCTCCAGGTTCTAGTGTGTGCCAGTACACAAAGGTCTCACCTCCAGGTTTCTAGTGTGTGCCAGTACACAAAGGTCTCACCTCCAGGTTTCTAGTGTGTGCTAGTACACAAAGGTTTCACCTCCAGGTTCTAGTGTGTGCTAGTACACAAAGGTCTCACCTCCAGGTTTCTAGTGTGTGCCAGTACACAAAGGTTTCACCTCCAGGTTCTAGTGTGTGCCAGTACACAAAGGTCTCACCTCCAGGTTTCTAGTGTGTGCCAGTACACAAAGGTCTCACCTCCAGGTTTCTAGTGTGTGCTAGTACACAAAGGTTTTACCTCCAGGTTCTAGTGTGTGCTAGTACACAAAGGTTTTACCTCCAGGTTCTAGTGTGTGCCAGTACACAAAGGTCTCACCTCCAGGTTTCTAGTGTGTGCTAGTACACAAAGGTTTTACCTCCAGGTTTCTAGTGTGTGCCAGTACACAAAGGTTTCACCTCCAGGTTCTAGTGTGTGCCAGTACAAAAAGGTTTCACCTCCAGGTTCTAGTGTGTGCCAGTACACAAAGGTTTCACCTCCAGGTTCTAGTGTGTGCTAGTATACAAAGGGTGGCATTACTGTTAATAACTCAAGCCAGGGAACTCAAGGGAAAGCAAACTGAAGTCAGGGCAGGATGGGGTGAGGGTCTCCAGATACAAAGT
Organism: Peromyscus californicus insignis; assembly: GCF_007827085.1. Classification (NCBI taxonomy): domain Eukaryota; kingdom Metazoa; phylum Chordata; class Mammalia; order Rodentia; family Cricetidae; genus Peromyscus; species Peromyscus californicus. The sequence continues at coordinate 70,033,937 of NW_026294436.1, read as the reverse complement.
ATCTCAAACTCCTTAGGACATTCAACTGAAGCACACACATCAGACTGTATGAGTAGGTCTGGATGTATCTAGAGAGAATATGCAGAATGAGAAGGACCAAGAGCAGAGGGCAAAACCCCATAGGACATCAAAGAACATCGTGAATAAACTAGAAGAATGGAGCTAGGTAGGGGAAAGGACCTGGAACTCCCCAGTGGATCATCCCCCATAAACCACTAAAGAACCTGCACACTTACCATTCAGTAAGAACCTCATGTGGCTGTCAGCCAACAACTCCACAGCCGCTCTGAAGCCCTTTGGGGACTCACCTTGCTATCAAAAAGGGCGAGTGGCTTCACACTCTTCAGAGAGAAGCGCATGGCTGCATACAGGATGGAGCACAGGATGGAGTGATGCTCCACCAGCGGGTAGTGGATAGGCTTCTGCTCGAGCGCCAGTTCCACTATAGATATGGGGCCTTCCACGGACAGCCAGGCATCCTCAGTGTCCAGGACCGGCACCTGCATTTCATCCCTGCTGATGTCAGCCTGTGGAAGTTGAGAATGGAAGGAAGGCTGTGTCAAGAGCTGGAGAATAAAGACTGAAAACTTCAACATCCCAAACCGAAAAATCACAAAACTATCATTTGGGGGGTGGGGAGATATATATCACTTTTTAGGCTAAAGCCAAAACCTACAAATGAATATGTTAGCTAAGCCCATCATAATCATGTCATTTCTTAAGCTCAATGATTTTCAGAATATTTACTATCCACAAAGACACTCAAATGAGGGTGTGGGGAGAGAAGGTGCTGTGTGTGTGTGTGTAGTCTCACTTCATGGCCCTGGCTGGCCTTCAGTCTCAGTCCTTCTATCCCAGCCTCCCAAGAGGGGATTCCAGGCATGCCCCACTGCGCCCAGAGCATGCGCCTTTTACCTCCAGGGAAGTCTGAAGAAGCTCCAGGCAGGACCCCAGGAAGGACGTCATTGCTGTGTCACTCATCCCCACATCCTGTTCTCAAAAAGGAACATGATGAGCCTGCATCAAAACTTCTTACTACCAGAGAAACAAGAGACCACCACTTGCCTGACTTTCTACAATGAATACAATCTGATAATTGTATACATATTTAAGTTTCTGCCAGTGGGTTTGGTAGCATCCATCAATTTGATATTAGCCTTTAGTGTGTGAGCCTAGTGATCAATCTGAATATTCTGGAGTGAGGATCCAGAGAGTCTCTGGATTTTATCTCCAGCACCAAAGGGCAGAGGAGAGACATCAAATGTAGTATTCTCTGTGCACAGTGAAGGCAGATCCTTCAACTTGCTAAAGCATTTGCTAGCCAACTAACCATGGAATACGGTAAGATACACACACGAGGTTCAACAAGGAAAGTTCTAAGGAAACAACATGGGTGCTGGTTCATGGCATCTTGAAGGCACTGAACTGAATTATCTGAACAAAACTAGAATTCCCCATTTGATGACCAAATACCAGATTCACACTTTAGGCAATAAATAGTTCCCAATGGCCCCTTCTACAGGCCTGTACAAGGAGCTACTACATTTCTGTATAATCTTTTTAAAGCCAACAATCAATTCTTCACACCTTCAAAGTACAAAATTCAGAGTGTGTGCGTGCATACTTGCACACATACATACTTAACTATAGTCACACAATCACTCTGTAGAACACAACAGAAATCTTCAGTTATGGTGATTGGGGGTAATAAGGTCTAATAGATTTATGTGTCTCAACACTTCTTGGGATATTTAAGAACATGTCAAAGTTTGGAGGGAAATCGATCAGCAGCCTCGGTGTCAGTGGATCAGAATGCCAACTGAGGTCAGCGGTTATTCAGTCAGGGTAGTCTGCCTGTAGGTGAGGTCAGCTATCTCTACTGTGAGAGGCTAGTGCAGAGCAGACCCAGGCAGAGATAGCAATCCTACTCCAGTCCAGAGTCCAAAGCCCAACGACCTTAAGACTTACACACGCTAACCGCCATCTAGACGGGGAAACTGAGTGACCACAGACCACAACCATTTCCTTAATGCAGTACTACTCTGTTTTTACTGTCATCTCAACAGTGAAAACCAAAGTTCACTCACACAGAAAGATATTATATAGAGTGCAGGTTTAACACTGAGACTCACTCACCCTTCGGCATAACCTATCCTTTGGAGATTTTCCAACCTGAAACAGACAGAAAATGTTAAAATTTAAACTAAAAGGCATTCGAATGGTACAGAAAATAAAAGCAACCAGAATTACAGCTATAAATCCATGCCAGTCATTAACTATTGGCAGGCTACCAACAATAAGACCAACATTTTTCTGTGGTAGAACTAAAAAAAACATATCACAAAAAATATCACACAGAGCTCATGAATAATTCTTTTCAAAATCATATTCTTGGGCTGGAGAGATGGCTCAGCAGTTAAGAGCACTTGTTGCTCTCACAGAGCACCTGGGTTCAATTCCCAGCACCAACAGACATACTAATGTGGAAGAGGGAAAGGTCAGGAGGCCTCAACCACAGACGAAGAACTACAGGCAAGTAAGGAATGCTGAGGGTGGGAGAAATAGCTTCCCCAGGAAAGAGCACGCGCGAGCACGCACACGTTCGAGTACACACACACACACACACACACACACACACACACACACACACAAAACGCTAGACCTGGGAAGTACATTTAAGCCAGAAGGAATAAACCACACTATCAATACCAGAAACACTGTCTACCAGCTGTCCACACACCCCAGTGTAAACAATCTTTCTAATATCAAGAAACTAAGGGAATGGCTGGGTAGTGACGCACGCCTTTAATCTCAGCACTCGGGAGGCAGAGGCAGGAGTATCTCTGTGAGTTTGAGGCCAGCCTGGTCTACAGAGCAAGATCCAGGACAGGTACCAAAACTACACAGAGAAACCCTGTCTCCAAAAAAAAAGAAAGAGAGAAAGAAAGAAATGAATTAAGGGAACTAAATAAAGAAGTCAGTATGTGACAATTTAAATCACCCCACCTTATCCATCAAGTAGGTAGCAGCAGAAAACCTTTTAACCAAGAATGTATTCCACATCATCAATGCAATACCTATACAGCAAATGAAAGATGAACAGAGGGTTACAGATGCAACTTCAGCAGACTTGTAACTCTCTTCCCCAAGCTTATGAAACCACGTGGACTCTCTATTTACATATTATTTCTTACATCTTACACAGAATTTTCATTTTTAATGAAAGAATAAGTGAACAAAAGAGTACAGTCATAAACAGTAATTATAAAATTCCTATCACAAGCAGCAAGAAAAATATCATCACCACCATCATCATAACATCACAGAGCCTCCAGAAAGGCTTAGAATGTTTGTTTGCTTGCTTGGCTGTGCTGGGGCTGTGCTGGGGGTGGGACACAGGGCCCTGCACATGCTCAGCAAGGCTCTATTACTGACTAGCAGTCCTGGCTCTCAAGCTTTGGTGAAAGTATGAAATAAATGGAACACACACTGGCTGAGACAGTGATTTGGGAAAACCTCTTGGGAAATGTCTGTTAACATGATACCTACTGGTCTCCCAGCACATCTCTGAAATTCATCATAAAAGGCATGCACAAATTGTTGAGAACAGCTTAATTCTTATGTAAAAGTATTAAAATATTGAAAGTATGTCAAGATAGCCAGATGTGGTGGCTCATGCCTGTAATGCCAACCTTTGGGAGGAAGAGGCAAGAGGATCAGGAGTTCAAGGGTGGCCTGGACAACATGAGACCTTACTGCAAGAGGAAACAAACAAGCACCTATCCCCAAAGATAAAAAAGTACTTTAAAACATTAAAAAATAGCCGGGCGGTGGTGGCGCACGCCTTTAATCCCAGCACTCGGGAGGCAGAGCCAGGTGGATCTCTGTGAGTTCGAGGCCAGCCTGGACTACCAAGCGAGTCCCAGGAAAGGCGCAAAGCTACACAGAGAAACCCTGTCTCGAAAAACGAAAAAAAAAAAAACCATTAAAAATAATTAAAGAAAAAACTCAGCTAAGCAAACAAGAACAAAACCTGTGCTTTTATTTACATAGCAAAGCAGCTGGCAACACGTAGTAGTTCCCAGGAGGAAGCAGTTACAAGGGGAACTTAGCAAAGAGTAAGATGTTGGTGGAGGATGTAAGCTGAACAATTCATGTCCTGTTACAGCAGGGGCTCCCATGAGACCATGAGGCCTTAACATCTGCTACTCACCGTTTTGAACATGTGCATTAAGAATGCGCTTCAAGTGTTCTATGGACCTAACCAAAAAGCGTGCTTCCTTAGACAGGAGAGAGAGAGAAGATAAAGGTTACTTCACATCAATGAAAACCTTTTCTTTAAGCTTTACTTTTATTTCTGTGTATGTGTCTGTGGCGAGTGAACACTGTGTGTGAGAGGATACCTCCGGAGGCTAGGGGAGGGCATCAGATACCCTGAAGCCAGAGTTACAGGCACGTGTGAACATCCAGACTAGGGTGCTGAGAACTGAACTCAGGTCCTCTGAAGAAGCAACCTTAACCACAGAGCCCCATCTCCAGCTCCCACTGGAGACTTCTTACTAAATTCTGGCATAAATCTATTTAAGAATTTGGCAAAGGGGCTGGAAAGATGGTTCAGTGGTAAAGAGTACTTGTTGCTCTTGCAGAGGACCCACATGATGGCTTACAATTATCCACAACCCAAGTCACAGGGGATCCAACACCTTCTTCTAATGTCCAAGAGCACTGGGCATACAGGTAGTGCACATACATACATGCAAGCAAAACAGTCACATACACATGGAGGAGGAGGAAGAGAAGGAGGAAGAGGAAGAGGAAGAAGAAGCAGCCACTGGGTATGGCGGCACACACCTTTAAACCTAGAACTCTGGAGGCAGAGACAGGCGGATCTCTGTGAGTTTGACGCCAGCCTGGTCTACATAGTGAGTTCCAGGATAGCCAGGGCTACACAGTAAGATCCTGTCTCAAAAACAAACAAGCAAGCAAACAAAAAGAAATTGACAGAAGCAGAAGGACCACGAATTCCTGACCTCGTGGACTAGAAAGGGAATTCCAGGCTAAGCGATAGCTAAACCCTGACTCAAACAAACAAACAAAAGGAGGGGAGAAGAAAAGTAAACCAAAGAAACTCTGTGAATTAGGTACCTAACTTTTGATAAGATAACTTCAATCATCCCATTATCTAATTAATGATTAATGTCTAGACACACCCCAGATCATGCTGACAGGGAGGTTCAAACTCTCTGCAGTCTATATACCACACAATTGTTCTCTACAGGCAATACTTGAATTTCACAGGCATGAAAACTTAGTTTCCTTCTGCAAACAATCATTATGCAACAAATTTGGAACAGCTACTATGCACAAAACCTACTTAGGCCCCAGGAACACTACACTGAACAAAATGGACCCAGATCTTCGTCTTCACTGAGGGAAAAGTCTAGTGAAGGAGCTAGACAATAAATATGAAAGCGAGCATATCAGTCTGTCAGAAATAAATGGAAAGGAGAAAAGAATTAGAGTAAGGGAACAGGAAACACCAGAGGGAAGGCTTAAAAGCTATCTGTGTAATCACAAAGGTTGACATACTCAAATTTACATAATACTATGTAACATAAAATCATCCAGACGTTTGCTAAAACCTTTCAAAGCCCCCATCACTACTGTCCCATACATGTTGATATAGAAAATTCTCCAAAGAGAATTCAATTTAAAATTAAAGGTAGATGTGTGTATAGTGGTGAAGTTAGGATGGGGGGTGATGTGTTAAGTGGATGAATAGATAACATGGAAACCACATAAACAAGCCAGCCAGCCATTCTTCAAATCATCCTAATGGAGGCCAACGATTGCACTAACGGGAACACTGGGTACTATGCATGCCATCTTCTCTACGCTTCAAGATGACTACGACTGTAGAACATTCTTGTTTAGGAAGAAATGAAGACAGTGGACTCAGCGGTGTTTCCAAAGGTCAGGCCACTGTGTGCTGCAACCAGGATTAGCTGGAAGGAATGGCCACCGGGCACGAAGACAGTCGGGCCCCTCTGTGAGCCAGAACCGAAAGCTGTGCTGCTCATTCCTCCTTCCTTTAACACAGGACTGTACTGGTACAGCCCAGTCTGGAGCACAGTTCTCCCCTTACTTGAAAATGTGTGCTTTGCCCTGTCCTCAGTGAACTGGAACAAGTATAGTTTTTATTTCCTCCTGCATTTCTGTGTGAAATGGCACCAACCTAACATATGTGTAAATCTTGGTAAAGTCAGAGTAGGTCCTAATGGCAGCCTAGCGTCTCATGGCTCTAGTATGTCTATGTTTACCACTTTTCTTATATTTGACCAGAAACAGCCCTACCGTATACATGGCCAACTCCTGTCCAAGGTTAGCCTTGCAGGCTTAACTCTGATAAAGGCCATACTTTCAGGGTTACAAATTTTCTGTGGGCACTTTGGTCTGGAAGTACCCTAGGGAATGGCCCCAAGTTTGGCTTTGGATCCCAATTAAATGGCTGACCCTCAACTGGTCACCAAATCTATTATCCTACCACTCCATCCATTTAAGGAAGGCTCAATCCTTCAGGCTTGACATCAAGATGAAACACCATCTCCTTCACTCAAGCCTCCCTCATAAGTATTCTTGTAAATGATTCCTCTTGTATCCAAATTCTTTCTCTGGGGTCTTTATCTCGGGCTGCATTCTTGTATAAAAACCTCAAAGGTGAATTAACTCACATTGATACAATAAGACATCCCCCCCCCATAAAGTCTTTTTAATATGCAATGGTGTTACATATTAAAAGACTACACTAACAGAGTGATTTAAATAATACACTGTCTTTGCTAAACTTTAACCAAACCCTGGTGCCAGGATGGGGATCCTGTTCATGTTCCTCCATCCCATCTCGCTGAGTCCCCACAGTGGAATAGGAACTACAGTTAGTCTTGACTTAACCCCATGCTTCTAGTCAATGAAAAAAGGAATGCTAGAACTAGAATGAGGCTATAACTCCTAAAATCTTAACGAATTACTGATTGAGGTCTAAAAAAGAGACACTTAAGAACACAGTTGACCACTTCCGTACACACTGCTTATTACTCAGGAAAGCCACAAGTTCAAGGCCAGTAAGGGCAACTTAACAAGACCCTGTCTCCAGGAAATAAGTTTAAAAGCGCTAGGATATAGTTCAGTGTTGGAGTGCTTCCCTGGCAGATATGAGGCTATAGGTTCAATACTCAGTATTGCTACACAGGCATACAAGGCAATGTATGAAAAGCACCTAGCACAGTTACTAGTACAGTACTAGGTCAAAGCAAATGTTTTGAGAGCTCCAGGACCAGCCTGGCCTGGGTACATGTGTGCAGACACAATCATCAGATGGAGATGGACGTACCTCCGGGTCTTTATTCCACTGAACAACATACTCCCAGCAGCAGTGTGCATGCAGCACGTCCAGCTCAAGGCTACAAGGGAACTGTTCATAGGCTAAACACAGCAAGTCTGAAAGACACGAGAGGGAAACAGCATCCTTTCAGTAACAAGAACGCAGCTACATCACTCCGCCTCAGATCACTCAATGCTCATTATTTGGGTGTCACCTGGTATGGCTCCTAGGTCTATCTGCACCTCTGGCATCTCAAGGAAACTTCGGGCAATACCTTCTTTGGGTTCATCTGGGTTTTCTGCATCTCTTTCTTGGTTGGCACATTTCAACAATTCAGGGCTGAGGTCCTGTTTAAATATCCACTTGGCTACACTGTCTGCAACACCACCTACAGGTTTGAGACAAGAAAGAAAGTAAAATCTGGTAAAATTTGAGTAGCAATGTACTAACCAAAAACAGGGTATGCTGGATGTTCCCTCAGGAACAGATATGCACACCACATTCACTTCTGAATCTGAATGGAAGGTGATGCCAAAAAGGCATGGGATTTACAGCAGTGTTAACACCTACCATTCACCTTGGGAGGGCAAGCAAGACAGCTGCTATCTGGGGGCACACTTCTACATTGAGAAAAATCTCAAATAAACATAAATGGACATGTGTCAATACTGTATGTCATACACTTGCAGGTCCATAAATTCAAAATACACTACACAGACACAGATGGAGAGAAATTACTTTCTTAAAGGATTTTTTTTTTTTGGTTTGAGAGTCTTATGTCAGGCTGGCTTCAAACCAACTACATAGCTGAGGATGGATGACCTTGACCTTCTGATGCTACTCCCTCCACCTCTAAAGTGATGGAACAAGTATGTGCAACCATCCCTAGTTTATGATGTGCTGGGGATTAAGCCCAGGACTATGCATGCCAGACAATCACTCTATCAATGAAACTAATGCCTACTCCTCACGTTACTTTTTAAAATTTAAAACAAATGCATATGTGTTTGTATAGGTGTGGACACACACATATGTACATGTGACATCAGAAGGGGACGGCGGTGTCCTGCTCTGTTACTCTGCCTTGTTGACTTGAGACAGGGTCTCTCACTGAACCTGGATCCAGGATGGCAGCAAACTCCAGTTTGTCTCCCTCTCCCATAGCACTGTGGTTAAAGTGTACACAGCTACACTTGGCTGTTTACATGAGTTCTGAAGACTCGAACTCAAAGATTCATGGTTGGCAGAGGCACTCTTCCGCATGGAGTCACTGCCCCAGTGACTCTACCCAGTGACACTACCTACCCACCCCATATTACATCTAATATACAACTAACTTTGCTATGTGAAATATCTATGGGCAAAATTTAGTCATAATTTACATGTTTTACTCATCAAGAGGGTACTGTAGTAGAATATTATTTTAAGGTGTGTTACTTTTGTTTATGTTGCATTTGTTTTAGCTCTGTGAAGCTGTGTTACTGTGCCTGTCTAAAATACCTGATGGGCTAATAAAGAGCTGAACAGCCAATAGCAAGGCAGAAAAGAGAGATAGGTGGGGCTGCAGGAGAGAAGATACAGAGGGAGAACTCTGGAAAGGGAGATGGAGAAGAAGCCAGAGAAGGGGAAAACATCAGGGGCTAGCCACTCAGCTACACAGCAAGCCAAGGAGTAAGAGTAAGACTTATGGAAATAAGAGAACAGGAAAAGCCCAGAGGCAAAAGGTAGATGGCATAATTTAAAGTTAAGAAAAGCTGGCTAGAAACTAAGCCAAGCTAAGGCCGGGCATTCATAAGTAATAAGCCTCCATGTGTGATTTATTTGGGAGCTGGTGGTGGGCCCCCCAAAAAGAGCAAGAAACAAACAACAACAAATTGGCGTACCAACTTGGGGCTCATATATCCATCTAGAGCCTGAGAAAGTTGAATAACAACAAAAAAGGGATACGGCTCCTTTAAGAGTTTGGGCCGGACCGTTTCTACCAGTCAGTGAGCCCTTGAGCAGCTAGTATGTTAAAAAGGAACAAAAAACTAAGTAAAAACGCCTGCCACAGTGCAAGCATCAGCACTCTAGAGCTCTAGGAAGGGTGAATGCATTTCCTGGTCAGTCAAACCTCCAAACAGGCCAAGAGTTTCATGCTTAAATTTCCCGGACCAAGAGCTGCTCATGCGGAGAATCCAGGTATACCTTATAAGCTTAAAAGTTTGCTCATACAGTCAAAAAAGGCTAAAAGATACACAGTAAAAGAGATCTAGACAGAAAAACGTCTAAACAGGTTCCAGTGTGTTTTATAATGTATATATAGGCTTAAGAAAGAAAGAAAAACCTGGGTGGTGGTGGCACACGCCTTTAATCCCAGCACTAAGGAGGCAGAGCCAGGCGGTTCGAGGCCAGCCTGGTCTACAGCGTGAGATCCAGGACAGGCACCAAAACTACACAGAAACTGTCTCGAAAAACCAAACAAACAAACAAAAAAAAAAAAAAAAAGAAAGGAAAAGGGCATGGACAGTAAAAGAGAAACAGTTTAAAAATAATAAAGTCTTTGAAGAAAGAAGTACAGTAATAAAAAATAAGCCACGTAGAAATGGGAAATACACAGAGATTTTGGATTCTGTATGTTGGGTTGATTTTAAATTTTTTAAATGGTCATAAGCAAACAACAGCTGCTAAGAGACATAGGATTAAAAGGACTGTTGAAATAAATCAGCCTTTATACCTCAGGAATGCCTTAACTTTTGAAAAGTCAAAAAATGTATTTGTCAAATAGAAATAAAAAATGCTTTGGAGTTCCCACAGGAGATGAGAGGCTGTGGATTCCTTCAGGGTTAATATGGATCAGGTTTGATCAGGCGAGACCTCCTGAGAATTGACAGGTGATATCTATCAGCAAAAGTCACTGCTGGTCTTCCCAGGGCTTGGCCATTATCTCAAAATTTTCTCTCTAGGACCCTGAAGATACTTCATCCACAGACAGTAGGAAGAAGTATGGAGAAAACTATACCCATATTCCCAAGAATTGGGAGCTAGGGGTGGTTTCTGGTTAATTGGTGGGTTATAAATGTCATGCATCGGAAGAGGACACTGCTGAATGCTCTCACTTACAAGTGGAAACTCCAGTTGCTCTCACAGGAGTAAAGGATGGAAGACTATGAGCAGAGGCTGGGGAGAGTGCAGGGCAGTGAGGAGGAGGAATGAGGGCAGTAGGAGGTACTAGGTACTAGGTACTAGGGTGCGTCTGGAGAGGGGGAATACACTGCTGGTCTACAGCACAGCAGGGACTCTAAAGTTGACAACTAATTCAATATTCAAAACAGACATCGGAGAGGACTTGGAGTGCTCTGACACAAAACAATGACAAACAGCCACATAAAGGATCTGACGCATAAATGTATTAAAATGTCACACTATGTCTCATAAATACATATGACTACTGTGCAGCAATGAAACATAAAATATATACTTACGGAAAATTGAGAAACACAGAAAGGGGACGAAAGAGAGGAAGGGATGAAGTTATTAGTTCTAAGGAGATCAGGAGGAGAGAAAGCTGGCTGGGAATGGCCTCTTGGAGGGATACTTGGATGGACTTTTGAACACGAGCAAGACTTAAGAGTCTGTGAGTGGGTGAGGTGGGACCAGGGAGAAGAATGGACTCAGATCCAGGATGGGAGTCTCGTAAACATCTCATTCAATGAAAACTAGTCTAAAATTAATTTGAAAACACTCACACCTATATTCATGGCACTTGGCTAGGGAAGGAGGACTGTGAGTTCAAAGCAAGCCCTGGCTGCATTGTCATAGCCTGTCTGAAGAAAACAAAACAAGTAAATACATACTCAAAATGACGCATGTGCATCAGCTCACCTTTTCCTCCTTCTAACAGTTTTTTAACAGAAAGTCTTGGAAGTGGCTCTGTCTGTGGAGATGACACTTTGGCACTTGGAGGACTGGCCTTGCTGTGAAGCAGAGTCTGGAGTATGAGGCAGTCCTCCAGCTGTTTGAGCAGGAGCTTCCAGTACTCGGTGTCAAGAGAAAGGGCTTCCCAGGAGTCTGTGAGGGCTTCTGCATCAGCACCCAAAACCGTCTGGGAAAACTAAGAGAAAATATCTTGCTCGTACTCTGGGCAATATGTTTGTTTTTGATGTGCTGGGGATTGACTCCACGGCCTTACACACGCTGGGCAACCGCTCTAACACTGAGCCACACCCCAGTCGTCTGGCAAAGACTCTAAATAACATCAACTTAAATGAAAGCAACAGAGACGTCATTTTACAGATTTACTACTTGACTGGATGAGACTGGAGACTCGGGACATTTAGAAGAGGTCCTGGGGTAATAAGTCGGGCTCAGCCAGTGTGCATCTTAGAGTCTTCTGGCCTTGGGCAAGGGCTGCTCTGCTCAGGACACTGACAGAATATACCAGCCAACTCTATCACTGTAAACACCTCAATCTGGTAACGTCACAGTTAGCCCTTAACTTCCAGGGCTGACAACATTTGGAGTAAACCGCTATAGACCCACTCAGGTTTTAATCTAACATTCCACTAGGAAAAACCACTTGACCTGCCATGAAATGTAAGAGATGCAAATCTTCTCTTCTTAATGTAAATGAACCCTCAGGAGAGGGGAAACCCTCACAGCAAATGCTTGGTGACTCAGTGCCGGGTGTGTAAGAGGAAGAGGATGGAGACAATCATGGGCCTGCAGAACCCGAATAAACCCAAGAAGTGGTCCAGTGTGGCCCTGACCCCTTAGTGAGGAAAGCATCACTATCCATTACCAGCTACTTAAGTTCTTCACACATCCCCCAGTCTAGACGATCCAGAGCACTGCAAGCTATCTACCCAAGAATGGAAATCACCCACCGGCCAACTAGCTCGGCACAGAGGGCAGCTGCACAGCTACCCACTCACTTTCTTATCTGTAGCACTGTTGGACATCTGTGCAGCAACAGAATGCCCAACATGTGCAGACAGCAGGGCAGCGCCATTGTTCTCTGACTGAATACAGGCCATACGCATCTGCTGCCACCAAGGGGACACAGACTGAGAATCCCACGTCTCATCAATGGCCACTGCAGAGACAAGAAGAAAAGCAAAAGGTAAAATCTTACCTGCCAATTTGGGTGTTTTGTATATGGGTCTCACTCTTTATGTTTAAACTAAATCCCTCAAAGATGTACCCGCGTATTTCTAAATGCACTAGAAAATTAATATTGTGTGTCAGCTAGGTTTTTATCAACTTGACACAAGCTAGAGTCATCTGAGAGAAAGGAACCTCAAATAAGAAAATGCCTCCATAAGCTCAGCCTGTAGGCAAGTCTGTGTAGCATTTTCTTGATTGGTGGCTGATGTGAGAGGGCCCAGCACACTGTGGGTGGTGCCACCCCTAGGTAGGTGGTCCTGGGGTGTGTAAGAAAGCAGGCTGAGCACAGAGAGCAAGCCGGTAAGCTCCACTCCTCCAGTCTCTGCTCCAGTTTCTGCCTCCAGGAACTGAGGTTCACTGACCTCCTCAGTGACAGACCGTTACCTGGAAGTAGAAGAAGAAATAAACCCTTTCCTCCTCAGTTGCTTTTGGTCATGGTCTTTACCACAGCAACAAAAACCCTAAGCCATTGCAACTGATTTCTTTCACAACATTTATCTTCCATTTCTTTATATTGTTAGTCAAGATGTTTCTTGAATCAATACCAAACTCTTTATTTTTTTTTTCCCTTGCGGGGGAGGAGGTTGTTGTTGCTGTTGTTTTGAGATGGGGTTTCTTTATGTAACAGCTTTGGCTGTCCTGGAACTCACTATAGACCAGGCTGGCCAGATCTGCCTGCCTCTGCCTCCTGGGTGCCGGGATTAACGGTGCGCCACCACTGCCAGGCCCCAAACTCTTATTTGAAATATTTTCATCATTACTAAAAAGGAATAATGGGGAGATATATACTTTTAAAAAAATTTTATTATTTACTTTATATGTATGGGTTTTTCATCTGCATGCATATCTGTATATCACATGTATGTCTGGTGCCCACAGAGGCCACAAGAAGGTAATGTATCCCCTGGAACTGGAGTTACAGGCAGTTGTGAGTCACTGTGTGGGTGCTGGGAATGGAACCTGGCTCCTCTAGAAGAGCAACAAGTGCTCTTAAACACCGAGACACTTCTACCAAAAAAGGCAAAGTATTATTTCTACCAAAGACCATTTTCCAATAACATTACATCTTCTAACGGCAGAATTTCACAGTCCTATATTAAAGCGTATCACTAATGCACAGGAAGCTTTCGACCAGTGCATGAAGACTTCTCCAGCAACAGGGTCACAGAGCCAAGGACGCAAACCAGGGCCTGATGTGTACAAAGGTTCCTCCTAGCTTCATGCCCCACTGAAACGTTTTCTACACTGTGGTCTCCTTTTGTTGAAAGAAACTCCTCCTGTCTTTGTGCGGTATTTGAAACACTACATTTTATTTCAGAGCAACGAAGTGGAAACCCTAAGCACTGGCCCACAAGATGTTCCATCTCCTACCTTTCATTTTGCTCAACAGAGACAGCATGGTATGAAGACAGCAGACAGACTGTGGTTTGTCCAAAATATCTTTTTCTTTCGAAAGCCAAACACTTAGGAGCAGAGACTAAAATAAAATTAAAATATTTTTCAGCCTAAATAATATTTAACAAAGAGGCGATTTCACAGTTTCCTACAGTGTGCATGTGTACACGATGATGCAGCTGTCTAGCTGGGTGCTCGCTGGATCATGTAATGTGGGGATCACTGCCTCCCTAAGAGATTCTCAACACCTGCTGGGTATCTGACCCCCACCTCTTCTACCCCCTCTTAGGTCACACACACTGTCTTCCGATCTAAGCCACAGTTAAGGAGACACTGCCAGGAAAAACACCCCTGGGACCTTCGCCTGTGGAATACAGTGCCCGTTGCTCTCCTGAAAGGAGACGCAGGGAGGAGGGGCTGTGCGGCTCTCGCTTTGGCCAAAGGTATGGGGACATGGTGGTGGAGAAAGCACACACCACCATGTTCCCATTCCAGAATCCCTAACAAGTTAGGGAACACACGCAGAAAACAAAACAATTTTGGCAAACATGAATGAAAGCCTTTTAAGAGTTAAGTCTACAACAGCTTTCAGATTTGTGAAGCTTGTTAAAATTTTCATCATTCTGAGATGATGAAAATTTGAAGAGCACAGTGTCACATCTGTAAGTGTGGGTTTCTTTCTTTCTTTCTTTTTTTTGTTTGTTTTGTTTTGTTTTTCGAGACAGGGTTTCTCTGTGTAGTTTTGGTGCCTTTTCTGGAACTCACTCTGTAGCCCAGGCTGGCCTCGAACTCACAGAGATCTGCCTGCCTCTGCCTCCCGAGTGCTGGGATCAAAGGTGTGTGCCACCACCGCCCGGCTAAGTGCTGGTTTCTATGCAGCACTTTGGTTGCTTATAGAGCTGCAGTAGCTCTACGTGGGAAGAGCTCTAACAGCTGTTGGCTGAAATGTGTTAACTCACATTACTTTCAAACAGGGAGGGTAAGGAGCGGAAGGTGGTGTATGAAGGGGGTGAGTCTACACAGGTGACTCCGGACTAGGAACCACATAAAGTGGCTGGCGTTATATTTCCTCATTGATTTTAACAATAACCCCTGTGGCAGGGACAGCCACCCACATTTCAGAAACAGTGAACAGAGTCCCTAACTTCCAGCACCATGCACATAAGGAGTTAGAACTTTAGTCTAAAACTAACTCAGATATTCTCTTTCTTTAAAAAGGTTTGAGTACATATATACATAAATACGCACATAAATCTGAACGTGTATATAACTTTTACATATATGAAATCACTCACATGCTTTCTCTCTTTAATGTGAAATCTTATTTCTCCCCCCTTTCCTTTCATGTTTCTTCCATGCCAGCCCCATTCTAGTTTAGCCTATACAAGAACTTTAAAAAAACAACTCTGCCCTTAATTTCCTCATGTCCATAAAATAGTGACAAATACGAATGGTTACATAAACCATATGTTCTTCTGATACTGGCTTATAAGATGGGAGGACAGACAGCCACTGACTGACAGAAGTAAGATCATATTCTAGCATGTTATTTCTAACATTGGTGACCCAGCACGCTGCTGAGTCCAGAAAACTGACTGTCTTACACTGATCATCAAGGGTCTCCCCTCTGCTTTAGACGACCCCCAGCTTCACACGACCTGCTGTTCATAACCAACAGGTGGTTCTCAGTGGTAACGAAACACCCACCTTCAGCATTGCCTCAGCCTGTGTGCACGTGCTGTGCGGCAGCGAAGGAAGAACTTTCTACCTTCGGCTCACGCTCCGCTGCTATAGACTTACCTACTGGTTACGTTATAAGGCGTGTGAGCGGTTCAACTACAAGTACATTCTGTCTACAACTGAACAGTAGTGCCTGGCTGTCACCTACATGTGAGGAAGAAGCAGGCAGTCCTGAGTTTCAGACCCGTCTATACTCCACTGCAAGACTCTCTCACTCCATCCTGCCCCCACAAAGAAGTAAACAAAATGCCACCAGGTTTTTAAATATATGTAAGAGGTTTAAAGTCTCTCAAATCTTGGTCATCACTACAGTAAGAGAACAAATTTTCAGAACAAGAACATTGTGCTTTTTCACAAAGGTTACACAGATACCCCAATTTGGATCTTTTTAAAATTGGCTTTTTCCCACTTTGTATATTTTCCTTAAGGGAAAGTTACAATGTGTTTCTCTATGGTTCCTCGGTCCTTTTTTTTTTTTTTTTTTTTTTTGCAAATATACAATAAAGATATGTGAAGTTTGCTCAATACTTCACTAACTAAAACCCATTTGCTTACTGATATTCATGCATAAGTTTAACTGTCCTACCTCCTGAGGTACACACTTTCACAGACTAGTAGAAAGAACCCATCTTTAAAGGACCTTTAGATGAATGTTCAATGGAAGCACACACGAACATAGTCAGTAAGCTGACGGAGGTAGGCTGTCCAAATGCTGGCCAAAACCTGAGATGTGTGCTGTGTGCACCTGCGCATGAGCAGGAGGCAGTAAGGAGGGAGCTGAGGGTGATGGGTAACTTCCTTGCTCTTTGTATTTCAGTTTTCTCATTGGATGATTCTTCTGTTTCACATGTGTGTAAAAACTGCACCCTCGAATATTTGAAACTTGAAAATGTTGACATCAATTTTATTCACATTTTAGAGAAGTTTGTTTTTAAGAACTTTTTCTTTCTAATGTAACAACTGATGATCAAAATCTACTGTAAAGGCATTCACCTGTTAGAGTTTATATTTATTTGAGGCCAAAAATTTATAAGATAAAATAACACAATCTTAATATGGTAATTACAATTTTCTTTGATCATTTCAGGTTTTTTTATGTGTGTTCTTGATATGCTAAGGATAATGATTTGAAAGTTAACACTTCTATGTAACTTTTGCAAAGGATTCAATAACAAAACCTTACCAGTAACTGCTGAGGGCTAAATCCCGCAGACTCCAGAGTATGACACATATCCTCAGTAGAGCTTTCTCCATGCAAACACTTCCAAAAAAAGAAACTGCCTAGCGAAACAAACAAACAAACATGTTACTGAGGAGGAATGCTCAGATTAACAATCTTGCTTAACTGCAAAGTGGAATCCCAGAGGAGGAGGACAGTATGAAAGAAAATAATTTGTTGTTGCTGTTGCTGATTTGTTTGTGAGGGTTTCTCTATGTAGCTCTAGCTGTCCTGGAACTCACTATGTAGACCAGGCCAGCCTCAAACTCACAGAGACCCATCTAACTCTGCCTCTCGAGGGCTGAGATTAAAGGTCTCCACACCCGAAAGAAAAGAACTTAATGTCTGAATTTGATTTAGGAGAACAGAAGGGAAATCATCATGTCTTAAAACTGACCCTTGTGTGTGTGTTGTATGTGTATGTGCATGGGTGGAGGCCAGAGGTCAATGTCGGAGGTCTTCCTCAAATGTTCCCACTTTATGTTTTGAAACAGATCACTCACTGAACCTGGAGTTCATCAGTTAGGCAACACTAGGTGACCAGAGAGCCCTGGGGATCCTCTTATCTATGTCTCCCCAGTGCTAGATTACAGGCAGATGCACCATGCCTGGCCTTTTGCACAGGTGCTGTGACTTCAAACTATGGTCCACATGTCTGCGTGGCAATCACTTCACTGAATGAGTCATCCCTTCAGCCCCAACCCTTCCACAGTGTTAAGGCTTATTAAACGTGTGTGACACAGTGTGTGGACACCCAGAATACATCACTGACCAAAAAATATGTATGCTGAATTCTTTGGTTGTTGAATTTCAAACAAAAGCAGATCCTGAGTTGCTGTATACTTGCAAGAGGACTTCTATAGAAGAGGGAGGGAGTATGGAGCAGATTCCAGGATGTTACCTACCGAGAGCCACATACTCCTCTTCACTTATCTTCTTTATGCTGAGCGCATCCTTCTCATACTCTAGATATTCAAGGAAGATCTTGACAGGCAGCACTCCATCTGTATCCTCAGAAAACCGGACAGTGGTCTTGGTGTTTTCTTGCTTGTACTTCTCTAACAAGGCCCGGAGCTTCACGAGTTCCTTATCATCCAGCCTTAGCAACACAGCCAAGTCCTTCAAGAGTAAGAGTAGGCCTTGTCTCTATGAATTGTCACAAACTCTAGCCCCTTATTGGAGCTGAGATTCAAGGCTGTTGAGCAACGGTAGCTTTAAAAATTAGTATGAAATATAACAGAGGTATTGTACTATTTAAAATATTAGTTTTGAATGATATTTCATGAATATGATGTTATATAAGTAAACTAACCTTGAAAAACTATTTACTACTAACAGTGCCATTTTAGGAAGTTTCTTTAGAGTACTATATACTCTTCTAAAAGTTAGGACCCTAATAAATATGTATTACATAATAGAAAGTAATCATACAGTATGTAAGTGTAACTTTGATTCCAAGAAAACTAAATGACATGTGGCTGCATTCTTCTGTGCAACATGAATAGTACACCATAACCACAGCCCGCACTGCATCTGCTCGTAGGTCCTCTGTGCAACATGAATAGTACACTATAACCACAGCCCGCACTGCTTCTGCTCGTAGGTCCTCTGTGCGACCAGGGATACAAAGATGTCAAGCCTCAGCTAGAAACTGCCAGTCTTTCAAGCCATTTCACATAGAATATATGAAGACACACTGCCTGATGTTACCTTTTTTTTTTTTTGAAAACCCTGTAAATCTGTCATAGCAAGAAAAGCCTTTTGCTCAGTGCTACACAATTAAAACCACAATCGTACACATTCAATTTTGTTTCGTTTTTGTCTTTTTGAGGTGGTGTATAATTATGCTGCCTTTATTTCTGGACTTGCAATCCTCTCTCAGCCTTCCAAGTAGCTGAGGCTCCAGGAGAGTAACACCATGCCTGGCTATTCATTTTCACCAGGTACATGTAAGAGCATTTGCTCTTGATGAGAAGAACCTAAAACTACACAGGCAGTTCTTCCTGTAAACCTCCATCAACTCACACGTTCCTGATGTTTACAATTACTGAAGTAGATAGCCTGATCCTAAAGAACTCATTTCATGTTTATTGGTAATGAGAGAATACCACCATGAATGTACCACTAAAATGTTAAAGTCTAAAATCCCAAAGACCAGAAGATATGAGAATGTATTCTTTCATTTTTCAGTTTAAAATTATTTATATGGTTGTATATGTAACCTTAACTTTGAATAAGACAGGCTAATTTTTAAACAAGTATTACTGGTAACTTGACAAATCACTAAAATCATTTTAATAAACCTGCTTTGAATAAGCAGAAGACATGGGGCTTCCGGGCTGGGCAACCCACTCTAGGGAGCAGTTATCTGAAAGGAAGGAAGACATTCTACCTCTAGTTTCCACTCAGGGAAACTCTGAATGCATTTCTTAGAGCAGCTGCTGCACTACACAACAGACTGAAAAGGACTGTTGTAACTACCTGATGTTTTACACAAGTGAGACAACATTTAGTACAGTTGTCTGTAACACTTGGATTTGAGAGAGACGATTTTAGAATTGTATTTCAGTGTATAATTCACAAAGGAGCAAGCAGCATTAATTTACTAACAATGCAGAAAAACCGACCTCTTGTTTGGTAGAATCTTTCTATTTTTTTTTTTTTTTTGGTTTTGAGACAGGGTTTCTCTGTGTAGCCTTGGTTGTCCTGGAACTCAAAGATCTACCTGTCTCTGCCTCCCAAGTGCTGGGATTAAAGGTATGCACTGTCCAGCTTGGCAGATCCTTTTTATAGTTTCTTTTGAACTTGGCCAGTGAGACAGCCCAGCAAGTGAAAGTGCTTGCTACGTAAGTCTGATGGTCTGCGTTCAGTCTCTGGAACGTGGCGGGTGGAGAAACAACTCCAGACGGCTGTCCTCTGACCACCGCATACGCTAAGGCAGGGCTACACCACACTCATAGGCATACAAACAGTAATAATAACATGAAAGGTAAAGAAAAGAAATGATAGTTTTGTCACATCAGAAAACTGAAAGTGTTTTTATTGTAAAGGTTTTCAAAATATATTTTAAAAAGTCACCTGTGGTGGTTTGAATGAGAATGGCCACCATAGGCTCATATATTTGAATTCTTAGTTTTCAATTGGTGGACTGTTGGGGAGGATTAGGAGGTGTAGCCTTGTTGAAGCAGGTGTGTCACTAGAGGTGGGCTTTGCCTGGCCTAGTCTCCCTCTCTGTCTGTGGATCAGGATGTAAGCTCTCAGCCTCATGCCAGCCTGCCTGTATGCTGTCCGTCATGGTAAAGATGGACTAACCCTCTGAAACTGTAAACAAGCCCCTAATTAAATACTTTCTTTTATAAGAGCTGTTTTGGTCATGGTGTCTCTTCACAGCAATCGGACAGTGACTAAGAAAATTTAAGTGACCTTAAAAAATGTGTCAAGAAAAATCTAAGGAGTCTAGAACAGTAAAGATGAATTAACAATGAGATTTAATATCTTTGTATTTTTACAAAATATAGATTTAGTAATACAAAGCAACAAGGGATAGAAAGGAGGCCTGATAAAGAAAATATCGTTCTTAAAAACAATTAAAAAACCCACCATCCCAAACCTTTACTTTTCTACTGTTTACTCAAAAACTTTAAGAACTAAAAACACTCAAAGGGATTATTGTGCATAATACTAATATTTGTGGTTACTCACATTATCAGAGAACGGTGTATCTGAGTGAAAATCAAGAGAATTTAATTGATTGACAGATTCATAAAGCTGTAGTAACTTCAATTTACTGGCACAAAACTGTAGCAGTCCTTCATCAACAGACTCAAGCTCTAAAAGGCGGAGGGAAAACATATTAGACATGTTTAGCAGACTCATAAAAAGATGTTCATGCCGGGCGGTGGTGGCGCACGCCTTTAATCCCAGCACTCGGGAGGCAGAGGCAGGTGGATCTTTGTGAGTTCGAGGCCAGCCTGGTCTACAGAGCGAGATCCAGGAAAGGTGCAAAGCTACACAGAGAAACCCTGTCTCGAAAAACCAAAAAAAAAAAAAAAGATGTTCATAATCTCTTAAATATGTAATTCCTTAATGGGTTAAATACTGATATGCTTAACCCAGCATAGATTTGGAAAGCAAAAATATTTTTCCCATTAGAGTAAAATGTCTTTTTAGTGAAATAATATTTCCTAATAAGAGGTATAGAGCAAGAGTTTTTTGAGTGGTACTTTGTGTGTGTGTGGTTTTTTGAGACAGGGTTTCTCTGTGAAGTCCTGGCTGTCCTATAACTCCCTGTAGACCAGGCTGACCTCGAACTCAGAGATCCGCCTGCCTCTGCTTCCCAAGTGCTGGGATTAAAGTGCACCACCTCTGCCACCACCCAGCCTGTGGCACTTCTATTTAAAGAAGTCTCTGGAAATACTCAGCTTCATCCCAGTGTAATGCATTTGCTGTGCTCACCCGAAGATGTACAGATGTAAGGCTGCCTGGCTCTGCTTATTATCAAGAGCGTCAAAGACAATGACGTTTGGTCAGGATTATGATGAATGTATCTTAAAGAAAGCCTGGCAAAAAGACCTAAAGTAGAATTCTACTAATATCCTCCAACAATTAGGTTTATTTTGTTCAAGATTAATGCTGAGGCACACATCTGCATAATAATTTAAATATTCCTCGCTAATATAAAACAAATACATAGTCTCTAAAAATGTAGAAGTGGAAAACTTGAAGAACTCTTAAGACAGAGTAACAAGAAACACTATTATGTTCTCACAGCTATAATAAAACAGCATACAAAACTCTTAAGAATATTTAGGATTCCCATTTATCAATACAACTTGAAACTGATTTGACTTTTAATTTTGGTTTTGTTATCTGGCTTATTTTCTACATAATGTCAAATCTCTTATTAACACTTTCAAGGGATGTGGGATTTTATGAGCATGGTATACCTTTAAATGAGCTGTTTCCCCTAAGGTGTGAGTTCTAAGAAGGCTACTGTTTACTAAGAGCCAGCTCTCTATATCCACTGCAAATGTCAAGAATGAAAGCAACCTCAAATTAAGATGCTTTATGTCCTAAAGGAACTTAATATGAAGTTGTTGTTTTTTAAAGCCATTGTAGCATAAATGTAATTAAATATAAATCTAACTTTATATATTACTGTCAGGAAAAAGTCACAAGCAGATGGATTCAATCTACTGCACACCATAACTTAACTGATACTGGGAATTTGAAGCCATTTATTTTGCAAGTTCAGCTGAGTAGAATATGGAGTTACAATACACATGATTCTTTTCAGATATGTTTAAACAAACAAAAGTCAGCCCCAAAGTTCAGTCTCATTAATCCAGTCACAGGCTCTGAATTCTGGAACTCCCTCCTCTGTCCATAAGAGAAAAGAGTGAGCCTGTACAGATGCTCACTAACAGAACACCACTTCAAAGGATAAATTGATCATTACCCCAATCAGAAATTATTACTTCAGTAGAAATCTCTCTTTTCCTAGAAGGCAAAGCAAAAGCCAAAGACAGCAAGAGAACCTGTTTGGGCTTTGTTGTTGTTTGTTTATAAGACTGGGTCTCCTTTGTAACCAGACTGGCCTTTGAACTCAGAGACCCATCTACCTGTGCTTCTTAGGAGCTGAGATTAAAGACATGCACCATGATCCCCAGCCCTACTTAGGTTTTGCATATCATCAGCTCATCACCCTCATCCCAATGGCTTTCACAATGTTCTGCAACTCTGTCAAAATAATAACTTCTCATCATTCTTTAAAATTTTTTATATTGTTAATTAATTTCTTAGTTCACAGTTTTATTTTTTAATATTTAAAATAATACTTTTGTTAATTATTTAAGAATTTTATATATCATAGAATACATTTTAAGCATATTTACCTCCATCCCTTCCCAACTTCATGTCCACTTTTTAATTTTAGAAATTTTATTATCAAAAGATTTACAATAAAAATATCACACATCAAACTTAACTGGACACAAAGTCTATAGGAGGCATTTGGAATGGAAGCTGTGGCTCTTCACATTAACTTTGATATTTTATGAACACTTTTGAGGGATGGGAGCTTTATAAGTATGGTATGCCTTTTTTCCCCCTAAATAACTCATTGAGTCCAATTTCTGCTTCCCATATACTCAAGGAGTGTGTTTGACCTAATAGGAGCCCAAACCCCTAATGAAAATTGACTCCCACCTCCAGAAGCCACCCACTGTCGATAGCTGCTCAGGTAGGGGTCGGGTTTGTGATCCCCACTGCCCTCAATGCAGGGGCGTGTACTGGCTGGATGCTGACAGGTTGTGTGCAGCAACAGCTGCTGTGACTTCATGAGTGCAGTGGTTCTGTCATGTCCAAGACTTTCCTCCAGTCCCCCTTTCACTCCCCCACCAACCTTTGGTTCTTATGAACTTTCTGTCCCTTTTCCAAAATGTTCCCTAAGCCTTGGAGGGAGGGGATACAACATAGGCATCCTCTTTGTGGCTGTTTCTCATCATTCTCCACTGATGTATTTCCTCACGATAGTGAAATGTGGACAAAAAACTTCCTAATAACAGTTAATATACTAAGACAGTTCAGATGAAAATTAAATGTGAATGTTAGATATGAAATCTGTTAAAGCCCCCAAGTAGTAAGTGTATGGAGTAAGTACCCTATTTTATGTCTACCAGTCCATCCCCCTACCTGTCTATCTATCATCTATCAGTCATCTCTACATTAACATGTGGTGGCATCATAGGTCCCACAAAGAAATACATAATCTGAGCCGGGCGGTGGTGGCACACGCCTTTAATCCCAGTACTCGGGAGGCAGAGGCAGGCGGATCTTTGTGAGTTTGAGGCCAGCCTGGTCTACAGAGCAAGATCCAGGAAAGGCACAAAGCTACACAGAGAAACCCTGTCTCAAAAAACAAAAACAAAAACATAATCTGAAGTGAAACCATAACAGTATCTATTACCTTGATTTTTTAAAGTGTCCATTAAAGTCTGAGTAACATTTCTAAGGCAGGAAAATGATAAACGTTCACTGGCCAAAATGCTTTCCAGAGCCTAGAAGAAATAGAGTAATTCTAGTGATTATATGGCAACAAATTTGCTTTTATTTTATACATATACCTATATCTTTGCAATCCACAATTTCAATACACACACCTGAGAATTCAAGTTATATCAAAAGCAGTATGTAACCAATCCTATGTCCAGACAGAGAATGAAACAATTAGAGGGCAATTTCTGGGTCACAGAATGCCACGCAGCATGGAGAGCACAGCTGTTCTCCAACAGAAAGTCTGAATTGGCCTCTACCAGGAATGAATGAGAAGCAGAGGTTACTGGCATGCCAGTTATAACTTCATTCCCACTTGCTGCATATGCACATGGCAGGCTGGCATTTTCACATGGCTAGCTAGACACAGTATCCACTCTACCCTCCCCACTCTCACTCCATCCAGATGTTTAAACATCTTCAATTTACAGGTTTTAAAATACCTCATCATACCTGAGGTAGTGGCCGGGGAGACACCAATGAGTCAGGACAATTAAAGTTCATATTTACCTTTTTGTATTAGCATATTAAATTGGACTTTAGCTGCTGAGACACACAGTTTAAAACCCCTAACCCTATGCTGGCTGTGGTAGGGCATAGGACTTCCAGCACTCGGAAAGGCAGAGGCAGGCTGGTCTCTGTCAGTTCTATGTAAGCCAGAGCTACAAAGTGAGACTGGTCCAAAAATAAATAAAATAGACTAAAGATAAATATCAGTCTCATAACACAATGATTTCTATGTTTGAGGGGGTGAAACGGGCACAGAAGGTGACTCACAAAACTATCAGTCAATTATGAGGCGACTATCCACAGTATAGAAAGAAAGTGACCAAAGAGACCAGAACCCAGGATAAATGTAATCCTCTTTGGCCCGCCAACAAGGCAAGCTGGTGGGCGAGCACACTTTCTTCTCATCACTGGACTCAGTCTTCTACAGTCTTTACTGAACTCTGCCTTTCCTCTAGTGTTAAAAGGCAACAGACATTTTGACTTTTCGAGCATTTTAAATAAAATCCATGCTTTCGTGTATGATTTGGCAAGAGAGAAAGAGAATCCTTCGTAAGACAACTTGTGCCCTGCCATCCCAGCTCCGCTGCTCTGTGACGGACGGTAAGGGCAATGACGGCATCAGAGAGAGAACTTCTAGGTTATGTCTTTCTCTACTTTATTCACTAAACTCTCTCAGATGGCTACTTTGTCATCACAATGTCATGTTCAATAACTGAGATATTTGTTCTGAGGAAAATGAAAGCCAATTAGCAGTCAGTGGAACAGAAAAGTGGAATAAAAATCACAGAGACTTTCTTGCTCTATAATAAAACAATAAAGTATTTTTTAATGACTCCAACACAAATCACTCCTCACCAATTTCTCCCACATATGTAGTGAAGTGATAATATGCACACATGTCCCTGTCTCTGCCCATGGTCCCTGGGATATAGAACCTCTAATTTCTTTTTTTTTTTTTTTTAGGCGTGCGCCACCACCGCCCAGCTTCTTTTTCTTTTTTAAGATTTATTTATTTATTATGTATACAGTGTTCTGTTTGCAAGTATCCCTGCAGGCCAGAAGAGGGAGCCAGATCTCATTACAGATGGTTGTGAGCCACCATGTGGGTGCTGGGAATTGAACTCAGGACCTCTGGAAGAACAGCCAGTGTTCTTAACCTCTGAGCCATCTCTCCAGACCCCGCACCTCTAATTTCTAACAGTAATTTCCTGAGTGGCAGGTGTTAGAAGAATCTGTTCTAATGACTAGTCTTGGCCCTGCTCCTAGGAAGGTGTGCTAAAACCCTGCAGAGAGAGAAGCTGGGAGCATGTTTTGCTGTAACATTTAGTGTTTGCCCCCAGATTCCTGACACAGAACTCCTGAGACCTGTGTAGCTCCATGGGAGAGAACACAAATACCTTCTGTTTCAGTGAGGTAGTCTCCAGCACAGTCTCAAGATGGGGCTAGTTACCATGGCAACCATCCAGGAGAGTAGAGAATTATAATTTTTAGACCCACTCCTAACCTCTGGGGAGGAGAAGCACTTAAGGATAAGTTGACCAATAATAGTCAATGATTCAATCAATCATGCCTAAGTAATGAAACCTCCATAAACTCTTGCAAGGATAGAGGTTTTGGAACTTAAATCGTGCTAAGGCTTTATAACATGCAGAGGCTCCTGCAGGGGACAGGGAGGCCACACCCCCTTCTCCACAAGCACTGCCCTATACACTAGCTAGTGGTCAGTATTCTTTATAGTATCTGCTTCAACATACAAACACAAGAATTTCCCTGAGTTCTGGTAGCCAAACAAGAGCAAAGGACAGGTCATACAGAATTCGTAGTTGGGCGGAAGCACAACAACCTACTAGTTGTTACTGGCATTTAAAAGGGGGGAAAGTTTTATGGGCCTGAGCCCTCCAGGTCGGTAAAGTCAAAACTGATCTTCAACAATGAGCTGGAACACGTGACACGCTGAGACTGGTGCACAGGACTCAGCAGTAAAGTGCAGTCAGGAGAAGCAATCGGCCGTCTGCTGACAGAGCTGAGGAAACAGCCTGGCAGTCCCACTCTGTGTAAGTTCAGGACAAACCTGCAGCATGTGTACAGGAACACACACGGCATGGTTTCACTGAGAAACCAGAAGCAGCCTGAACGGTTCACCGGCAGGAGAGTGAACGTGAGCTGCAACATGCACGTTAGCAGGTTGCAACTGCAGTGCCGTGGGTCACCCACAGCAACACACTAAAAATAAGTCACAGAACACAACAGACAACGTGTCTCCAACAATAAAAGGCTGAAAACACATCAAGACTTGTCAGAGGAGCTGCACAGAAATGAGGCATCAGTAAGAAAAATACAAAGCTCCTCAGGGATGGGAGATGGGTTGGGACTGAGGAGGGACAGCTGGAGTCTTCAGAGACTATTTCCTCAGGTGATAGTCACACACCTGTATTTACGATATTATGTTTCCATTATTCCAGATTTATGTATGGCTGTGCATGTATAAAGCACATGCACTCACATATATAGTAATATAATAAGTTTTTTTTTTTTAAAAAAAGAGAAACAATAGACACTCCTACATGGGGATATGAAAATAAATTTTTCTCAGGATCAAGTGATATATCAGTTTCTCAGCAGGAAAGTTCACTTAATATACACACTTACTTGTCTCTTGGTTGCGGGGTACTTAATATCAAGGATCAACTCCTTTATTTCCATTTCAAGTGAATCTACAACGAGAAAATCCAATTGGAATTTTCAGTTTACTGAAGAAAGAAGTTTCTCTGAAAGAAAATGAGCTCTCTGTACTCTGCCACTCTAAAGGATGCATAGGGGCCCTTGCATTATCATTTTACTGAGAGTTTTAATAACCCCAAGATCAGCAGTTCTCAACCTGCAGGTCATGACCCCTCTGGAGGGTGGAATGACCCTTTCACAGGGGTTGCATATCAGATATTTACATTACGATTCATAACAGGAGCGAAATTACAGTTATGAAGTAGTAATGAAAATAATTTTATGGTTGGGGATCATCACATGAGGAATTAATTGTATTAAGGGTCGCAGCATCAGGAAGGCTGAGAACCACTGTCCTGGACGCACATCATCCTCTCAGAGCACTGACAGAAGATGCCATGTCCCTCATCTCATCCTGGAAGAGGGTTGAGACAGCTCAGAACAGTCAGGTACTTTGCTGCACTCACAATGCCATGGCATTGTTATTACTTGATGTGATCAGAGGCACCTACCGAGCCCGGGAGACTTGGTTTTCAGCAGGGCCGCCAGTTTCTTCACCAGGTGCAGGTCCTTGGCTCTTTCACTCTTCTTGTCACTAAAATAACAAACACAACTTACTATACAATATGGATTTGTGTTCTTTCTACTCCTTTTTTGTTTATATGCTTCCTATTTAACTTTAAGAGATCATCTAGTGATAAAACAAACCACAAAGTACTAACTATAAAACAAACAAAACAAAACAAAACAAAACAACCCAAGGTAAAGAACTAAGCAAATGTGCGCAGGAAACTCGTAGCAGACACAAAGCACCTCTTACCTCAGTGCTAAATGGAAAGGCACGTTCACTGTTTTCACACTTGCAGACACCGGGTCAACAAGACAGATCTGGTAAGTCTGAGGCTGCCAACTCTGACTTGTCACATTGTTTAAGCCCATTATTTTGTAGCCAGGATACAGCAGCCTAAGGCAATCACATACCAGTGGGTGATTAGCAGCAGCAGGAGTCAAAATCCCACAAGGTGCTCTGACCGCAGCTACATCTTCATCAACTCAGGGCTATCTATCCACTGGGCAAATAGACACTGATGCCAGAAAGCTAACTGAGGCAGAACTAACTCAGAAGGAGGAGTCTACTCTCCTCAAAGGTTCTAGGAAACTGTATGAAGACAATCAAATCTGAAGCCCAACAGCAAATAAAGCATGTGCCTTGCTTAGCATCATCACCAGGAAACTGGTGGATTTTTCCTTTGAGGTCTTCACAACATAAGCAAAAGACAAACGGCTAGAGCAAGCTCACTAAACCAGTAGCAGACCATGGCATTCTCAGTAATATCTCTCTGCTATATAACACATAATCCTCAATTATACACCAGGCACTCCCAGGAAAACACGACAGAGCATTCTGCCATTCTCCAGCGCCCTGCAATCTGCTACACGGCTTTAATGAAGGCTTTAAGGAGAGCTCCCCTGTGTGTCTGTGACCAGTGACTGGCAGGGCTGGCAGCTTACCTGCAGTGCTTACCCACGTTGAAAGCTCCCACCCTTGGTCCTTGCTGTGTGTTCCACACTTCCAAAATTCCCCTCCGTGGCGCATAGATCACGAGGAACTGAGCTACTCGACTAGGACCTTGATTATTTCCAAAGGGGGAAAAATCCCCCTTTTCCGGTACTCTTTCATGAAGGTCCTCTACAATTTGAATCCATCCGATCTGTGCATCTCGGTACCCTTGCAGACAGAAAGAGGCAGCTAGTCAGTTTATTCTTCTGGGCTTAACAGTAGCTCCTCATGCACTTCTGATTACTTAGGGGGAAGGAGGGCATCAGGACAAGCCAGAGAAGTACATTATCTTTTTATTATTAGAGCTCTTAAACAGAAAAAATAAAAAAAGTAATGACCTGTCACCCTAACATCAAATTTTAATATTTCACCATGTATATCTGCTTCAGATCACTCTTTTCTTTAAAAAGAAAATACTGCAGACATCACCAAAGCTTCCTGAGTCCATCCCTGCTGGCTCCCATTCCCTTCCTTTCTTCTCTTTCAAAGATTCCTTCCCTTACAAAACAAAACAAAACAAAACAAAACAAAAAAGGACGTGGGCAGAGTATTAGTTTGGCTAGCTAAAAATAAGCAAAGACAAAGTCGTCCTCCCGCTACCCAAGCTCCCTGGTGGACAGAAGATGGAGGCAGAAGGCAGAGTAGACTCGGGATGCTAAGAGCTGACGCTGTCTTGTCTAGGGTGACCCTCTGAGAACTAACACACACAGGAAGGGCTGTGACTGAAGCAGCTGCCATCCTCAGGCAGCACTGTCAGCCTTACAAGGGGAGGAGCATTGCAGGGGCATGACAGACCTAAGGAGTGCAGCAGAAAGGTCAGGAGCATTACGTTGAGATGTGTTACCTTTGTTCACGCTGTGGGACATTTGTTTAATGATGCAAAGATGGGTGGCATTCTTTTATGCTGCATTGGTTTAACTCTGTGAAGCTGTGTTACTTTGCCTGTCTAAAACACCTGGTTGATCTAATAAAGAGCTAAATGGCCAAGGCGGGAGAGAGAAATAGGTGGGGCTGTTGGGCAGAGAGAATAAAGAGGAGGAGAAATCTAGGGAAGAGCAAGGAGCGAGAAAAGGAGAAGGAGAGGAGAACATCAGGGGCCAGCCACCCAGCCAGCCACAGAGTAAGAAGGAAAGAAAGATATATAGAATAAAGAAAGGTAAAAAGCCCAGAGGCAAAGCATAGTCAAAGAGAAATGGTATATTTTAAGATAAAGAAAGCTGGCTAGAAACAAGCCAAGCTAAGGCTAGACATTCATTAGTAAGAATAAGTCTCTGTGTATTTATTTGGGACTGGGTGGTAGGCCCCCAAAGAGTGGGAAAAAAGAATCAACTACAGTTAGAAGTGTCTATGATGAGTTGGAGGTATAGTGCGGTGGGAGCATGCACAAGGCCCAGGGTGCAAAGCCTAGCACCACAAACCACATAAAAGCCAAACTAACCAACAAAAAGCCACTGCTTTAGTTGATGATGTATCAATTAACTACCAGCCAAGTGTTGTTGACCTGAGTTGATATTAAAAGGAAAAGTCATAGAATTCTGAATACTGTTATTAACCAAGAGTGGTGGATGATAAAGTTGCTCAACTACTGGAGTAAAAAGTGAGGCAACTTTTCCTCCATTTTTATAGGGAAGTACCTTTCCACATCCGTATTGCAATCCCTCGAGCGACGTCCAACAAAATAACTCTGCCAAAATCATCTGTGACTGCTGCCAGGGTGTTACAAGGAGACAGGCATATGCTTTCTCCATGGCGTCTAGAATCCGGAAGTCCAAATCTATCA
Organism: Peromyscus californicus insignis; assembly: GCF_007827085.1. Lineage (NCBI taxonomy): Eukaryota > Metazoa > Chordata > Mammalia > Rodentia > Cricetidae > Peromyscus > Peromyscus californicus. The sequence continues at coordinate 70,003,432 of NW_026294436.1, read as the reverse complement.
TTAAAAAAAACAAAACAAATAAAAACAAAAATCACATCCAAAGCTAGAAATGTAGAATAATATAATTCACAAATAAAATAGACATGTCTATTTCTAAATGAAGAAATAAACCTTGCCTGGATCGATAACTCATCATAGTCGGCATTTGCAACACAAAATACCTAAAAGAACCATGCTCCCACAGTACTATTTTGTCCTTCCCGTCTTTCTTTGAGTAAGAGTCTTGTCACAGAAGACAGCACAATCAACTCTGCTGCAGGATGCTCTGCTCCAACACAGGCATCTTCTGTTTCAGTCCCCCAATGTGTTCTCTTTGTCTAGACACCAATACAGCTATCTGTGATGGTTAATCTTGACATCTGAAATGGTAAGAACTTGGGCTGGACTGAGAAATGCCCAGGACATAATAAAGGGCACTTCTGGGGTGTCTGCAGTGTGTTTCCACAGATGACTAGGGAATGTGGGCTCTGACCTTGGACAGAGTAATCCCTTGACAGATTTAGGATACAATGGCATCACTGAGAGGTGGTGAAAATCAGAAGGGGACACCTAACTGAAAGCTGTAGGTCACTGGGTTGGGGGGTGGTGAGGGGGGGCATGTGTCCTTGGAAGCTGTATCTTGCTCTGGCCTTTTCCTGGATCCCATCCTTCTACACTCAATTAAGAAGTTAATGGCTCTCCTTGGCCACATTTCCACTGCAGTGATTTTCTCCTCAAGAACATTGGATCAACTGACCGTGGAGTGAACCCTTTTGGAAATGTGAACCAAAATAAATTTTTCCTGCTTTAAGCTGTTTTTGTCAGATATTTTGACCTTAATAACACAAAAGTAACTAACCCTCTGTCTGAAGCAAGAACTTTCTACAGAGTTTCTGCTAAAGTGCTATTGGACTGTAACCAACTTATGAGAATTCTCAGTGCGCCAGAAGCAAACGGAATGAAAAGGAAGGGAGCTCACATAGAAAAAGCCCTTGACAAACTTGGTCACATCAGCGATCAGGTGTGTTGTAACATATGGTAAGGGAGACTGGGAAACAGGTCAGTGTGGTGCTTGCCTTGCATGAAGGAAGTCCCAGGACTGTCCAGAAGAAAAGCAACTTCCTTTGCTTAGAAAGTAATGAATGAAAATCTACAAACCTCAAAAAACTGATTTTACTAACAGTTAATTAGTCGGCTTTCTCCAGGTGAAGAACATCTTTAAAAAAGGGAGCTGCAGTATTACTTTTATAGTGGTATTTTGTATTAGGTAACAAGCGACAATTACAAAGAAAGTCAAGCAAAAATCAAGCCCTCTCTTCCCCAAAATTAAAGTAACAACAAAACTGATACACTTCGATGTTCTAGAGTAAAACAAGAAGGAAACCTAGTTCTGAAGGGCTACCCTCATCACGGAACTCATGATCTGGTTGAAAAAGAATTCCACATGAGGAGTAATTCTCAGGAGCCCGCAGAGTCACGGAATAAGAAAATCAACTATGGCCCAAGTAAGTGTAAATATAACAGCGCTGCTCAAAGCACCCAGGGAGAAACAGAGACGCGCTCACAGACTTGCCTCACAGCTAGGGGAGTGGCTGGTTCCATCTTGGGCTTCTGTTTCTGGCCAGTTTCTTCTTCGTGCTTGCTTTTCCAACCAAGCCAACCGCTGAAGGGAGAGGACACACGTAAGTAAAATAAACTAGGGGAACGATTTCAAGGGTCTTAGAGTACTGACTACCAAAGTCTAAGCACAATCAAGCCAGCCCAAATCAGACCATTTAAAAACGCAGCTTCATTACCTGGCAGCGCTAAAGAGAGCGGAAGTCAGTTTACTTGCAACTGCGAGTGCGACATGAGACAGCAGTGGCTGAGTGCTTCCCTGCAAAACAGGCATGCACACAAAACTGAGATGGAGCTTGTCTTCTACAGGAGACTTACATAAATGCAGGTTGCAAAGTCTGCACCAGCGGCTCTTTATGGAGGCATCAGCCTCAGTAGCAGCAAGAAGACTGAGTAAGCCTAGGATTTAGAGGTAAAACCCACGAGCAGCCCAAGGTGCTCCCCAAGTATTTTGGCCTTAGCAATGCAAACTAATACACTGCCTGAAGCAAGGACTTCCTGTTGTGCCGAGCTGATGTGGGCCTAGAACCAACCTTTGGGGTTTCTCTCTTTAAACTGTAGCTTAATGAAAATCAAGGAGGCTGTGCTGTGGATTTCCCAGTGGTACACAACTAGCTCTCCCCTGCCCCTTTCTTTTTTAGTAAATATATATTTGTGTAACAGCAAAAAGATAGTTCAGCACATCCAGAGAAGGCTACTTCTTAAGTGAGAAGTGTTGCCAAATGTAATGGTTAACTTTTCTCTATTTAGGAAACAATTTTCAAAGCTTCTATCAACAATAATGGGGGCTTGCTCTGTCTCACAGTTCATTTATTCTAATCCCTGGTGGGTGGACATAATTAACCCGCAGCTGCACCAATATTTAAACAAAATGTAGCTGTCAAAAAACTTAGGGCTTCAGAGACCAAAAATTATTGGTTTTACCTTGGGTTTCTGTTACACACACACACACACACACACACACAGCACATTGTGGGGAGCTGGGAACGAGATCTCATGTAGATCAGACTAGCTTCAAACTTGCTATGTAGTACAGATGACCTTGAATTTCTGATCTTTCTGCCTCCATCTCTCCCAATGCTAGAATTATAGGTCTTATACGTTGCTGGAGATCCAACTTGGGCTTCAGGCATGCTAAGCAAGTGGTGTACCAACTCCCCCAAAGCTTTGCTGTGATTTTAAAAGCTTTTCAGGTAATCTAAATAACTTATAAGAAACTTGGACTGCTCACATGGCACAGTGGGTAAAAGTACATGCAGCATAAGCCTGATGGCCTGAGTTCAATCACCAGAACCCACACGGAAATGCCAGATGCAGTAGTGTGCATCTGTAAGCCCGGCTCTCCCAGGGAGGTGGGCGGGGGAACTGGAAGTTCATCTCAGCCAGCTACAAGGTAGAAGGAAAAGCAAATGTCCAAGAGTTGTCCTCTGACTCTCACACACACACATCACACAGACACAACTATCTATACACAACAACTTCTTTAATTATAAAAAATTTTAGAAGACACTTGTGATTAATTTTAGCTTCAGGTAAAACTTAGAATTTTAAACTTAATCTTTCTAAGGCTATGTTACTATATCTAACTTTTAGGCAAGTTAAAAATCAAGAGTGGCTCTCCTCATGGTGAAACTCATACCTCTAGAGCATAGAAGAAGCCAGTGAACGGACTGGACCCCACAGTGATATACTGAGACATAGCAGGTGGACTGTTTTTAATGGCTGCATTAAATCCACCAATATTGGAAGCAGTCTTCATTTGATCAAAAGGTGACAGAGTCATAATACCTTATAATTTAAAGAAAAAAGAGACAAGAACCACAGTTTGAATACATTAAAATGACTTCATTTAAGTGATTATTTTTGACATCTGTTCTAAGATGCTACTGAGTTAGTTTTATTTCAAAACTATAAAATGCTTTGCTTTTTAAAATGCTGATAAATATTAAAAGCATTAACCTGAATTTCAAGCATAGCTGTTTTTTATCTCCATTACTTTAATGACCCTTTGCAATGATATTACTATTTTACCAACTGTTTCAACCTTCTAATCCTGCTATTTCCCCCTCTAGTTATCAAGCAACTCTTGGGTTCCCTTTCCCTTATCATCCAGCTTAGATCTATCTTCCATTATAGCCCTTCCCAGAAGCCCTTGCACTAATCTTGCTCCACATGCTCTCCAGAGTAAATCTTAAGTAAAACTTAAGAAGTTTCTGCTCCTGAGAGAAACAGTTGTTGACACAAGACCCAACCCCAGCCCCGCTGTCCTAACACTTTCCCAACTCCCAATCCTTTGCGATCCATATGCTGAACAAAGCAGACTGTCTGGCACTAATGGCTGGTACAGACCTGGCTAGCCTGCTCTCTGCAGCAATACTAACTTGGTCTTCTAGCCTACACACTGCTGCACGTTGGCAGCTGGATCTAGACGAACGATGTTTTTGTCACAAGTGCTGGGACTGTGCTTCATGCATATAGGGTGAAATAGCTCACTGAGGACCCTCTTCTCCCATCCCTTCAAAAGCTGTAGAGCCACTTTAAAAAATAAATTCACATTCACTGTTTTCATTAAGAATGATATAAATCTTACTCGTGGCTGAGAAAGCTTTCAACTATACTTCTATTTCCTTAGTTGAGATTTTCCCACTGGGGTTATAATCTTGTCATTGGAAGTTTTCCCTGAACACAAGCCCTTGCCATACTGTGAAACACACTGAATTTCCTCTGCACATAAATCTCCATAAAGTCAAGTTCACTGGACCACTTTCACTTCTGCCTCATACCTATGAGGGCTTCCTTGACAGTGACATGTGAACAGGGGCTTGCACTGAGTGAGGGAAAAAGCACATGGCTAGGTGGGCAATGTTCCAGGCAGGGGAGCAGCAATTACAATGTTTTGCAGGAGGCCCCTGGGTGTTCTGTGGAGCCAAATCAGCACATCCAGTGCAGTGAGAGACAGGCTTGGAGACAAGGCCGACCAGCACCTGAGCAAGCAATAGGCCCTGAGTGCAACTGGGAGGGATCAAGGGAGGAGGCGGGTAGAAGAAGAGTGAGAAAAGAGCAGCAAGTGTGGGGGAAAGAAATCAAGAATTTAGTATTGGAGGTCAAGTTTGGACATCTGTGAAAGTGTTCAAAAAACTGGCCAGCACTGGAGATGAGGAGTGGAGATGCTGTAATTTTATTTCTTGTACTTATTTGTTACTTTGAAAATAGCAAGTGGACACATTTATTATGAAACAAACCCACTCCAGTCTGGCTTCTGGGCTCCCCTCTCCCCTCCAACTGCTCATCAAGTCAATACAGAGATCCAAGCTGCCAAATCCAGTGACCCACCCTTTGTCTTGAAAGCTGCTGTCTCACAGGACCCACCCAAACCACTTCTACCTGCAGCCCCAACTGCCTCTGAACCTCATTCAGATCACACGTCTGTCTGCCTGCTCCAGGCTCTACCAGAATGTGCTTTTGCCACAAGTCAACATGCAAAAACCCCACTCTTGTCTTGCCCTCCGTAAATATCCTCCTCATTCTCCTTCCAGTGAACAACCTGCTTATCCACTCAGCTGCTCACACTTAACAACGAAGACATCACCTGCGATCCCATCACTTAGGAGGGTGGGGGTGGGTCCTTGAGTCCTTTTCTCTCATTTCTCAAACTGATACCCAAGCGACTGTACAATGTACTCCACATTACTGCTTCTGCCCTAAGTCTATCATTCTCACACGCCTGAATCACCAAAATACTCCTATTGCTTTGCTTTCTCTTCCACACCTGTCTCTAAAGAGCACCCGAGGGGTACTTTTGTTTTTGTTTATTTGAGACAGGGCTTTTCTACATAGTCCTGGCTGTCTTAGAAACCATGAATTCAGAATAAAATTCAACTTCCTTCTTTTCAGCTCTGACCCTCTGTACATCTCCAACCTGACTCCCCTTTTTCACACTCACTCTGACTATCAAGCCATGCTGACCTCCCTTGTTTCTCAGATCCTCTGAGGTCTTTGGGGTCCCCAGGCCAATGTTCATTTTGTGTCCTCTGCTGAGAATGCTCTGGCTACAAATCTTCCTGCAGCTGGCTCCTTCTCACCCTTTCCGTCTCAGTCCAGGTGTGTCCTCTGGAGAGGTCTCTTCTTAGCACTTCCTTTACTCTAGAGCAGCGGTTCTCAACCTCCCTAATGCTGTGACCCTTTAATACAGTTCCTCATGGTGTGCTGACCCCAACCATAAAATTATTTCATTGCTACTTCCTAACTGTAATTTCCATACTGCTATGGATCACAATGTAAATATCTGTAAATATGCAGGCTATCTGCTATGCGACCCTGTGAATGGGTTGTGACCCACAGGTTGAGAACCAGTCCTCTAGAACATAACTCTGCTGAGTTCCTCCACAATGCCCACTAGTGTTTTGAGAGCACCACAGTTACTCATTTAGTTATGTTTATCTCTATCACAGAACACAAGCTTTCCCAGGGCAGGGTCTGGATTGTCATGTTTCCAGCACCAGCATTACCTAAGGAATAACAGGTATTTATTTATTTACTGAATGAGTTAAGACTTTACATAAAGATGTACATAAAATAAAGTTTATTGCACCTTTTGTTTTCTCATTTGTAGGCTGGGGAGTAAATGAATAGAACAATGTTTTCTATCCAATCATTTTCCCCAGCCAGCTTCACTGTTCCAAAGTTTAATTAACAGAGCAGGGAGGAGACCCTGGGCTGAACTCAACACTTTGGAAATTTTATGTTAGCATTTCTCTTAGCAAAAAACTGAAGACACACCAAACTGTTTACCAAGAAGGCATTCATTAGAGTAGTCTACACAAGAATGACATACAGGGCTGTGAGGACGAAGCCTTCTGTCAGCCCTCCACACCACTCCTGCCTTTCCTAGATCAGACTTTCAACAGTTCCTGCTGACTTCCGCCTGAATTCAGACAATGGGAATCCGTCAGGAGACCAAAGAGAGAACAGAGAATGAAGATGGGATGTCTTTTTCCCTGGCTCCTTCCCTGAAAACTGGCCGTGAGCCCAAGGAAAGTCATCCTGCTCCCCAGGTGCCGATCCCGGTCACTATCTCTAAGTTTGAGGAGGACTCCCGTCCACCCTTAACTCTTCAGGCTTAGCAGTGATTGACAGCCTGGCTGCTAGAGGGCTCATTCTCTTACTGTCAGATTACGTCATGTTGCTCCATGCTGGAGCTTTCTCTTTCTCCTTGATTCCTACTACAGCTGTCTAATCTTACATGTATCTTTCAGTCAGCCTCGTGCTTCTGGACAGAGTCATGACTTTTTAGCTCTTTATTTCTGCTTTGGCTCCCTGCCCCCTTCCTTTGGTATATGAGTCTTATATAATGTAGTCTGGCCTCCAACTCCCAACCCTTCTGCCTTGTCTCCCAAGCCCTGAGATGACAGGTATGTACCACCATACCAGTCTTTGATTCTCTACTCTTGAAAACACGACAGGCCTTCAGATACTGCCATGGGAAGAAATCTGCTTCATATATGTCCTATTGGTCCAAAGTAAGGTCATTACAAGAATCAGAATGTCAGCAGACAAATGACATCAAAAGAGTGAGTGACTACTGAGAACTACAGTATTAATGCCGAGGGCATAATTAAATCTTTACTAAAACTGCTACTCCATCTTAAAGATACAAACCTAGTGAAAAAATTCAGAACTAACTTCCCAGTGTCTCACTGAAGGCAGTGGATTTTTTTTTTTCATGTAAGAATAAAATGTCAATTTCTAATAAGTTAGATGCGTCAATAAAAAAGTGAAAGAATAAAAATAGAACTAGCAATACTTACCAATACTAGCATGATCAATAATAGTGTCAATATCTTGCAGACCCCACTTCTTATAAGCTAACGGTGGTGGTTGTATGTTCTCATTGCCTGATGCCGCAGCTGTCAAAAATAAAAAATCAGACAATTAAGATGGATAGAATGACGTTTATCAAAAAGACATCTAATATAAAATTTACTATTCTAAAATGTCAACTATAAGGAAGCACAGTAATTTAAAAAACTCCTAAAATGAGATTTACTCATGCATGGCAACACACACAGACGCAACTAAGTGCCCTGCTGACCCTGGTCCTGGGTGAGCAGCAGCCTTCGCCTGTGGCAGACAACCCTGCCGGAGCCTGCAAGCCTTCCGCTGCCCAACAGGAGAACGAGTTCAGTACCGAGAACAGCAAGCCCTGCCAACAGTGAGCTCTGGCACTGCCTGAGAGCCCTGGCTTTTAGCTCGGTCTGTAAGCCTGTGTGCTTCGAGAGGTTTGAGGCACCTGCTGACCATCTGACTACACTGCCTGGCTAAAAGGGCAGACTTTATTTTGGTCTTATACACAACAAATAAATAGGGATTATGGTTAAAAAAAAGCCATCAATATCATTAACACAATTGTCTCTTGCTAGTTTTTTAATAGAATTCTTACCTACAAACAACTGTTGTTCTCTTTTGGTAAATACATTCATGGTGACTATTTCCTAAGCACAGACTCACATACCACAGTCTATCCTGAACTTGAGATCCTCTCGCTTTAGCCTCCCAGTAATGGTGACTGTTTCACCAATCTCAAAATAATGAAGTTACAATGGGCTAAATATAAACAATTTAAAAGATAATGAAAATAGGTATAAAAATTCAAAGTATTCTGACGTGAGGAAAAAACATGTACTTACTGAAAAGAACCACAGAACCAAGACTTGAGAATTTTACCAATCACAGCCTGCTGAGACAATCTGTCCACTGAAGGTATATTAAAGGTGTACACAGGCTTATATTCCCTCCAGAAAAACCGCTTGTTTTGTATCTTATGTAAAGTTAGCTTAGAAACACACACACACACACACACACACACACACACACACACACACACACACACATATATATCCTAAGAAACTGTTCTCAGCGGGCTGGCAAGATAGCTCCTTCAATATTGCACACAAGCATGAGGACCTGTCACCCCAGCAGCCATGTAAGAACCACAGTGTGGCACCTGTGACAAACCTGTGACGACACTGCTGGAGGGGTGAAGACAGGCAGGTCCCTGGACTCACTGGCCAGCTAGTCTTGCTGAACCAGTGAGCTCCGGGTTCAGTGACCGACCTTGTCTCGAATGAATGAAGGAAGGAAGGAACAAATAAAGTGGAGAGTGCTGAGCGGACACCCTTGCTGTTGACCCTAGCTTCCACACACACTCCATCATCAGCACAATGAGGCTCCTTGATTATCTGTGCAGCTTTCAACCTCTAACAATGAAGCCCTCACACACGAGGTTCAGACCTCCAGGATCTTTCCATTGACAAGTGTTTCAAATAAAGAGGCTGCGCTGACCCGCTGGGCCCTCTTCCCTGTGAGGAAATGGGCCAGCACACAGGACACCGTCAGAGGACTTTAGTACATGTGTCCTATAGCTTCTCATCCAGGGAAAGGTGTGCTAACTGCACCAAAATCCTCACCCAGTGACCAAATTTCTCCCAACCCAGCTATATCTCTGAGTTAAGTGAAGCATGCTGCTCACAAGCTCCCACATCCCACTGCCAACATCTGAACAGCACGGAGGCGCCAGCCCCTGCTTCTAAACAACATCCCCTTGCAGGAGACACCTCACTTGTGTGAGGAGGCCACACTGAATAAAATTATCATCACCAGAAGTTAGACCCTTCTTGCCAAAACATTACCTTTGGCCACCTGGTTTCGACAAGCACGGAGAGACTGAAAAAGACTGAAGCCATCAATGGTCACAATGGCCGCGGGGTATAAGATGCTCAGCTCTTCATTCTGTGTGGAACGAAGAAAACACACCCTTTCTTAAACAGACACAACAAATACACACCTTCCCTTTTAAAAACACATAAGAATCACATTCAGTTAACTACTAAAACAGCCATCTGCAAATACCAGCAGCCAGAGAAAGCAGCAGAAGGCAGCAGGAACTAATTTCAGGACACCTTCTGGCCAAAGACTTCAACTTCCTCTCAAATATGAGCTTCGCCTGTAGTAGGAAATGGTTTCTGGATAATGATGAGAGTAAAAATTTTGTTCCAGCTCACGAGAAATAATCATATAGAGATGTAAGTCATGTGCTAAAAACAGAAGCTCACAGGGTGTGGTGGCACATGCCTTTGATTCCAGGTGAGGCAGAGATAGGCAGATCTCTGAGTTCAAGACCAGCCTGGTCTACAGAGTGAGTTTTAGGATAGCCAAGACTACATAGAGAAATCCAGTGTAAAAACAAGCAAACAAACAAAAAATAAACAAACAAAACACCTCAATACCCCTCAGACGCTCACTTGAAATCAGAGGCCTGTCCCAATACACATTCTCAAATAAATTCACACATTTGCACAAGTTTATCATACACATTTTATATACACATTTGGCCTACAGCACGGCACTCAGTGTGATGCCTCTAATCATCAATACTACAGTTATTTATTCACTTATAGTTATAGTGCTGAGGACTTAACTCAAGCCTTATATACTAGGCAGGCATTTTGTCAATTATGCTTCATCCCAATCCTAATTTTCCCATTTTATTAAGCACACAGATATGATTTAATTTTGTTTTTTGTCACAATCTTCTGCCTTGGTAATTTTTAAAAAATCCTGTTTCAAGTAAGGCATGATGAGATACACCTATAATCACAGCACTAGGGAGGCAGAGGTGGGATTATGGGTTCCAGGACAACATGAGCTATACAAAGAAACACCAAACCCCCAAACAACGAACACCCCCACAGGTACCCCCCTGACTCCAGTCTCTCACACTGTGGCCTAAGAACAAGTGCTCCAGCGGCCTGTGACTACACCTCTGCCTTCTCTGGGAGCTTTTCTAATCCTCTGCATCAATTCTGAGTTCAAACAAACTTGGATCACTCTGCTTACCAATCAGATTCTGCTTTCTAATGGGTTTCTTTGTTAGTTACCATGCACAAAATTCTACATTTGAGCCTTTCCTCACTTTTCTTCTGACTCCTGGAAATATAACCCTTTCTTCTCCCACTAACCAATCAAATTGCATGCTCCTTATCCAAGGCCCACAGCCAACCTCACCCCATGGAATCTCCTCCTCTCAGGACAGCCATAGCTCAGTCTTTCCCCTGCAGTTTCTTTTGACTGTGTGACTGACTGACTGTTTATTTTATTGATTAATTCATTCTTAGATGCTGACATACAAAATCTAGTTTCTCGTACTGGATTGCTTTTTCTATAACTCCTGTAATTTATTGTGCAATTTAAGTCCATGTATGCATTCAGTATATGTCTGTTTGACATGGGGTTTTCTGGAACTAAATAGTGCAAAAAGAAAGATTAATTATAAAGTTTTTAACCCTACACTGTAAATGGAATAAAAGCATGCTGGTTCAGTAGTGCTATGGTAACTGTTTTACTGTGAGACAGACACTTTTTTTTTTAACTATAGGTAATTTTGACACTTGAATTAAAATTGAAAAGGTACAAAGTTTCATTAATGTATTTTCACCTGAAGTCGCTGTGGTGGTTTGGCCCCCATAGGTTCACAGATTTGAATGCTTGGTCACTAAGGACTGGTACTATTAAGAGGTGTGGCCTTGTTGGAGGAAGTGTCACATGGGAGTGGGCTTTGGGGTTTCAAACACTCAAGGCAGGCCTAGTATCTCTCACTCTTTCTGCTGCCTGCAGATGTAGAACTCTCAGCTCCTCCAGCACCATGTCTGCCTACATGCCACCATGCTTTCCACCATGACAATAACAGACTAAACCTCTGAAACTGTAAAACAGCCCCAATTAAATGTTTCCTTTATAAGAGTTGCAGTGGTCATGGTGTCTTTTCATAGCAATAAAACACTAAGATAGTCATCTCAACACAGTATTTCATTTATAAAATACAAAGGCTGGTATTCCACTTAGCTACAAATTACATTTCTAGAATATGCCAGCTCAGCTAACTGTGCCACAAGACAAATCTCTCAATTTCCAGGCAGAAAAAGCAAAACAAAACTGCTTCAAAACAATGTCACTGTTACTTTTTTTCTAATTGATTTTACAGGTATAGATGTTTTGTCTGCATTTATGTCTGTGTATCACCTGTGCCTAGTGCCCGTGGGGGACAGAAGAGGGTGTTAGATCCCCTGGAAGCTACAGAGGGTTTTGAGTCACCATGTGTATTCTGGGAATTGAATCTGGGTCCCCTGCAAGAGCATCCAGTGCTCTTAACTGCTGAGCCCTCTCTCCAGCCCTGCCACTGTTACTCCGAACATAATCTTTACATTACCTGCTCAGTCACTCCAGGGTGTCGGGGGATTTCATAGGTCCTGCACTTAAGCTGAAGCACTCTGTCCTCGTTCAAAAGTTGTGCAAGCAGAAGCACACCACTCTAGAAGCAAGCACAGAAAAGGCCCTGCTGGTTTCTCCAGTGTGACTGAACAGGGACAAGGCAAACAGACCATTTCCCAATAGTCTCCCAAAGACACCGAGTCCTCCTTTTTCACAAGCGTACGGCGTCTCTTCTGTTTCCTCTACAGATGGTTGCTCATCTGGTCTTCTTCCACCCCATAAAGCAACAGTTCTCAACCTGTGGGTCGCAACCCGCAAAGACCATTGGAAAACATATTTACAGCACATTTCCTAACAGTAGAAAAATTACAGTTAGGAAATAGCAACAAGATCATCTTATGGGTGGAGGTCACCACACCATGAGGAACTGTATTAAAGGGTCGCAGCATTAGGAAGGTTGAGAACGACTGCTAAATCATCACGTACACATTTCCCAGCATTCTTAGTAAGACTATCCTCTTGATTCCCACATGTGTTCTTGAAAAAGTAGTCATGAGGTGGCACAACATGATACACAACACAGTCAGCTGGCTCTCTCTGCTGCTGGAGACCCAACTCACCTCAGTGTAGAACCGCACGTAACCAGACGTGAACCCCACCACAATGCAGGTCCAGTCAGGACGCCCAGTGGAACTCCTGTCACGAATAAAATTGACGATTGTAATGTCTCAGCCATCAAAGCAGAAGAGACACAGAGCCCACCGTCATCCTTACCTCTTTTGGCTTGCCAGTGGGATGCAGAGAGCACTGGTCACATACTCCCTACAGGCAGAAACCAAAGGAAAACCATGAGCTCAGTCACTGTGCAAACGAATTTTATCAGACGCTTTCTGAAACTTCCTCACATTCCTCCCAGGGTGGAGATATGGTCCAGCAGCTAAGAGTTCTTGTTGCTCTTGCAGAGCCTGGGTTCAGCTCTGACATCCTCATTTGACCTCAGAGGGCACCAGGCACATCGGTGCACACACACACAGGCAGGCAAAACATTCATACACATAAAATTAAAGAATAAGTCTGTGAAAAACAGTTTTATTCAGATTAGGGTTTATAAAAAATCCTAAGAGCAACAAAAGGAAATCTGCTAACCAAATAGTTCTGTACAACCAGTAAGGTTGGGAAGGACACGGACACACACACACACACACACACACACACACACACACACACACACTCACAAAACCTGTACTCATGAAACAGATGCACTTACAAACAGACCCATTTCCTACATCTCACATGCAGACAAACAAGAGAACTCGCACCTACCCTTCGTCCACGCTCAAGGAACCACTCCAACCAACAGCAAACTGCATTTCTTCCTTCCCTTTATCACCATGCTTCCACTTTGCTGGGGGGGAAAAAAGATAAAATAAAACCAGTAACTTACTTATAAATTTTGATCTTTCCCCTTCAGAAACTGACTTGGATATTTATTATAGGTCAATAAATAATGTTTTTAGTTTGTAAAAGCTTTTTTGTAAGACCAGCTGGTCCCCTAGCCTTTGGTCTCTCCTTCTTCCACTTTAAACCACAACTTATTACTGTACTCAGAGTTTTTGCAGAATAAAGTGATGAATGCTCATATGCCACCGCACTAACTTTATTCAGAAGACTACTTTTATTTTCAAATGGCAAGGGCAAGTTTTATATTAGAGTTATGCCATGGGAATGGATTTTCTCTGTAGGACTACCCACAGACATCTTATACATAATCTTATTTTGTTCTATGAGGTTTTTTTTTTATAGTCTATCTAGCTCCAAATCTTAATATTTACATCTTCAACAAAAACTTATGAGCTGAAAACTTATGCACCAAGTGAAAATTTACAGTACTGAGTTTTCAAGCTGCAGCTAAGTCTCTTTTACATTGCTGTAAGGAGCCAGTTACAGCTCTTTCAGCACTGAGTATTCCTTGCAAGAATTAGGTAATGGCCAGTACTGCCTCAGAAGTGTCACAGAAGGACAGCTTAAAAACAACAACAAAAACCCAAAACCACAAAAAAGCAGAGGCAACCCAGACTAAAAAGGAAGCACTCTGGGTCTAAGGAAATGGCTCAGTCCATAAACGGCTTACCATGCAAGTGTGAGGACCTGAGCTCCATCCCTAGTTGCACATGCGCATGCATGCACACACACACACACACACACACACACACACACACACACACACACACACACACGAAAAGAGTGAGCCAGGGGCAGTTTAGGCCTGTGAACTCAGTGCCCAAGAGGCAGAGATAAGATGCCAGTTTGAGTTCTAGGTTCAGAGACCCTGACTCAAAAACTAGGGTGAAGAGCCATAGAGAAGGACACCTGACATTAGCCTGTGGTCTCCACACATGTGCAGAGGCACCTGCATATACATGTGCACACACACACATACACATACCCCCAAAGGGAAATATTCTATTTATATATATAATGTAGTGTAATAAATTATAGAACCACCACATAATACAGAAGAGAAATAACACATTTCCAAGTTCACATTCTGTTCCAATCTCTGCACTAAAATGGAGGCAGCAGAGACAACGGTACTTACGCACTAAAAACGCGGCCTTTTGCTCCCGGGCTATCACCATAAGATCACTGGTTGGAGATAAGGATAAAACACACTCCTGAAGCCAGGAAGTTCTTTGTGTTTTAGAAGTATTTCCTTCTTCTTCCTATGTATAAAAATGCAATTACTATAAATGCAAACCATTTAAAGAATACTGCAACTGTGCCTGCCTGTCCTGAGTGAAAGGGGGAGAAAAGAAATACTCTTAATTCTTCCACACCAAAATAGGTCAATGACAGCCACCCAACAAAATACTACCATAAACACATCTGTTGTGAAACTGACACAAAACCTCCATACATAAACAGCACGGCATTAGCAGAATGCAACACAAGAAACACTCAGAATTAACTCAGTATTAGGAATTTCATCAGGCAGTAAAGCGGTCTTTAGAAAATCTCTCTCAAGGTCAGCAAGTTGGCTGGGCAAACAAAGGCGCCTGCCCCCAAGTCTTAAGACCCGAGTTCAATTTCCAGAACTCACATGTTAGAATGAGAAAAGAGACACCCCCAGGTTGTCCTCTGACCCCCAACACATGTGCTGTGGCATGCCCTTGAAGTGGAACATGTGTATGGGTGTGTGCACACCCATACACATAACACACAAACACACACAAATAAATAAACATCTTTCAGCAGGCTCTGGCCAACTAGAGAAACCAGTGAAATGTATTACTGTATGCTCCTTTGCACATACAAACAAATACATTCACTGTGCTTCTCTCCCTTTTCCCTTGTGGGAATGCACATATAATGCATGCATACTTTAACATGTTGCTTTCTTCATTCCACAAGAAGTTTCTTCTTCTTTTTGAGGGCTTCTGTCAGAAGAACACTTAAAAATTGGGATACAGAGCCTGCAGCCTCTGGTGTAGTTACATGTGCTTCCCTTCATGTTAGGAATAAGAATGGATTTGGAGCCAGAGCTAAGAAGGCTGCACACTCTTGAAAACAGAAAGGCATTATTACTGTAAAAATTCATATTTTAGTCAAGCTCTTTTTAAAGGGAATTCTGTATCTACCTTATTGTCTTAAAGACATATTTTCTACAGAAAAACTAGAGAGAAAATTATCTCTATGGATAAAAGTCAGCTGTAATTATATTTCTCCCTGGATCTATGATTTCTACTAGAACATAGTCTGTTTACTCCACACAGCATCCCAGGCTCCTCAGAGTGGGGCGCTATCACACCCTATGGCCTCCGCACTAATGACTGAGACCCAAGATACTAAGTCTGAGTCTTGGGTCCTTTCGTGTAAGGGAGATCCCACTTTCGGGCAACAGCCTGGAAAGAGAGCAAACCACAGAGGAATAGTAAATATTTGATTTAAAAAAATAGTGATAGTCCAGGGACTATGGGCATACACCACCACACTCAGCAAAGACAGTGTGTTCTTAAGGTATTTCTTTAACCATACCTTTAAAAACATCTTCCCTTTCCCCCTCTGTGTTGGTCTGAATGAAAATGGCCCCCACAGAATCATAGGGAGTGGCATTATTGGAGGTGTGGCCTTGTTGAGTAGGTATGACCTTGTTGAAGGAAGTGTGTCATATTGGGGTAGGCTTTGGGGCTTCAGAAGTTCAAGCCAGGTCTCTTGTGAGGCTCTCTTCATGCTGTGTGTGGATCCACATGTAGAACTCTCAGCTACCTTTCCAACACCTTGTGTGCTGGCATGCCACAATGCTTCCCACCATGATGAAAATGGACTAAACCTCTGTACAGTAAGCCAGCCCAAATGAAATGTTTTCCTTTATAAGACTTGCTGCTGGATGTGGTGGCGCACGCCTTTAATTCTAGCATTCAGGAGGCAGAGGCAGGTGGATCTCTAGTTCAAGGCCAGCCTGGTCTACCAAGTGAGTTCCAGAACAGCCAGGGCCACACAGAGAAACCTTGCTTTGGGGATGGGGGGTGGGTGTTGCTGTGGTCATGGTGTCTCTTCATAGCAATAAAACCCTAACTAAGACACCCTCTATGTAGAGTTCCAGTTCCTTTGGTAACTGCACCCTGCTCTGACTTTCCCGTTCTTGAAAATGTGGCCAGTTGATAGAGAAGAACAAGGGTTCTTAGGAATCCAGCTCAATGCACGGGGCAGTGGCAGCAGAAATAGAAGCTATGCATGAAGGACAGAGATGTGTCTGAAGGAGTTCCTGTGTCAGACCTTTCAAAGACACTTCAAGTCAAAGCAGAAATAATCTGACAAAAATACCAGGATAGGGAAAATAAAGAAGCCCCTACCTCAGGCTGGATCACAATGAACTAGCTTCACCACAAAGCTGCATTTCCAGCTTAGCAGCAGGCTAAGGCATCGGTGCACAAGGCATCGGTGCACATTTGGTAGCTGGTAAGATGCAGGCTCACTGTTCACTTTGTAATACAAGGATCTCTGCATACCAATTAGGTGTGTGGAAAAACCTGCCCACAGTAATGGTCCACAGTCACTAACACTGCTCTCTTGAAGCCAATGATCCTAAAGTTAACACCACCAACTGAAAAGACGCTTAATTTCCCAAGTGAGGAAGAAATTAAAAAGAAAGAAAACAAAGTACATCACACTTAAACCAGCAAGTTTCCGAGTTTCCCACAAAAACCAGACCCTGAAGCTAACACTGTCTTCATCTGATTGGTGGTGCAGGAAGCAGCCACAGAGGCCCTGGAGAAGGCACTTGCTCTCACTCAGGGCTTCATCACAGCCTTAGCATTCCTTTCAGACTACAAATTTGTCAGATGATTCATTCTTTCAGGATGTGTCAGATGATAATCCTACAGCACCATAACCAGCCTTTGCTTGCAGACAGCTGCTACCATGCAATGAATCATCATTTGCCTGATGTCTATTGGTGTCTCCATTGCTGTATGGAAACAGCCACCAAAGCAGCCAGGGGCAGTTTCTCAGTTTGCAATTTTGACCCTGGATTTTCTTTTCATTGGGCTAACTTTCAAAGTTGTTTATGTATCACAGGGTTGCCAGTAAAATCCAGTGTTCTCAGGGTCTGTTCTCATACTCACAGTAGTTCTAGTAGGTGCCACCAAACTCAGAAAAACTCACTTACACTTTCTGAAAGCAAGAGAGGTACCACAAAAGCAAGGTCTCCATGCTGCATTTCCTGGTAGTAGTCTGCTTCTAATCTATGTTATGCCCAGTGCTTTTCAAACTTTCTTTTCCTTCTTTTCTTGGGGTAAGGTATAATGGGACTTCTTATCCCCAAACAAAATTCTACAGAACAGTTCAAAAGACCAAACAGAGCAGAGATGGCAAAGCTTTTCGGCCCCTCCGCCAAACCTCACACAGCGTAGAAAGATCAGAGCCTGAACCACTCAAATTAAACATCTTATGGTCTTCTCAAAATCAAAATGGGGCAAAGCATGAACTCTCTCTAATTTGTTATAATAAAAAAAGCTCTCTTTCAAGTAAAATTAGTGACAAAAATGTACACTCTGAATGTCAATTTTTAAAATTAGAGGAAGTCAGTAATTTTACAGTGTATCTCACAGTTAGCTCAGGATTATTTGTTGTTACTTTCCTGGTTTCAGTGCTAAGGACTGAGCCCAGAGCCTTGGTCTCAACAGGCGAGCACACCCCGATTCCATTGTTATTTATGTCTAAACTGTAGAGTGCGATATTGTCTTAGAAGGTTTTGCAAGTGTACACTCACTTGCCTATTCAACCTTTGATCTATATGGAAAAAGTCAACACGGAAAAGCCCTGGTATTGGTAATGATAAATATTATTAGTGTTAGAGAGTGAAATGCTTACATTTTTATGTAATACCTGAACTTTCTGCAATAAGCATGGCAAAAACAACTTCCTTTTTTATTAAAAGCTTCATTTCACAATTAACTACAATGGAATTCCAAACTTAACAACCACGTGTCTCTATTTCCTGAATCAATATTTGATACTAGACAGTAAATCTCTTTACTCCACCAGGTGCTGTGTGGTACTAGAAAGTACCAAATAATATCTACCCAGAGACTCTACTATTAGTTCTTAGACCAACATGACCAATAAATAAAGAGCAATGAGTATCCAGTTGAAGTCAGAATAGACCGTATTGCTAAATTAAATGCTAAGGGCTTTAAGCTGCTATTAGATTTTAGAAAAAATAAATAGTAGTAAGTACTCACCAAAAAGATTTATATATGGAAAACATAAGAAGATGACCAATGTCACCCACAAGTGAAATCAAAGATTAAAACATTAATGAGCATTTCACACTATCCTAAGATTAAAGTTTGCTAATATACTAGGGGCCCAACCATTTAGAATATACTTACGAAGGGTAGAACCCACTTTAAAAAGTCAACAACAGGCATGCACTCACTTCTTAGTCCTCTGTTTAAGTGACTACAAATCAGACACTAGCAGCAGTAGAGGGAGCTGGCGCAGTGGATGATGTGCTGGCTAAGCAAGCATGAGGACCAGAGTGTGGGTCTAGAATCTGTCGGTCAGTGGGTGTAAAGCCTGCCTGGAATCGATCGCAGGCAGCACTTTGATGGGAGACAGGACCCCTGAGGTTAGCTGACTAGCAGGCTAGCCAGATGAGCCCTAACAGTGAGCTCTGGTTGTATCTTAGACACTGCCTCGATGAACAGGAGGGAGTGCAACTGAGAAAGACACCTGATGCCAACCCCAGGCCTCCAGGAGCACTCATGTACACACACACACACACACACACACACACACACACACACACACACACACACACACGCCCAAACACAGAATATACATTTACACACTCAGGCATGCCACATGTACACATACACATTAGGTAAAAAGCATGAATTAACGGTGTGAATTTTACTTTTATTCTCCCTGGTACAAAACCCCATTAAAAACAGCTTATCTGGGGGCTAGGGAAGGCACTAGAGATGAAACCTAAGGCCCTGTGCATGCTAAACCTGTGTTCTACCCATTCTACCCTGATCTTCATTCACCCCAGCTGAAAGGCTTTTTCTTCATCTCTGCTGTAGTCCTGAGGATGGAGCTTGGGAAATTAAGTGCTAACTAATGGGACAGGGAGGCTCAGGAGCAGTTTCCCTGGTTGATGGGAAACCGCCAACAGGCTCCTCTGGAAGTGAATGAGGTTGGAGGAGGAGGCTTGCTTGGAATCATGTTTGACCACTCAGGCCTAGATCCCTTTCCCACCCCATCCACCTGGACAGGAGGCAGAACAGAGACCTCCCCGTCAAGCCCAAATGCACAGGACAGAAGGTTCCCTGGGGGACTTCCTGAGGAGTGCGGAGGTGAACTAAAACCAACAATCACAGATGAGAAAGGAAAAGTTGCAGCTGATAAGGGAGAGAGTAAAGTAAGCCTCTTCAGCATGTCAGCGACCACATGCCATCCACACTGGACCTGCGCAGCTTGTTACTCTGAGGACAAGAATCTAGAAACAACCCAAAGCTACCTTTGCTGGCCAGCAATCATTTTAACTGTACCCTTCACACTAGCAAACCACTCCACCAGAATTTACTGAAACTAAGCCAATGTCTGACAGAGCAATGCTTTGAAGCTCACCACTCCAAAAGGCCAAGAAATAAGAGAGGAAAAAATAAAAATAAAAAACAAACAAACAAACACAGAAAGGCAGAGAATGGAGAATCACAGGAAAAGTTCTGCAGCAAGCCAGGGTTCTGAACCTCAGCACTCCTGACAGTTTGAGCGGGATCATGCTTTGCTCTGAGTGACTATCCTCTGTGGTAGAAAATGCCTGGTAGGACCTTCAGAC
Source organism: Peromyscus californicus insignis (assembly GCF_007827085.1). Classification (NCBI taxonomy): domain Eukaryota; kingdom Metazoa; phylum Chordata; class Mammalia; order Rodentia; family Cricetidae; genus Peromyscus; species Peromyscus californicus. The sequence continues at coordinate 69,983,223 of NW_026294436.1, read as the reverse complement.
CCTGCCCTTTGGACATACCTCTGCCCCAAACTGAAAACCAAGACTGTCCACATGATGCCAAATCACTGTCCTTGATTAGAGGGAACAAAACAAACAACTCCCCATTGAGACTGACTAGGTTACACTTGGCTCTCATTAGTGCTAAAAGAAGGACCATTGACAAAATAAGCATTTCTTACAGTCAAAGGTCCAAGCTCCTAGTGAGAACTAGCCTTGGGAATGAGACCCTCTGTGGTCACCTTCCAGGATGGCTGTGTCTCCAGTGTGGCAGATGGCACCAACATCTAATGGAGGTGATGCAATAAGGCTGGAGATCCCCCAGAATCGTCTTAAATGATAGATACTCTAAGAACATGTAATCAGCTTGAGTTATATTCCAATTGTTGGCCTATAAATAAACATTTCTCCAGGGCCTCTTTCCAATCAGCATACTTTCATTCCCTATTAATCTGATGAATCATGATTGCCCTTGAAAAATCATACTATGCACCCTTCTGTAAAACAGATGAAACATACTTCAAAGTACTCTGAGTAGAAATTCTCCCCGCTGCCCACTGGAGCTGAGGACCTCGGGTAGAACTTCCCTAGGTCTACTCCTCTCCGGTCTACTATCTGGTTATGATGGAGCCTGCCAATTCTATCCTTCCTTCCACTTGCTCTAATGTACCAATGAAAGAATACCTTACCAATTTAGGTTAATGCAAGCCTCTGTAAGCTTCTTCCAAAACTGTCTCAGTTCCCTTATGCCTGACACTGGTTGAATAAACATTCCACGTTCGTCACTTAGTTCCCACAGCAAAGCAATCACAGTCCCAACTACAAGCCCTTGTAACGCTAGCAAATACAACACAAATCCTTGCAAAGTGATTTACTGTTACTCACAGACTGTCCTGATCTACTGGACAGTGTGTTTGTTTATCTTCTTTTCCAGGTTCCCCAGTCATCCACTGCTTTATCACGGTGCTATCAACCTGTCATTCTCGAGGAAGACTGTTATCCTTTTCCTTACATCCCAATTCACCCCGAATACTTGTTTCTGCTTGTTTCCTCATTCTCTTATTGCACTTCCTTGTAGGGAAAAAGGAATTCATCAGTTGTGTTCTTTTCATTTGCCCAATTAGAGCTGTGACCACTTAGACATGGAAACATTATTTTGGACACTGTATATATTGAATTGTAGTCCCACTGCCACCCTAACTTAGATATTGAAGAAGTAGCTCCATGTGACTGTACTGAGCATAGGGATTGTAAGAAAAAAGTTTATGTTAATTGAGGTGCTGAGGGCTGTGCCTTATCCTATAGGACTCATATCCTAAGAAGAGATGAGACACCAGAACAACTCCACAGTCCCACTTGTTCACAGAGAAGCCAACAAGGAAGGACACAGGAGCACAGCTGTCTGCAGTAGTCAGAGGAGGGGCAATACCTGGCACCTTGATATTCAGCTGTGACAAGATAAATATTTGTTCTTTAAGTGACCCAGCCTGTGGTAGTGTGTTATGGCAGTCTGAGCAGACAATTATAGGGTGAAATATCTACAGGAGAATGTGGTGGTATTGTGTTCCCCAAAATATTGTGCACCCTAAAAAAACTTATTTGGGGTCAGAGAACAGAACAGCCAGTAGATAGACATAGAGGCCAGAAAATGGTGGCACACACCTTTAATCCTATCACTTGGGAGGCAGAGAGCCATTCGGCTCTCTGTGAGTTTAAAGCCACACTGGAAACAGCCAGGCATGGTGACTCACGCCTTTAATCCCAGAAAGCGAGCCTTTAATCCCAGGAAGTGATGGCAGAAAGCAAAAAGGTATATAAGGCATGAGGACCAGGAACTAGGCAGGTTAAGCTTGTAGGCTTTTAGCAGCCGTTCAGCTGAAATTCATTCTGGATGAGGACTCAGAGGCATCCAGTCTGAGGAAACAGGATCAGCTGAGGAATCGACAAGGTGAGGTGGCTGTGGCTTGTTCTGCTTCTCTGATCTTCCAGCATTCACCCCAATAACTGACTCTAGGTTTGATTTTATTAATAAGACCTTCTAAGATTCCTGCTACAGGAGAAAGATATACCAAAATCTCAAAGGTCACTAATGTCATAGTCACAGACACAGACCTTCTTGGATATGGCTCTTGCTGATGCAGATATTGGAATATAATTTTATTGTTTTGTTTGCAGAAGGAGGACTTTATTGTTCAGTGACATTATCATTAAAAACATCATTATCATTAAAAACATCCAGAAAATGTGTCTGGAGAGATGGCTCAGTGGTTAAGAGTGCTTATCACTTTTCTAGGGAATGTAAGTTCAATTCCTAGGACCCATGTTGGGCAGCTCACAACCACCTATAACTCCAGCTCCAGGTGTGTGTGTGTGTGTGTGTGTGTGTGTGTGTGTGTACATACACACAATTTTTTTAAACTCAAGAAAAAGTACTTTGCTTTCATTTTTAGCTATTGGTTAGTGTGAGAAAGACAAGACAGCCTGCAGAAAGAAGCCCAGGAAGCACAACTAGGCTCCTGCTCTGTACTTCCAAGCAATTCCCAGCATGGGCAGGAAGGGGACTCACTGACAACAACCCAAAGTGGACAGAAGCCAAGAGGAGCGCCTACTTTATCTTCTCTACAAGCCAGCGGCCTAGAGTGGAGCCCGTTGAGGCAGGCTCGGGGGACATGTCCCTGGAGCCCTCGCGATGCACTTGGGGCTGCCGATGAGTCTGCACTCCACACGGAGTGAAGAGGTAGGTCAAGCACATGTGAAGAAGACTCAGGCTACTGTGGCTTGGTCCCTGGAGGTTTTAGTTCACACCGACCAATGGACTCTTGAAAGCATACAATGACCACAGACCCAGAGCTCCCCGACCATGAACTGGTTTCTCAGCATCACTAAGATGAGGTTCTCCCAGGAGGAAGCCAAACCCTTCTGGAGTGAAAGATCCTCTTGCCACCATTGTATATGAATCATCCTTCAAAGTGGCTCTAATGTCTTCTTTGAAAAGAGAAGTCACTGTGACCAAAGGCTCCTGGGATACAACGTCCTCTCCAGAGCTGCAGCACAAAGGTGACAGTACCAACCTCTTTGAGATTCCATTCACAGCTTTATGAGCTGGTGGGACAGCTGGGGTCATCATGGAGCAGCAGGAAGTACACGGAATCCTCTCCTAGACCCGGACACAAACATCTTCTTGGTGGTACTCCACTCTCCCTCACTGCACTTTTTCCTCCTCACCATCCTCTCCACGTGCCGTGCTCTCCACTTGGACCACGCCCCTCCTCACCATCCTCTCCACGTGCCGTGCTCTCCACTTTGACCACGCTCCTCCTGTCACCATTGTTCAGGGCATTTAACTTACGGTTTGTTTTCCTGCTGCTGTCACTTCCTCACAGGGTGACTTCCACTCTGCTGGGTCCAGCCCTTGTTACAGCTGACAGCTCAGAATCACATGAGCAAAACAGGCTTCTCCTTTCTTAAAAAAGGCTTTTCCAGACTCCCAGGATGAAGTCTCTCAAATATAAAAGCCTTTTCCTCTTTCAAGTCATGAAAATGAAACAACTTTCAAAGCGACGAGAGGCATCCCGAAATAAAAGGCAGCCTGGAGTCCATATTGCTTCCTGCTGAGCTCAAGAGATGTGGCTGGCCTCCGGGGCAGCAGCACTCAGCTCTGGTGGCTGCTTCACTCACTCTTTGAAAGCTCGCTCTCTCAATGCTCTTCATGCCGCTGCCGCACCAGGGACCAGCTCTCCAATGATGGGCCAGCCACAGCCAAAGCTCACTCTCCTCCACCACTCACCACAGCCTCCGCCCAAAGGCAGCTGACTGAGAATACCGTCAGTGTTTATAGTACAGTGCCTCCACACAACTTAACAGTAAGTGAACAGCAAGACACCCTACTCCCATTGTTGGCGCCATCTTTAATGTGGGCAAAACCCAGTTATGTTCTTGGGGAAGTTGGAGGTCTGTTCCTAGCAGGAGCATTCAGAGCTTCCTGTCCACTCACTTCCTGTGGGTGATGGTGTCTGTTGCCTTGATCAGGTCTTGGACTCCTGTATCTCACACATCTGCCGAGCCTTTCGCTCTGCTGCTTGTTGTGCCTCTGGATATAAACCTTAGAGTTGTTTATAATCACTGAGAGTAGTGCAAGTAACAGTCTTACCTCCACCGAGTGACATTTTTGGCAATCCTGGTATAGCTGTGAGTGTGAAACAATAAAAAGGAGAAAGACTTCCAGACCACAAACAATGTAGGTAAAAACCATGAAGTGGTTTGAATTATAAGTAAGTAGAAGCCAGTCAGTCTTGTTTTAATTGCACATGAAATGCTTAGAACAGGTAAATCCATACACAGAAAGTAAATCAGTTATTACTGTAAGATAGGTAATGCATTGTGGGGTTTCCACTAGGGAATTAAAATATTATGAACTTAGATCATGATAATAGTTACAGAACTTTGAGAATATTAAGAAAACTGAGTTATATACTACAAGGGTAAATTACATGGTATGTGAGTCATATCAATATCATATACAATTAACATCACAATACTGATAAAAATCTGAATGATTAAAATGGTACACTAAACATTTGTTTAACACAAAAGAATGGAGTAAAGAGTTAGAAGACACTGTGATGGCCGATCCTGGTTATCACTGACTAGAACTGGGAAGCACCTCACAGTTGGCCACCCAGCACTGAGTGGAAGATTTGTTTCCATTTCGTCACCTGAAGTAGGAAGGGCCATCTTTAATGTGGGCAGCATCTTCCAATGGCAACCCATACAAAGAGGTCTAAGAAAATGTTGTGATTTTGCTCCTTGCCTCTGCTCCTGCTGGCAAGCTTATCTGCTACTGAAAGCCTTCACTGACACCAGAACCATGCTTCTTCAGGCTTCCAACATGGACTAGAGACAGTGGCTCTCCAGGAACTCTCCAGGCCTTCAGCACCACACTGAGGCAGCCAGCTGCATGAACTAAGCAGCTATAGACTCTTGGCCTCCAGGATACAGACAGTGACTGTCGGAGTCCTAGACCATGCCATGTGCCAACCTAAGACAGTGACTGTAGGAGTCCTAGACCATGCCATGTGCCAACCTAAGACAGTGACTGTCGGAGTCCTAGACCATGCCATGTGCCAACCTAAGACAGTGATTGTCAGAGTCCTAGACCATGCCATGTGCCAACCTAAGACAGTGTTTGTCGGAGTACTAGACCATGCCATGTACCAACGTAAGACAGTGACTGTCGGAGTACTAGATCATGCCATGTGCCAACCTAAGACAGTGATTGTCAGAGTACTAGACCATGTTATGTGCCAACCTAAGACAGTGTTTGTTGGAGTACTAGACCATGCCATGTGCCAACCTAAGACAGTGATTGTTGGAGTATCCAGACCATGTTATGTGCCAACCTAAGACAGTGATTGTCGGAGTATCCAGACCATGTTATGTGCCAACCTAAGACAGTGATTGTCGGAGTACTCAGACCAGTCTAATATGTCCCCTTCTAATAGCAGTCATTCTTTTGATTCTGTTCCCTTAGGGTACACTGACTAATAAAGGAACTAAAAAGTGACTAGGTACACAAAACACATAGCCAAATGGCAGATGAGAATTTAGCTACACCAATAATCACTTAAAATGTGAAGAAATTATTTAATGAATGTCGAAAGTATCAGGTTGATTAAAAAAGCAATATCCAGCTACCTATTAAAAACACAATTTAGCTTCAAAACCAGAAGTCGGTTAAAATGGAAAAGGAGGGAAAGAGACAGGCCATGGGAAAGCAATGCCTGTGTAAGAAGTAGAGAGGGCAGACATTAGTACACATCACCGGGGACACTGACACACTTCAGAGCAGGAGCAGCCCAGGAGGCAGACAGGCATAAATGGAGACACAGTCCACAGGAGGACCGCTCAGTGCCTGAAGCAACACTGACAGTGCTCACGGGAAGAGGCAAGTCCACCAGAACACACGGACGTTTCCACTCCCTTCTGAGCAAGTCCACCAGAACACACAGACGTTTCCACTCCCTTCTCTCACTAGCAGAAAGAAGAGAAATCCAGAAGAACAGAGAGACAGGAACAGACCAACCTAACTGAATGCAGAGAACCCTTCCCTGTCAACAGAGATGAACATCTAACAGAACACACCGTGTATGAAGCCATAAAGTAGGCCCCATAGATTTACACTGTTTGGAAGCACGTAACAGAAGCTCTCTGATAACATCAAGGTGAAATCAGAAATAATCAACAAAGAAATCTGGTAAATTCCCAGTAACAGCCTTCCTTATCTGCAGTTCTACTTCTGTGATTTGAGTTATCCAAAGCAAGTCATGGTCCAAGGGCTAAGTGGAAAACTCCAGGAATGAACCATTGCAGGTTGTAAATTGTGTGCTGTTCTGACTTATGTAATGAAACCACACAATGTCCCACTCCACCAGGCCCTGGAGTACTGAAGCTGTGAACTCTGCCTTTGTCCAGCACATTGCTACTCACCCATTAGTCTCTTGTAGTCATTTTGGTTGTTAAAGCAACAGTCTGAACATCATAGAGCATATGTTCATGTAACTCTTATTTTAATTAATTAATACTGGCCCCCAAATGTAAAGGTAATGATGCTTGCAATTTTATTACAGCATATTGTTAAAATGTTCCCACTTTAATTATTGGTTATTATTGTTAATATCTTACTGCATCTAACTTATGAATTAAACTTTTTTTAAAGTATGGACATGTTGGATAAATAGTACAGGTAGGGTTCACAGCTGTCCTCAATGTTTCAGGCCCATAGGAGGTCTTAGGAAAAGTCTCCCTCCTCAAGGGGAGACTATTACATTTGCAATTAAGTAACACACTTCTAACAAATCAAAAAGGAAACCAAAAGAAATTAGAAAACATTTTAAACTAAATGAAGTTGAAAACACACATAAAAACCTTAGTGCACAGGTAAATATGTAGATTTATATTACAAGAGAAAATAGATTTAAAATAAGTAATCTATAGTGACATTTTAAGAAGCTAGAAAACAAACTCCAAGTAAAGAGAATTAAAGATATAACTAAAGACAATAAAACAGAAAAAAAACACTGGTTACTGAAACTCAAGTTTGGAAACTAACTACTAGAACAAAAGCTAAAAAAAAATTTAGGTAGAATAACCAAGGGAAAAGGAGAGAAAAATAAAAATACCAAAATCATGGTATAAAATGAGAAATTACCCAAATCACAGACTGGAAGAGAAGTCTCTCCACACACATAAAAGTCAGTGATTACAGAAACAAGCTATTTCTAGGTGTCATACGGCCTGGTTCTGGCTAAGAAATGATGTGGCAAAGCTGTAAGTAGCTTTTAAGAAAAGCTGTTTCCCCAGAACAGCAGGTGACAGTCCAAGTCTCTTCCTCCCTCTGGTCACAAATAACACCACCCATTGCCTGTGACAGAAACAAGCCAGCCAGCCAGACGTGAAGAGACTGATGACATACAGAGCTCAGTGACTGGGTCAAATGACCCAGGAGCCACCCTAACTCTGGATGGCCTTCCATGTGAAGTGATGAAGGCTCCCTCGGTTTAAACCAGTTTAAGTTAGATCATCCACAACTCACGGGTGAAACATGGTAAGATGCACAGGAACTTGTCTACTTTGGTCATTGATATAGTGTCAGCAGCTAGAATATGACAGGCACAACAAATATTCTAGAATATTTAGAAAGCATCTAGAATAACTTAGAAGAGGAAACACTCCCAAAGCAATGAACGTTCTCTATCTAGCCCACCGCTATGGTTCTACCGAGTCCCCTGCGCCATGTCAGACACTTAACCCCATGTAAAAGGAGGAGTTGAGAACCAATAAGAAGTGAAGTCAGAAAGGCAGAGTGAGCAAATTAATGCTGCCATCATGGGATGGGTTTGTTATAACAGGAGTGGGTCTGTTCTGAGGGGGCGGGGAAGTTTGGATTCTACACACACACACACACACACACACACACCCTTTTCTTTTGTCTCTCCTTCATCTTTTGCCATGCTATGAGGCAGCAAAAAGGGCACTGTCAGATGCTAAGCCCTTCATCTTGGATTTGAACTGGCCCCCCAGGACCACAGCCAATGATACTTCATCATGAATTACAAAGTCTCAGGTCCTTGTAGCATAGACTACAATGCCATTTATTGTAGAAATTAAGTTCCTTAAAAGCAGGTATCTAGTTAGTTACTACAAACTAAACATACAACCGTTTATGACAAAGATTTTTTTCAAAATGTCAACCTAATACTGAAATATGCCATTATTATTACAAAAGATGTCATTATCAAAAACCATGTCAGGCACCAGCTCAGTGGGTAAAGGCACTTATTATGTAAGCCTGGGGATCTGAGTTCAATTCCTGGAACCCATTAAAGGGGAAAGGAGAGAAGCGGCTCCACAGTTGTCCTCTGACCACCACACAGACCCCTTCCACACACAAAATCAAAACGAGACCATGCAATTATAAAGACTTACAGGTTCTTGGGCTTCTGTTTCTTCCCATGCTCCCCAACTATCATCTTCCCAGTTTGATAATTTGCCTAGAGGGAGGAAGAGAGAGAGAACACATAAAATTAAAAGGCTTATTAACATATTTTAAAACATTTTTCTCTAAACATAACAGAAACAATTTGTTTTTTCGTTTGGTTGGTTTTTGTTGTTGATTTTGAGACAGGGTCTCACTATGTAGCTCTGGCTATCCTGGAACTTGTTATGTAGACCAGGCTGGCTGTGAACTCACAGAGATAATCCCTGCCTCTGCCTCCTGAGCACTGATCATAGATGTGTGTCATCACACCCAAGCAGAAGCAATCACTATATGATGTTAATGGTAAAGAAGAATGTGATTGTAAGCTGTGCTACCTCAGGATTTGGTCATAGATGATAAGAACCAAGAAACATAACCTACTTAACTTCCGAATCTATGTCTAATAAAACTGTACAAGTTATTCAAATCTTAAAATATTGGACATTGAGGAGATCCACATTTGAATTAAATGTAAAGGTGAGTTTAAAGATTAATCTGAGTGGGGCTGGAGAGATGGCTCAGCGGTTAAGAACACTGGCTGTTCTTCCAGAGGACCGGGGTTCAATTCCCAGCACCCACATGGCAGCTCACAATTGTCTGTAATTCCAGTTCTAGGGGATCCAACACCTTCACACCAATGCACATAAAATAAAGTTAAAAAACAAAACAAAACCTGGGCATGGTTGACACATGCCTGTAATTACAGCTCTTGGGAAGTAGAGGCATCAAGTTCAAAAATTCAAGGCCAGCCTTGACTACACAGCCAAGTTTGAGGACAGTCTAGGCCACCCTAGACCCTGTCTCAAAAACTACACGCACACAAACTTTAACAAATATTTGTTACTTAAAGAAGATAAAGATACAGCAACAAACACACCTAAAATTTCACACAGATGTTTTCAAAGTGAATTGTTGTTTCTTGATAAGATAAGGTATCCATGGAAACAACCTGAATTCTGAAACGAGAAGCCTCCTATTCCTCCCTTTTTTTTTTACTCTTGTTTCTTACATTGAGACAATCTTCTTAGATTAAAATATATTCACTAAAATAAACAACAAGGAATTAAAAACCTCAGGTAAGTTTAGAAAGCACCATCCCTTGCATCACTCATGTTGATTTTATGTAATTTGCTTAGAATTTACTTAAAGCAATAAAATTATCATCTCTCAGCAACCAGAGACAAGAATGAGATGCTCCATCACCCCAAATGAAGTTAGACCACCAATGAAGTTTCAGTAAGACTCAGGCTGCAGATGTTTCACTTTAATTCTATCAGTTTTTTATTTATGAAATACCTAATGCTTGTTCAAATCCCGGATGCAGCACTTCCTGCCTCTGAGGAAGGAAATTACCTCCCCTGTACGCTTTAGTTTTCTCGAAGAGTTCTCTGAATTGTGGGGCTGTGTAAGAACTGAACCAGACAGCACACTCAGGGTCTCTGCATGTGATATGTAAGTTCTCACTGCCAGCCATCATGATTTAGCCATCAAATATAACCATGGTAGAAGTTAAATATATTTAAGCAATCAGCTTTTAAACCCTGAGCGGAAGTCAGCACGAAAGATGAACAGGACCTTGATGACTAATGAGGGAAAGAAGCAATGAGAACATTCACTTACACGCTCAGCTTTAAAGGTTGCTGAAACAAAGACAGATTATTTAAGGGGTTACAGTCTGGCACTTGGAATCACTGCTCAATTAGCGTGTAATAACAACAGTCTAATCTTCAGCACTTAAATGCCAAATAATTACTTCCTAAAATTCCAAATACACTGCTAGGCATATATTAAGTCCTAAAATAGCACCACGCTTTGATTAAAATCACATGATCTACAGATTTCCAGATACAAGTCAATTAAGTCAATTAACAATTGCTCTGTTAAACACCATGTACCAAACCTTGTAGTAGGAACTAAGAAAAGTGTAACACCTAAAAGAATCTAGGATCTTATGCAGGATGTGGACGGACACTTAACTACAGCACACATGAGTGCTGTAATTACTACAGTACCTTGGACAAGAGAAAGAGATATTTCATAGGTATACAAATGCATATATACACATGCTCTGCAAATAGTCACCATCATTATTTATCAAGATTTTGGTTTTATTTTTATTTATTTTTATTGGTGTGAGTACATGTGCATGTAAGTATCTGTGTGAATGAATATGCATATGTGTGTGAGTAACCATGGGGACCAGAAGAAGGTTGGAGCTAGAGTTACAGGTGTTTTTTTAAGCCACCGAACATGGGTACTAGAAACTGAATATGGATCCTCTGAAGACCAGCAAGTGCTCTTAACAGCTGAGCCATCTCTTTAGCCCCTATTTATTTTTGAGACAAGGTCTTGCTACAGAGTCCTGGCTGACCTTAAACTGATGGTCCTCCTGCCTCGGCCTCCCAAGGGACTAGGATTACAGATACATGACACCATACATGGTCAAAAGAGTGTCTTTACAAGGTAGCTAGAAACTTTTCAAATTAACTGGAAAAACATGAACATAAGGCAAAAGCCTCAAGGCACAGAACACTGGTGATGACTCTATATGCCTGAGTGCTGCATGCACAGCAACTCACTGAAACATCACAAGGTTCCTTTACAATGTAATGTTACATGAGAAAACAGATTCATCAACAGTTTAAATAGCTCAGCCTAGGTCACAGAAGTGAGCGGCAACCTAGTTCAATTCTGCCATCATTGCACAACTCAAGTCCTTGAGACTCAGGCTAACTTCCTTCCATGTGGCTCAGGGACAAAGACAAGAGAGACATTGTTAAAGGAGAAGGGGAGGAAGACAGCAGAGCCAGCCACCCGACTACACAGCAAGCCAGCGAGTAAGAAGGAAAGAAAAGCACGAAGAATAGGGAAAGATAAAAGTCCAGAGGTGCAGGGTGGTGGTGGTACTCACTTTTAATCCCAGCACACAGGAGACAGGCAGGCGGATCTCTGAGTTCAAGGTCAGCCTGGGCTACAGAGTGAGTTCCAGGAAAGGCGCCAAAGCTACACAGAGAAACCCTGTCTCGAAAAACAAACCAACCAACAAACCAACCAACAACCAACCAACCAAACAAACAAACAAAAAAAGCTCAGAGGCAAAAGGTAGATGGGATGGATAATTTAAGTTAAGAAAAGCTGGCTAGAAACAAGCCAAGCTAAGGCCAGGCATTCATAAGAAAGAGTAAGTCTCTGTGTATTTATTTGGGAGCTGGGTGGCAGGCCCCACAAAGAGCCAAAAGAATTAAAAAAAAAAAAAAAAAAAAGCTACAAGGAGTGGTGATACAAACCTTTAAATACCAGCACTCTAAAGGCAAGGCGAGTAGATCTCTGTGAGTTTGAAGACAGTTTGATCTACATAGTGAGTTCCTGGCCAGCCAGGGCTACACAATGAGACAATGTCTTAAAACTCCTTTGGACAATTAAACTTTGCTTTTTTGGCAATATAATTCATTAAACACTCTCTTCATTTTACTATATCACCAAAACAAACTATCTCACTGTGGGTTGATTGAGGCAACTTAGCCAACCTATTAATCCTTTTAGAAGCCAGGCGGTGATGGCACATGCCTTTAATCCTAGCACTGGGGAGGAAAAGGTAGGCAGATCTCTGAGTTCAAGGCCAGCCTGGTCTAGAGAGTGAGTTCCAGGACAGTCAGGGTTACACAGAGAAATTCTATCTCAAAAAAACTGAAAAATACAAAACAAACAATCTTAGAATATGCATTGTCTCTTAAGCAAGAAATTTAAGTCCACGGTTCACATTTAAAACTACTATAAAATTATGTAAATATCAAATTACCAGAACATCAAAACAACCTTGCAGAATAAAAGCCCTTTAGGAAGCCATTCATTCATTCATTCATTCATTCATTCATTCATTCATTCAGTAAGTAAGTAAGTAAGTAAGTAAGTAGCATCTTTTCCATGCTTGACACTAGATACAGAAGAAAGTTTCCAAAGGCCTTAGTTCAAGCACATAATCTCTGTTGAACCCACAACACTATAAAAAGGATTTTAGTTTTCCTTTATATTAGTATAAAAAGAGCCTGACTCAATTCACAAATGACTCATACAATCAGGCGGAAGACAGTAGTTATTTGGATTTCCTGCTCCTACAGAGACCCAGTATCTCTTCATGCCTCAATTCAAAACATGCCCCAAGAGAAAGGCTCTGAGAAATACATTATTTGATTCAATAAAGGTTTACTCACTTTTCAATGTCTGCCTAGAAAACTGTTTTCAACTGAAGGAAAAGAAGAATTAGTTGGGTAGCTCCTGCTATCATGGGAATATTTTCTCAAAGTCATTAGACTACAGATAGATTAAAGGGGATTGAGGAGACAGCTTGGTGGGTAGTGTTCATTGACAAGTATGAGAACCTGAGCAATCCCCAAGACCCACATTTTTAAAAACTGCCATCTATACCGTTAGTAGTGTTTCTTTACAGATTGATCATTGATCAGGGTTATAGGTAAGCAAAGCAATGTGTTTAACATTAAACTATATAATTTTATGTTAAGATGGAACATTTCTGTAAAACCTGAGGTCTTATAAAGTGCATGTACTCATGAGGAAATAGGATTAATCTGTTTACTGTATTACCAATTACTATAGAGAAAAACCACATTCCAATGCGCACTAGTACATGTGGCCAATGACTACGGCGCAAGACAGGGCAAGTCTGGAGTAAGGAACGATGTATTATCAGGCTGCCTGTGGTGGATTCGAGATTTTGCCTTGGAGAGTTACAGGAGCTTGGGCAGTTTAATTAATCCCTTGCTGCCTCACCTTCCTCTTTAGCAAGGTGGAGCTAATAATTGCATCTGCCTCAGAGAACTGTGATAGTTGTGTAAGGCACTGAGGACTGCGACTAGTCACTGAACAATAACCAACCTGCAAACACAGCATTCTCATCCACACTCTGCCTTTGCTACCCTATCATGTTAACCATATGCTAACTATATTGTTATCTTGCCAGAGGTGAGTTCTTTAGGGTTCATATTAATCCTTTGGGAAGTCTGCTTGCAGATTTTATATCTAGGATCAAAACAACAAATTTTCCATGAAACACTGTAACATTAATAAAATCTGTTTCATTTAGTGAGGCAAAGCAACTTAAAAGTACTGATTCCTAGCTTTAGTTTTATTGAGGAATAACAGGAAAATGTGGTATTCCTGGTTGAATTCAAGTGTAAGTGGCAGATTTCCTTAGGAGCAGAAACATCCTTAGCAATCAAGTTGAAAGCACATGCTGGCTATGGACTGAAGAACCTTTACATTTCACATCTACCTGCACAGACAACATCTACTTCAACAATTAAAAACAGGACATGCCTCGCTACTAACAAAAGACCCTGAGGAGCCAATACAAAGTCAGTTTGCTCACTCACTCACTGTAACAGTCTTCTTGAGAGTGCTAGGAAAAAAGAATCATAAAGGTCACTGAGTTCCCAACAGCATCCCACTCTGAAGAAGAAAAGAACCTGTTATTGCTCAAATATTTTATCAACAGTGAATAAATATATAAAGGCAGATTAATAATAGCAAGCACTACTGGAAACATCTAAATATTACAATGGAACACTTCTGAAACCTTGTTACTGCCATATCATGATTCATACCCAGACACTGCCCCTAAAGAAGTCATTATATCAGGACATTTCTATAAGGAAATATCCCAAAGGTGCACGCATCAGTGGACTTTTTCCCACCTGCCTTGCTTAACCTAATGACAATATAGCATTCTAGGATATACAAGATATGTGCACTTTGTATAGCATTCTAGGATATACAAGATATGTGCACTTTGTTTGGACTCTTTAATCTTTGTTTCTATTCCTCAATCCCTACCCTTGTCTTTGTCTGTCTGTCCCCCTCCACTTCCCCATGTGTGAAAGGAGGGAGGGAGGGAGGGAGGGAGGGAGGGAGGGAGGGAGGGAGAGAGAGAGAGAGAGAGAGAGAGAGAGAGAGAGAGAGAGAGAGAATGTGTGTGTGTTGAGACAGGGTCTCATGCAGTCTAGGAAGCCTTGAATTCATTATGTAGCCAATGCTGGCCTCGAACTCACAACCTTCCTGCTTCTGTCTCCCAAGTACTATGATGAAAGGCATGAGCCTCCACACCCAGCCTCCCACATCTGTTCTGAGGCATGAATTTCCTTTAAATTTTATTCTCTCATAGTCTAAATAAAAATTTCCTTAAAATTCACAGGTTATCGAGGTTTTTCATTAAGGGGTGAATTTGAGCTTAAAATATTTTGTGTATTTAAGTTATTAAAATTACCCTTCATTTGTTTCACACTGCATCTTAAATCATAACTTTTCTTTAAATAAAAGAAGCTGATCTCCTACCAACTTCCATGGCATAGAGAGAAATAAAGAAGAGCAAGAGGTTCTAAGTAAGAGAGATGAAAGTGACATCTGCACTGACTGCTAACCTGACTGCTAACCTGACTGCTAACCTGACTGCTAACCTGACTGACTGCTAACCTGACTGCTAACCTGACTGACTGCTAACCTGACTGCTAGCCTGACTGACTGCTAACCTGACTGCTAACCTGACTGCTAACCTGACTGCTAACCTGACTGACTGCTAACCTGACTGACTGCTAACCTGACTGCTAACCTGCCTGACTGCTAGCCTGACTGACTGCTAACCTGACTGCTAACCTGCCTGACTGCTAACCTGACTGCTAACCTGACTGCTAACCTGACTGACTGCTAACCTGACTGACTGCTAACCTGACTGACTGCTAACCTGCTAGCCTGACTGACTGCTAACCTGACTGACTGCTAACCTGACTGCTAACCTGCCTGACTGCTAACCTGACTGCTAACCTGACTGCTAACCTGACTGACTGCTAACCTGACTGCTAACCTGACTGACTGCTAACCTGCCTGACAGCTAACCTGCCTGACTGCTAACCTGACTGCTAACCTGACTGCTAACCTGACTGACTGCTAACCTGACTGCTAACCTGACTGACTGCTAACCTGACTGCTAACCTGACTGACTGCTAACCTGACTGCTAACCTGACTGCTAACCTGACTGACTGCTAGCCTGACTGACTGCTAGCCTGACTGACTGCTAACCTGACTGCTAACCTGCCTGACAGCTAACCTGACTGACTGCTAACCTGACTGAATGTTAACCTGACTGACTGTTAACCTGACTAACCGCTAACCTGACTGACTGACTGCTAACCTGACTAACTGCTAACCTGATTGACTGATGCTAACCTGACTGATTGCTAACCTAACTGACTGATTGCTAACCTGACAGGCTGACTACTAACCTGACTGACTGATGCTAACCTGACGGACTGCTAACCTGACCTTTGAGCCTACTATTTTAACAGCAATCACTATTCACTACTCTGAATGGTCTAGAATCAGAAAAAGTACCAGGAAGGCAGGCAAGCACCACCACACCGGGCTCCAGGACCATTATTCCTGTTCTCACCCTTACCTGGTTAAACATTTTGCCTCAAAGAATAAAACCAATGACTCTCAGATACAACAATTCTCTCCTAGAAAGAATGTTCTCCCCTGAGCATGTTACACCACTCTAAAATACTGTTCTCTGACTTGATAAAGGAAACTTCAAACCACAGAGAAAACATCCTCCCCCAACACAAATGCCTTATTTAGGGTTATTGCCAATGAATGAATCAGTCTGCTAACAAAGGCCTTCTGCTTTCTTTCATTCCCCAAATACATTATCCTAACTTACTTTTCAATAGTCTGTACCTCTAAATGGAGAGCACATTTTTTTCCATTTAACAAGGACCTGAAGCTAGAAAGGAAATTGAATTCCGTAAGTGGACAATTAATTTGACAGTTATTTGTATGAGTGTGCCAAGAACAAAAATTGAATGAGAAACTGAAAAAATAAATGTTAGAAGAGGGGAAATTTAATTTTTATAGTCTAAGATCTTAATACAAAAGCAAATTCATTTTCATCTTTATGTATTACTTTTATAAGAAAAAACTTCTAGAACCTATGATTTGCAACTTATTCACAGGGTTCAAAAGCCTTCAGTGGGTCCTTTCAGCTCAGAGAAGGCAGGCACCATCAGGCAGGACAAAGTCAATTACAAAGAATAAAGAAGCTTTTAATGTTCTGTGCCTCAGAACTCTTAGACTTTTTCCATTTCTAAGGACGTGCAAAATGGGAGATAAACATTTCAGTAATCTAAAATAAGGATGGCATCCTGTGTTCAACAGCTGAATTAATTTCTTTCAAACCAACATTATTAAAACAGAGTATATCTCTAAGGTCCTTATTCATTATAGAATTCTAACGCTGCCTCCCATTCTCAAACAAATTACCTCCCCCATATCATAAAGAACACACATTCAGATAACGAATTAGAAATGACAGAATTAAAACTATCATATAGCAGAAATAAAGCATAGCACATTTCCTGGGCTCAGATAAGAATCATCTAAAGTTCACAAAAAAAAAAAAAAAGCATGCTCCTTTTTCCCAAAACCCTATGAAATCTTTAGGCTTATTTCTATTAAGATGAACAGATGATCTACAGGCATAAGGAAACTTCATATGCTCCAGTCTCCTTTTGTTTCTATGAATTAATATATTTATGACGCTATACAGCAGTATTTTATACATTAATTTTATTATTAAAAACATTTTATGGTCCAGGAGGCAGTGGCGCATGCCTTTAATCCCAGCACTCGGGAGGCAGAGCCAGGCGGATCTCTGTGAGTTCGAGGCCAGCCTGGTCTACAGAGCAAGATCCAGGACAGGCACCAAAACTACACGGAGAAACCCTGACTCGAAAAACAAACAAACAAACAAAACAAACAAACAAACAAAAATGTCCCCGATAGTCTGTGGTATTCGAACACTTACTCTCCAGCTGGTGGTGCTGTTTGGGGAGGTGATGGAACATTTAGGAGGTAAAGCCTAGCTGAAAGAAGTTTGTCACTGAGAGTGAGCTTTGAGGATTTACAGCCTCACCCCACTTCTTCACTTTCTGCTTCACATTTATGGTTGAAGATGCTCTGCCTCCCGAGTGCTGGGATTAAAGGTGTGCGCCACCACCACCCGGCAAAATTTTTTTATATACTCTTGCACAGAAATCACTTAAAGGGGGGGGGGGGGGTTGTAACTTAAAAGCCCATTGAGTTTGATATGTAAGCCAGAACATATTTTTTTTTTAATAGAAAATTATGCTTCCCAAACTAGCAAAATAGAAATCAAATAGTAGCTGAAATGTGAATTTATAAGCAAGGTTAGATTCTGGGACGCAGAAGAAACATTAACTTCATTTACTGAGCCATATTTTCCTTAAAATTAAATCTCTAAATGAAATAGTATTAATCTTCCTTCTTATTCGATTTATCAGTTTTCATTGGGCTACTCCCTAATCCTCATCTAGGTTTTAGCAGTTCCCCCATTAATGGTAGTGACTACATCTTTCAGTTTGCTCAATGAGGTGCCTGTTCCCACATTAATCATGAAATATTTTGGTTTTTATTAAAGCACACCCATTTGGGCAAAACCATAATCTAAATAAAATCTACAAGGTGCATATGGGCTATCATCCAACACCAATCTCCCGTGGCTTTATGAGAAGCCCGGAGGAACAGGAATGGTGAATACCAACACATAGATCAAGGAAGAGGAGCAGATTCAAATAGATTCCCCAGCGGTCAGGCAGTTGGCTATGGGAGCCCCTTACTAAAAGGTTATCATGAAAGAGGTAGTCATATATAAGAACCATTGTGCTTTCTATTTACTTTAGTTTTCAAATGGGTCAGCACTAAAGGCAAATAATATATCTCATATATTAAAAGAACTTACAGTTAATTCTATCTAAACCTTTCATCCCTAGTTTCCTCCCTTCACTTTCATATGTGTTTTATTATCTCCCTCAAAAAGGGCCCTGCACCTCTCCATTTCTTTCTTGTTTCCTGGCCTCTACAGTTATCACTCCATCTTAAATACAGAAAGCTAAAACTTCAAAGCTAGGATCCACATATGAGAGGGAGGCATTTGTCTTTCTGGGCATGTCTTATTTTACTCAGTGTATTTTCCATTCTTAATTTCATTTTTCTTTGTGCTGAATGAAAATTCCACATTTCCATTACCCACTTACCAGGTGGTGGGCATCAAGGCTGATTCTATGTTTTACCTATTGTGAACAGAGCATCCAGGAAAACAGATGTGCACACACGCCATGGTTATACAGTCCTTTCAAATAAATGCCGAGGAGTTGTATTGCTGGGTCATATGATAGTTCCAGTGTTAGTTTTTTGAGAACCCTTCACACTGATTTCCATAGTGGCTGCACCAATTACACCTACTGTCACCAACAGTGAACAGAGGCCCCTCTTTCTCCACACCCTCACAAACATTTGTTGTCTTGATAATAGCCATTCTGACTATAATGAGAGGATCTCTCAAAGTAGTTTGCATTTTAATTTCCCTGAGGGCTAATGATAATGAACACTTTTTAGCTGTTTATTAGCCATTACTTCTTTTGAGGACTCTGCTCAGATCCTTTCTATGTTTCATGGTATTTATTTTCCTGAGTTCTCTGTATAGCCTAGATATTAATATTCTGTGAGATGTACAGCTAGCGAAGACTTTTTTCCTGTTCTGTAGGCTGCTTCTTTATTGACAATTTCAGTTACTTTTGTTGAATAGAAAATTTTAATTTTGTGAGGTCCAATTTGCCAATTATTGGCCTTATTTCCTGAGCAAATAGAATCCTATTTAGAAAGTGCTTGTCTCTGCACATACTTTGTAGGGCACTCTACCTTTTCTCCTAAAAGTTTCAGAGTTTTGGGTCTTATGTTGAGGCTGCTGATCCATTTTGAGTTAGGGTGGTAATTAAGGATTGAGTTTCATTCTTCTACACGTAGGCATCCAGTTTCCCCAATATCACATGATGGATATGTGTTTTCTCCAGTGTACACTTTTTGGCATCTTTGTCAAAAATCAGGTAACTGAAAGTTACTCATACCTATCCCATTCTATTAATCTAGGTGTTTATTTCTGTGACAGTACATGCTGCTTTTACTACTATGATCCTGTAATAATTTTAAATCCCATTCTATACTGATCTATGTGTTTATTTATGTGTCAGTACAATGCTTCTTTTATTACTATGATCCTGTAATAATTTTAAATCAAGAATGGTAACACTTCCATCATTCTTTTATTCAGGGATGCTTCAGCTAGCCAGGATGCTGTGTGCTTCCATATGAATTACAATTTTTGTTTCTTATTTCTGCAAAGAATGGTGCTGGAACTGTGATCAGGGCTGCAATGAATCTGCAGGTTCTTTTGTTAAGATGGCCATTTTCACAATCCATGAGCATGGAGGTCTTCCCACTTACCAGTGTCTTCCTCAATTTCTTTCTTTCGTGTTTTCAGGTTTCCCCACAGAGGTCACTCTGTTCACTGGTTAGGTTTGTTGTTGTTTTGAGGCTAGTGTGAATAGAGCTGTTTCCTTCTCAGTATGTTATAAAGGAAAGCTATTTTTTTTTAAATATTAATTTTGTATCTTGAGACCTTTGCTCAGTGTCTATCAGCTCTAAGAGTTTTCTGGTAGAGTCTTCGAAGATTCTTATCTGCAGCTCCACACACAAGGCACAGAAGAAGGAACCCAAACTAACAAGGCTGAGGAGCATGTGCCAGTATGAAATGTGACAAAGGCATAAAAATTAATGAAACTATTCTCCACATATTCTACAGACTCCAGTTCTTCATCTTCCCTCAACTTTTCTAATGTTCAACTACTTTCCTTGTGCAACTCATTCTTTATATTTAAAATAAGTCCTCTGAACACTAGCCAAATCTTGCATCATAGTTGTGGGGTTATTGCTTCAAGTGCACATAAAGAAAGGCTGAACATTTTAACAATATCACTGAGAACCTGTAACAGTTTAGATGCATAGTAAAGGAAAATATATACAAGCCTGTTTGTCATTGTTCTTTGCTTCATAGTTAGCATTTCTGAAATAAGGACAACATCCAGCTTAGGTATATATTGCACTGTACTCTTGAAAGTTGCTAAAAATAAATAGAAAGCGCTCTGCCCTCCATACCCTCCAAAACTAGTACGTGAGGTGGCAGGTGTGCTGAGTTGATTGTAATAATCATTTTTACATGTAAATCATGTATCAAATTTCATACTGTATGTCTTTAATATACAGAATTTCTGCCAATTATACTCATTTAATTTAGCCTCAAAGAAGAATTCCTAGTTGGGGAAATGCCAACCCTCCCCAAGTGAACATAAGCAATATACGCTAATCAAAAATCCCAAAGTGAATTTGGCCTTTAAAACTTAATAAATTCTAAAGCTCAACTGGGAGAGAAATGTGTAAGACTATCCCTATGACATTCTTCAGAGATGAGTAACTTGGCAGAGACGATCTACGATGCATTAAAACAGACAACAATCAATAAATACATCAATGGAACTGGAACAGAAAGGAGTCCAAAACAAAAGCAAGTAGCAAGTGTGGCTGCCTCCACAAGACCTGTATAAGATCAAGTCAGCAACATTGCAGCCTGGATGAGGAAGAGGCTCACAGGATTTCACCGCCAGCGAGAGCTACTGGCAGTTAGCTGCTGGTGGAGGAAAAATCAGTTCCTTTGGGGTGCACTTCCTGAGTTACCCATGATCCAGTGGATGGTCCTACACTTATGTGCATATGGGCAGTTCTAATTGGACTCAATGGGTTATAAAGAAAGAAAAAAAAAGGACTTGAAGTTGGGAGAGGGACATGGGGAGATCTGGGAGAAGTTGGTTGGGAGGTGGATGAGATAAAAATATATTTATATGTGTATGATGTTCTCAAAGAACAGATAAATAAAATAAAAAAATCTTAAAACCTAAATCCTTTCCCATTAATAAAGTTAAAGACAAATGAGTATAAATATGTACAAAATATAAGGATAATATATGATGAGCTTTTATAAAACAGCCCTATATAACAGCCATATACAAAAATCCAATAGAAAATAGATCAGACATGAGTATAAGAGTTAAAACTATGAAGCTGCTAGAAGAAAACATAGAAACACTTCAGAACACTGTTGTGAGTAAAGATATCTGAGGGTAGGCTCAAAAGTGCTGGCAACAAAAGCAAAAACCAATCCAAGGGTAACAGCTAAGAAATACCAGAACGAACGATGGCAACCCACAGACTGCACAAAACGCAAGAAATACCAGAACGATGGCAACCCACAGACTGCACAAAATGCAAGAAATACCAGAACAAACGATGGCAACCCACAGACTGCACAAAATGCAAGAAATACCAGAACGATGGCAACCCACAGACTGCACAAAACGCAAGCAACTCAACAGCAACATGATGGTGACAATCATCCAATGAAACAAGGACACGAACAGACAAAATGTCCAGGAGATGTAAGAAAAACTGCTCACAGCATTAACTGTCAAAAAGTCACAACCACAACTAGAAGAGTTATTATGAAACAGCAACAGCAAGAACAAGAGACCAGCAAGGATGTGGAGAAACATTCTTGGTGAGAATATAAATTAAATTAGTACAAATTAGTCTAGCTATCAGAGAAGACAGCACAGAATTCCTTACAACTCTAGAAACAGAGTTGATATAAGCCTATATTTCCATTACAGGATATAGGACAGAGGAAATCGGCATGTTGAAGAAATACACTCCTGTGTTGATTGTAGCACTGGTCTAAATAGCCAAGATACGGAATTAAGCCTGGAGATCTACTGACAGATTAGTGAAGAAAATGTAATATACATAAAGGAATGTTATTTGGCCATTAAAAATGAACTTCCCTCATTTACAAAAATACAGATGAAACAGCAAGGAAATAATGTTAAACGAATTAAGTCTGACACACAAATACAAATACCATATTTTTTTGCTCATAATGTGGAAGTTAAAAAGTTTAAGCAGTCATAGTGGTTCGTGTCTACAGTCTCAGCATGGGGGGGGGGGGGGCTGAGGCAGATCGTGAGTTTAAAGCCAGCCTGGGAGAGCTCCAAGCCAGCTAGACCCTGTGCTAAAACAAACAACAACACCATTTATTTCATAAAGACAGACAGGCTAGAAGAGTGGTTGGCAGAGGCTGGTAAAGATGTGAGAACGGTGGCAGAGGGCTTGGAGAGAGGCTGATGAGGATGTGACAATGGTTACGGGTTATGGAGAAAGGACAGTTAATGATACAGAGGAGGTGTGAACAGACAGGAATGATTAATGTTCTAACGCACAGCACAGGTGACATTACTAGTTGTATGTTACTAGTAGAGAGGATTTTAACTGTTCCCAACAGGAAGAAATGATAAACACCCGAGGTGATGGGTATGCCAGTCATCCCAGGCTGATGGTGACACACTCATACATGTACTGAAATGCTGTCATTTATAAATATGTATCCCTAGACACCAGTAAACTATTACGACTGTGATGACAGCACCTTTACCTGCTGAGCCTTCTCACCGGCCCAGAATGACTGATTTTAAGTTAAAGTACGATTAAAAAAAAAAAAAAAACATTGTGGATTATAAGAAGGAAAATGTTATTTAAATTAGATCTTTGAAGCTTACTAGGACTATTGTTGAAACTAATTAGAAGAAGCCAAGAGTGGAAGCAGGAAGGAAGTCTGTTAGCAGACCAGTGCCATGGCCCAGGCTGAGACGGTGGTCTGGACCAGGACAGTGGCAGTGGGACAGAGATGTGCTTCTCTGCTCTACATTCCCTGTTTCTCACTCCAAATCTATTGTCCTTTACAGCTAAGCTCCCTAAAATGACTAACTTCACTATCCATTTTCCAATTCCTCCAACACCTTACAGACATACTTCTGGCCACTATGCCACTGAAACAATGCAAAGGTTCCAGCCATATCCATCTTCCCCAAGCCACTGGGCACTTTCTTAGTCCTACCTGGCCTCTGTCGGCCACCCTTTACCTTCATCAAATCCTCTTCTCCGCTTCTGAAAGATTTCCATCACCTTATGTTCCTCTCTCTGCTTCTCAATCAATTCCCTGCTTCCTGACTCTCCTCCACAGTACACTACAGGTCTTCAACAAGTTCTGTAAATGGGATCAAATGCAAATTTGACAACTTCACTCCTCTGATGGAGCGCCTTTGCTGGTATTATAGCCTCATCTCTCACACCCTCCTCTCCAGTCATTCAGCTTTTGGGGGTTCTTTAAACACCAGAGCTGTTCAGATAGACCTGCTTCCTCTTCCCATGCTTTCTCTCACTCTTCTATCTTCTACTTCACAGGGAGACCTACACATCATTACTTTAAAGAAGTGCCTCATAGGGGCTGGAGAGATGGCCCAGGGGTTAAAGGCACTTTCTGCTCTCCCAGAGAATCTGAGTTTGGTTCCCAGCACCCACTTCAGGTGGCTTACACGCACATGTAATCCCAGCTCCAGGGGGTCTGACACCCTCACTCAGGTGCAGACATACAGGCAGATGTTACCAGTGAGTCATAGGTCCTACAGGACAGAAACTACCAACCTTAAGTGGCATGTAGCACCAATGATTGGTACAGACTATTCATTCCTAATTTGATATATTTCAAACATTATTCTTCAGACAGACCCAAGCTGGCCTTGAACATGAGGCTGAACCTTCCTAGTGTCCTGTGATAGCTTCTAATTTCTGAAAGGGAGAGTTTTGGTTTGTTTTTTACTGTTGTTATTACTGGGTTTTATATTACCATTCTGCTATAGCACAGAGTAACAACACTATGCTACAAAGCAAAATGTGTTTCATATCAAAAAACAAGAAAGGAGCACAAGACATACTCTTTCAAAAGGAGAAACGAAGGAACATATAACAAATCCTAAAGAAATACACAGCCTCTAATAACCCAGCCCTGGGGTTTATTGCGCTGAAGTGTTTGATGGTAATAATAGGCAGAAGGCTTCTGTCCTCAATAAACGCCAATTAACTTTTCTTGGCCATGTCGCTGTAATTTTAGTTCCTACCGTGGACTCTCCTTCACTTCCTAAGTGGCTACTTTTCTTATTTGGGAGTTGACCCACCACCTTAAAAGCCCCTCACTTGCCAATCAGCCATTTATTCCGTAAATATGAATGACAGACAGGAGATGGGAGAACCGAGAGGGTGGGTTTGCTAAACACTTTGGGAAGGGGTGGAGCAAAGACCACAGTCCCAGGGATGGAGAAGGGTGGAAGTTGGGGACAAGCACAGGGTGGAGGGCTGGGATCTGGCAGGGACTGGGGCGGAGGATGCGCTCCCGGAGCAGGTGGTGCGCAGAGGAAGAAGAAGGCATGAAGCTGGAACTGGGAAGGAGGGGGTGGGGAGGGGGTGACGGACAGGCGACAGGGCGCTAGACGCAGACGGCTGAGGAGACGCCGAGGGGAGGCTCTCAGCCGTGTCCCGGTCGCCCGCCGGACACTTACTCGGGTCCCTCCTCAGGGCGCCGGGGGTCTCCTCCCGCAGCTGAGGGAACAGGAAGTCGCGCGCGGACTGCAGGTCCTGGAAGGAGCAGAACTGGACGATGGAGCAGGCCATGGCTGTAGGGACCCCGCTCGCGGGGACCTCGTTCCCTAGCCACGCCCGGCCCACTCTACCCCGCGGCTGACAGCACGGAGCCCCGAAAGCTTCAGCCACCCGGGGGGCGGGGACGCCAGGCCGGAAGCTGTCAGCGCGCGCCGAGAGGCGGGCCTGGGTGCTGCGCAGGCGCAAGCCGCTCCGGAGCCGCGCAGGCGCGGGACGAGTCCCCGGCACGGAGGGAAGGTACGGTTTGGGACGTGTGACTCGCTGTCTGTCGTGCCGCTGAGAGTCCGACGTGGCGACTGGTTAGGTCCCCGCCTTGCGCCAGCCTGTCAATCTGGCCTTCCTCCAGAGGTGATCTAATTGGACTCTGCGTGGGCCTTTGAGTCACCCAAGCAATCTTGTTGTGCTTTTGCGGACACGACCTAGATAGTTCACAGATAAGGAGTTTAAGCTGAGTTTTGGCAGGTTACCCGTGTATAGGTGTCTGGAGAATTTCGTGATTTTCTTTTAATATGGAAGGCTATCCTCAGCATGCAGTATACACTTGTACCAAAAAAAAAGTCTTCCTCGCTCATGCCTGTAATCCTCCTTCGTGTGCTCAGCAGGCTGAGGCAGGTGGATTTCCGGGGGGTTCAAGCCACTAACTCGGGGGCAGTGTAAGACTATGTCTCAATAACAAGGCTCTGGAAAGCAGCTCCATAAGGGCTCGTATTAAATACTGCTATAGATTGCCACGGTACTGCGAAAGCCTAATGTATTAATATGAGCTGCACTGTATTAGATGATTTTTTATTAGTTCATTCAAATGCTCAACAAATATTTGTTAGTGTTTTCTGTGTCAGCTACACACTCTAGGCGCTGAGCTTCAGGGGGAAAAAAAGGACATGTTCCCACGGAACTAAGAAGCTAGTGACTGACCCAGACCAAGTGAAACAATTGCTCAGCTAACTAAAATTGAGACAGTGCTAGGCGGGAAAGAAGTAGAAAACGCCACGACAGAACATAACAGGGTGAGGCTGGCCTGGTTACTTTTCCTTTGAGTTTTGGACTAGAAAAGCGCCATCCTTATAGATTCCTGGAGGACTGGGATCCGTTTAACCCCTTATATACCAGGTCTCTAGCATGGGATCCACCAGAGTTGATTCCTTAATGCACACTTGCTGAAATGTGTACATATAAATTAAATAGACCAACCCGATTCTTTCACGTGGATTTAAAAGTACTTTTCCATGTGTTACCTAACTGGATGGCCACAAGTGCATCTTCAAAGAGTCTTGTTTTTTTGTTGTTGTTGTTGTTGTTGTTGTTTTTTTGTCTGAGATATGTTCTAGCTATGTAGTCCAGGTTAGCCTCAAACCTTCAGTTTTCCTCAATGTCCAATCTCTGCGATTACATGTGTGCACTATACCATGCCTGTTTTAGAAAGTATGTCTTATCCTAGTTTTTGAAGTAAAGAAATTGCTCTGAGAAGGATCTGGAAACCCACTTAAGTTATTTTCTAAGGTGTATAAAAGAAGAGAGGTTATTATTTGCGTGTTAGCACTAAGGCCTGTAGCCACTCATTTCCCAAAGGAAACCTAGGTGCGATCCACTTCTTATGAGGCAGACAGTATTACAGGAATCATTTTAAGACACGGAGAGGGCATGGAGCGTTGGTGTCCGTCAGTCCTACTCTACACACTCAGTCCCAACATGATGCGGTTGTAACCGAGTGTCCTGGTTCTTACTCTTGACTCCTGCTCCTGAACTGGAACCGCTTTTACAAAATAAGACAATTTCTATATTATCAGGCTACAGACATTAGTTTTTCCCTTCTAAGATACATGTTAAGTAGGTGCACTATAAGGTCATTTCCAGCATCAGGGACCTACAATTCTATAATCACAAACGGTAGGAAAGGCCGTTGTCTGCCACAGTCGTCCTATCAGGGATCATCTTTTGAAAGAATGTTGTGCCAAAGAGGTGGCTGAGCAGTTAAGAGTACTTGATGCTCTTGCAGAGGACTTGGGTTGGATTGCCAGCACCCCTGTGGTGGCTTACAACCCTCTGTAACTCCAGTTCTAGGGGGCCCCCCACACCCTCCGCTGAGCTCTTTGGGGACCACACATGTATGTGGTATGCATGCATACATTTGGATAAAACACTCATACACACAGAATAAAAATAAATCGTTCTTTTTGAAAGCCTGCCTTGCTTCCTCAGAACCCCACTCATTAGACGTTCTGATAATAATCCAGTTCTGATAAGGTTCCCCCCCCCAAAAAAAAACCAAAAAACAAAAAATAAGCTATGCCAAACTAAAATATAATTTAAATTTGGATCTGTAGCTTTACTAAGAATGCAGAACATATGACACTTCATGGAAAAGTACAATGCCATGGTTTGAAAAGCATTCAGGTTCTTCGGGCAAATGCATTTTGTGGAAGTAGCTGCGCTTGGCTGCTCCAGCTGGCTGGCTTCTGTCCTGTCCAGAGGCATTCATATAGCTCCTCTGTGGCACTCACTGAATTTCATTACCTCGTTGGCTCCGTCTCAGAGTGAAGTTCTCTGACTCCTTTCCAAGTGCTGTTGAAAAGCTCCATTCATGACCGTTTTGAGGAACTTCAGAAACCCTTCACAGGAATTACAACAGGCTCGGGCGCTGAGCGCTTTCCTGCTTGCCATTCTGCTGCCATGCTTTCTGTGGAGTGCCGGGAGGTGGGGTGGGGAGACGGGACATGGACTGGACTGTTGTCAAAGAATGCCACTAACCACACAGTGTCAAGAAAGTGCACTGTGGGAAATGGGCAGGTCTTACACAGACCGGGTCTGAGACTGAGAGGCAGAAAAACAAACAACAACAAACAGTTCTGTGACTGACTTCACAACAGGCTGGTGGCAGGGACTGCTGTAACCCTTCTCCAATGTCTGTCACCAGGAGTCACAGCACCAATGGCTGTAGTTAGGACAGAGAGGGCTAATGAAGCTGGTTAACAGCAGGTCTTTACCAATCCTTGGTGGCAGCCTGAGGACAAAGGGCTCAAGCTGCAGGATTTGAAGCAAAGCGAGTTAGAAGAGCAATGGACTTGGAGCGAGGAGACCCGGGGTCTGTCTGTCTTCTGTGCTTAGTTGGTTTTATGAACAAGGCAATACTCAACACCTTTCTGGGCCCTCTTTTCTTCCTTTCTCTGTTTAGTTCTATGTGTATGAGGGTTTTGCCTACATGCATGTAAGTGCTCTATATATGCATGTGATGCTCAGGGAGGCCAGAAGAAGGCATCAGATCTCCTGGAACAGAAGTTACAGGTGGTTGTTAGCCACCTTATGGGAGCTGGAACTGAACCCTTGTCCACAAGAGCAGGAAGTACTCTTAATCACTGTTCCATCTCTCCAGCACCAGGGGACTTATTTTCTTGATCTGTAAAATCAAGGGGCTGAGATCTTGGGTCAATCCCAGAAATGTGTAGGTTTAGAGAAGAGACCAGGGAGTCAAAGCTGCCCCACAGCTACCCCAGCAAGAGGACAGTTGGCCGTATTCCTCACTCTTCTGTTGCCGTGATAAAACACCATGACCAGGAGCAATTTAAGGGAGAGTCCACAATGATGGGGGGGAGGCATGGCAACAGGCAGACAGAGTAGGAAGTCAAGAGACCGCATCTTCAACCATAAATGTGAAGTAGAAAGTGAAGAAGTGGGGTGAGGCTGTAAATCCTCAAAGCTCACTCTCAGTGACAAACTTCTTCCAGCTAGGCTTTGCCTCCTAAATGTTCCATCACCTCCCCAAACAGCACCACCAGCTGGAGAGTAAGTGTTCGAATACCACAGACTATCGGGGACATTTTTTTTTTGTTTTGTTTTGTTTTTCAAGTCAGGGTTTCTCCGTGTAGTTTTGGTGCCTGTCCTGGATCTCGCTCTGTAGACCAGGCTGGCCTCGAACTCACAGAGACCCGCCTGGCTCTGCCTCCCAAGTGCTGGGATTAAAGGCATGCACCACCACCGCCCAGCTATTGGGACATTTTAATTCCAACCACCAAAGGTGGCTCAGCAAGAAGCATGATGGACACGGGGACTCTGGGCATCCCGAGGTAAAAGAAAGCGACAGAAGCCTTACCTCCTGTCTTTGCTGAGGGACATTTTTGAAGACTGTGAACAGAAGCAAGGATTCTCAACAACTTCTTTTGATTCTGCTAACATCCGTGGATGGCATATTACCCTGTAAGTGCAGCTGTGATCCCAGGGAAGAAAAACAAGCTCTGCCACTCCCTTTCTGAAAACAGATGGACACCAATAACTCTGATGAGAAGCAGAGTGTGGTGGGTGCCTTCCTGTGGTGGCCAAGCTTGGTTGTCAACTTGTCATCTCTAGAGAGAGGGACTCTCAACTGACGAATGGCCCCTGACAGATTGGCCTGTGGGCATGTCTGTGGAGCATTTTCTTGGTTGCTAATTGATGTCCAAGGGTCCAGACCACTGTGGGTGGTACCACATCCCTTGGCAGGTGGAACTGGGCTTCGAAGGTAACTTAGCTGGGCAAGCCAGAGGAAGCAGACCAGGAAGCATCATTTTCCCCTGGTTTCTCCTTCAGTTTTTGCCTCAATTCCAAGTTCTTAACTTGGCTTCCTCTCAATGATGGATTGTTGTTGCGGGGTATTTGATTATACTGTGAACCCCAAAATTGCATTATTTAAATAAAACCAACCATAGGTCAAGAGATGGAGGAAGCAACCAGTTTCCTGGAAGTAACCAAAGAGAGTGAGGGGAAGCTGGGAGGTCAGAGAAAGAGAGGCACAGGAAGCAGAAGGGAGGGACATCCGGTTGGAGGTTTTGTTTGTTTGTTTGTTTGTTTGTTTGTTTCAGACCGGATCAGAAAAGTCTTTTTCTAAGATGATGGCAGTGGAGGAAGTTCATCCGGCTGCTTTCTCTACCTCTCTGAGCTAGTAGGTTTTCACCCCAGCGTCTGAGGGATGGCTCCTGAGTCTTTATTGGTAAAATAGAAAGATGCTTAGTTAAAACAACATTTGCCTCCCTATATGGAGGTGGCAGACATGAAGCCGCCCCCCCCCCCCCCCCCCCCCCCCCCCCCCCCCCCCCACCGGCTGCAGTCTCCGCAGCAAGGAGGAGGCAGCAGCAGCATGTGAGGCAGCGATAGGATCAGGTGCAGCTGCTGTGCCACAGATATAAAACACCAGACGACAATCTGTAAAATGAAATAAGCCCTTTCCTCCCCAAGTTGTCACAAGTTGTCCCCAAGTTTGTCACAGTAGCAGAAAGCAAACTAGAATACTTGGGTGTCTTGGATGAAGAGCTTGCTAGGCTTGTTTTATAGAATAGTGGAAAAGAGGTGGTGGTGGGGTGGTAATATCAATTTGATTCCCACCTATCCAGAACCTTAAAATACAAATTATATATAATCTGTTTCTCTTCTGTGTGCTGGGGCAGCTCACCTCTCCATATAATGCAGTTCCAGGGGATCTGAGGTCCTCTTCTGGTCTCCTCAGGCACTGTTATATGCACACGCACAATTAACATACACACACACACACACACACACACACACACACACGCGTAAAAATAAAACAAAAATTGCTGGAAAGATAGTTCAGCAGATAAGAGCACTAGTTGCTCTTGCAAAGGACCTCAGTTCTATTCCCAGCACCCACTTGGTGACTCACAACAATCTGTACCTCCAGTTCTAGAAGTTCTGATGCCCTCTTCTGGTCTCTGTGGATATTGTACATAAGGTGATACGCATGTAGGCAAAACATCCATACACATAAAATAAAATTAAAAAAAAACTTAATTTTTTTTAGGTGTATTAGGTCCTATCCTTTTTTTACACCAGTGCATTTGGGACTTCCCAAGCAACAAGAGCTGACATTTGTGGGATGGATGATTAGTACCCACCCATTCACCCCAGCTCCTTATTTTTAACTTTACTTTTAATCAAGATAAACTTTATATTACCGAGGTAAGTATGGTCCTACATTTGAAAACAAACCCATTTCCCAACTTCCGTTGATTGTGTGCAGCCATGTGACTAAGTTCTGGCCAATGAGATGGAGCCCAGAGCTGTTAGGCTGCTGGTAGAGGTCTCCAGGAAGCTGGCAGGGGTCTCCAGGAAGCTGGCAGGGGTCTCCAGGAAGCTGGCAGGGGTCTCCTCCAGGAAGCTGGCAGGGGTCTCCAGAAGAAACAGCTCAGGAAAGCTGGTCTCTCCTTTACCTTTCCTGCTTCCGACCTAGAATCTGACACCAGCTACAACTTCAGCCTCCTTTCATGTGTCTGTTAGAATATATTAATTATATATAATAATGTATTACACTAAGGAAGAGTTTTAACACGTGTGTGTATAATGTATTTTGATCATACGGATCCCCATTACCCTCTCTTATTTCCTTCCCACCTCAGCTGATCACCTTCCTTTTCCCAAGTAGTCCCTCTTCCAGTGTGTGTGTGTGTGTGTGTGTGTGTGTGTGTGTGTCCCAGTGAGCTGCTCACAGGAGCATGGATGAAAGATAATTTAAACAACGTGAAGCAGCTTGAACCAGGGTGAATCATTAATACAAGAAATTGAATCTCTCCTGTATGGCAGAGCTGTCGTCCCATGCTTGGATGACCACATCTGGATTTCTTACAGGTGACAAAATAGATCTCCACATGTTTCAGCCTCTATTATTTGGAATTTCCTGTTGCCGTGACTGAATCTAATCTTGACATGATAGGACCTAAATAAAGAGAATTTTTTTCCATAAATCTCAGCTAAACAAAAGAATTTTATTACATGAATATTCTCTGGTTCTCTAGTATAATTCAGAAAAGGTGGGGTGAATTACTTGGACGTTTTCAATGTTTTAAGTAATTTGGTTTCATTGGAACATGAAAACAAGTACCAGGTAGCCAAGTATTTCTTGTTTCCTTATTTTTGGCTGGACCAAACTAGATCTATAAAAGATTCTGTGAATTAAAAGAATTTTCTCAGTGTTTGGTAGCTGGATGAATTGTTCTAACTAACAATTTTCACAATGAGAAATAAAGAGCAAGATAGAAGAAGGAGAAAATTCAGGAAGGGGTTGTACTTGAACATGGGGACTACTTCAAGTCCCAAAAAAACCAAACCAAAACAAAACAAAAACCCAACAAAAAAAAATTGCATTGTGGTTTGTGGGTGAAGGCTCAGCTGAGCATGACACATGTATTTGTGCCACATTCTCATTATCTGTGGAAGAACATTTAGGTTGTTGCCATTCCCTGGCTATTGTGAACAGGGCAGCAGTGAACGTTGCTGAGCGAGTATCTGTGGACTAGGATGCCCAGTCATTTGGGCATATGCTAAGGAATGGTATAGCTGGGTCATGTGATAGATTCAGCGTTTAGTTTTGTGAGGATGCTCCATACTGATTTCCACAGAGGCTGCACCAACTTGCATTCCTGAAACATCAAATGAAAGTTCTTCTTTCTTCACAGATTCACCGGCATTTGTAGCCTGTTGTTTTATAGATCTTAGCCATTCTGACTGGGGTGAGAGAAAATATCACAGTTGTTTTAATTTACACCTCCCTACCTGCTAGGGATGATGAACACTTTCTGAGGTATTTCTTCGCTTTTTATTTCTTCTATGGAGAACTCTATTTAGATCTTCTTAAGCCATTTTTCAATTGGGTTATTTGCTTCCTAGACCTTTTTTTTTTTTTTTTAAATTCTGTGTATATTCTAGATATCAATCCTCTGTCAGATGTGTATCTGGCAAGTACTCTCTCCCATTCTGTGGGGTTCTTCCTCACTTGGTTGTTTCCTTGGCTGTAAAGAAACTTTTTAGTTTTATGAGATCCCAGTTATCAATTGTTGGCCTTAATTCCTTGGCAAGTGGAATCCCGTTCAGGAAGTCCTCCCTACACATATGTCCTGTAGGTACTGCCCATGTTTTCTTCTAGTAGTTTTAGGGTTTCAGGTTTCAGATTGAGGCCTTTGATCCGATCCACTTGGATCTAATTTTTGTTCAGGGTGATAGATACGGGTCTAATTTCATTCTTCTGAGGGTGGGCATCCATTTCCCAAGCACCATTTGTTGAAGATGCTGTCTTTTGTTCAGCATGTTTTTTGACTCTGTCAAATATCGATCGGACAGCTATAATTATGGATACTCATGCTTTGGTCTTCTATTTAATTCTATTGGTCTACACATCTGTGCCAGTTCCACGCTAATTTGATTACTTTAGCTCTCTAATAATCTTGAAGTCAGGTGTGATGATATTTTGAACAAATAAAATTTCCCTGAGGATGAGAGGACAGAAGAAACCACTAGATTAGATTAGAGGTCAGGCAGTGGTGGCACACACCTTTAATCCTAGCACTCAGGAGGCAGAGGCAGAGATCCGTCTGGATTTCTGTGAGTTCAAGGCCACACTGGGCTACATGAGATTACTCCAGTCTAAAAGAGAAACAGAGCCAGGCAGTGGAGGCACACACCTTTTATTCCAGCACTTGGGATCACACACCTTTGATCCCACCACGAGGAAGGTTAAGACAGGAAGTGATATGGCTGGGCAATGAAAGGAATATAAGGCAGGAGGAGACAGGAACTCAGGTTCTTTCAGGCTGAGGAGTTGGTGAGGTAAGAGGTGATGGCTGTGGCTTGCTCTGCTTCTCTGATCTTTCCACTGTCACCCTGATATCTGGCTCCGGGTTTTTATAAGACCAATTAGGATTCCTGCAACAGTCAGGAATAGCAATCTCTTCAGTATTATTCTTTTTGCTCAAAATTGCTTTGGCTATTTAGGGTATTTTCTGGGCACCCAAACTCACATGGACATACCCCCACACAAACACACATAATTAAAATAAAATAAATATTTAGAAACATTGTTTTAAAAAAGCTGGGCATGGTGGTGCACACCCTTAACCCCTGCATTCATTGGGCAGAGTCAAGCGGACCTCTGTGAGTTCTGGGCTAGCCTGGTCTACAGAGCGAGTTCCAAGCTATCCAGGGCTAAATTACAGCAAAATCCTGTCAAAGCAAAACAAAATAAACTAACAAAAATAAAATAAAATAATAAAAAACAAGGTCACCTAGCAGGGCAGGAAATTTTTGTCAGCTTAAAAAAAATGAGCTTAGTCTTTTAAGCTGATCTTAGGTGGCTTATGAGACAGAAGGGGACAGAGGGCACATCATGACCTAAAGCCAGAGGGACAGCAGCAACTTGTGTTGGTGAACGGAGAAGCAGCTATTTCTAGAATGTCAAGTGTGATGCTGTGGGCGGGGCGAGCCCAGAATGGTGGCCTCATTTCCTCCAGAAATCCAGGACTAATTAAGATTGTTCAGCTTGTGAGAAGTGTCTCCTTTTATATTTTTTCCCACTTTCTTCATTAAAGCCACTTTTCACATCTTGACTGCAGGACGGGACCAGATTTTGCAGGTCGGGGGCGGGTGGTACTGTACTCTGCCTTGGGCTCTCCGATCTGCACGTGATCAACATTGGTGTGGAATTTTACTTCTATTCCTCCTTGCTAAGACTTTCACAGTTCAGTTGATCCTAAAGCTGAGGATGTTGCCCTCAATGTGTTCTTCCAGGAGTCCCCACCGCGGCCTCCTAATTTCTCCTTACACTGGCGGACACCCAGCAAGCAGGTGATTTTGTCTTTCTTGACTCAGTCTCTTTCCGATGGACGGAGTCAATGACAACTGTCCTGCCAGGAGACACCAGCGCAAAGCGACTTTGCATTTAAAACCTTTGACTACCGACTACCGAACTACTACATTCCCGGCCTCATTCTCCCATCTTTCTTGTGCCCAAACCGAACATGCCCCTGGCAGATTTAAACCATCAAATTTGCAGACCAGCACAGGAGCGGGAACTTTCTGAAGTAATTTCTGACCATCTGTTAGGTCTTTGTTTTTTTTTTTCCACTCAAAATATCTATAAATCTTTCAAAAGTGGGCTCAAATATTATCACCTTTTGAAAAGCCTGATTCCCCAGGCAAAATGAGTCAGTTTGGCTCTTTATAGCTTTAAAATCTATGAGTCTTTCAAAATGTAACAACTTCTCTTTTAGGTTTGTCTGTATTTCTGTCTCTCCACTAGATGGTGATGTTCTCAAGGGCAGGGGTGATGACCTGTTTGCTTCTGTGAAGTTCATTCATTTTACCCATTAAAACCAAACCAAAGCCGGGCGGTGGTGGCGCACGCCTTTAATCCCAGCACTCGGGAGGCAGAGCCAGGCGGATCTCTGTGAGTTCGAGGCCAGCCTGGACTACCAAGTGAGTCCCAGGAAAGGCGCAAAACTACACAGAGAAACCCTGTCTCGAAAAACCAAAAAAAAAAAACAACAAAAAAAAAAAAAACCAAACCAAGCCACTAGGCATCAGGACCTTATGACTAACCACATGATTCATTCCCAGCACACACACACACACACACACACACACACACACACACACACACACACACACACACACACACACTGGGGGTGGGGGACAGTGAGACAGAGAATACTCTTTTTTTTTGGGGGGGGGAGGTATTTCAAGACAGGGTTTCTCTGCAGAGAATACTCTTAATCTTAGCTGTTTTTCAGGCCTGAGGCTGTAGTCTAGTTGGTTCAGTGCTTTCCTAGAATGTATGAAACCCTGAGCTCAACCCTTGGAATCGCATAAAGCCGGCATGGTTAGAACATACCTGTCTCCAGGAGGTGGTGGCACATCCCTTTAATCCCAGCACCCTGGGAGGCAGAGGCAGGTGAATCTCTGAGTTCCAGGCCAGCCTAGTCTACAAATCAAGTTTTATGACAGCCAGAGCTACACAGAGAAACCCTGTCTCGAAAAACCAAAACAAAACAGAACATGCCTATCATCTCAGCACTCTGGAGTTGGAGCCAAGAGGATCAGAGAAGTTCAAGGCCATCCTCGGCTACATATTGAGTTTGAGGTCAATGTGGAATACAGTTTTCTTCATAAAAGCAACCAACACCTTAAACATTTCAGGCAAGAGTTAATTGAAAAAAAAAATCCAGGTGCTGGTGAGATGACTTGGTGAGTAGAGATGCTTCCAACTGACGACCTGAACTGAATCCCCGGCACCCACATGGTGGGAGCAGCGAGAGGAGTGACGGGGGCGGGGGGGGGGGGGGGGGGGGAGGTTGGGGTACAATGCCAAGGGACAAATCACAGCCTTCCAAGTCCCACCCCATGTCACGTCCTACTCCCTATATTCAGGTCCCATTTCTTACAGTTTCCACTACCTTCAGGTGCTACTTTCAACTGGGGGCCAGGCTTTCAACATGGGAGCGGTAGGGCATCCCAGATGTAATCTATTACTGGCTCAGGAGTTTAAGCTTAAATCACAACACTGTGTTTTCAGTAGTTGCTATGATTTGTATCTTAAATGTCGCCAACACAGCAGTTTCCAGAGGTTGGCCTTTGGGAGGTGATTGGGTCCTGAGGGCTCTGTGACACCATACACAGCTTAATCCACTGATGGATTAATAACTTAATGGTCTGTTGGGGGTGGTGGTGGAAATAATGGGAGGTGTGGCCTAGTTGGAGGAAGTGGGTCTTTGAAGCATGACCTCAAATATGTGTTGTCTTCAGCCCCTTCCCAGGAGCCATGAGGTGTATACCAGCACTCCTGGCTTTATGTATTTTCTTAATACATAGCTTTCATCTGTGTCTTCAATAGTTTTTACCTGTCCCTGACATTCATTTTAATGTGAAACTGATCCTGTTCTGAACAGAATTTAATTCCTGGTCCTCTCACTGAGCCTTGTTCTTAGCACACAATAGCCATGAATGTACCTGCTACATTGAAAGGGAAAAACTGAGCTGTGGCACTCAAAGAATCAGTGCCCAGGTATTCTAAGCATAACAACGGTTAATGTTTAAAGTTACTATCATGATGATAACACAAAATGAATATGGCTTTTATGTGCAGAGAGGAACCATCCACACTTCACTTTTTGAAATCAGAACAATCTTAATGTTTCCTGCTGGTAACTAACTGAACCACACCATAGCAGTTGCTGCCACCCTTTAGCATACTGTTTAATTTGTCTGTTCTGTGCCTTCTGTCCCACTTCATCTTTGCGCACTAATTATACACTTTCTGTTTACCTGGCATATGTAGGCTTAGTAGAGCTTAGGCGGCCTAGCTAAGCCAAATTCTCTGAAATGTACTTTCCCTTTGGAGAACAATTTTTTTTTGTAGATTAACAATATTTTTTGTAGGTTATCATAGTAAGCTCCATAAACTGGCAAAATCTATTTGGATTTTTTTTCAAAGAAATTAAAATTCAAAAGTGCTGAGATGTTAAGTAATGAATAAAATAAAGGAATTAATAATTCATTAATGTATTAATAAATATTTCAGTACTAAATGGAGTCCTGGTGAATGCACATTAATATCTTAGTAAGTGAAATTCTTTGAATGTTTTCTAAATTTCAGTTTAATGTATTTAGTATTGACCATGGATCCATAGATAAGAGATTTAGCAAAAGTCACTAATAAATAGGAAAAGGGAACTTTGAGAAGTTTTAATAAATGAACGTATTCACAGTGTAAGACATTTAAAGGCAAAGATAGCTACCAATCACACCCTAAATGTGAGTTCATTTTACTAATTAGGACTCTTCTCCCCTGAAATTTATTAAGATGCATTCAGACACTCATTAAGAGAATCACGGCTATTTCAATGAAGTTGTAGTCTCTCACTATATATCCTGAAATGTCTTCAAATGAATGCTTTTAACTCATTGTAATTTTATTTCATTATTAGCCATGACTTTTGGGATTCTGTGTGTGTGTGTGTGTGTGTGTGTGTGTGTGTGTGTGTGTGTGTGTATGCGCGCACACACACACCAATAATGCTCTTCTTTCCGGTACGTTACTCTGTAAATGTTAATGGCACTCAGGCCAGTTGTGAAGACCAAATGCATCTCTAAACATTACTAAATGTCCCTCCAGAGCAGAAGGTCACCTTCTAAGGGCCACCAGCTCTATAGTAATGTTTTCTAGAAGGCTCTTGATCTTAAAAGACCTAAAGTAGGAAAGTCCCAAGAATCGACAATTCATTCATTAATTTACTGATTGTCTTACCTATTCATTCATTTATTTCAATTTTGTTGAAGCATCAGTCACAGATCATTCATTCATTAGCCATACCTTCAAAATGCTCTTTGGGCAAGGTATCACAGTGCATGCCTTTAACCCCAGCACTTAGGAGGCAGAGGCAGGCAGATCTTCGAGTTCAAGGCCAGCCTGGTCTACAGAGAAAGTTTCAGGACAGCCAGAGCTAAGCAGAGAAACCCTATCTCTAAAAACCAATAATAATAATAATAATAATACATGTTACCATACCAAACTTTTTAGGCAGAGATAGGCAGATCCCTAGGCCCCTTGGCCAGCCAGCCTAGCCTGCCTGAAGAGTTGTAGGCTAGTGAGAAACCCTATGTGGTGGTTTAATGAGAAGGCATTTGAACACCTGGCAGTTAGTGGTGCTGTTTGGGAAGGTTATGGGGAAATGTAGTCTTGCTGGAGGAGTCCACCTGGGGGAGGGCTTTGAGAGTCCATAGCCTTGTTCTACTTCCGGTGAAAATAAACAAACCTACATTCATCTCATTAGTATGCAAATTTGCCTTCATCTTTAATAAATGGTAAAATTACATGTCCATCAAAGAGTTGTTTCGAAGTTATTTTTATTGTTTTTGAGAATTTATTACCTGAGTACTGTATGTATATTATTTCTGCCCTGCCTCTCTACCTCCTCCTGCCTCCACCTCAACTCTCTCTCATGTTTATGACTTGTTTTTTTATAATTATTCATGTTACACACACATGCACATGCATACAACCTACTGAGCCCACTAAGTATTGCTATTATGCATATGTGTTCAGGGCTGACCACTTAGGATTGGAAAACCTCAGGAGGTTCAGACATAAAGAAAACTGATTTCCCATCTTTCCACACCTATTGACTTGACTACCTGGAGCTGTTCATCTAGGCATAGGGCCTTGTGGGACTTTCTCAATCTTCATGGCATGTTGACTGCTGTTGTTTAAGGGCAGGTCTTGTTTAAGTGATTGTACTATCAAGATTCATGGGGACGGCATCCCTGCTGTGTCTAGAAGACACCATTTCACAGCAGACATGTTGGCCCTCTGTCTTTACAGTCTTTTTATCTCCTCTTCCACAATCTTCCTTGAGCCTTAGGTGTTGGGGGTGCTGAGCACCCCACACTTATTCTCTGCATTTTGACCAGTTGGATAACTTTTTAGTAGTTCCAAATGAACCTCTTTATGAGTTATTATCAGTAGATGTTTGGTTAGTATGCCCGTTTTATGCATCTGCAGACTAGGATCATGCATACATTTTTTTTTTAGACAAAGGGGGGTTGCGGCGAGAACTAAAAGTTTAATAAGCTCTGGTCTAGACACAGGCTGCCTTATCCACAAGAGCACACGCTGTCAATCCTATATCCAGAAAGGGTTAACTCCCTAAGGTGTGGTGGCTAGTAAGGCATACTTTGTCTGTTATATTCTGCATACATCCGTCAACATCATAACTACACTTGATTTGCAACCACATCCTTCTCGGACTACAGCTATGATAGGCCCCAAGCCCTCTCCTTTGTCCTCCACAGATCACTGTGAGGCAATATCGTCTTATTCCTCTGTGCATCCCCAGGTCTTATATAACGTCTTTTAAAAACCTAAAATAAGTATCATAACTTGCATATCCTTTGCTCTGTTTCTGACCTAGTCCATGACTGAACTGGTTCCTCCCAGTATTCAGGTAATTCGGCTGTCAAGTTCCTCCATATTGAAACATTTCCTGCTGGAGGGAGGAGGGAGCCACGAGACTCAGGAAGCAAGCTCACCTCACAAATCCTGGAGAGTGAAGATTACGAGGTTTCCAGGGCCCCTCCCCGAGATGATAGCAATCAATAATTGCTGAGGAGGAGGCAGAGTTGCCTGCAGGAGGTGCACCAAGCTGTCCAGCCATTGGCAGGTTGGCAGAGAGCTCCAGAATACAGCTGTCATGCATTGTCACCAGCTGGGTAGTCTTTTTAGGAATGCAGCCATTAAGTAACCATTCACCAAAACTCCCAAGAATAATCCCGGGTGAAGTCATGGCGCATCAACTTTGCTTTTGCTAGAATCGCTCTTTTGACCTGTCAATGGTTCCCTAACCAGGGGGAAGAGACGTCTGTGCTGTGTCTCCCCAGGAAAGTCCCACACAACATCAGTGAAAGGATCACTTCCTCAAGGATTGTTTCCTTGACATTGTCAAGGTGTGCTTTCACTGTTTCTATGGTAGTTCAGAGAACACCTCAGGTCTCTACTTCATGGCAATGTCCGTTCCCTAATTTATACCATCTGTAGTAGCCAATGAGGCCCAAGAGATCTAGAACTACAGATAATCCCCCTTTGGTGCTGCTCTCCAGTCCGCCATGGTATGTGCTCAATAAACATTTCAGGAACGAAAGAAGTTTGATTAATA
This sequence comes from Peromyscus californicus insignis, assembly GCF_007827085.1. Taxonomy (NCBI): domain Eukaryota; kingdom Metazoa; phylum Chordata; class Mammalia; order Rodentia; family Cricetidae; genus Peromyscus; species Peromyscus californicus. Next base: position 69,942,710 of record NW_026294436.1, on the reverse strand, counting down.
GCATTTGTGAGACTGATCTTTCCTTTCCTTTCACCCTCTACTGGCTACAGTTGTTCACATCGTGGCAAGCGGCTGGTACATTTTTGCTCCTGAGTACAACTCTTTTGAAAGGTTGCTATCACTGTGTATTTCTATCACCTACTGTATGGACACAGTGTCTTGGTGCATAGAGGTCAGGGTGCTGGCTGCTTGTGCATGCAGCAGAATCCCCCCACCCCCGCTTCTCCGGGACTTTGGCTGATAAAGCAGTGGTGTCTTCCACCTGCCTTCCCCTGCCCAGAACGGCGGGAGTCTTTAGAGAGTTTTCTCTCCAGGCAGAACTCAGACTCTCTGGGTTCTTTTCCTAATTTAGTTGAACCACTAGAGGGGGCAGTGACATTCTCTGTGGCACCTCGATGTAGGATTGTAGGGTCAGATGGGTTTTACGGACCTAGGGCAGACTTCTCCCATCTGATAAACCAAGGAACAGAGTGGAAACGGGAAAAGCTTTTCCTAAGGCTGTGGACTTAGTCAGTGGCTTCCCCCCTCCTCGGGATTCTACATGTAGCACACTTATCCTGTTTCCAGGCCTGGGGGGACGGGGGTCCTACAGGTTATCTGGATATGGCTCATGTGTGATCAGGCCGATTAACTCATCCAGAATTCCCTGGGCTGCTAACGTTTTTTTGTTTTTAATCTAAGTTTATTTATTAATGGTCCATATGTGAGCATGTGAGCTGGAGGGAGGAGAAGCATGTGGTGATGGAGGTTGTGCTGGACCTCAGTTCTTTTAGAAAATGAGATGTAGCAGACAGTGATGGCTATTGCCCTTTTCACCAGTGCTGGCTTCCTGTCACCCCTCTGCCAGTAACCATCCCCCTCCCCGCCACTTGCAGAGGCATGGGCCGGGGGCAGTGTAGGCTAGCCATAGCTCCCCCATTCCTCCCTGACAGAGGGATGATTCAGGGGAGGGTATGAATTTCAGGTGGGTCTATGAGAGGCCTCCCCAGAGTCTTGAAACTCCTAATCCTCCTGCCTCCATCTCCCAAGGACTGGGATTACAGGTGTGTGCCAGCATGCCCAGCAGAGGAGTCTTGTTTAAAGGGTAGTTAAGAGAGCTCTGCAGAGACCCAGAGAGACGATCCAGGCAGGGGACAGAGCCCCAGTTCCAGCCCTTCCGCCCTGGCGCCTGCAGCACCTCTCACACTCTTGGTGTTGCCCTGTTATGCCACCTAAAAACAGGCTTTTCCGTTCCTTTTTTTTTTTCTTCAAAGATAATTTGACTTGGATGTTTGTCATTCATGATGAAGAATTTTACTGTAATTCTACAGATTGTTAGAACTTTCCAGAAATAGCTCTGAAATTGAGTGGATGTGCTGTGTCTCTTGTTCCCAACCAGCTGGTCCCCTTTCTCTCCTCAGCCTCTCTTCCACCTTCATGTTGTGGTAGTTTGGATGTAATTGGCCGCCATAATCCCATAGGGAGTGGCACTATTAGGAGATATGGACTTGTTGGAGGAAGCGTGCCACTGTGGGGCTGGGCTTTGAGGTTTCCTATGCTCAGGACACCGCCCAGTGTCTCAAGTCAGCTTCCTGTTGCCTGCAAGATGTAGAATTCTCAGCTACTCCTCCAGCACCATGTCTGCCTGCACACCGCCGTGCTCCCTGCCGTAATGATAAGGGACTGAACCTTTGAAACTGGCAGTGAGTCTTCACTCAGCCAGGAAAGACGTGGTACCAGTGAGGCCCAGGGCACGGACACATGATTCAGTTGCTTCTGCACTTGTCTGTAACACAGGTTTTACTCTAAAACTCCAAGCTGTTTGCAGTTCATCCCTTGAGTGGTGTGCCAGTATGGCTCATCTATATGGGCAGTACTGGGTAGTTTGAAGTGTTGCCCTGAATTTAGGGAACAGCATTCAAGTCCTCACTCTGAGTTTCTCTTATTAGAAAGCAACAAAGTAAGCCATCTTACAGCTCCAGGCCTCTACTGACCAGCTTAAAACCATAGTACCTGAACAACCTGATCCTAAGATATGTTCTGGCCTTAAAATTATATTATCAACAAAGGACAATTCAATACATATTTTGAGAACTGCGTGTTGATTTAGCTGATCTTGTGAAGTCCACCCCCAAATCACGTTTAACTTCACTGTTCTTTTCATGAGCGCCTAAGGCAAGCCAGATGCAGTATCATTCAGTATCTTCCAAATAGAAATCTCTGCTTCTGCCAGGGAAGTACAGCCCTGCCCTCCTTAGCAAATCATTTATTACCTACCCTGAGGGTTGAGCACACGATATGGCAGGGAGAGCCAATGCCTTCTTCTGTAATATTAATTACTGTGAAGTAGCAATTCTGTACTTCGGGGTCTGGGAGGAAAGAGCTTTCCTCACATTCTCACCTCTGCCTCCCAGACTCCCTCGACACATCCACCTCCCAGACTGTGAATAGCCAGGGTTGCTAGGAGACCTGTCGACTGTGGAATAAAAAGGGAAGCAGCTACTTCCTGGATGCCCCATCTAGTTTGAAAAGATGGAGTTAAAGTACAAGTGGAGGTGGGAAGGGAGGGGAGGAGAGGGGGGAGGGAAGATACACGTGAGAATCTTGTCATGCTTGCCAGGCCTAAGCTCCTCTCCAAGAAGCAGTGAGCTAAACTGGTTTGCTCTGGGAGGCAAGGCAATACAGTGAGGCTCAGCCTAACTGGGTGGAGGGTGACCAGTTAGACACTGATGAGACCCATTTAGGACACAAAGTTAAGGGTAATTTAAGGAATGCTTGGGAATGTAGCTCAGTTGGTAGCACGGATAAAGCTCGGGGTTCGAGGCCTAGCACCACGTAAAAACTGAGCATGGTGGTACACAGCTGTAAGGCCAGCGCTCAGCAGGTAGAGGCAGGAGGATCAGGAGTTCAAGGTCATCCTCAGGTACATACTGAGTTCAAGGCCAGCAGGGCTACATAAGACCTGTTCTCAACCCAAGCTCTTCCCCAACAGTAAGAGCATTCTCAGGTGAGGTCTACCCAGTGGTTTCAGTTACCTTCCTGTTGCTCTGATAAGACACCCTTACAGAAGCAATCTAGGAAGGAAGACTTTACTTCAGCTCTCAGTTCCTGGGCACCGTCCATCATGGCAGGGAGGTTAAGGCCACAGGAGCATGGAGCAGCTGGTCACATGACAGTCTAAGCCAGGAAGAATGAGACGAATGCTTGTGATTGGTTCACTTTCCCCTTCTGGTGGGTTGAAAGAAAATGGCCCCCAAGAAGGAAGTGTGACTTTGTTGGAGTAGGTGTGGCCTTGTTGGAGGAAGTGTGTCACTGTGGAGGCGGGCTTTGAGGTCTTCTATGCTCAAGCCACACCCAGTGTCTCAGACCACTTCCTATTGCCTGTGCAAGGTGTAAGAACTCTCAGCTTCTTCTCCAGCACCACGTCTGCCTGCATGCTGCCTTGCTTCCTGCCATGATGACAATGGACTGAACCTCCAAACTGTAAGTCACCTCCATTAAATGTTTTCCTTTATAAGAGTTGCCATGGTCATGGTGTCTTTTCACAGCAACAGAAACCCCGACTAAGACACCTCTCCTCATATGATCTGGGATCCCAGCCCAGGGACGGTTCCACCCACAGTGGGTAGGGCTTCCTATCTCAATCTAATCAAGATAATTCTTCGCAGGCATGCCTAGATAGGCTCATATCCCAGGTGATTCTACATCTTATCAAGTTGACAGTTGAGAAACCATCACACCTATTCCACCATACTATTGGGTTTCTGGACATATCTGTCATATGTGCCAAGCCCAATAAATGGTTATTATTGTTTTGATTGTCCTTGTAGGTATAGATTTTGTCTCTGTAATTATTTTTAAGTCATTATGGATTAAAAACACTTTTTTAAAGACATGGTCAAGTTATGTAGCCTCAAACTCCTGATTCTCCTACCTCAGCTTCCTGACAGCTGAGATTACAGGCATGTGCCACCAAACCCTACTTTACATTACAAATGTCTTTACCATAGACCTGTCATCACTTAATATCTGTCTAAAAGCATATTATCCTATTCCTACACATGTCTGAAGCACATACTGAGAATCAGTTTCCTTCATCTAACCCACACGCACCATGGTCCCCAAGAGTTGTCCCATAATCCAATCCAGATAAGCTGAACTAGCTAATGAAACAAAATGCACCACCTGCAACCAATGTCTTATCGGAAAAGAGTCACTGTCCTTCCATTCCTGTTCTCAATGTTTCAGCTAAGCTGAGTGTGGCATGTGCTTGAAGTTCCTGTGTTTGGTGGGGCTCACACCTCCCTTGGGTACACCTGCTGTCCACCTCATTTTGGCACGTGACCTGGACAAAGCTGCCTTACCTGATTTTACTCAGGCTGGTTGCTCACAACAGCAGTTTCTGAGGCAGGGGGCTGGCAGTGAGTTTTCTGTTAGGAGGGATCACATCCTGTAAAGACAAAACATTTCCAGACATGTGGTGGTCGGGTCATGTGAGGTCTGGGATCATCTGGAACAGTGAGCTTCCGGGAATGCTGCCTTTAGCAACTTTGCCTGGCAGACACCGGAACACAGCTCTTTCTGGATTCAGAAAAGAAAACAAAGAGAGCAAAAACACCAAGTGATGTGCTAGCTTCAAAAATGTGAGGAGAAAGAGCATCTGAAAATCAACCCATGGACCTTCTACACCTCATGCCGCAGGACTCAGACTAATTGACAATTCAAAGGACTGGGGTGGGGGTGGGGCTTTACGTGGTCCAAACTTCGGCCACTTGTGTAGATCATTTCTGAAACTTAGGTGCAGATGAAGGTCTTCAGAACGATTCTCAAAATCCTGCTTTGGTTAAGCAGCTCCAGAGCCATGGCCTTTAGTCATGCCAGTCTCTGCTCTGCCCTCTGACTCCCTTGATGCGTGTGTGTGTGTGTGAGTGTGTGTGTGTGTGTGTGTGTGTGTGTGTGTGTGTGTGTGTGTGTGTGTTTGTACTACCTCTGAAGCCTCAGCTGAACCATATATGGAAGGTAGCCAGGGAGAAGGGGGTCCATCCTTCCAGCATGAATTCCTGTGAACTGTAGTAAGGAAAGGAAGTGATAGACAAGTATGGAATCTTAGAAGTGCAAATTTTGCCTTTGTTTTTCATGATGATGTTTCTGACCCAAAATTCCAGGACTACTTAAAGATGTACTCATCCGTACTCTTCTTGGAGGCTCATAAATTAGTAACATGTTTATGTATCTGCTTTAATGTTGTCTACTGCACACACACATACTTATATCTCTCTGGATAATGCATATCACACACATAAGCATTACATATATTTTATATGTGCACACATTATATAAAGTTTTATATTTATATAAAATGTGTCCTCAGGTAATATTACACATACATTGAAGAGAAAAGTTTTGTCTGTCTTTCTCTCTCTCCTTTCTTTCTCTCCTTTCTTTCTGTTATCCCTCCCCTGCCCCTTCAAGTTTTCTTCAAACTATCAAACCTAATGTATAACTTCCTCCCAGCCTCCTTCCTCTTACCTATGCTGAAAGTATCTTCTCTCGAAGCAGCAGGGTTGCTCTTGTGTCTAGTCCTCACACTTGAAGAAAAACCATCTACTTTTGCCCTCTCTACGTAAACAAAGGAGAGCTTTGGCCGCCCTACGCTCCACTGTCTCTTCATTCTCACTAAGAGGAACAGGAAGTAGTAAGCAGAGAAGATGAGCCCTCTGGGGGCCAGGCCAAACTGGACAACAGCCAGGATTCAAAGACTTTTTTTCAGTTTTCAGCTCTGTGCCAGCTGCAGATGAGCACAGTTTGCTCTGCACTGCTGTCCTCTCTGTCCTGTGTCCTCTTCATCAGTTACATAAGGAGCTTCGTGCATGTGTGTGTGTGTGTGTGTGTGTGTGTGTGTGTGTGTGTGTGTGTGTAGGGGGGGTCAATATAAAACGTTACATTGCAAAAATCCCTCTCTGAAGACCTCATGCTCACAGTCTCCCCACTTTTCCTTACTTTGAATATGCAGCACAGTCCACATAGACCTGTACGTGCATGTCACCTCTATGGTTAACAGCTCAACTCTGGATCATTGTGCATCATCTGTGTTTCAAGGTTATGTCCTTTAGCTATCTGGCATGGCTTCTGGAACCATGGAGTTTATAACCCAGAATATTATACATTCAAAGCATGTGGGGTTTGCTTAGGATGTTTATTGTATTCAGGAAGCTCAGGTTCCTTTTAAACGTAAAAAACATTATGTATATTTGCTTCCATGTATGTATGCACACCATGTGTGTGTTTGGTGCCCATGAAGGCCAGAAGAGAGTGTCAGATGCCCTGGAGCTGGAGTTACAGGTGGTTGTGAGCCACCCCAAACCTGTGCCCTCTGCAAGAGCAGCAAGTGCTCTAACTGCTGGGCCGTTCTGTGACAGTGGAGGTTGAGCCTCACATTGGTGGAAGGAAGTCTCTTCAGAAAGATGCTTAGGGTGAAGTCTGAAGGAAGAGCAGGGGACAGCCAGGAGGAACGAGCTAGGCGCGGGTGTTGGAAGGAAGAGATTCCTGTCACAGAAAAGAGCTTCTGCCTGAGGCCTAGAGGAGCCGATGCTCATTGAGGATGCTCTCTAGGACGTCAGGCAGCAGGCATGTGTGAGGGACGAGCTCCCTCTTCCGAGGAGCCCACCCTTCACACATCCTCTGTGTTAATCCGCTTCCATCACTGTGACAAAACCCGGGAGATAAACAACGGAAGGAAGAAGGAGGGATTTCCTTGGCTCAGGGTTTCTGAGATCTCAATCTGTGGGTCTTTCGGAGCCATCGTTTCTGGACACGTGGTCAGGCTGAACATCATCACAGGGTGCGTGTGGTGGGCAGTTTGCTCCTTCATGGCTTCGAAGAGCAGGGGGACTCAATCCCTTCGAGGGCACGCCTCCAGTGACCCAGCTTCCTCTCACTAGTCTGTGTCTCCTGCAGGTTCCACACCCCCCAACAGCAGCCAAGCCTTCAGCATAGAGCTTTTGGGGGACAGTCCACATCTAAACTCCACCTCTCTTCTTCTCAGACACCCCGTCTGGTTTTTTTTTTTTTTTTTTGTGCCAGCAGCTTGGCAGGGCAGAAGCAGTTGTCTGGTAGGGCATACTTCCAGTCCCCTTGTATTCAGAGGGGACTCTGCCAAAGATCACATGCAACTTAGTTTGACTCAGCTTTTCCTATGCTGAGAGATGATCAATACCTGAGAAAACAAAAGCAAAATCTGTGTGAGACAAGGAGAGGATTGATAACATTCCAGGTCAGAGAGGAGCCGCATCAGACTCTGCAACTGCAGAAATGGGGCCCAGCTGCTGTTTCTGTTTCTTTTCTTTGTGTGTGTGCATGCTCACATGCAAGCAGACATATGCGCGTGTGTGCATGCTCACATGCAAGCAGGTATATGATCATGTGTGTGCATGCTCACATGCAAGTAGGTGTGTGTATATGTTCACATGCAAGCACAGGTGTATGTGCATGTGTGTGCATGCTCACGTGCAAGCAGGTGTGTGTCCCAGTGTTCAGACGCATGTGAAGGCTGCAGGATGACACTGGGTGTCTCCCTCAACTGTTCTTCACCTTATTCTTTGAGACAGTCTCTCCCTGAAACCGGAGCTCACCAGGTCAGCTGGACTGGGGGCCAGCACATCTCCAGCCCTGGAGTTGCAGGTGTGTCCTGCAGTGCCTGCTTTTAACACGGGTGCTGCAGACGGAGCTCGGGTCCTCGCACCTGTGCAGCAGGCGCTTTCCTGGCAGCCATTTCCCCAGAGCACCCAGTTGCGGTTTCCATCCATTGCACTTATTAGAGTCTGCATCAATTATTTTTTCTCTTCAACATTGTTTTTAATTATCTATCGAAGCTTTTGGGGCTTAATGAATTGTTTCACTCGGCTAAGTGTTGGGATTACTGCAGAAAACACTTACCATAATGTGTGTCTATTCTGACTGTCTTCTCTCTCTTCCTCAGTTGGAAACCATTTTTTTTTTTTTTGAGCTAATGTTTGATGTCTCTGGGCACCCATTCAAGGTGGGAATGGCAATCTGTTCTGGATTAATCTACGGATAAAACACTTTTAGCTTCATTTTAGAGTGAAAATTCAACCTTACTAGCAATTATGCCATGTTTACATATCTACTCTGTTTAAAAACCCCTCACTTCTCCCTCGTATCATCACAAACTATGGGCAGGCATAGGTGTAGAATCAATAATGGTATAAGAATTGTCCTCTTTGGAGTATTGAAATAAATCCTGTTATATATTGTAGTTGTTTGAAAAAAAGAATGGCCTCCATAGGGAGTGGTACTATTAGAAGGTGTGGCCTTGTTGGTGTAGGTGTGGCCTTGTTGGAGTAGATGTGGCCTTGTTGGAGTGGGTGTGGCTTTGTTGGAGGAAGTATGTTACTGTGAGGGTGGTCTTTGAGGTCTCCTATGTTCAAGCTACACCCAATGACACAGACCACTTCCTGTTACTTGCAAGTCAAGATGTGGGACCCTCAACTCCAGCTCCAGCACCATGTCTGCCTGATGATAATGGACTAAACATCTCAAAATGTAAGCTACTCCAATTATATATTTTTCCTGTATAAGAGTTGCCATGGTCATGGTCTCTTCACAGCAATAGAAACCCTAAATAAGACATATATGAACTAAAAATATATTTCAGATGTGCAAAATTCAGTCAATCAGATGTTTAGTTCTAGCTATAATGAAGCAGAGGACAGTTTTATCATCTGTGATAATTAATCTTAATTGTCAGTTTGAGTAGATTTGGCATCACCTAGGAGACACATCTCTTTGTTCTGTATACTTAGTGTTTTAATTATGATATGCTATGGGCCGTTTCTTTCTTGGCCTGGTCTAGTTGGGGTTCTATGTGTTCCTTTTATCAGCATGTGAATGTCTTTCCTTGGTTTGGGAAAGTTTTCTTCTATGATTTTGTTGAATATCTATGTCATTGATTAGGAATCCTTCCTCATTTATGCCTATAATTTAAAAGTTTGATCCTTTCATGGTGTCCCACATTTCCTGTGTGTTCCTTTCTTGTGTTAAATCTTTTTCAAATTCTTTGCTTATTTCATCTCAATCCTCTACTTTATCTCTAAGTCCTAATGTTCTATCTTCTGCTTGTTCATTCTACCCATAAGGCTTTCCTTAGGGTGTTCTAGCTAGGTAGTTGGGTTTTTCAATTCCATCTTTTTTGAAGCTTGAGCTTTCTTCAATATTTCTACGTCTTTATTGAACTCCGTTTTCGAATCCTGGATTGTTTCCATCAGCCTTAGGTTTGTGTTTTCCTGGGCATCATCAGGTGTTTATTCTCTTTAAGTCCATTGAGTTGTTTCTTTCTGTCTTCTTTAAACTCCTTGAATTTTTGGACTAAGTTTATGATTACTCTTTTAAATTCTGTGTCTTGGGGTTCATCTAGGTAATTCTTATTGCCAGACATTTCTATAAGACTAGTGGATTTTTTAGGGGGGGAGATATTGCCTTAATTCTTCATGTTGTCTGTATTTTTGCAAGGAGATCTGGGCATGTGAACTTCTTTTGTTCTGTGTCGGAGATGGACAGAGCAGGTTGGGGCAGGAGAGAAGATGTGTGCATTGGGTTGGGCCCAGAGGTTGGACATGGCTTAGATGTAATGAAATCAGGTGAACATAGGGAACTAGTTGATATGCAGGTGCTGCATACTGATCCTAGCTTGGAGTATGGGGGTAGATGGAAGGTGGGGTTGCACAATCCTTAGTGTGTGGCCTTTTCTCTGATGGGCTCAGTATGTCTCCTCCATGTCCTTCAGGTTCCACATTCTCATTCTAGGCAGGAGGAAGGAGGCAGGACCATAATGTGACTGTCAGCCAGTCTTTGACATTGTTTTTCATTGGTAAACAATCATCTTTCTACCATTTCTACTCAGTAGAATGCAGCTTACGTCTCATTGGCCAGCACTGTATTACTGGCTCATTCTTAACTGCAAAGGGAGCTGGGAGAGCCTCCTCACCCAATGTTTTTCCTATGTAAATGTATCCGATTTTCTCCCCTGGAGACATCCCGGTTTGCTCTGTCACCTCCTACATTGAATATGCTGTAGGCTTGATGCTCTGCCAGAGCCTCAGGACACGTCTATTTCCACCAGCCTAAGACTTTCCTTCCCCTCGGCAGAGTCACAGCCCCCGCTTCTCTAACAACTCTGCTTTCCTCTCTTGCCAGGTGATGCATATCCATCAATAGCTTTTGGAATAGGAAAGCGAATTTTTCAAGGTGTTGCATAGCTAGATATCTAGATTGTGTCACACTTGGATGGTAGCTGAACTGAGTAAACTACTAGATTAATACTCATTTTTTCTTTGGCTTTGGAAAAAAATGTTGCTTTTTAAAGATTTGATTGAAAAGCCTGATGTCATGCATACCATAGAATTTGTGCCTATAGATTTTTAATCTCTCAGCATTTTTGGTATGCTCTATCACTGGTATTCTGAAGGGGATTTTATTGGGCACTGATGGGCTTTTTAAATCTGCAGGTATATGTCCTTCAAATCTAGGAAAATTTTCATAGCATTTCTTTGACTCTTTCTTTAGTTCTACTTTCTATCGTGATGAATACTGTTGTACCTCTTGGATTATCTTTTGTATTGTCTTACTTTTGTCTTCTGGTGCCTTGTGTTTGCTAGACCAATGCTCCATGACTTAGCTAAATACCCAAGTGCACCTCTTATATTTTATTCCACTACCTTATAATTTGTATGTGCACGATATATCTTTCTATCATTTTGCTTCTAACTTACCTGCATTGTTTATGTAATGTACATCTCTTGTAAATACACACAGTAGAATCTTTCTTTCATTCAATTTGACAACCATTGCCTTTTAATAGACCTAGTTAGTCCATTCATATTTAATGTAATTATTGATGTAGTTTGGGGTCAAACCACACTCTTTTCTTGTATTTGCTGTTTGTGATCCTTTTCCTTTGGTTTCTCTTTTTCTGAAATCTACTAATTTAACTTATTCTAGTGACCTTTCTATTGCTATGATAGGGCACTATAACCAAAAATAACTTAGGGGAGGAAATGGTTTATTTAGCTTATATTTTCAGACATCCTTCTCCAGGTTCTAGTCTGCCTTATACTCCCATCTACTCACTCCTCCCAAGCCCCCTAGATCTAGCCTGAGTCCCATGACCACTGGGACTAGTTTAACCTCGTCTGGCTACCCCTGTCTGTGCCACCACCAATCCCTAGGCTTTCAACAGTTCCTACTCTTCCTATCCCCAACCTACAGGTCCTTCCCACACCACAGCCAACCTATTTATCTTATGTTACCCTGTACATCTGCCTCTGGAGTCTAGCCAGGTGACTCCTGACCCCCACGCTCAAGATTTTACTTCATAATGAACTTATGTCTTGACATCTCTCAAAAAGGGTATGAGTACCTGCCTGGATAACCAGGTACACCAATATGGTGAGGTTGGTCCCTACCATGGCTTTCCCTCCTTTGGCCATGTCCTACTGACAACCTGCACATTGATGAAATCTCCTAATGTTTGCTTGCATGCTCCCCAACAAAAGTGGTTTCCTAGGGGACTGCTCTCTTGGTTGCTCACCCATTTGGTTGAGCCTACTTCCTGTATACTTCTTCCCTAGGGCTTCGTGTACGGTTGGCAAACCCTCCTCTCTAAGACCTGTGATTCTAACAAATCCCTTAGTTTCATACAGTCGTCTGAGTATGATTTCCATCACAGTGTCACAGAGGTCCTTAAAGTGGTCCTTAACCTTGCTCCCCCATTTGCAACAGACAGGGAATGTAAAGATCCAGTTTTTCTTTCTTTTTTTCTTTTTTCTTTTTTGGTTTTTCAAGACAGGGTTTCTCTGTGTAGCTTTGCGCCTTTCCTGGAACTCACTTTGGAGACCAGGCTGGCCTTGAACTCACAGAGATCCGCCTGGCTCTGCCTCCCAAGTGCTGGGATTAAAGGCGTGCGCCACTACCGCCCGGCTCAAGATCCAGTTTTTCAAGATCAAAACAAACTAATGTGGACTGAGGAGATGGCCCAGTCTACAAAGTGTTTGTTGTGCATGCATGAGGACCTAAGTTCAGTCTCCAGAACTCATGTGAAAATGTCAACTGAGGCAGTGTGCACCTGCTAATCCAGTGCTGGGAGGCAGAGACAGGAGGATGACTGGGACTAGCTGGTGAGCCACATCAGTGAGAGAGCTTGTCTCACATTCATGCACACATACTGGCACATATACCCAGCTTCAACAAGTGTACACACACAAAAGCAATACTAGAGAACTGTTTTGACAACATGGAGAGATACATAGCTGTTGCCCAAGCAAAAGAGAATCCCCTCTTAACGAAGTTGTCAGAACACAAGGGGGAGACAGAAGCATGGTATTGTGGGAAGGGAAACAACTCTCCATGACCGTTGTTAGTCAGCTCTCCATCACTGTAACACATACTGGAGATCATCAGCTTGTAAAGAAGCAAGCTTTATTTCAGTTCTCACGTTTGAAGCTTCTGCCCATGGCCAATCAGTCCTGTCGTTTGGGGCGTAGGGTTAGGGTCCACGGTAGAGCAAGATCAGTCTCTTCTTGGAGGGGAACTGAAAGGGAGGAGGGAGAGCCCAGGGTGCTCCAGTCACCTTCAAGTGTACATCCTCCATGATGGAACTACTTCCTACTAGGTCACCCCTTGTAAATGTCCCACCACCTTGCAATTGCACAAGGGACTGAACCTTTAATATATGGGTCTTTGAACATTCTAGACAAAACTATATGACATCTTTCCCACCCATTGCCATGCCCCTGTGATACAAAGAGGAAGTAGAAAAGCCATAACTGGACTTCCAGCACTAAGGTAAGTCTATCAAAGGCAACCTCACTTCCCAGGATAAAATGGTATTATTTTGCCTCACAAAACGGATCACTCTTTAGAAGTTCTTCTTCTCTTCCCTCCTGACTCAGAATGCTTTTGAAAATAAATGATCTGAGACACATCACACATCCCTCCTGGTCACCACATGACTCTCACATCCAATGTTTAAACCCTGAGGACTCAGGTGTCCCATCCAAACAGGTTGGATGCGACAGCGAGAGTGTTTTTAGAAAAAAAGAATTTCAAAATCTAATTGCTGGCAGCAAGAACAAAGATTCAACCTTCAGCATTCTCAGATGTAGGTGGATTCTGTCCACACAGATGCCTTTAAAATTTTTATTTTCAATCCCTTGCATTCTTCAGAAGAAGACATTAGGTGAACTGTGAGGCTTGATGGCAATTGTTGTTATTTGGAACATTCTATTCTTAGTAAAATTAGCTATGCTTCAAAACAGGAAGGGGAAAATGCCAGCAAATTGCCAGGTATGGTATCTCTTTAGTTCTTGTAACCATGATGAAGAGTGAGTGGTGTTGTTGGTATCCAACATGGATCTTGTAGGGGACAGTCACTTGGTCCTTGGTCCTCTTGTTGTCAAGTTGGGGTTGGACCTCAGGTTGTTTTGACTCTTTTCTCTTTCTCTCTACTCTGGCATCTTCATAGCTGTGTAATCTCATCCAGTGAATCATGGGTTGTTTGGATGACAAATTGAACTCAAGTCTCCTCCCGTGTCTTTGTTTTGTAGCTTAGGATAATATCATTCAGGGGAAATTGAGAATGAATTTCTGGAGACCCCTATTATACACTGAGAAGACATGAAGTGGAGATTCTCAAGCAGAACTGGAGTACTGCCCTAGGTACCTGTGAACTGATTAATATACCGTGATATGTTTCCGATTCACTCTCCAATTGGTTTGTGTTCTCTGGGCAGCTTAGAGAGACCCTGCCTCAACAGTCAGAACAAATCAAAGCAAGCCAAGAACAATGATGCAGGCCCCCTAAAATCTTCTATAAAATTACTTTCCAGCTATGTGCATAAGTGTATATGAAACAAATTTAATTTCATGTTATTTAAAAAGTGTGTGTGTGTGTGTGTGTGTGTGTGTGTGTGTGTGTGTGTGTGTGTGTGTGTGTGCAGCAAATGCCTGGAGGTCAGAGGACAGCTCTTTGGAGCTTGTTTCTTCTTCCATCTTTATGTAGGTTCTGGGGATTAAACTAAGGTCATTTGGTTTGTCTGTAAAGTGTTTTTACCTGCTGAGGCATCTCTCTGTGACCTCAAGTTTGTGATTAGATATGGTGTGATAGCCAACATTTTTTCATTATTTATATACATGACAAAATTCTAAAATCTGTAAAGATTCTGAAACACTTTTGATGCCAAGCTTTTTGCATAAGGAATGCTTTATGTGTATTGTTCCTAGGGCCCTCAGGGGATGCCAATAATTGGCAGTGTGTTACAAAGATTACCACAAATTCCAAATATACAAATAACTGTCTTGTTTCATTTTCAATTTGTCTTGCCACTGATTTTTGTGAATCATCGTCCAGGTTGTCTGGTAACCTCCATAGATCATTGTCTTCAAACTGAAGTAAACCTCCAAACTGTCTTCAAGTTGAAGTAAATCCTCATGAGAATTAGGGATAGGCAGGTAATGAATGTGGTGTGGTGAGGTGCAACCATGATCTGTGAGAAGAGAGAGATGTGACCTCACTTTGTGTTAAAGCTACTACAGATAGAAGCCCTGAGCCAACCAAGAGGAATTATCTAGATTAGGTTGGCCTGTGGGTCTATCTATCTATCTATCTATCTATCTATCTATCTATCTATCTATCTATCTAATCTAATCTATCTATCTATCTATCTACCTACCTATCTATCTATCTATCTATCTATCTATCTATCTATCTATCTACCTACCTATTATCTGTCTGTCTATCTGTCTGTTTGCAATCGGGAGGCTGCAGTGAGGGGGTCACTAATGGAATCATTTAGTTGCCTCCAGTTCCTGGGTTCCCTCTACTGTGCTTAGGTATCTGCTGTGGTTTCATCTCACAGCCCAGAAGCCTAAGCTCAGCATGATTCGATGCCCAGCACAGCCCTTTCTAGTACTCTTGCTGGTGTGAGTGTGTGTGTGTGTGTGTGTGTGTGTGTGTGTGTGTGGTCCAGCTCTAGGTGAATGCTGCTTTATATTTTATAACACCCATAAATGCTGCCAGCAGATGTTAAACCAGCATCTGCAGCAGCCTGGGTAAAAGGAGCTTGTTCTGAGTTGTGACTGCAGCACAGTTAAGTAGACAGTCTGCCCACAGAACACACTGTCCTCCTGCTGGCCTCTTCCTCTGCCTTTATTCAGAACCTCGGAGCTAGAGAACCTGGCAGGTAGCCAAGGAGATAGCAGTGATCCGTGCAATCCTCTATTTGGCAGCTTAGGGACGAGATTCCCAGCAAGGCTTCCAGAAGCCCATGCCACACATTTGCTTATAACCCCCTGAAAATGTGAAATAGCAAAGGCTGCCGGTAATCGCGATTTCATCATGGTTTTTTTGTTTCTACTTTATTATTGTTTGAGGCAGGATCTTGCTAGGTAGCTCAGGCTGGTCTCAATCTCACTATGTAGTCTAGCCTTGAACATGTGATAATCCTTTTGCCCCAGCCTACTAAATGCTGGGACTGCATCCATGTGCCTCCATGTCTGGTTTGACTCCTACTTATTCAGAAGTAATAGTTTTCTACAGTTACTATCTCCCTTGGTCTCCTGTGAAAAACAGCGGCTTCGGCTTCAGAATACGTCAAAGGCATGGGTTCTCGACACTCTGTCTGCATGGGGCTACATCTGTCATGTGGAGAGTGAAATAAACAGAATGCATCCCTTGCAAGGTAACATCTGGTCAGATGCATCCATTACCAGCTCTGCCTGGGATCTGAGGGGATTTGAGAAAGAGGATCCCATGTAGACTGGAGCCCAGGTGTGCAGTTATTTCTCAACAATGACATGTTGGAAGAGAGGTGACATTGAGGGATGCATGCTTGTCCTGAGACCTGTGGACCTTAAGAATCTTTATGCATCAACACTTGTGGATTGATGGCCTGTGAGAGATGCACAGGATGGTGCATTATGGTTCTTAAAACAGCTCTGAGGCAGTGCACCATTACACCTCTCAGTAAAAGCTGTTTAAAAATGTGAAATTAAAAGTTTAGTGTATTTTTAGATGAGCCATTGAACAGAAAAAACAATACATATTAAAAAATACAACTTTCTGCCAGACTCAGAGAAATATCCTGTTTTCTCTTATATGTGTACTCTAGATGTGTGTGTGTGTGTGTGTGTGTGTGTGTGTGTGTGTGTGTGTGTGTGTGTGTTTGCCCAACTATCTCCTTTTCCTCAGCCCTGGGATTAGGAATATACACATTTTCACTCCCAACTTCTTTTTTAGTGTGAATGCTGAGATCAAAGTCAGGTGCCCGTGATTACAAGGCAGACACTTTACAGCCAAGCTACTGCCTAGACTGTCATTCCCCTTCTTTGGGTATATCACACATTAGTGCCTACTTACTTATTAGGTTCTTATTATATTTTCCCATAGGTTATCACTATCACTGTTGGGGTAAGAGACATTGAGAGGTAAATATGTTGAGATCCAGGGAAAAGGGGTTCCAGGCGGACTGTTGCAGACCATAGACAGGGCAAACACTAGGGCCGAACCTCCTTTTTAAAAGTCAAGTTCAGTTTTCCACAGCAACATCAGGATCACAGCAAAATGAAATAAAGGACTCAGAATGTTTCCATATACCCTGTGCCCATGTAGGCACAGCCTCCTCCAAGGCCAGTGTGCCCTAGAGGGTGGCTCTTCTATTTCAACTGAAGATCCTGTATTTGCTCATCTTTATAGACCCAGAACCCATCCTTTCCAATGAAGCTCACTCCGATACCGGGCTGGCTGGATGTGATAGAGCCTACATCACCTTTACACTTCCCTTTTCAAAGCTTTTATACTTCCCAATTGTTCCTTGAGCACATGTGCCCTAAGGCAGAGGGTCATCCCATGCTGGACCTGCATTGCCAAGGCACATCTGATAGATGTTTTGTGGTCGCCCAGCAACTCTTCACATTGGGACTTTTGATTATGTCTCTTCTTGGCAAGTTTGGTGCTTTTCAAGGTCCTATCTAGTTATTTATATATGACTGTGGAGTGAGTGCAAATGGAGCCAGCAGAAAGCTGTGGGCGACAGGCTCACATCTGTGAATTTCACGGAGGAGGTTTGGGCCAGCTAAAGGGGTAGTTACTGCTGGGCTGGCTGACTTTAAGGTACCTCTGAGGCCACAAAAGACTAGGGCCCATGCAGAGGGCGCATCGTGGATCCCCCGGGTGTTTCTCAATCTGGTTGATTTGACAATCCACATTAACCAGCCCTCTCTCCCTCTCTCCTTCCTTAGGAGCTTCTCATCTTCCTTCTTTCACTGAGATGAGCAAACTCCTCAAGTCAGGTCTTCCAGGCCTGGAGGCTTTAGGCAATGGTGGGTTAATGAAGTCTAAAAATCGGCTTTCTGGGAAGAAAAAGTTTGTGACTTTTTTGACATAAACAATGGGTGACATACTCTTTATGACTAGTAATAAAAATATATACAGTAGTTAATTGAAAATTCCATGCTTTCAATAGATTCACAAAATGCTTCTGTTGGCTTTTGCTGAGGTCATGTATCCAACCTTTGCTGCAATTCAGCCACACCAGGAGAAACAGAGTTGATCCCAGTCTGTCAAATCCTTTCCTAATCAGTTTATTGTAATACCTGCTCTGTGGCCTGCTGCTGATCTACTACTGCATGTGGGTTATGACTTTGAGAGATCCTTTGACTCCTGTAATGTTTGTAATGCAATTCTTCCAATAATTTTTTTTTAAGACCCACTTTGCAAATTCCTAAACATTTCACTCTTGGCTTTATAGCTGTCCCAGCCTGCTGGGATTCTTCTTCCATTTTCTCCAACCACCCAATTATGTTCTCTTTCTGCCATGCTTCGTGTGGGGAGTCTGCTGCCACTGGGTAACACCCTATCCTCGATACCTGGAAACCAGCTACCAGAACAGACTGGGGCTTCTGAGTGGAACTCTGGTCTCTTTGTGTGGTGACAGTACCCCTAAGAACCGCCCTATACTGTTCGTTCATCTCCCAGCTCAGGCAGACAGTACCCCTAAGAGCCACCCTATACCGTCCACCTCCCAGCTCAGGCAGACAGTGTCCCTAAGAACCACCCTATACTGTTCATCTCCCAGCTCAGGCTGACAGTACCCCTAAGAACCGCCCTATACCGTTCACCTCCCAGGTCAGGCAGACAGTACCCCTAAGAACCACCCTATTCTGTTCATCTCCCAGATCAGGCAGGGGTGCTCAGACCTTGAGGATCGAGCAGAGACGCAGAGGGGAGGAGGGCAGGAGCTTAGAGCAAGGTTGTTGAGTCTGTTTTCTCCAGACTTGTGTCTTTCCACCTGCTTGACACAGCGTCTGTGACGTGACTGTCCAAAATGACAGTCACAGTCCATCTCAGCCCTTCTGTGCCTTGACCACTTTCCCTCCTCACCCCATGAATCTGGTGTTTCACAAAAGTCAATTCTGGGAGGAAGGATAAGAAGATTTTTTTTAAAAAAAACTGAACCTATAAATAGCATCAGTAATAACATCAGTATCTATGTGGAGAAGAAAAGGAAAAAGGACCCCAATATGTTTTTTTATTCTTTGTGTGTTAACCTCCCACCCAGGAACCTGCAATTCCATACGGCTGCTTTGTAGCAGCCCAGACTCCCCCAGGACTCACTCAACTATAGAGCACGTGATTTCCCCTTTCAGATTGTCTATTGATTGGGCAGCCAATTGCCCTAAAATTGAGTGCTGTATTTTTGCCAGTCGGCTTCAGAGAGTTGTGTTTAATTTCCAGGGTGATAAATGCAACCATGACTAATTCTGTAGCTTCAGGAAGAATAAGTAAAAAACTGTATTAATTACTTTTCTCATGAATGTGACCATGACAAGAAGCAACTTAAGGCAGGAGGCTTTATTTGGACTCCCAGTTTGAGGGTCAAGGGAAGGAGTAGCCCCAACAGTGACAGCAGGTGTGGCCCCAACAGTGGTAACAGGTGTGGTCTATGGTGGTATTTTATTTGTACTGAAATGTGATTTTAATTGTATGTTAATAAATAAAGTTGCCCAGGGGTCAGAGCTATTAGAGCCATAGCAAGAGCATGGCGGTGGTGGCGCACGCCTTTAATCCCAGCACCTGGTAGGCAGAGCTAGGTAGATCTCTGTGTGTTCAGGGATACAGCCAGCATTGGAGACACATGCCTTTAATCTCAATCCCAACCATAGAAGACCTGGAAGTCTCTACAGACAGGCAGTGATGACCAGTTATGTGTTTGGGTTTACAACCAATGAGAAGGTAGAACAGAAAGACTATATAAAGACAAACACACAGGAAGTAGCTCTTTTTCCGGAGAGGTCTCTTGGCTGAAGAGGCTAGCTGCAAGGTAAGGCTCTTAGCTCTGATCTCTAGGCTTTCTTCTTTGCATTGGTTCTGTGTTTCTTATTTAATAAGATGGTTGGTTACATCTACAGTGGCCTCAACAGTGGTAGCAGGTGTGGCCTCAACAGTGGTAGCGGGTGTGGCCTCAACAGTGGTAGCAGGTGTGGCCTCAACAGTGGTAGCAGGTGTGGCCTCAACAGTGGTAGCAGGTGTGGCCTCAACAGTGGTAGCGGGTGTGGCCTCAACAGTGGTAGCAGGTGTGGCCTCAACAGTGGTAGCAGGTGTGGCCTCAACAGTGGTAGTGGGTGTGGCCTCAACAGTGGTAGTGGGTGTGGCCTCAACTGTGGTAGCAGGTGTGGCCCCAACAGTGGTAGCAGGAGTGGCCCCAACAGTGGTAGCAGGAGTGGCCCCAACAGTGGCAGCAGCAGGTGTAGTCCCAACAGTGGCAGCAGGTGTGACCCAATAGTGGCAGCAGCAGGTGTGACCCCAACAGTGGCAGCAGGTGTGGTCCCAACAGTGGCAGCAGGTGTGACCCCAACAGTGGCAGCAGGTGTGGCCCCAACAGTGGCAGCAGGTGTGGCCCCAACAGTGGCAGCAGCAGGTGTGGCTCCAACGGTGACAGCAGGGTCAAGGGAAGGTATGCTTTCACACTCAAACCATAACAGAGACAGGGTAAGAATGTGGGAGTAAGGAAGAGGAAAGCAAAAATTAATACGCACCTACTTCAAAAAATAGAATATATTCTATTTATTCTTAAACAATCTTGCTGTGGGATGTTCTGTATGGCAAATGTGCTGCTGATTAGTCAATAAATAAAACACTGATTGGCCATTGGCTAGGCAGGAAGTGTAGGCAGGACAAGGAGGAGAATAAAGCTGGGAAGTGGAAGGCTGAGTCAGAGAGACACTGCCAGCCGCCATGATGAGAAACAGCATGTGAAGATGCCGGTAAGCCACGAGCCATGTGGCAAGGTATAGATTAATGGAAATGGATTAATTTAAGCTGTAAGAACAGTTAGCAAGAAGCCTGCCATGGCCATACAGTTTGTAACCAATATAAGTCTCTGTGTTTACTTGGTCGGATCTGAGCGGCTGTGGGACTGGCAGGTGATAGAGATTTGTCCTGACTGTGGGCCAGGCAGGAAAACTCTAGCTACAAATCTTACATATGTAATCAATGTACCTTGACCGTATCCACTCCCAATTCTCTCCTCTCACTTCTCCCCAGGACTCCTAAAACATTGCCCGTCCCATTTCATGTCCTTTCCTCTCTTTTTTAATAACCCAATGATTCCAACTGATACTGTCTAGTGAAATAGCAGCCGTGGTGTTGGCTTGGTCTGCACAGGCCTTGTGTAGGTAAGTGTAGCTGCAGGGAGTTGGTGGGTGCAATGGCCGGGTCACGCCCAGAGGGCAGCGCTTCCCAGCACCTTGTCCTCATTCTCCCCCTTCTCCTCTTCTCTGTTCCCTAAGACGAGGGAGTGTTGACATAGATGTCCCATTTAGGACTGAACACTCAACAGTCACAAATTTCTGTATTACCTGATATCATGAGAGAGAGAAGCATATCTTGCCAAGGTTGAGGGAAGCCCTAATCTATGGGTCTCAGCATAACTATGAAGAAGGCAGTTTAACAGTAAGTCCACTTAGCAACAAAACTTTAGTAGGTCATCCCTCCTGACCCTGGGCATGTAACATCCCAAGCCATGGGCTTTTGACCAGGTTCACAGTACCAGGTGTGAATTCCCTCTTGTGGTGAAAAATCTCTAATCCAGTTCAAAGGCAGTTGGATAACTACATGACTTCTGTACTACTAGAGTATCAGTGAGAGCATCTTACCTGGCAGGCTGGTATCATATACATTGCTCTCTCTTCTCCTCTCTCTCTCCCTCTCTCCCTCCCTCCCTCCCCCCCTCTCTGTATCCATGAGTGTATGTGTGTATGAAGTATATGCACATGGAGGGCATGGACACAAGTGTGCATCCTCAGAAGACAGATGATGATGTCAGTTGTCCTGTTCTGCCTTATTCCCTTGAGAAAGGGTCTCTCACTGAACTTGGAGCTAGGCTGGTGGCCAGCTAAACTCTAGGGATGTCCTGTCTCCACCCCTCATAGCTCTGGGGTTGTGGACGTACATGAGGCCAGGCCTGGCTTCTAGACCTCAATTCTAGGGATTTGATTTCAGCTCCTTGTGCTTGCTCAGCAAACACTCCTACATGATGAAACACCTCCCCAGCCGCCCTAAACTATTTTTTATTAGAAATTTTTAAAAGTTGAGGTGAAATTCATGTGACATAAAATCATTTTAATTATTTAATTAATTATTTAATTTGAGTTTATCATCCAGTAATCTTCACTAATCACAATATTACTCGGTGTTGTCTAATTGCTAAATGGTCTTATTAAATAAAAAAACACAGAGCCACATATAGGGGTGAAAACCCAAGAGATCAGGGAAATAGGAAAAGCCACAAGCTAAGCTCACCTCACTGACCCCACAGCTTCCAAAGAGAGCTTCTTTCCTGTATACCTACGCCTATATGCCTTTCTGTTCTGTTGTCTCATTGACTCTCTCAGCCCAGCTACATCACTTCCTCTTCCTGCCCAGCTCTGTTACTTCCATCTTTCTGTACAGACCTCTAGACCTCTATGGTTAGTGCTGGGATTAAAGATGTGTGTCACCACGCTTGGCTCTGTTCCTCAGTGTGGCCTTGAACTCACAGAGATCCAGATAGATCCCTGCCTCCCAAGTGATAGGGTTAAATGCGTGTGCTACCATTGCCTGACTTCTATATATAGTGGCTGGCTTTTTCCTCTGATCTCCAGGCAAGTTTTATTGGGGGACCCAGTATATTGGGGGACACAATACATCACCACATTTCCCCATTTTTGACCAAAATAAAAATTATAACTAATACAAGAAAAACTATATACAATAAGTACAATAACTATCTACAATATATACAAGCAATAAATACATCAACAATGTCTAGTCCATTTGCATTTGACAAATTCAGTGAAAATATTCCATTATCTATCCTCTTTTGGTGAAACTGAAACGCACCTAATTAATTTCAAATATGATGCCTTACTCAGATTCCTGGAAAACGGGCGAAGGAGACTAAAAGAAATAAGGAATATTACTAGTCTCAGATAAACAACTATTCCTCCAGACAGGGTCAACTGTTTTGTAAGTCTTGGTTCTATTTTAGTTTAGAGCTGCTTATGGATGGCACTCTGTTGGCAAGGTCTTGGGTGAGTTAGAGTTGATTTGTACTGTCTCTTTGATGGGGTCTTACTTTCTGATGGACACAGGGGAGCAAAGGACAAAGTTATGGCAATGCAGAAATAAAGGGCGTCCACACAAACCCGTGTGCTCACCAGAGCAGACGCTTCATTTAGTGTGCGGGGAGGACCTTAGCGTTCAACTCGGCAGTTTGGTCAAGGGAATGGCTCTAGGGAATCCCTGCTTGCTGGTGGTTTGGAGCCTCGGTGCTTGTTGGTTGCTCGGTGGAGGTGGAGTGCTTGCTGGGGGCTAGGCGCCTCGTCATGAATGTTAACAACAGGGAAACAGAGCCCCTTCAGAAGTTTCCAGTTTCCCTCTTATTGTCAGCTTTTCTCTAAGCTTCTTGTGAGATGAGCTCTGTGGGTAAAGAACTAGGGCTGATTCATGTTTGTGCAAACTCAAATCTATGATGGCTTAAAGGTGATAACAGGACTCCAGACATCATTTTATGTGACTATGTTAGAGTCATTTGACGTCAGCAAAACAACCTAAAATATCTCAATAGTTTAACACAGTAAATGTTTACTCCGTTGTGATTCAAAATAGGTCTCTCTTCCGATGGCTCAGGGATTCAGTCTCTCTGTATTTGAGCTTGTTGTCCAGTACAGCCTTCCTGGAGTCTTCCACATAGCCACTAAATTAAGCAAATAAAGAGTGCATGGGTAGAAAAGACTATGAGTTTTTAGACTCTAGACTTGTATCATTTCCAGTTACTTCCTGGTGAAGATCCATCTCCATTGCCAACTTGGGATTCAGAAGTACCATAGAAACAAACTTCAGGGCGTTGTCTGTGAAGAGATTATCTAGATGATGTTGATTGAGATGGGAAGACCCCCCTGAATGTGGGCAATACCTTTTCAGGGCTGGGATCCTGGAATGAGCACACTCATGTACACACACACACACACACACACACACACACACACACACACACACGGAGAGTAAAAGAATTTGCTGTGCAAGCTTGAGGACCTGACTTGAATCCCCAGAACCCAAGAAAAATGGAGATCTATAATACCAGTCTTTCTGTGGATTCAATGTAACCAGCTGCCTTATGCATCTGTCTACATGCCTTCCTCTCCATGACAGACTGTACCTTCAAACCTTAACCAAAGTAAACCACAGATTCTTTCCTTAAGTTGCTTTTCTCAGATATTTTGTCGCAGCATCAGAAGTAACTAATAAACTCCCTTTGGCTAGTGTAACAGATCTGGGAGGTAGTCTTGGGTGTCCTCTGGAGGAAGAAATGATACTATCTAGCCAGACTCTGCTCTAATTGTTACTTTCCCTCCTGCCTGCTCCAGAAGGGGAGGGTGTGTGGGAGGGGAGATCGCCTCTATCTACTTCCAGGTCAGCCCTGTCACACTCATGCTTCAGCTTTGCAGGATTCCAGCCTAGGGGTGGGAGTGGGGTGGGGAAGATTCTTTTTAACCATGGGCCATCTTCACTCTTCTGAGGACTGTTTCCTTCTGTTCTAGAACACTCTATCTCCCATCTTCCTCCAATAGAATAGTCTGATCTCAGAGTGAGGAGAATCTATACCTGCCGCCCCCTCCCCCCCATGTCTTTGCAGTCCAGCCAAAACCAGACTGTAATAAGACTTTACTGAAGTTTTTAATATCACAGAAGGTAATTACAATGCAGGAAAATGTAAAAGTAAAATTAGCTACAACTCTGCCAGCCAGGTCTCTGTCCTCAGAGTCCACTAGATGAGGTCTGTATGGCTCCTTTGGCTGCCTGAGCCTCACTGTGGTAAAAGTCAGCACTCTCCACAGGGCAGTCTTTGTGGATGTCCACCAGACACCTTCAGTGAGTCACAGCCCTTATGTCCCCAAATCCCTCAAAAGATAAAAAAAGTTCCATGCCTTCTGAGTCATTTATTCATGATCTCTATCTACCCATTCCAGTAAAACAGGTTGTTAGAATTTCTGGGTTTTTTTGTTTTTAAATAGGAAAAAAAAAGCCACTTCCAATCATAGAGGTGCTGTCCATGCTCAGCTGGAGAGTTCTTTAAACATACAAGTTGACTGAACCTTCTGCCTCCACAGTTAAAAATCACAGATCCCAGGAAAGAGCCTCTGCTGCTTCTTCTGCTTCTCTTCTTTTTCTTTTTCTTCTGCTTCTTCTGCTTCTCTTCTTTTTCTTCTTCTTCTTCTTCTTCTTCTTCTTCTTCTTCTTCTTCTTCTTCTTCTTCTTCTTCTTCTTCTTCCGCTTCTTCTTCTTCTCCTTCCGCTTCTTCTTCTTCTCATTATTATTATATTATTGAAGGCTAAACCTTTTCACTGACGAATAAGAGTCCACCAAGATTAACTTAAGCAAAAGAGCAAGTCTGTATAGAACTTACAGAAGCATCAGGGCCACAGGCAGGAGGCAGGTCCCTTTCACAGAGCCTTGGGTCATTAGCAGCTCAACCCATTTCTGCTTTCTGACTGGGCATAATCTTTCTCTCTCCATAACCTGGCCTTGGCCTGTCCATGACTGTGAGGGATTATCTTGGTTAGGTTAAGTGTGGTAGGAAGACCCACCCTAAGAGTCGGCAATCCCATTCTCTTGGCTTGGGTCTTTGAATTAAAAGAAGCAAATAAGCTAAGCATAAGCATTCATTGCTGTAAGTGCCACGTGACCAGCTGCCTGGCGCTCTTGCCACCAGGAGTCCCCCACTGTGCTGGACTGTACCCATGAACTGTGAGCCAAATCCAACCAGTTATCTCTTAAATTTCTTTTGTCAGGATATTTTACCATAGCAACCAGAAAAATACCCAATACAGGATCATGTTTAAGAATATTTCTCCTATTGAATACTTTGTGGCTTGAGAATGTCACTGCTGTGACACTGTGATTCCCAGAGCAGAAGCATCCTTGTGATTTCATTTTCTGCTGTCACTGATACAGGATATTAATGTGAGACTATTCCAGACTCCATCTTCTTTGTTCAATGTTGACAATTATGGGTTTAAGTTTGGGTCAAAGCTCAAATCCCTCCCCTTCCCTGCAGGAAGGAAACATCTCCAAGAGCTGTGCTTTGGAGGGTGCTCAATCCTGAGATGAAAGCCAGTGGTGCTCTAAATTGCCACTCCACATCTACCTACAGGTAGCTTGCTTTTTTTTTTTTCCTCTAGTGCTTTTATCAACCACACAAAGAACTTGGGAAACTCTTTGCCCATGTTAGGCTCTCCGCTAATGCTTGTTGGGATGGGTAAATCACTGGTTGGTGGTTCACACCGACCCACTGGCTTCCAGACCTGTGGGCCACCTACCGCCTCGTCCCACGTCCTCAGCACTGCGTTCTTTTCCGTATTGTGAGGTGACTGACTTCAGGGTTTTTTGTTTGTTTGTTTGTTTTTGTTTTTTTGGGGGGGTTTGTTTACAGTTTTCTGAAACTTTCCCAGAAATTAATTTTCACCTCCTTATACCACTGCAGTAACTGGCTTGCATTGTTGGTAAATCATGTCATACTGAATTTCCGATATTCACACTGAGGCTGCCTGCCCAGATAGAGTGTGAACTGATTAAACATAGGGATGGTTTCTATACACTGATTTCATATCAGATGAGCAGAAGATGTTTCTTAAAAGCACAAATAAATACATGAATGAGGTATACCATCTTGCAGCTAAAATTTGAGTCACTATAACAGTTGTCAGCCCATTTTTTTTTTTATTTGCCTTTTTGGTTTTACACCACCCCCAAATTCCTATCAGACATTTCTGGTATTACCCATGGACAAGTATTATATATTTTCTCATTCATTATTTTAAATATATTTTAATTAACTAATTTGTTTGTTTTCTCATGGATATGTGTGTGAGTACATGTGTGGAGGTCAGAGTTCAATTGAGGGAGTCAGTTCTCTTTTTCCACCATGTGTGTGCCAGGGATTGACCCCAGATTGTCAGGTTTGGCTCTGCGTGGCTTCCTCTGGAGTTATCCTTCTGTTCTGTCCTTACCTCTCAGCCTGAGCATTACACCTCCCCCGACTAAATCCATCTCACCAGCCCAGATTAAGTATATTTCTAGGCGTCTTCTAGGACCAAATAATATACCAGACCCTGGGGGGATAACAATTGATGAGGATGATGATTGTGGTGATATTTTATTTGTGCACCCCAATAAACCTTATCTGAGGATCAGAGGAAAAAGCCAGCCACTATATTAAACACAGAAGTCAGGCAGTGGTAGCACATGCCTTTAATCAGGAGTCAGAGATCCATCCAGATCTGTGAGTTCAAGGCCACACTGGGGAACACAGCCAGGCATGGTGGCACACGTCTTTAATCCCAGCACTAACCATAGAGGTCTGGAGGTCTGTACAGACAGACAGGAAGTGATGTAGCTGGGCGGAGAGAGGAAGTAAGAGGACAGGGACAGAAAGGCATATAGGCATGGGTATACAGGAAGTAGGTCTCTCTTTGGCTGAGGATTTCTAGTGGTAAGAACGTGGTTGGCTTCTTTCTGCTTCCCCGATCTCTCAGTTTTTATCCCAATATCTGGCTCTGGGTTTTTTATTAATAAGACCGTTTAGCAGTTCGTCTTACAGATGATGATAATGATGATGATGATTTCTATGAGACAATAGGTAATACTTCTCTTTCCCAAGTTTTGAACTAAATAAAATAAAAGAATATGGGCTGTGGTGGTACACGCCTTTAATCCCAGCACTCGGGAGGCAGGGCCAGTCGGATCTCTGTGAGTTCGAGGCCAGCCTGGTCTACAGAGTGAGATCCAGGACAGGCGCAAAGCTACACAGAGAAACCCTGTCTTGGAAAAACAAACAAACAAACAAACAAACAAACAAAAATAAAAGAAAAAGCTGGTATCTAAAGCAAAGTTACAACACTTAAAACTTCTTAATAAAGCTACATGGGCAAACGTGCCTTGTGTTGCTGGATAAGTGGGCTTCGTCTCTTTTAAATGTTTATTTTTTTAACTATGTGTATGTAAATCTATCTGTGTGTGGGTTTGTGCAAATAGTGCCAGTGTCCACTGAGGCCAAAGGCATCCATCTAATCCCCCCTGGAACTAGAGTTACAGGTGGATATAAGTCACCCGACCATGGGTGCTGGGACTTACACTCAGGTCCCCTGCAAGAGCAGGACACGCTCTTACCCACTGAGCCATCTCTTCAGCCCCTATCCAGGCTTCCTGGTATTAAGCTGGAGAATTGAAGGGACCCACCCATTCTGTGGTCCCTGATGAGTCTCAGTATAAAATAAACTAGCCATGGAGAAGCAGTGTGTGTTCCCTGAGGGAAGCCTAGCCACCCAGGGAGAGGGCAAGGAAGTTGAGTTGATGGAAAAAATCATCTTGGTTACCTCTCGGCTCTCCGATTCTCCCCATCTTCCCGGCTCTCACAACAGTGAGAGGAATGCTCCACTGTCTATACATCTAGAGGTGCAGCCAGTGCTGGTGCCACTTGAGGTCGAGGCTTTGCCAAAGCTGCTAACACCTGGTCAAGATGATAATGTCTCTGCTGATGCTTGTGGTTACCACAGTCACCAAAGTTGCTGAAGATGTTGCTGGCACAGGTCTGTGTGCTCGGCATCTCAGTGACTAGCTACATCAGGACCTCTTCCTACTTGCTCTCTTCCTGTGGCCAGTAGACATAATACTCAGGCTGGGATGGTGAGGATGGATCACAAGGATGAGTCTAGAGGGGTCGTGGGCAGCATCTCAGAGAAATGTCAGCAGAACTGAAGGAAGACAGCATTCCCCACACAGTCTTTTTGGGAGGAGCCTGATGGATCACATCACCCACACTGAAGTATGAATTTGTAATGCTTGCAAAATCCATTAATATCTTGTGAATAACACCAATTATTTGCAATGTGGTTTTTTTTGGTGTTAAAAACCGAATATGTTAGTATGCTAAACGAAAATGTGTAAAATATGCCTGCTTTTATAACCTAGTGTTGATATACCTTATTGTAATATTCTGGAAGTTTCAAGAATTTGAAACTCCATCAGCCTCTGAGAGGCCGCCTCACTCTCTTTACCTCTCTGCCCCTCCCACTCTGGACCACTGTCCTAGTATAGACTTGGTTGTTCTAGAGCTTTCTTGAGTAGGAATTCCCTCTATTTCTCATCTAAGAAAATTCCTGGTGGGTCTCCCACATGCCTACAAGTCCTTGCAACATGCCTCAACATGTCTGAGCCCTGGCCTGAATGGGCTTAACGCATGCTGGGTTCCATTTGGGGACAGGAATGAACCAAAGGGGGTTTACCTAAATTAATCCAGGAGCTTATTTCAATTAATAAAGGCAACTTTCACGAGACAGGTAGAAGGAGGACCATGCTGCTCAAATTTGTTTCTAGTCCTCTGTGCTTATCTTGGATTCTACATTCAACCCTGACTCAGTCCACACATTTCAACAGTCACCCACAAGTCTCAAGGGTTCGTAACTTGAGGAATGGTTCAAGCCCATTTTTATGGGGGCTTGGATAAGCAAACCTTGCTGAGTGGAGCTTCTAGATCTTTCCATGTTTTGTTTCTCACTTCTATTTCTATTTAGAACTCTAATGTATTTGTGATTTGTGTTTGTTACCTGGGGAAGGTGTTTACTGAAATGCCGCTCGGAGGCTGGGAGGAGCAAGAAGGAAGAAGCTAAAACCTGCACAGATCTTTATTAAAGCATGTAACTGCTCCTGGATGTGTTGTCCTAGCACAGGGTACTGCTATGCTTTCCCTTTGCCCGGTTGTCCACCAACTAACCCAGCTAGTTCATTCACATCTAGCATCATTCCTCAGTTCCTAGTGATGTTGGAGTTCTCTGGGTGCTCATGGTTGTTGCTGACTCCCTGGCTATTTTGGTTAACAGCATCACCAGGATTTCACTGTAGACTCCCCAGAGCCTTGTGGTCTCTCTGAAAAAAAAAAATCAGAAAAAACACGCAAGCGTAACTGTAGAAGATACATACAGTTCATGGAGCAAAGAGAACAAAGAGAAATACTCTTAAGGGGTAAAAATGGCCAGCTGAACCATTGTGCCAAACTACATTCTAGGTTAGTTTTATACAATTTCTAAATAGTCTAGCAGACAGCTTTTCAGAGGAGCATTTTCCTGGATAGGTGATTGACAGGCCCGTTTGGATTGACTCTTACATAAGAGGATAAGGTATGTCTTTGTGCTTTATCACAAAGCATCCTGATAGTAATCTTATAGGGTTAAGGACTCTTAGAATCAGGTTTAAGATAGTTATCTACTAATGCCCATCCACATAGCAGTTTAGGAAGTCACACCTCCTTCTGGGGCCAGGGGTCTGACTTGGTCCATTCCTTGGTTTGGTAGTTTTGGTACTGTAGTTCTAGCCTTAGTTTTACCAGCTGTTGATTGTGAGGGAGGGGTCCAGCCCTAAGGGCCTCTAATCCTGCCAACTATCACCCTAACAGTGTCACCACCACTGCGTGCCTGTCTGGAACACACATGCAAACGCTCAGATAGCCTCGTTATCTCAGGTAACCAGGAGTGTTGCTCCTGGAAGGGAGAAGCTGCCTTTAAATTATTCAGTGAGCCTCCCTCCAGTTCACGGGCCTTCGCAAAGGCAGGGAAAGCGGCAGGAAAGAGCCAAGTTTAACAGGAAGGGAGACCAACAAGGGAGAAGTCACCAACAGGAAGATGCCGAGCAGGGACCGGACCATTGCAGAGCCTGGACGTTTCTGTTCTCCAGGTGGGAGTGCTGAAGGAGAAGTGTGAAGTGGCTCTCAGTCAGTGCCACTGCCACCTTTGGGGACACTTCTTAACACGTGTGGTCCTGTGTGTATATTGCTCGAGGGTCTGTTTCTTTCTAGATGGCTATTTGAGGACAATAGCTTCATTTTGTGTCATTTGAATGGTATTTATGCAGATCTAGATCTTAATGGCTCTTGATAAAAATATGAGGAGTCCCAGGGGTGTGCTTGCTTTGGTTCCCCTCCTGTAGCTCTGTCCTATATGGCCCTGTGTCACAAAGGAAATCCATTTCTTTCACTCGACAGTTTAACTCACAGTGGTTCACACTTTTGAAGCTGGCCTCTCTTTGGGTTGAAAAGAAGTAGTTTCAAAGGGATTAATTGCTTGGAGGATAAGAACCTTAATACTTTAAGAATAACAGAGCTAACAGCACCCCCAAAGTTAATTTGCCATTCTGCTAAGTGTTTCTTAGCACTACAGGGCTGAGGCAGGCAGTCTACTGTAGGAGAGGAAAAATCACTTTCTCTCTCCCTTCTTTTGCGCCTGTGAGTAAAACCAGTACAAGACAGATGAACAAGAGAAAAACAAAATCAGTTTCAATTATGTCCATTTACATTGTTGCTCACCAAGAAAAATGTGGCTCAGGAAAGCAGCCAGAATTGGGCATTTATATACCATCTTAGGCATGGCAAGGAAAGGGGGACTTTAACCTTGGTGAGGCAGGGGAATTATGAGAAGATGACCGAGGCCTAGATGATGAGCAAGGCAGTCTATTAAAATGCAGTTTGCAGATTTAACTTGGTGCTTTCTCTGTTGGTGAGTTGCAGCCCTCACCCTTTTCTCTTGGTACAGGAGAGTACGTCACCTTTACAGATGGGAATTGCTTTTCTAAGTGTAGATGTCCTTAAAAAGGGAAACTTACATTCTATTTTCAGAGTTTTTCCTGGGTCTGCCGTTCCTCAATTGCCTTCAGCACAGAATAGTCCATATGCTAAGAAGCCTATTTTGGGGCGGCATATTCCTGTCCCCATCACTATCATAGTTCTTTCTACACTGGGATAGACTTTTAAAATCATATGTGCTTTAGTTTACATGGTCAATGCATGTGGGGACCAAAATACCAATTTCTGTAGGCCCCTGGTACTGCCACGATGCTCTGTTGCATGTGATCTGATGACCTAGTGTGTATGACCTATACTGTGTCTTCAAGGAAGAGCACTTATACTTTTTCATGACATTTTGTGGGTCCAGAACCCATTGAACACATTCAGCGTCGGTCAATACAAAGAAGAAAGAGAAGAGGTCAAGGTAGGGGGTGATGCCGAGCTCAGTGGGACTGGTGTGCCAAGTGCCATCTGGGCAGAGGAAGAGCTAATGGCCAAAGCTATTTGCTCCTTGCCTCCCTAGTATCCAATTCGGCTTCTGTCAAGAGCCCCTGTTCTCCTTGGGGATCCATTTCTTTTCCATCTTATCACCTGTGGCCCAGATGCGGTCTTGCTGTGGGGGTGGAAGTTGGATTAAGGCCTAACCAATTGTCACAGCATATTTTGTTGGCACAGGTCAGGGTAGAGATCCATACCAGTGGAATGACTGTGAATTTTTGGACATTTCTTAAGAATTCTGAATAAGAATTGTTCACTGTGTTCTCTAGATATAAATTCCAGGGGGCAAGGACAGGGGCCAGAAACTGGCCAGGGAGGGCAGGAGCCCCAGAGTGACAGTTCTGAGAGCATCCCTGCTGGAGGAGACATGTGGCAGAAGAGAGCTCTGGTCCTGTTTCTTTCCTGTCTTCTCAATGAGTACCTCAGCCTAGAAGTTTGACGGAGATGGAGAGAAGGTGCCTGGAGTAACCAGCTCACCCTCCTCTCAAACTTTAACCAGTTTCTTCCATACGTAAGTCCTTTAGGAACACCCAGACTGACTGGACCCTTCCTGTTACATAGGAGCTCTATATACTCTTAGCAACCCTCCCCTCCCCCCCCCCCCACCCCCGCTTAAGAATCTGTAATAAACATCTCTCTAAAACTCACCCTCTGTGGTCTGTGAATTATTCTTCAAATTTGCAAGACAAGAATCTGAAAGCCACTGACTTCTGTGGCCTCTGATTTTTTTTCCCCAGGACCCTAGCTCCTTAAGAGGAGAAAGCCTCCATTGTTTTCAGACACCCAATATTCCCACGTCGCCCAGAGATGCTTCCAGGGCAGGTAGCACTATTTTAGGGCTGTAGAGAAAGACAAAGAACACCAGAGAAAGGAGTCAACCCAGAAGCTGACTCATAGGACATTTAGAAAATCAATCCCAGAAATCAGCTGAACATTCATGCTTGAACTTCTGAACTTCCCAAGGAAATGAGCTGATGGATTTCTTTTTGGTTCAGATTGGTTTGGGTCAAATACGGTGTTATTTGCAAATGTGAAAAAAAAATTGGAATGTAGACACTGGGTTGGTCCAATTCCTTCAAGTCCGGAGGGTGAACATGGAGTGAAGAGAGAAAGAAAAAGGCACCATATAGTAAGAGGATGCTAGAAAGGTCTGTGGAGTAGGAGCAACGGCCCCTGTGAAGAGCAAGCATCTACACGGTGACAGACTGTACCAACAGCTGACATGTTACTTATCTCCCAATTCAGTTTTTAAGGTTTAACTTTTGGCTAACTCCCCAACATTTTTGTTTAAAACATAATTTTAATAATCTAAATATAGTCTATAAACCTTCCCAAGGCCTACTGACCTTCTGAGAAATATGTGAACTATAAAAACCCAAAATAAACCAAGTCCCGTTTCTAAAACCTTTAACCATCTGAAAGTCAAAAGGACCATGGATTCCTACAGTTCAGTTCCCTGAGACTTTGTTACCAATAGCAACAGATAGTTATTTTGAACACAAGCTCTAACATCGCTCTCTTTCTCCATATTCTTATTGGCAAATGGGCAGAAAAATCTATGGTAACCTCCCACAGTGAAAACATGAGATAATTTTAGCTAGTCCCAGACATATATCAACTTTGCCCTTCAACCTCTAATACATGCTCAGAACCTGTGGCTTCAATTCCACTATCATTCGTGTCTCTGCTGCTCAGAACACAGGATTCTCTCACGGTTAGGGGTTCCATCTAAACAATACACAGAAGTACTGGTGGTTGAATGACTTGTTCATGAAGAAAAAAGAGTATACATGGGAGGCAGAGGGGTCCTTGTGCTCACAGATCAGCACTAGGAGAACCAGGAGTGTTAAACATACAGGGTTGTCTCTTCAAAGGGAGAGATGTATATCCTGTTTTCCACCCAGAAGGCTGGGAGCAGACATGTTTTATAACCTGATGACTTTTGTGCTATCTGTATGGCTGAGAGCATCCTCCTGGATCCTGAGCAGATCCTCCCCTGGACCCTCATTGTGAGCTTGTCAATCTATAGAATGCACCTTTATAGAAGACTTTTTTTTTTTAAACAAGAAGTTTTGACATTAGTCACATCGAAAACTTCATTATGCATAATAGATTGAGTTACTTGTCACCAGGAAATTTTTCACCAAATTATGCTGTGTTTAAATATGCCTAAAATAAACTACTCAGGGTCAGACTCTCAAAGTTTGAACCAATACCAGCTACTGTTGAACAGAACTGCCTTCTAGCCTCTCCCCCAACAGATCGTTACTCTGCTGATCATGGTGGTCGAAGAGACCCCCCACCCACCCTGTTTTAGGGTTTCTGTTGCTGTGACAAAACACCATGACCAAAAAAGCAAGTTGGGGAGGAAAGGGTTTATTTGGCTTACACTTCCAGATCATAATCCATCATTGGAGAAAGTCAGAACAGGAACTCAAACAGGGCAGGAAGCAGGAGCTGATGCAGAGGCCATGGAGGAGAGCTGCTTACTGGCTTGCTTCCATTGGCTTGCTCAGCCTGCTTTCTTATAGAACCCAGGACCACCAGCCCAGGGATGGCACCACCTACCATGGGCTGGGCCCTCCCCCATTGATCACTGAGAAAATGCCTTACAGCTGGATCTCATGGAGGTATTTTCTCAACTGAGGCTCCTTTCTCTCTGATGACTCTAGCTTGTGTCAGTTGACATCAAAACCAGCCAGCACACCCCTACAAGTATAGATGTTTTTCCACAAACCATTACTAGGAGGAAAGATGATAATTTGGGGACAGCTGGGAAATTTCACCATTGCAGTTAAATCTTTCGCTTTTGAAAGAATGGTCATTAATTCTCACAGATCCTTTTCATTCATACTAGGAAATTCTGAGCACCATTTCCTACCCATCTCCCATACAGTTGTTTGCATCTAAAGCAAGGCCAGTTGGAGATAAGTGCATAGGAATAGTTTCTGTAGTGTTTTAGAGTCTGGTACACTGAAACTTCCTCTCAAACATCTTGCTCACTTTCCATGAGAGTTAGAGAGGCAATGATCCGTGTGTAGCTTTAAAACACACCTGCAAGTTCTTTTACATATACCTCATAACATGGTGGAGTTTCCCTTCGCTTTGAATATTGAATTGGCCTTAGTCACTCACTTTTAAAGGATGTAATGCACGAAGTGACACCATGTGACTTCTGGTGTTACATTAGGTAAAGCAATACAGTGACTACTAGGCTGACTTTCTGTGACATATACCTTGGGAGCCTGGAGCTAACATATGAGAAGCAGGTTTCCCAGAAGCCACCATGTTAGGGAGGCCAACATGAACCACCTTCTTTATATTTGGGGTTGCTCTATCTGTGTGGCTTCTTATCTCCCCTGAGGCTAGCCTTCAGTCCTCTTCATGTGGCATGATTCTGGGAGTGGTAGGTGGGGGGTAGCAGGTAGGGGCTGATCATCCAGCCAATCTAATTAAAGGATTAGAAAGCCCTCTACCTTTTGATGTGAGCTATTGGAAGAATTAATGACTTCTTTTTAGTATCCTAAGAGGCCATCTAAATGCCTTTCCTTGAGTGGTAGGGGTTAAAGGACTGAGTGTTAAGGTACAGAGCTGGTTTACCCCTTCTGGATTCATGAAGTGTCACAAGAAGCTGCACTGAAGAGTGCTTGGGTGTGTCTCCTTCTGTCTTGTAAAACACCACTTGCCCT
The DNA here is from genome assembly GCF_007827085.1 of Peromyscus californicus insignis. NCBI lineage: Eukaryota > Metazoa > Chordata > Mammalia > Rodentia > Cricetidae > Peromyscus > Peromyscus californicus. The sequence goes on along the minus strand of NW_026294436.1, from coordinate 69,907,321 downwards.
TTCTTTTCCCTTAAGAACAATGGTCCCGTTGGACCTGTGTGCAGGACTAGGCAGAGTTACCAGTTAATTAACTCGGCAAGGTCCAGGCCTAGGAAACAGAAAGGAGGGGTGCTGGAGTCTTCAGAGGGTCCTGAGCAGTGGTCCTGAACCTCCCCAGGCTAGTACATGCTGAAGCATGAGTGACAGAAAGAACACATCCCAAAGCAGGACAGAGGGCAGGATCTGGAACTGGAGCTGGGAGATTATTGAAAGCAGGGGCTCCCTTGTGGGGTAGGAGGATGGGTAAGGCAAGGTGAGCTGTTTCTCACACTCAAACTCATCTCCTCAGTCTTTCATATATTCTCCTCACAGAAAGAATATCATTGTTCCGAATATACTATACCTTACAACCAACCCCGCAGGTCCCAAGAGTTCAAAACCATTCTCACTTGTGTCTTAGCCACTCCGCTACCTTGGGCTTCATTTGAACATTAGTCAGGTCTTTTCTATGGGCTTCTACTGTCCCTGAAGAGAAAGTGGCTGACCTCAAGCCCTCACTTCAGCTTGATATCGATGGGGTTGAAAGAAAATGGCCCCCAAAGGGAGTGGCACTATTAGGAGGTGTGGCCTTGTGGAGTAGGTGTGGTCTTGTTGGAGGAAGTATGTCACTGTGGGGAAGGGCTTTGAGGTCTCATATATGCTCAAGATACTGCCTAGCAACACAGTCCACTCCCTGTTGCCTGCATATCAAGATGTAGCCAGCACCATGTCTGCCTGCATGCCACCATGCTCCCCATCATAAGTGAGCCACCCCAATTAAATGTTTTCTAAGAGTTGCTGTGGTCATAGTGTCTCTTCACAGCAATAGAAACCCTAACTAAGACACATCAGATGAATCACTAGTTTTCCTTAAGCTACCTGAGAGAACTCACCCCCATACACACTATAGAGAGAGCTGATTTTTCATATCCATCTACCTTCTTCAGCATTATTTTGACTCTACCATAATGTAGTAGCCCTGGCTTTATTATGGTAGATATTAATTTACTTGATATTCATTGCAGAGAGCCTGACATTAAAATAAAAATGCCTGTATTGGGGTTGTCATGGATGAGTGGTACAATTCTTCTTATGGTGTCTCTGGTCCTCCTAAACTTCTCCCCTTAAAATTGGATTGCAGGTAAAGTGAGTCAGGGAATAAGGGAGATTTCTATTTATTTTAATCAAGAACACTCCTGGAAAGAGGGGGCTGGCATAGGAAATCAGGAGCAAAGCCCCTGCTTTTGTATTATATTTTGATTAGAATTAATCTAAGCATCTCAGAATGATAGGCCAGAAGTCATCAAACTGCATAGGCACGTTTGTTCATAATGTGGACTATGGGTGTGTGTCTGGTACTCACATACCGCAGTCTGATACATAGTTTCATAGATATAACAGAAGAGGATTGCTTCAAAGTAACTTTGCCAGAATCAAGATTTGTAACCCCACAAAATAACTCCAACTATGAGAAAATAGATGCTAAACATTTTCCCGAAGGAACCAGATCTTAGTGTTGGATTTGTTCTCACACATCCTCTCTCTATTCATTCTCTGCACCATCTTTGTGAGTGTGCTGCCTTGATCAGACGGTCGTTTAGATCCCAGGGATGTTCCAATGAACAAGAGGCAGCATCTAGTAGAAGATGATCATGTAAGACTATTGGAGTCTAACCAATTCTGACTGTAAGTCTAGGAGCGGTAAGTGGCTACTGCGTGGACCATATCTAGTCAATGGCTAATCTGCCCTGTGACTGTCTTGCCTCATCATGGCACCACATCCTAACTTTGTATCTCTGGATTTTACTGTCTGCTTTTTGTTGTTGTTGATTCAGAATTTGCTACTTAAGTTAATGTTAGCAGTCAGGGAAACCATACAGCATCTTCCTGCCTTTTTCTCCCCCAGATATTCAGATAGCTGTGTTTCAACAGTAAAGCAAACATGGGCTGGTGTGTTACCGTGTTTATTATTAATTAAGATGTTTCAAATATTCTTGCCATGGCATGGTCGTGAGCTATAGTTGTAAGCATCGATATGAGTGTCTCCCCACCCCACCTCCTGCAAGCTGTCATTACATTTGCTATACAGCTGAGGATGGCTGTGAACTCTGTCTCCCAAGTTTCGGGCATGCAGACATGCATCACTAAACCCAGTTTAATAAGGTCCTGGGGATCAAACACAGGACTCCATGCTAGGCAAACACTCTACCAACTGAGCTCCATTAGCAGCCAGGACATTGTTGCTTTCATGCATTGGGTATCTTGATATACCACATGTTTGAGACAGGGTCTTGTTAGGTAGTCAAGGTTGGCCAACTTACAATTCTGTTGTCTGTGTTCTACATGATGGAATTACAAGTGTGTGCCACCATACCTGGATTCCTTTCACTTTATTTTATTTTACAAATCCTTTTAAAATTACTTTTATAAGATTTATTTCATGTGTGTGAGTGTTTCACTTTTGACTATATATGTGCACAGCCTGCTTGCTTGGTGCCTATGAAGGTCAGAAGAAGGCACTGGATCTTCTGGAACTGGAGTTATGATGATTGTGAACCACCACATGGGTGCTAGGAAATGATCCTGGGTCCTTTGCAAACCAAAACCACTGGGGCTTTTCTCCAGCTTCTCCCTTTTATTTCAGTGATGACCAATAAGGAGGATTCACTTTCTAATGAACACATTTTTCATGATGTGAATAAAGTCTGCTTGGTAGTTTCATGCAGGAGTAGAAGGAATGGAGAGGGCTGGTCTACCCATGTGTGTGCACTCTGCTCATTTATATAATAAATGCTATACCAGAGGGCACTGATGATGTTTAGTGCTGCAGTCCAAGACAGAGGCTAAAATATGTGGCAGAAATCTTGCCCAAACACCTGTTCCCACAGGATCAAATCTCACACATTCTCTGTGCATTTCCTGACCAAAGTTTTGATCCATTTAGAGATTTGAAAGTAAAATGAGTCCTAGTTTCTGCTTTGGGAGCAACTTAAGGAGACCTACATCTAATTCCTCCTGTGAAGTGTGTTCAGAGACACCACGGGATCCCAGGAGCAATGGGTTCAGATCCTGTGTGGGCTGGTAAGACATGAAAGGACTTGGGGGCAGAGCTCTTCTATCTTCAGTGTGCCTCACGGAGAGGATTATGAATTAAAATTGAGACACGAAGCCAAATGCTGTGGGTTGTTCTTACTGTAACTGCATTGCAAAACACGAACTCCAACTACCCTGAATCTTGCCACTCTTTAGAGACATCTGGTCACCGTCTTTCAAGTGCAAGCCGCTGCCTTGCTTATGGGAAAGCACTTGGTAGGCAGGCGTTTATCTTGCCTTTCGTTCCCACTGGGCAAAGCTAAAGAGAAAACCAAGGGCAGGGAAGTTACTGGGCATGCAGGGGAAGAGGGAAAGGAGCCGCTAACACTTGGGTTTGGTTTTTGCCTTTGCTCACCGGAAGATGCTGATGTAAAGATGAAGTCGCCAGGGCAGTTTCCATGCCAACAAGGCAGAGTTCTGGAAAAGTGGGATTAAATGCAAAACAGGGGAAATTTAAATACTACGCTTTAAAAATTGACCCCTCGTAACACATATATTGCAATGATATCATGTAAGGACCAAAAGCAAAGGATAGAACAATGTGCCTTCCCTTCTTCAGATATGATCACCTCTTTTAGGAGGTGAGCAAAGGCACTAAGGCCTGTGGGTAATTGAGAAACATGTCAGGACAGTCACTTCCATGAATAGAGGTTTTCCAGGCAGCAAATTGCCATGGGAACAGAAACGCTGGACACCGAACCTCATCTGTTAGGCTGCTGAGCCCTCGTACCCATCAGACACTAGCTTCTTCTGGTCCTGGGCTGTCTCTGCCTCCTGCTCTAGCCAAGTGCCCTTATCTTCTCTCCCCCGCCCCCGCCCTTTCCTCACTGTTTGCACAGCAGCTCGACTCTCTGACACAGCCCAGCCACTCTGTCCTGATGACTGTACTGCCTGCGTGTTGCTCTGTGTTTTGCTGCTTTTTCTATCAACTCTTGGGTCTCCTCAGCTCTGTGCAGTTGCTTCTGATCTTGGACAGTATTGAGACTTTTAGTTAGGCACAGCCTTCCTGTCAGAACTCTAACATTTTTCCTTTGGCACAAATTTCATCTGACATGATATTGAGGGAAGAGTCTCTTGACCTATGCTTCCGACTCCAGTAGGATTGTCTCAACACAATTCAGGGATAGGTTCCATCCTGTCAGGAACAAAATCTCTCCAGCAGTGATTCTCAACAGAAGTGGGTATAGAAGGACAGACAAATTCTCATGAGCTTATGTCAAATTCTCCCAGAGTAGGAAAAAGGGTAGCAACGGGAAGCTACCCTCCTTTGCCACACATATCTGATGTGTATCCAGGGGGCAAGCTTTTATTTCACATCTGTTTCTTCTTCATAAATCGATTGCAAACAAGGGCTAAGGAAAGAGATGTTCCATCATAGAACTGGTCAGCATTTTGTGTTTCTGCAACAGGAGCCAGAGAAACTGAAGGGCCACAGTTTAGAACTCAGCTGGAGGCTCCCTTGCCCAGCGTGAGACATTCACAGGTTAGAGCTGGGTCGTGGGTTGGTATTGTTTTCCCTCTGTCCACATGAGTAGAAGCCTGTGAGATGGGGAGTAGGATTCACCCCACAGTTGCTTCTTTGATTGTGGTGAGCATATTTTCCCCTGAGTTTGCCAAACAGAGTACATGCTCTGGGAAGAAGATGCTGGGCAAGACAGCCTGTGACAGACAGCAGCAGAGAACCAGGAGAGAGGCAGAGGAGAAGAGAAAGTCTTCTTCCTGCCAACCATTCCCTGGAGGTGGCATGTGTCTCTGGGCAGGTCTCGTATTATTTCTGCCTTTTCTTAGCCAACAGAAACTTCATAATGGGACCCTCGAGTTGTGGTTGGTACCATCACTCCTTCACTTGCACACAGCCTTCTCATACTTCCTGCCTGGGAAGCATCCTTCTGGCTGCCTTTGATATTTTATTAATATTGACATTAGCTCTGAAGGGTTGGGGGGAAATTGCTCTTATGCACCAATAGTTCCTCTTTTTTTGGAGTGAGAGTGTACAACTCACAACACTGCCATTCTTCAGAGTCAAAACCAGCCTTGGGATATTATATCCCCCATAAGACAGAGGATAACTAGTAAGACTTTACTGCTTTGTAGCCAGAAAAGTAACACATGTGAGAGGAAATCTCTCCAGAAGGTGTGTCTTAGCAAAGCATGACTACTATGCCAGGTGGGGCTTCTTTTTTCATTTTGTTTTGTTGAGACAAGGTCTGTCTATGTACCCTAGCTGGTCTAGAACTCGCCATGTAGACCAGCAGACTGGTTTCAAGCTTGTATAGTTCCTCCCATCTTTGCATCTAAAGTTCTGGGATTTGAGGTGTGCACCACTGTGCCTGGCTAAGTTTAAGGCTTTCTAAAGCCAATAGATGAGCATAGGCATTTAGAGAAAGTCAAACCACGACACGGCAGGATAATACTGGCAAATGAGACAAGACAAAATTTAATCAATATGGCCTATTTTGAGGCATGCTGCATTTCTAGTCTGTCCATTCTATGAGCCAAACATTTGTTTGCAATAAGACAATTAAGTCTACTTGTTCAAAGCATACGTTCCAACATACTTATTTAATGGGATTATTTAATTCTAGACTTTATAACCTCGAATTCCTCCACAGTAGGAATGATTGAAATACTTTTCCAAGTTGTCTAGGAGAATTGCATTGGCTCTGATGTAGTTTGACTGTTCTGGTCCAAGTTTGGGAGGCTCATATTTATTGCCCACTGTGCTTTCTGATTTTATATCCAGGGCCTTTATAGCCCTTGGTAGATAGCTTATTGTCTCTGTGATCTACAGTGGATTGTGGATACTGAAAATGCATCAGTTGCTATTTAGAGAAGTTCTCTTCTGTGGTGGTTAATTCTGATTGTCAACTTGATCCGATGAAGAAATACCCAGGGGAGCTGGTGACACGGCTCAGTGAGTAAAGGCATTTGCCCCCAAGTGTGATGGCTTAAGTTCAATCCTTGGGAATCACACGGTGAAAGGCAAGAACTGACTCCCATATGTCCTCCTCTGACCTCCACATGTGCACTGTGGCATGGGTACACACACACACACACACACACACACACACACACACACACACACACAGAGAGAGAGAGAGAGAGAGAGAGACAGAGACACAGAGACACAGAGAGAGACACACACAGGAAAAAAACCACCTTGGGGATCCAGGAAGCACACCTCTGGGTCTGTCTGTGATGTTTCCTGAGTTGTTTTGGAATATTTGTTTGACTATGCAAAGATGAGTTGCATTTGTTTAATTACGTAAAGGTACATTGCTGTTCTGCCTTGCCTGCCTAAGGTACCTGATTGGTCTAATAAAAAGCTGAACCGCCAGCAGTGAGGGAGGAGGCATAGGCAGGACTTCCGTGCAGGGAGAGTAAGGAGGAGGAGAAATTTAGGCTTGGGAAAAGAAAGAGAGGGGAAGAAAGAAGAGAGATGCCAGGGGCCAGACAGACAGACACGGAGGAAGCAGGAAAGTAGGACATACAGAATGAAAGAAAGGTAAAAAGTCCCAAGGCAAAACGTAGATGAATAGAAACAGGTTAAATTAAGTTAAAAGGGCTGGTGGGACAAGCCTAAGCTAAGGCCGAACATTCACAATTAATAAGTCTCCATGCCTTTATTTGGGAGCTGGTTGGCAGGACAGAGACATAATCAGTGAATAAATTCCTTGATGCTCAGAATCTGGTGACATTATTGGGAGACGGTGAAAGGTAGGAAGTAGGGCCTAGCTGCAGGAAGTAGGTTGTTGGAGGCATGTCTTTGGGAGTTCTATTTGCCTGGCCTCTTCTGTATTCTGTTTTCTTTGCTTTCTGTCCACACAAAGTGAGTGACAGCCTTCACGCTCCAACAGCCTTGATGATCTGTCTAAGCAACCATGGACTAAGCCCACTTAACCATGGTCTTAACCATGAACCAGAATAAACCATTTCTCTTTTGAGTTGGTTCTGCCCCTTATTTGGCTATAGTGTCAGGGAAACATAACCAACACATCTTACAGCACTATTTAAAACTTGTTCATCTTTTCTTACCTTTTGCTCAACAGCATTGCCTCTGTATCTTAGTCTTTTGACCTTTTGATTATTTTTATTTCATTTTTTTGCAACCTTGTCTCATGTAGCCAAAGCTCTCTTGGAACACACTAGGGAACCAAGACTGTCTTTGCACCTGATCCTCCTGCCTCCACCTCCCACATGTGAGGATCACAGGTATGTACCGGCTTCCCCAGATCCTTTGCAATTTATGTGTGTATGTGTGTCCACCAAACAAGAGTAGGGAAAGGGAGAGTCCTTGGGGCTGAAGAGACCTGGTTTGTAGCCCTGTTGTGTTCAGAGGGAAGAGCTATGTGTAGTTCCAATCTAAATTAAAAAGACCTCCATTAAACCTGAGGCAACAGTACTAAAAAGAGCCCATTTCATAGGCAACTTTGCCAGAACTACAGCATCATCTTCCAAAACAAGCAGAGGCCATCTGCAGTTTCGCCTCTTACAAGAGCCGGCAATGAGACCCCGAAGAGTTAAAGACTTCAAAGGATTTGAATTTAAAGAAAAAGTGTTCGCCACTCTTGCCACATTTCACGATGTCACACTCTTTTATCTGTTCATTTAATTTTCTACAGCGAAGCTACAGGCTACATGACTCTGTGGTCAGCCAGACTGGATGCTCACACCATGAGCAAAGCTCTCGACAACCCTGTGCATCCCCACCCATTTCTTCCTGCTTCTCTACAGGCCCCCAGCAGAAACCATAATTCAACTGCCTGTGGAGGCCTTGCCAAAGACACATTTCCCAGAGGAGGCTGTGCAGAACCCTGTTCCACAAGCTTGTAAATAAGGGCGCTGTAAAGCAAATGCTGTGCTGAAAATAGTATGAGAAATTCTGAATTACATGAAAGGGTTCATTTGTCTTGGGACATACCAGCACATCAGTGTGTTAATGCACATTGCAACTTGCAAAAGAGACACAGTATTCATATTCCCCAAGTGTGTACTACCATGGTGGACTACTTTGTGGTATGTGTGTGTTAATTTAAGAATTTTCAGTGAAGCCAAAAGCTGTTTTGAAAATGTTGGCCTAGGAACATTCTCTAACTTTATCTTGGAATACATCCTTGCACATCCAACTCTAGTGTGTTGAGGAATGAGGAAGGAATAGAAGCCAAGTCTTTCTTCCACTTCTGGATTGCAGTCAAGGGCCTGCTGCCAGTTTTAGATCTCTTGGTTCTGACCCCAGTGGCCTCCTCTCTATATGATCTAAGTCTGGCATTTAGGATTCTCTCACTTGACTCCACGCTACCTTCCCAATTTTACCACCTGAGGTGAGGGGTGGGAACGCAGACAGACAAGGCAGTAAACTGTATCACTTGTAATTACCACCTGTATTTATTATGCAATTCTTGAATCTGTCCCTTTACTCTCCCACCCCTGGCCTTTTTCATCCCATCCTCTTTTTAAATAACTAAGAAATTATTCTTTGAAACTTTCATACACATATGTAACGAAATATAATCCTATCACCCTTTCTTCTATCCAGCTCACTCCAGATCCCTCTGGACACAACCGTCTCCCAACTTCATAACATCGTCTTTGTTTTTCTTCTTCTTCTTCTTCTTCTTCTTCTTCTTCTTCTTCTTCTTCTTCTTCTTCTTCTTCTTCTTCTTCTTCTCCTCCTCCTCCTCCTCCTCCTCCTCCTCCTCCTCCTCCTCCTCCTCTTCCTCCTCCTCCTCCTTTAGATCCAGTGAGTGCTGCCCATATGTGCATGGGTACAGGACTATTGGAGCATGGACAATTTACTCGTGGCCACTTCCTCTAGGATGAGTGACTCTTCCCCCATCTGTGTGTTATTGAGCTAATGGATTCATTGCCTCATGTACGGATAGTCTCTGACCTAACAATGGTATCATTTATGATTTCTAAATTTGCTATGGTACAAAGTGATATGTATTCAATAGATAATGTACTTCAGATTTTGATCTTTTCCCAAGCTAGCAACACACCCAATGATATTCTCCTGCCATATTTGGCAACAGCTTTGGTTCTTAGTTTCCAGTCAGACACATGATCACAGGGGTGAACAACCAATGGTCTATGGTCACCATATTGGCAGCATTTTTTTCAATGCTGTGTTCCGTACTATACTATTTCATCTTGTCATGTCATAAAATGCCCATCAGTGTGTGGACATGAACTTTTGACACTTTGGTTAGCAATATGATTTGTCTTAGATGGTTCTGCCCAGTGTCAGTGCTCTGGGCATATTTAAGGTAAGCTAGGCTATGACGAGGGGAAGTTCTGTAGGTTGGGTATGTTAAGTGTATCATCATCTAAACAATTTTCATTTTATGTGTGTGTGTGTGTGTGTGTGTGTGTGTGTGTGTGTGTGTGTGTGTGTGTGTCATGTGTGTAGGTATACCCAGAGGCATTGGCCAAAAGAGGGCACTGACCCCCTGGAGCTGGAGTTACAGGTGATTGTGAACTACCCAGTGTGGGTGCTGGGTCTTTCTGCAAGAGCAGCAAGTGTTCCTAACCACCGAGCCATTTTCCAGCCCCCAAACAGATTCTTAATATACTTCTAGTTTATGATAGATTTATCGGGGTGTGACTCTATCAGAAGCCAAGGGACAGCTATACCATCTTTTTCAATCCCCAATATAGCTTTAAGAGATATATTCTATTATTTCTGTTTTACCCTCAAGAAAACAGATGTAGAGAGACTAAACAGTGTGTCTGTAGTCACCTGCTTGACACAACGCCTCTGAGATTGGATCTGTGTACTGCCGACTGCTTAACCATACTCTTTTAGTCACCCCCAGGGCTGTGCAAAACTGTCTTTCAAGAATATAATGATGAAGTTTAAGAAAGTAAATTTCCAGATTGTCAACCTTCTTTACTGAGAAATTCTGCCCTAGTGTATGGATCAAGGTTCCCTGTGTCCCTTCCCTATTTCAGACCTTGTTCTGGGCCCATCGCCCCAAGATGTAAAATTCTGAAATACTGGGTAAAGTCAGAAGGTTTTGGACAGGCCATAAAGGTACCACCAACCCTTAAGCTTCTTGTCTTTCTGGTTTATTCTATGTTTCTTAAAACTAGAGAAGGATGCTCTAGAACACGCCCCATGGAGGTTATGATTTGGTTGTGTGGGGGTTGGGCCTTGTGGAGAAGGGGAAATCTTGATTACTAATCTTGCCTCAATCATCCTGACCACTAAAGAGAGCCTCTGAAAACAAAGCAGAGACTACCACTAAGAAACGCAGAATACTAAAGTTAGATTTCTTAAGAAATTTAAATTTATATTTTTTTCTCAGCTATTTTTGGAAGTATTGCTTTCCAGTGACACCAGTGTCTTTTAATGTAACAGGGAACTTTTCCAAGACACATTAGCAGAAAAATGCACAGGGAAAAGTTTTATGTGGCTATTTTTTTCAGAAGTGGTAGTTAAAACCTGTAGTGTAAAATCATATTATGAAATATTCATTCTAGTTGCAACCAATGTTTATGTCATCTTATAAAAATTTAAAATTAGTTTAAACTCATTAATAAAAAAGTTATGTGCAAGTATCTTTATAGACATTGACATAAATATTATTTTATTGTGATTATTATATTTAATAATCGTATATAATGATACAATCTAATATTTTTAAAATAAATAACATCTTTGGTTACAGAAAATTAAAAAATTAGATTTAATTTTATTTTACTAATGTATTTCTTTACTGAAGATATAATGGGATAATTATATGGGTTCAGTCATTAAATATATTAAGACAGATTTTTTTGTATGTGTTTGGTGGCTGGGGTGTGTGGGGAGTAGAGTAGATTCACAAAGTCAGATGGAAGAAAGAAAGATGTGTGATCCATATACTTGAGAAATGAGTTTTTAAGTGCATGTGGGTATCAAATGATAATTATAGTATTATATTCAGTAGACAATGTAATAATCTCTAGAAATCATTATTTGCTGAATGTGTTGGAGCATGCCTGTGATGCTGGCACTCAGAAGAGTGAGGTAGGAGGATCATGAGATCAAGGCCAGCTTCAGCTTCCTAGAGAGGACAGGAGTGGGGGAGGGGAGGGGAGGAAAGAGGAGATAGAGCTAGAAGGGGCCAGAGGACAAAAGGACAATTTGTATGCACACACATGCACATATCTGAGGACACTGAAATGATAAATTTTTAGGCCACAAACTTTTTATCAAAGAAGAAGCAAAGTTGGGAAGAAGGAGCAAAGCTCCATTTCCCAACAATTGGTAGAAGTGTGGCTTTTAATTTGGGGAAGCACCACGGACGAGCAGGGAGGAAATGTTTAAAATGAAACAGAAATTCTGGTCCTCACAAACTGCAGGCCATCCCAGAGGAGACCCTAGAAGCCTAGAAAGATGACTGCCCAGGCCCAGAGCTGTCAGTGTCTCTGTACTGGTAGATAAAAATTCATCCAGCTAACAAGGAAGGAGGAGGGAGAGGAGGAGGGGGAGGAGGGAGTGAGTGAACTGACATAGGATGGAACAAAACTGCTTCAGAACTAAAAAGGGAAAAAAAATGTCAACAGTAAATGGTGGCCAAGTTAAACAGAACTCCCAATGTTTTTATTAAAGCCATAACTTACTGGGAATTTAACCCTGATTTTACAAGTAAAAATTACCTCTCTGCCTTCAAACCATTTGAAAAGACATTTGCCTTATGGTGACATTTAATGTGCTTCTGACTGTCACAACATAATGGCCATTTCAGACATGTGACAGTCTAAATTACAATCTGTAGATTCAAAGAACCCGATTAACAAGCAACTGGTCTACAAAACTGCTTGTAAATGCAAGCCTGTGGGAACTTCAGAGAACTGGAAAGGGATTCCTGTAAGTTGAAAAGTCTGTATTATTAAGTAAAATCCCAAGAATTCCAAATTCAAATGCATTGGTTCTGAGGATAGTAAACCTGCTGTTACCATTTTGGATTTAGATCTGGAGTGGGCTTTATGTGGGCTCAGTAAAGATGGAGCTGTGGATCAAACTGGATTTCTGGATTTATTACTATTTAAAAAAAAGAGGAGAATTGATGGATACAGGGATCTTGGATAAGCAATACTGGAGGTAGAGGAAACTGTTTAACTGGCCACGGCACAGAGGGAAGCTTGTCAATGCCTGGTTCGTTATTGTTGTCAAATATTGATGATATCAGCTTAATAGTCCTATTGTATCCATTACACCTCCTCAAAAATATTACCCATGTATGCACTTTCCCCCCAGAGTCTCACTATGTAGTTCAGGCTGACTTGGAATTCTCTGTGTAACCCACATGAGCCTTGAATGAGCAATTCTCCTGCCTCAGCCTTCTGAGTGCTTAGATTATAGGCATGTACCCCTATGCCTGGCTACATGTATGTATCTTTAAAACAACAATATATCTTATAAAATGTAAGTATCAGAGCTGGGAGATGGCACAAGAACATGAGTTCAGATCCCTAGCACCCATGTAAAAGCCATAGTGTTGGCATGCCATGTATGCACACATGTACATGTGTACCTGCATACACATCTACACACACAAACATAGACACCACCACACATGTACACATACAGTTCAAACATTATGAAGAGTTAAAATAAATTGCTGTATAAAAGGAAACATTATAGAAATGTTATTATATTTCTTTATTATTACTACTAATTTACCATCTTACCTAGTTTTATTATAAGAAGCCTGGGAAGTTAGTTTAGGGTAGGTCCTAGAGTAAGAGGGATACAACAGACTGAACACTTTACCATGACATGACAAGTGACCATGTGACCTGAGCTCTCCATCAAAAGTTGGTGCTGTCTGATTCATCAAACCATGAGTGTCACAGTACAAATAATGACAACCTCCCTGCAACTGTTAGTGAGCACACGGAGCCTGTGTGTGTGGAAGGCGTGATGCATTCCACGAGCAAGCAGCCAGATTCTCCTAATGCCTCCCACAGACAGGGCTGCTCGGGGCTGGTCCAGCCTGAGTGGACTGTCACAGCATCTCTGCCCACTCAGGGGCATCCCTAAGTGACAGTGAGGAAAAAGACCTTCCCTGAGTAAAAAGGAGGTAGGAACCTTGTCAGTACAGCCGACTGTCATCAACCACATGCCCTTAACAAGGCTGACTCAGGTCCCCGTCACCGTTAAGAGTCTAAGGTAAGTGTTCAGCAGACAACCATCCTGAGTCTAAATGTGATCATAGCATTAGTGGACAAAGGGAGATGGCCAGCCTATACACAGGACTGACCTGTGATTGCCTCCCCTGAAATTCATGGTGAAGTCATATCTCCAATTATATCAGAAAGTGCCTGATTTGGGAGACGTCTTTGAAAAGGTCATTAGATTTAAGGCAAGGCTATTAGAGCGGATCTGAATCCTTCATAATTAATGCACTTGTTTTTTCCAAGACAGGGTTTCTCTGTGTAGCCCTGGTTATTCAAGAACTCACTTTGTAGATCAGACTGGCCTCACACTCATGGAGGTCCTCCTGACTCTGCCTCCAGAGTGCTGGGATTAAAAGTGTATACCACCACTGCCAGGTGTAGTGGGCAGCTGTTTGAGCCATGCCCTGAAGCATCACCCCTAGTGAGACAGCTGTAGCTGTTACATCTGTCTATGACCCTGAGGTATCTGTCCCTGGGGCATGGCCATCAGGGACCCTTAAGACCTGGGATGTACATACACGCTCACTCTCTTGGCTACCTCATGGTTTTGGATGCTGAGATCTTAGACCAAGTCATTCAGCAAGGGACGTAGCTCAGCTTTCCTGGACCCTGCAATAAATCTCCTGTGGTTAGGAGTTACAACCCCAAATAAATTCCTTTGATCATTAAGCTGATTCCGTGGATTGCTAGCGATTTAATCACATTAGCCCAGCTCCTGATGCACTTATAAGATGAAATTGAGTGGGCAAGATGGTTCAGTGGGTAAAGCACTTGCTGCCGGGCCAATGACCTGAGATTGATTCCTCAGACCCACAGGGTAGAAGGGCATAACTGATTTCTGCAGATTGTCTCCAACTTCCACTTGTGTGCAGTAGTACACACATACCCCACCACAAAGTGTTTTTAAACAAGAAGACATTTGCATACCTGCAGAGGGAAGACCTGTGAAGACAGAGAGAGAAGAGGGGCCTTTCCAAGCCTGGAATCGGCTGTTCCGGTTGCTTTCTTATCACCTCGACACAAGTTAAGCTCATCTGGGAAGAGGGAACCTCAACTGAGGATTACCACCACCAAGTCTGTGGTAAATTTTCTTGGTTAATTATTAGTGAGGGAGGACTCTGCCCATTGTGCCGGTAAGCAGCATTCCTCTACTTCAGTTCTTCTTTCCAAGTTCCTGCCTTGACTTCCCTCATTGAAGCCAAATAGACCCCTATCTCCCCAAGTCACTTTCAGCCTGGTGTTTTTATCACAGCAATTGAAAGCAAATTAAGACGGGGGCTCGGAAGGAACTCATGGTACCGCCATCTTCACCTTGAACTTCTAGCCTCTGGAACTGTGAGAAAACAGAACCTCTGTTCTTTAGGCCACCCAGTCTGTGGCTTTTTGTTATAGAGTGCTCAAGAAAACCGACACATAGCTTTTCCTTCATGGCAGGCAAAACAATGTATTCCCGGGATAGTTCTGGGCATGAATTTATGACCACAGTGCTCCTGCCCAAACCTGACGGGTGGTGGTGGCGGCTGGTACAAGCTTGGACTTGAAGATGGCTTCCTTCTTCCACAACCTGCTTCATCACATCCTCTCCCTTGACAGGGGCCACACCAGAACCCACTGAAGAAGATCGTGTATCACCTGGACACTTGAGACTGAGGGGAACTGATGGGAATTTTATTGTCCCTTTCCTTGCCTGAAAGAGCTAGAAGCAGTTGCTTGTGTTCACAGTCACTGCCTCCCGGCAGGGGGACATCAGGATGGTTGTAAGCTCAAAGAGATTCCAGTTGCAGCCCTGGGCTGCTGAAACCTCATCTCCTTTTTCTGTTCGTTTGTCTTGGTTTGTTTGTTTGTTGTTGTTTTTTAATGGGGTTTTCCCCCTTAAATTTGTGTGTATGTGTGTGTGGGTGGGTGGGTGGGGGATGACACACACAGGTGTGAGGTCAGAGGATAATTTTCAGGAGTTGGTCCTCTCCTTCCGCTGTGTAGGTCCTGGGAATCAAATTCAGGTCATCAGGGTCGGAAGCACTCGCTTTTATGAGAGTCTCTCATCTCCTTTTGTTCTCCCAGGCTAGGTAGGCCAGCCTATGGCCTCCTGCTGTGGCTGCTTCTGGGTTTCTTCTTCATCTTCATCCCATCACTTTCTTCCACCATAAAACCGATTCTGTATGGCAAGGTTGTGAGGTATCTGCTGGGGAAGGCTGCTCCGACAAGGGGTCAAGCCGATAGGAAATGTTTATTATTAATTGATCTTTATTAGCCAGCTCCTGACCACACTGGATGTTTGGAACCCCGGTGCTGTCCCGAGTCTCTCTTAGGGTGGGATTTTGAGCACAAAAAAAACCACATCCTTGGTTGACGTGCTTTGGAGAGCAAGAAGAGTTAGCCAGAGCTGAAACTACGGAAGCCAAAATGCAAGGCTAGGACACGTATGGACTTTTCTAGAAGTAGGGACTTGGATGGTTTAGGTCTTTGTTTCCATTTTGACAGCTATTTCTTTCTACGTGCTGGGTTCCAAGGCCTGAATGGTTCTTCTATCATAGCGGCCGTTGTGCTGGGGGCCAAGAAGGTCTGGGGGCCTGTTAGGCTGTGTTTACATGAGCTGAAATGTTCTGAATGGCGTCTGCCCAATTGTCTGACCTTGACTGACTTGGTGCCCGTAAAGGCTGTGGTAATCTGCATCCTGTCGGCCTGCTCAGCATCAAGCCGCATTACTCCGGTCACTGTGTTCCACGTGAGGTCCTTGATTCTTTTCCCTTTCCTTTTCTTGGATGTGTTAATGTCGCTCCTGGCTGAGGACCTTTGCACACACTATTAGTTAGAAAGTGTGGAAGACCTCTCCTCTCCCTGTCAGCTAACTCCACTCCGTCTTAAAACCTGTTTGCCCACGCCACTCTCTCCAAGCAGATATGCCTGACCTCTTGTCAAACACCACGCCATATCTACCACAGAACCACAGTGCCAGGCAGACCGCTCAGCACTCAGTATGGTCACAGTCTAATGAACTGAGTTCCTCTCATTGAATTGAACCGTAAATGAGATCACATTTTTTTAAGTCAATATTTTATTTCCAGCAGATACTATGCCTGCCTGATACATACAGAAGGCGATGTATTTGTTGAATGAATAAGGGAGTGGGTGAATAAGTACTGCCTGGTCCCTGTTTTCCCCGGAGGCCTAAGTTACAACCTTAGTTGCAGTCTAAGCAATGAGGGGTTTTTAAAAGTGCTGACGGTTGAGTCCCAACTCAGCTTTTTAGCTGAAGTGTGGACTGGATGCTGGGACTTTTGAAAGCTCTCGTGATAATTTCTAACAAGCAGCAAACGTATAGACAAATTGTCATGAGATGTCTATGCGTGACATTTTTGTAATCACACACTGGCCTGGTCTATGCTCAGTGAGTGTTTTCGCCCCCCTAGTATTTAGATAGACTGTTCTTTCAACCCCTTTATTCCAATTCGTTTTTTTTCTGAGCTACAGATGGCTGCCTTTTGCTTACTTAGATGAAATCACCTCTGGGGTACTTTACAAGTTTGATAAGTTAATTTTTTTGATAACTTAATTTTTTAATTAAAAATATTTTATGTTTCTGCAAAGTTAAAAAAAACTGCTCTGACTTTGATCCAACAACTCTTGACATTCTCCAATCCTTGTAGAAGAATCTGTGCGTTAAAATTCCAGTCACATGACCCTGACAGGCTTCCCCTCCATCAGGACACCACCTTAACGGAGCGTCCACCAGGCCCCCTCCAATGGCATCTCCCCGATGTTTCCAGGCAGAGCACTGCCTGGCATCAGCGATGACTCACTCAGTTGCCCTGTGAGGTAAATCTATTGCTCTATAAGCCTCTCAGACAGCTTGGCTTCTGTTGGTGAAATCCCACGGAAGCAGTGGGGGCAAGTCTTCCTGGAAGCCAGCTGGGTAATGCAAACTGATTTTTCCTGTGGACTCAATTGCTTGGAGGTCAGCTTGATTATTATTACTATTTTTTAAAACACAGAGGTACATGACTGAGGACCTTGAAGCACTCCTGGCTTGCTCTGTCTGTCTCTGATGCCCCTGCCAAGGTCAGGGTCAGATCCAAGCACGGGGTCTCAGTGACTTTTTTAAGGCCCAGCAGATCTGAGAAAAGTTCTTGCTCACTGTGTTATCTGCAGGCACACACCAATAGGAAGACTCTGGAGCCTCGCTTTAACTCATTTATACTTGTAAGCAGCAGTGTGCTGATCATGCTTTTAAAACCCACAGCTCCTTTTGGGAGATCTTATCACAACCTCCTCCTTCAAAACCATCGTTGACTTGCTGCAGTGTGTGTGTGTGTGTTTGTGTGTCTGTGTTTATGTGTGTGCACATGCATGTGTATGAGTATGTATGTCTATGTGTTCATGATTATACAATGTACACATGTGTGTGCCATTCTGTAGTGTGTACGTATGTGTGTGCATAAATGTGTATGTGTGTATGTGTGCATGTGACAGCCTATTGTTTATGTATGTGAGTATGTATTTGTACATGTATGTGTATATATCTGTGTGCATGTGTGTTTGTATATGATACCCATACTGTGGATGTATGTGCATGTATATTTTTTGTGCACATATATATGTTTATGTATATGCATATGCGTATGTGTGTATTTGTGCATGTGTGTGAAACTCCATAGTGTATGTTAATGTGTGTACATGAGTGTGTATGTGTGAATGTGACACACTACAATGTCTGTGTTTGTGTGTGAAGGGTGGCAAGTGATATCACCCCATTGAGGGACAGGCGTGGTGATTCTAGACCACTGTGGAACCAAGGGATTCCAGTGTCCCTCCGAGGACAGGCATCGTGGGCCCCAGTGAGTCAGACCCACATGTGTGGCTTCCACTCCTCAGACTCTCAGGATGAGGTGGAGGGAAGTTGGGAAGAACATGTGCTTGCTCTGTGGCCTTTTGTGTCTCTTCAGTCTCTATCTTAAAGTGCATGTGGGTTCAGGAAACTCCCTTCTGCTGACCTCTGCACAGCCGCTGCCTCCTTTCCTTCAGGTCATTAGCTTAGGGCATTGAACCATCATTTTCCTCTCTAGAGTGACCCAGCGGCACAGCCCTCTCTAATGGAGTGTGGTTTTAAATGCACTGTTGTCAGGCAAGCTGACTGGAGCACAGGAAAGTCTTTCCCGTTTCCTCTGTCGACTGGAGAGTCGTCACTCTTGGCCGTGGAGTGCAACTCCTGAAACATTCCTTTTCACTCTGATGACTTTCCACAATCCCGTGTCCTCCGCCTTTCTCCTGAGGGTGCTGAGATGTGCATTTGACTCCATCTCTATGCTCCTCCGTCCTCCTGTCTGGTTTTCTGGAGTGATGTAGACACTCTGTGTAGGCTGAGCAAGAACCCAGAACAACTTGGAAGTGAGTCTGGAGAAGAGTCAGTCCCATCGGAGGCCAGGGTGAGCCATTGCGGAAGACAGACATCAGCAGAACTTAGATGCCACAGGTTCAAAGCCAGAGGCTGACAGCAAGTTGAGACAGCAAGAGGAGACCAGTCTGGAAGAAGGGGTTTGTGACTATCCCCCACAAGTAGCTTCATAGAATTTGGACATTATCATTAGAGAAGCCCAGCCCAGCCAGGTATCTGTAAGTGTCAACTCAGAGCAGTAGTTTGCCCTGTTTTCTGGTCTTGGAAGACCCCAGTCGCTGATGACCTTTGAATAAATTGGATGGCACTGTCCAGTGCTTGGTGGTTTTGTTGCCAGTCTTACCACACCAACTTCAGTGTCGTCCGTGTGACATGAACAATTATGTCAATAATAGCGGACGGGAGATACGTGTCCCATGGGACTAAGCTCCCTGGAGGTCCCTGGCAGAGTGCAGGAGACGTGCTTCGTGGATCATGAGCTCCTTGGGCTATGGGTTCTGTATAACTGCTTTTCTGATAATGTTCTAATTAATCTATGAAGCATGGCCAAAATTAATGAATGCTTGGGTTGTGAACTATGGAGGAAAGGGGAAGCTGGATATGGATCTTAATCAAATATAGCAGAATGAGCTATTTTTTTAAGACCTCAAGCCGCTAGATAAAGAAAGTATAATAGTTTAGGCACTTCTAGGGAATGAACACTCACCCACTAGGAATCCTTTAGGAATCCCAACTAAAGTGATTTATGGTAAAAAACGTTATCTCATAGGAGGCAGATGGTGGGCCCCTCTGTTGAGGAAGGTCAGCATGGAAAACTTAAGGACTATAGCAGAACCCCTTCCCCTTACAGGCGTAAAAGTACAAGAGTCCATATTCCAATAGGTAAAAAGGTTTTATATTAAAAGAGATATATGGTGAAAAACTAAAGAAAGACTTAGGGAGTCTTTTGCATCATCCAAATTGGCTAAGTGGGTCATGAGAACCAAAAAAGTAGAAGTACATAAGAAACTAGAGAGCAGCTGAGATAAAGACAAAAGACACAGCCACAACCCCAAAGAAGTCTACACAAGTCTAGGAACTGTACTAAGTTTAAACAACACAGACTGCTCTTTGGGTCATAAAGTTCTTGTGGGTGAAGGGATATATCTAGCGCCGATTAATAATTGTGTGCTTGCTGTTTTTTTTAAAGATGATGTAATTAAATTATTGCCAAGCTCTTGTTGTTCCTTGTATGACTTGATAGTTCTCTTTTCTGTATATAAACTACTGATTTGCAGAAGTAAAATTGCAACAGATTCAAACCACTTCTGAATGTGTTGTCTGTCTGTCATTCGCCGAATCCTTGCCTTCCTGACTACCCTGGTTCTCCTACGGTCGTGGTACTCCCGATGGGCCAGTCCGTGGCAGTCTTACGAGATTTCATGTCCTATGAGACTCTCCCAAGTGTGCTGAAGGCTGCAACCAATGCCTGTCTGTCTACTAGAAACAGTTCACAGGGAAGGCCCTTAGTCACTTCAGCAAGCTGGCTGCAAGACTGGGTGGATTGAAGTCCGGTTTCTCAGACCCTGTTTCCTAGGCTTGCTGTGTCCCTGGAGCAGGAGGCTTGAGACAAGCCACTGTTGACCAGGCTTACAGAAGTCTCTAGAATAGAACCTAGAAATTGAAAAATGATTTTGTTGTTGTCCTAAGACATTGTTCTTCTCTGAGTTAACTAATGAATAGCTGTTTTGAAGAATTTCCCTTTTCCTTCCTTCTCTTCCCTTAACTACACACTGACCTCATGTAGCCAAATCCTTGTACCTTGCTTAAAAGAAAAAGGGGAGAGCCTCTTCCCTTCAGCCCAGCAGAGTCAGATTTGACTTGGGTTTAAGCTTGTTCTAGTTTTGCCTGTTATTAGTTATGAGAGAGGAGGCTAAGGTGAAGAGCGGGTTCTAGAGGCATTAAGAGAAACACAAAAGAAAGCCTCCTCCTTGATTGAAAGCTACATGAAACACATGTAGCCATGCAGGCTTCCCATGCTCTTCAGTAACCCCGAATGATGCACAAAGGCTTGTCCACATGTGGCTGGGGGACATCGGATTCTCTCCTGTCTCAGCTCTGCGGCTCACTTCCACTCTCGGGAGTGGCTGACTTTGTGCCTTCTAAGAAGTTACTTCTATTTCTATTACTCTCCACGTGTCCATGGTACAATCCTTGTGCTCAGATGGAAGAACCTGGAGATCTCAGTAGCTTCCCTCCAGACTCTGATCCATGCTTGTAGCAGTCACGGTATTGTGTAGTACACTGACGACAAATCCGTAGCTCTTGAGTTGATTGATTTTTAAATGTATATCCCATCTTCTTCCACAGTAGTTTCAGATGGAGTCTTCATCCACTCAGGCTGCTACAACTCCTTACCATAGGGTAGGCAGCTTACACCCTAAATATTTGTTTTTCACACTCTGGCGGCCGGAAGTCCAAGGTGAGGGAGCCGGTGTGGTTGGGTTCTGGCTTCATACTGAGTCTTCACATGGTAGAAAGAGCACTCAGTAGCGATCTGAACTTTTCTTATAAGAGCTCTAATCCCACTTTGATGTGTTTATCTAATTATTCTTTATCAATAAAAGCTCAGGAGTCAGATATCCAGGTAAGAACCTGAATGATGAGAGAAGCGGTGGAGAAGCGACCAGTGACCTCCTATCTCTTTTGTTCCGCCATCCGAGAGGGCTGAGACCCTAAGTACTGTCTTACTATACTTCCTGACTCTCTGTCTTAGTCCTCCAATACCTCTGTGGTTAATTTTGGTCAACTGGTAACTAGCTCTGCCTTCTGATTCAAAGCAAATTTTTATTGGTAGTCTTGGGAGCGTCAGAATACAATCAAAGTATACAACACCATTCACAAAGGCTTCATGAGCACGTCCTCCCAAGACCTACCTCCAAACACAGTCATGCTGGATGTTAGATTTCAGCACAGAAACTGGAGTTATGGAAGCATCAAAGCCTTCACTTCATTTTAAACCCAGGGGCCAAGTAAACATCTCTAGCTGTAACCAGATCTCTCACCAGGGTGATGGGTATAAGGACACATTGCTTCTCTTTTCTTTTTCCTTTGTGAGTATAAGAAAAGAGACTTTACTCTTGTGTGTGATGTGTGTACATGTATGTATGCACGTTGACATGTGTGTAGGTGCATGTGGAGGCCCAAGATTGACACTGGGAGATATCTTTCCACTTATTAATTGAGGCACGGTTTCTCAACGGAACCCAGAACTCACTGATACATCTAGTATCACTAACCAGCCTGCTCCAGGAGCCCCTGTCTCTCCCTTCTGAACTTTGAAATTGCAGGTGGGTTCTACACTTGCAGAGCAAGCACTGTAACCACTGAGCAATCTCCCCAGTCCTTGTCGAGAGCTTTTTTAAAGCTTATAGCCACCAGGACTACTTAAGTCCCTGTTGCTGATTCAGTTGACCTCTGTGTTCTAGAACAATTCAGACACTAGATAGCATAATACTGAGCACATGTTAAGAGTTCAATAACAGCTTTTTATTTATTTATGTTACATATATGAGTGCTCTATCAGCGTGCATACCTTTATGCTAGAAGAGGACATCAGATCTCATTATAGATGGTTGTGAGCTGCCATGTGGTTGCTGGGAACTGAACTCAGGACCTCTGGAAGAGCAACCAGTGCTCTTAACCGCTGAGTCATCTCTCCAGCCCCCAATAACAGTTTCTTTTTTTTTTTTTAAAGCGCATACAATGACTTGTCTCCCCCACCTCACTGGAACTGTTTGAGGTCATGTTGTTAGCATGATCTCCAAGTTATTCTGGGCACATTCACTTCAGCTAAACACAGTTCCCTGAAGAATCTCTGGCCATGGCGTTCTGCCTCTCAGCACTCAACCTGTGCTTTCCATGTGTATTGTTCCCAGCATTCCTTCCGTTGGCTCATGGACTCGAGTATGACTAAGTCACTAGGCCCCCAAGGTATTATCTGCCATGTCAGCAACCTGTTAGCTTATGTTTGACTCCCGTAGCCCGCTCAGGGAAGCCACCTTAAAAGAGATCTACCTGATTCCCCAGACATCTGTGCAATGCCAGTGTTGTACAAGCTACCTGTTAGAATCAGGCCCGAAAACTCCGGCCCCAGAACCACATGGGAACAGGCTTAAGGCACTTTTTCTAGAGCAAACAAGCCAAAAGCTGTGTGTGGAGTCACTTTAGAGGAGTGGGTGGCAAGTGCTAGGAACAGCATTCCCCAGGGCTGGCTGACTCCCTCTGTGGAGGTTATTTTCAGAGGTCTGGACACTTGCAATCAAAGGTCACATCCAATGCACTCACCGAGAGCATATGAGGATCACATCCCCCGGAGGAGGCTGCAGAAGGCCAGAGGCAGCAGTTGTGAAAAGGCTCAAAGGCCGGAGAGCTGCAAGTTCACTTTCTACAGCTTGAGATGCCTGATCCCTGCACAGCATCCTTCTTGTCTCCAATTCTTCTTTTTTTAAGATTTATTTATGTATTACACATACAGAAGAGGGTGCCAGATCCTATTACAGATGGTCACCATGTGGGTGCTGGGAATTGAACTCAGGACCTCTGGAAGGGCATTCGTGCTCTTAACCTCTGAGCCATCTCTCCAGCCCTCTTGCCTCCAATTCTAAAACAATGATAGGATGAAAATAATTTTAAGTTTGTATTTATTTACGTGTGTGTGTGTGTGTGTGTGTGTGTGTGTGTGTGTGTGTGTGTGGTGTGCATGTGAGTAGAGGTGCCTGTAGAGGCCAGAAGCATCAGATGCCCCCCAAGCTGGAGTTGCAGGCAGTTGTGAGCCTCCCCATGTTGGTGCTGGGAACTGAACTTGGGTCTTCTGTAAAAGCACTGTGTGTGTGTTCTTAACCTCTGAGCCATCTCTCTCGGCCCAGGATGAAAATAACTAAACAAAGAGTGCTTGATTATCAAGGATCCTGGTCATTCAGAGGGAATGTCAAGGAGACATAGCCTGGCACTACCACCAGCAGCCTGAGGAGTCGCCCTCCTTGGGCCCTCTACTCAGGCAAAGCCAGACCTTTGTCAATGATGCCACCGCAGAACAGAATTTCAGGACAAGTCTGAGTCCTGAATGAGTCCTGAATACAGAAAGACATTTAGCATTATGCCTGGTGGGATGAACTAAGATTCAAAAACGTAGTAAAACACTTGCCTCACAAACAGGAAGATGTGAGTTTGAATTCCCGGAGCCCCACACACAGCCAGGTGCAGGAGCATGCATCTGCCATCCCAGGGACGTCACAGTGAGATGGGAGATGAGACTGGAGAATCCTGGGGCAGCCCGAGAGCCAGCTAGCCTTGGGTGTGCATAGGAAAAAAGAGGGACCTTGCCTCCAGTAAAGTGGAAGCAGCATGTCTCCTGAGCTTTACAGGCACACTGTGTCACGTGCCAGCAGTCATACACAGACATGTATGCAAAAAAGATTTTAAAAAGAGAATTCAGAAAACACGGTTTCTACATTCACAGTTAAATCATCATTGGAATCATTTCAGACCACATAATTAGGACTGGAGAGATGGCTCAGCCATTAAAGGCCAGGCTCACAACCAAAAAGACGTAAGACTACATTATTAGCATGGTATTTATTTGTTTACTTAATTTTTAATATGCTTTTAATTGTAACAGAATTACATCACTTCCCCCCTCCCTTTGCCTCCTCCAGCCCCTTCCAGCTATTCTTCCTCGAACCCCTCCCAGGTCCCCCACTCTCAACTGGATAACCTCTTTTTATTTGATTCTTCTTGTTATTTATATATATATATATATATATATATATATATATATAATGTGTGTGCATATGTATATGCACAAATAAATGTGTATAAACACAACCTGTTGAGTCTGTTTTTGTTGGTGGTGTGTATATGGTTGCAAGGCTGACCACTCCTAATTGGACAACCAAGAAGGGACTCATCCCTGGGGGGGGGGCTAATTTTCCTTCTCCCCCTTTTCCCAGAGGTCATTAGTTGCCTGTGGTCCTTTATCTAGGAGTGGGAACCATGACATTTTCCCTTTCCACGTTAACATGTCCATTGATATCACCAGTGTTCCAGTCCTGCTTAGTTAGCATGATATTTAAATAGAAATAATTTTAATGTAGATTTAATCAGGGGCATTACAGGAGAGAAAGAGATACTTAAGAAAAGGATCATACCCACTGGAGCTTGTGAGAGTCACACTCATGTGCCTTTACAACGGAGGTGTGTGTGTATGTGTGTGTGCATGTGTGTGTGCATGTGTGTGTGTAAGACAGGGAGATTCTATGTTTTTCGAAGTTACATCATTCAAAGGATATAATTTTCAATGAGGTTTAAAGATTAATTAAAGTTTTAAAATGAAGCAAAATTTATAAATGAAGTAAAAAATACATTAGTGGTTTTACCTATTTTACTTAAAGACTTTTCTTTCATTAATGGTAACTGTGAGGTGACTTTGTGAAATGTGTGGTTTAGATTCTGAGTGCCAACAAGTGAAATGCAAGGCTATAGACATTCTGGCCCGAGTCAGCTAAGTTTGCTTCTTAGCGTCCTTGTTGGAAATGTCTTTAGGAAAGCGAGCATTAGGTTTGTGGGCAATCTTGGTTTTATCAGTTGTGTTGAAATTTCTTGACGCTAAGCCAGCAGAAAATACAAACTAAACATCGGGGTGAGGATGTTATTCCTTTCCCATGTACCCTTAATCTTCACTGCCTGTCTGTTTTGCCTCAACTCCAGGTCCCAAGATGGGGAGTGAGTGGACTTATCCAGACTGACACGGTGTAGGCAGAGACGACACACAGAATACAGGGCCTCAGGAGTCAGAAGCGGGGCTCAGAAATGGAAGCTGCCTCGTGGAAACAAAACAGAATTGTGTCTCTTCTGTGCAGACGACAGGGAGCAAGAGCCACGTCCAGTGTATGACTATACCGTTGGAGCCGATTCAGTGTGGCTGGCTACGTGGCTGTGGTTTGCAGCGTGCACGGGGAGTGTATTAGTTCCTCTAGCATTGCTGTGACAAAATTCTGAACAGAAGCAGCATAGAGAGGAAAGATTTCTGTTAACTCACAGTTCCAAGGGTTCTAAATCCATCACAGCAGGGAAGGCACAGTGGAGCAGGTCTACTCATGGCAGTGGGAGTGATTGGGGGAGGCTGTTTGTCTAGAGCCTCGTGCATGTGAGGCAAGAGCTCTACCACTGAGCCGTGTCTCCAGCCCCAACTGCTGTCTTTTATATTTCCTCCCAGATGTTTGTGGCCTCAGGCCTTTGAGTCAGCTGTTGGAAGAGGCCTTTGGGTTCATCTGCTTCAGAAAGAATAGGGACAAAGTTTGCAGCTCAAACGAGTGTCTTCCACAGTCAGTGTGACCAATAATGAAGTCTCCTTGAATCATAGAATATTTTCCTGGCCCCAGGAATTAACTCAGGACAGCGGTCTGCTCACCTGTGCCTGGGGCTTCCCTCCTATTTGTAAGAGGCTAGCAGGAAGAGGGCTGGGGATGTAGCTCGGTTGGTAGAGTGCTTGCCTAGCACACACGAGGCTCTGGGTTCAAACCCCAGCACTAAATAAAAACAGGGCATGGTGGTGTCTGCAATCCCAACACCTGGGAGATGGAAGAAGGAATAATCAGAAGGTCCAGGTTGTCCTTGGCTGTACAGTAAGGCCAGCCTGGGTTACACGGTCCAGGTCATAAGGCCAGCCTGGGTTACACAAGGTCCAGGTCATCCTTGGATGTACAGTAAAGCCAGCCTGGCTTACATGAGACCCAATCTTAAAAGAAAAAACAAATTTGTAGAGGGGCTCAGTAGTGGGTCACAGACTGAAAATTGTGTTTGTGTGTCTGCTATTTGGCATGTGGGATCCCAGAGTGTGAAGAGGATTAATAAGAATCTGTGAAGCTTTGACTGTGCGAATGCACGCGCTCGTGTGTGTGTGTGTGTGTGTGTGTGTGTGTGTGTGTGTGTGCACATATACTAAGCATCACGTTATTAATGCACCTTGAGATCCCCAGATAAAAAGCTTCTGTCAAGTCACAACCCAGAGGAACGATAACAAACATCGCTTCTGGGGAAAGGCTTTGGCTCTCCAAATGCTGTTGGCCAAGGCCTTGTCATCTTCCCACCCCCTCATTAGCTGATATTGTTGGCTAGCTCCTTATACTTGAGTACCAGAAACAAGAGGAATCTAGAAACTTCAGGGGGTAGGTGTTAGAAAGCAGGTCATATATATATAATCCATTGTGTCTTTTACATCATGCATCTCGATCATATTCATTTCCGGTCCCTGCATATCCACCCTCTGCCCCTACAGCACCCCTCCAAATAAAATTTAAGAGAAAAAAGGAAGAAGAAAAGAAAAAAGGGGGGGGGGTGTAGCATGAATCTTAAATGGTCTTATTAATAAAATCAAACCTGAGGCCAGTTATTGGGGATCAGAGAAGCAGAACAAGTCACAGCTACCTCACCTCGCCAGTTCCTCAGCTGATCCTGTTTCCTCAGACTGGAAGCCTCTGTGTCCTCATCCAAATGGGTCTCAGCTGAACTGTTTCTTGAAAGCCTAAAGCTTAACCAGCCTAAAAGCTTAACCAGCCTCTAGTTCCTCACGCCTTATATACTTTTCTGCTTTCTGCCATTACTTCCTGGGATTAAAGGCATGAGTCACCATGCCTGACTGTTTCCAGTGTGGCCTTAAACTCACAGAGATCCAGGCCGTTTTCTGCCTCTGGAATGCTAGGATTAAAAGCGTGTGCTACCACTGCCTAACCTCTATGCTTAACAATGTGGCTGTTCTGTTATCTGACCCCAGATAAATTTATTAGAGTGCACAATATTTTGGGGAACACAATACCACCACAGGGGGAAATCTCGTCATGGAAGCTGCAGTGTGACACAGTGAGTCTATATATCTGTACTCGCAAGTGTTCATTGAAGAGTCATTGGTCTGGTTCGAGGTCTCTGGTTTCTTCTACATCATTGACGCTGGGCCCTCCCAGGACCTTCTCTGAAAGCAGATCTTCTAACCCACCTTTCTTCCTTAGGTTCAGAACTGGACAAGTTTCCCCAGAGGGAAATAAATACTATTTTCAATATATATCTTTTAAAAAGTTGTATATG
Organism: Peromyscus californicus insignis; assembly: GCF_007827085.1. Taxonomy (NCBI): domain Eukaryota; kingdom Metazoa; phylum Chordata; class Mammalia; order Rodentia; family Cricetidae; genus Peromyscus; species Peromyscus californicus. Next base: position 69,879,531 of record NW_026294436.1, on the reverse strand, counting down.
TGTGCATGTTCATGTGTGTGTGTGTGTGTGTGTGTGTGTGTGTGTGTGTGTGTGTGTGTGTGTGTGTATGTGTGTGCATGTACTCTCACAAACACAAAGATTACAGAAAAACCTTGGGTGTCATTTCTTAGCTACCACGATCCACCTTTTAAAACAGCAACAACAACACTAGCAGCAGACCCAGGTCCTCTTATTGTCTTGGAATTCATCAGTCTAGCCTGGCTGGCCCACTAGCTCCAGGATCTATGTGTCTCTGTCTCCCCAAAGCCAGGGTGACAAGGCATGTGCCACCAGGCCCAACTTTTTATGTAGGTGCTGGGGATCAAACCTAGGTCCTCAATCAAGCATACCACCAACTGAGCCATTTCCCCAACCACTATTTTTAGTGCTTTTGAGCAGCCCTGGTACTTGAAGTTTCAATGATTAGGTTAAGCTCTGTTCCTCCATTTCCTCTCTTTCAGTTAGTAGACAGAGCTTATTTTCATTGTGAAACTCCGAGAAGAATGCAATACTGATTAATAACAAGTTCCACATGGCCCCATGCATTGCTTCTGCTTTTAGCAAATCACAGTAACCCAAGTCTTCATTAGACATGGCTACCCACTTCTCACCCTGTTCGTATGGCCCCTGAATCTAGAGACCATGGCATCGTGCACGGGGTTAACCTTACCAAGAGTTCAAGGTTATGACATCCATGGTATTTACGTCGAGCTTTAATGATCACTTACTAATAACTCACCTCTGGGGTTTGGGAAGTGACTAGATAGGGTCATTGTCCTCATGAGCCTATGACCTGGCCACTGTTGATATCATCTTTGGCTCTGGACACAAGTGCGAGTCATATTTTGGTGTAGTCTCTGATCCGTACGTGATCCCAGCATCCTTTGCCGGTTCCTCTGGATCAGAGATGTCATCAGGAGAATTTTCTGTTGACTCACCCTCATCAGTGAGGACCCTGCAGGTCTGAGACTTTCTTCCCTGTCTTCCAAAGTTAAAGCTTGCCCAGATTTACCAAACTTGGCCCTCTGAATGTGGGTGACAGTTGTGTGGCTTTGTCTGTTTGTGGGGCCACTGGCAGTGGGATTAGGATTTATCCCTGGTGCATGAACTGGCTTTTTGGAGCCCGTTCCCTATGGTGGGATACCTTGCTCAGCCTTGATGCAGGAGAGAGGGGCTTGGTCCTGCCAGAACTTGATATGCCAGACTTTGTTGACACTCCATGGGAGGCCTTACCCTCTCTGAGGAGTGGATGGAGGGTGGGGTAGGAGGGAGTGGGGGGGGCAGAGCAGGAGGAGGGAGGGTGAACTGTGGTTGGTAGGTAAAATGAAAAATATATATATATAAAAAGGGGGGAACAAAACCAGCTTGCCCAGATTTAGCCAGGGCTCAGCTTTTGAGTGGCCCATGTGGGAAGTTCCTGTTTATGTCGGCTGGCTTTCACTTGCCGAGGAAGAATTTAAAGAGCAAGAAGAAACCTCCCTCATGTCCTCATCTATGCCCACAGTGCACCTGGAAACTTGAATCTAATGTGCTATGTAGACGCCCTGAATAGTGGCTCTGACCCCTGCTCAAACCTCAATAAGATGAGGAGGAGGCACCAGGGACCCCAGGCAGACTGGTGGAGGCATCTCAGCTGTCAGTCTCCCATCGTGCAGGCACCCACCTGCTGTTGCTCTCCATCCAATCTCAGCTTTGATCTCAGTTCTCAGGGGGAAGTCCCTGGGACATCTCCATTTCCTCTTCCTCTGGGGCAGGGGCTGAGGGGATAGTCTCCTCTACGACATTCATAAACAGTTATTGATCACGGAAATGCCTTAAAACCATAGCCCTGTTTATATTAGCAAAGACTGAGAAATATTTAAATACCTATCTAGCTAGATTAAAAAGCTACAAAGTAAAATAGTAAGCAGCCATTTAAAAGAGTGAAGTCAGTGTTTAGACATGATTAGACATGGGAAGGTATCATTGTTATAGTGTGAAAATTAAAAGGTCTCGCAACAGTGTACAGTAGGATCCCATTTTGAGAAATTCATGAATAAATACACACTGAGCTGTGCTTGTAGTGACTATCTTTCTCTGTAAGAGAGAGGGGTTTACGAAGGACATGGTTAATCTGTGTGGCATAATGCCACATTGAATTTGTAATAAAGTGATAAATGCCTTTCTGATCAAAATACTGTGTACATCTTAAGTTATACCCAGCTCTGGAGCATGTGTGCTTTATGAGTAAAGGGGACTTTAGCCCACACCTTCCACCCAGAGATGAAGTTGAGAATATTTCTCTCTGTCTCCCTCTCCCCTTCTTCTCCCCCTCTCCCTCCCTCTCAGTTAAGAGTTTTGGCTTGAAGCAAACAAAACTCATCTCAAGTGAGAAACTGGAACTTGTTGGAAAGATTCTAAAGGAAGAATTAAGTGCTGGCCTCCGTGAGTCTGGAATGAGGTCCACTGACAGTCTCCATGTAGGACCCCACACACCATCATGATGGGTTCATGGTGTCAGAAGCCACGGGACACAACCTCCACAGACTCAGGTGTCTCCAAGTCACTGTGTGCCTGGCCAGGAGTCAGATCCTTGGGAAAGAGAATCTGCCTGGTCCCCTCAAACACGGGGCAAATATATATCATTATAGACTTGTAATACCACCATGCCAAAATAGTACTATATAACTGATGCTAATTAGATCACAATATTTAAAACTGTGTCATTGACCTTATTAATGCTATGTTTGAACCAATGAAGCTTGTCAGTTGAATTCCCATAGCTCCCTGCTCCTGACTTGGCATGTAGTATGTGCTCAATAAATACCGAGTTGAGTCAGCACCTCACAGCAGGACCTTGAAGTCTTGGAATTGGGGAAGAAGAGTTTGCCATGTGTAGACTACTAATTACTTTTGATTATGGGTAAATTGGGATCTGTATAAAATATGAATCACCACTCTAGTTTCATTTCTGTTGCTATGATAAAATGCCATGACAAAACAGACAAAAAAACGTAAGGAAGACAAGGGTTTGTTTCAGCTTTCAATTCCAGTTTACTGTCCATCATTGTGGGACCATCAAGGCAGGAACTTCAACCAGCTAGTTACATCACATTCCCAGTCAAGAGCACAGGGAAGTAAATGCGTACATGTTTGCTTGCTTGCACTCGGCTCCATTTCTCCATTCTTGTATAGTGCTGGACTCTCTGCGTAGGGAATGGTGCTGTCCATAGTGGGCTGGATCCTCCCATGTCAATTAACTTAAGGCAGCCTCCCACAGACCAGTCTGCAGGCCAACCCAATGAAGACAATTCCTCACGGAGACTCTTCTCACAGGCGATTCTACACTGTGTCTAGTTGACAGCCAACCATCACAATCACCCAGAAGTCCTTTGGGGACTCGGGTCCCTGGCCTAGTGTTTTGCTATTGGAATGACCCAAATGTTTCAGGTCAAAGTCATATGACAGGAAGAGAGGGCCTTGCCAAAGGTGTCATATTCATGAGCTTGAGAACAACACATTCCAGCAGAAGCAGTCACTGCTGCCCACCTATGAAGTATATGAACCAATTTGCTCATCATTGTTTGATAAGGCTGGATCAGTTTAGTGGAGAAAAGCCAGCCCTACCCTGAGGTCGCTATGCAGACCCGAGCACTCTGCTCTAGGTCACTGTACTTTTCACAGTAGATGTCATGACTAAAGAAAGCTATTTGCTGTGTGGGATTCACTCTAATCTTTCTTCAGTCAGAAATTTCCTGGGTCGGACAGCTTGCCCCAAGCTAGTCCCCTGATTTTTGACTTATACTCTTCCTCATGACTCACACTGCATTCAAGCGACTCAGTCTCTTACCTTTGCCAGCGAAGTCTGAGGGCTTCCTTAAGTCCTCGTCACCTGATTCACCGATTCCCCACCTCTCACTCCCTGCAGTGTGGCTTCTGGAAACTATCCTACTTTGCTTTCTCCAGTTTCTTGGTGAGATCTTTGCCACGTGCTCCTAGGCAGGGCTCTCTGCGAACAGCATGGCCAGTGGAGTGGCAAAGTGACAATCTGAGGGACACTGGAAGGAGTTCTGTTCAACACGGCTCAGTAGCCGGTGGTGGGTCCCACTGAGAGTCTGACCCTGAGTGGTTTACTTTAGGCATATTTAAGAACAGCACAATTCGGTGAGAATTCTCCTGGTGATAAAGAACTCAGTCCCATCTGCACAGTAAAGCCTAAGACAGGACTGTATCAAAACTCTTTATAATGTATATGTGACATCTTCCATAAAGGTGGGTTCTATAGACTGGCAAGCTCATGATAAGGGTCTGAGGGAGGATCTGGTGTGGTCTCAGCCACATAGATAGTGCAAAGGTCACTGGGCTATAAACCATGTCCACTCCCAGCCTTCTGGGTGGAAAACAGGTAATATCTCTCTCTTTGAAGAGACAATCCTGTGTGTTTAACATTCCCAGTTCCCCTAATGCTTATCTGTGAGCACAAGGACCTCCATACCTTCGGCACTCCTGGACTTCATGGTGGTGACAGTGTTCCTACCCAGACTCCTCCACCCGTCTTGCTATGCTTGGCATCTCTGGAGCTTGGATTGCCTGTATTCCAGCTATCTTCCTGCCAAATCAGCCAAGACATCTTCCCTCTGCAGGTCAGCTCTTTGCTGGGTTTGCAGGGGACTAAGAAAAAGAAGTGGGAATAGAAAGCAGGGAGGGAGAGAGGAATTAATTTGTAAATAGGGTTTTTCTCACTTCTATCAGATGGGTAACAGGAAATGGACCAGCTGAGACAAGTGTGAGAACCGATGTGGTGGCATGATGTCCCCAGAAACACTGGTCTGCTTTTCTTACACCGGATATGCATCTATGCTCTGGGTTAAGATTCAGTTCCAGAACCTGACTCTTTGAAGAACTCTCAGCATTTCAGTCCAGGCAGGAGACCTGCACATCCAACTCTAAGTCTATTAAAAAAAAGCTACTGTGTTTAACATTATCTTTTTTTTTTTAATTTGAGGTGGAATCTTATATAGTCCAGGGTATCTTAGAACTTGCTATGTAACCAAGGGTGACCCTGAGCTTTTGATCCTTCTGTTTCCCGCTGGGGTTACAGGTGTGTGCCACCACACCTCATTGTATGTGTTGCTGGGCTTTGAACATTCTAGATAGGCACTCTACCAACTGAGCCACACCCGGAGCCCACCCCCCCACCACCCCCCACCCCCGTTTAACATTGTCTTAAAGTAGAAAGTAAAACTGTTTTCTTCAGGGACAGGAGTCAAACATTGCCTTGTGAGTCCTCACTGATCTTCTAAGTCACATGTTCAAGGGCAAGAAAGGCTGGATTGTGAGCAGACATTCACTTTTTTTTAGCTGGGGTGGGATGTGGGTCTCAATATGCAGCCCTGGCTGACCTGGGACTCACAAAGGTCTGCCTGCTTCTATCTCCCAAATGCTGGGATTAGAAGCGTGTGCCGCCACACCTGGCCTACTGTTTGCTTTTAGAAGGCGTCTGCTGACCAAGCACAATCTTTCTTCTGATTTTATCCGTGATCATTGGACATATTAGTGAAATCGACACTCTAAATCTGTTTACAGTTGCTTTTTTCCCCACTCTGTGGTTAATGCTGAGTCTGAGTGTTTTCGAAAAGCAATGGACTGTCATCAATTACTTCATGATCGCCGTCCCAAGGAGAACTTACTGTGAGATAGGGGCGGGGGTGTGCTAATTAGCAGCCCCAGTGAGACTGAAAACAAGGTGCTGATTTGTACTGATGCATAAATACCCTCACCACGGTCAGGCCACAGAAGAGCCAAGAATCAAAACTAAAGAAGAAAGAGAGAGTGATGACACCCTTCCCCCACACCAGTCCCAGCGCCCTGTAGACAGTTCACAGATGTCTCTTTTGGTTCTCATTGTGTGCCCACATGGTATTGCGTGACATTTCTTGGGGAACAAACATCTGTTCACTGGAGGTTGGGCACCAGCTGTGACCTCACTGGAGTTACAGCAGTGTGGGCAGCTGTAGCACCCCACAGTCCTGGACCACCAGAGTTCTCTGAACAGTTTGCAGGCAGCTCCACCAAAGAGTCGCCTCTAGCCCAGCAACTCTTTAGCACTTACAGGCCTCGAGGAGGGGCCTTGTGAGTTTATAACTTGGGAGATTCTTGTAACTTTCTTGGGAGCCTCTCTGCCTTCCCTGTACAGAGAAGGTTTCGATTCAGAAGAAATATCTGCATCACCCATTGGTACCATTCCGGGCTACAGATAAAAACACGGAAGTTCTGAGAGACTGCATTTTCCAAAGGCCTCACGAGCCTACAAGAGAAATGTCAGAGTTTGGAATTTAAGGCCCTGTATCTCAAATATATACTCACCAATGAGAGCAAAAGAACCAAAAAACTACAAACCTATGCATTTCTTTTCTGTATTTGGAAGCATGAAGAAGGGCCCTAAACCTACAACTTCTCATTTCTTACATTCAAAACATTCACACACACAAATTCTGCCTTTCTATAGACTGGTGGGAGGGAGTCTAACATAGTGAGACTCTCTCTCAAAACATAAAACAAAACAAAAACAAAAAGCCAAAACCAAAACGACAATGACAAAGCCGTTCTCTGAACTATTGTCATGTCGGACCCTCATGAATGCAGAGAATGTGTCTGTTGTTATATAAAGTTTTAGTCCCTCACTCATAGCGTGAAGAGGGAGCTGCTATGGCTGACGGTTGTGTCTTTCTACAAAAGTCAAATATGTACAAACAGCCTCAAACAGACACGTGTTTGGAAGATGAATTCACAAAAGGACAGAAAGTTAAGTGGCCTTCCTCCAGCTGTGCCTCCAGATGGTGCTGAGCACAGGGCACAGCCTGCTCCATGACACATCTTGCATGTGCCTGCCTGCCTTGCAGTTCAGAGGGCATCTGAACAAGCCTGGTATGCTCTGGAAAACACAGCCACAGCAGAGTAATTCCTAAGTTAACATCCAAAAGGGAAATCAGAGCTACCTCTTCTCGGCTGGACTTCTGCCTCCCATCTCCAGTGTTTTCCCTTGGTAATTCTCTAAGCCAGTGGCAAAGGGCATGTTGAGGTGTTAGAAATGAGTGAGAGTTTGGGGACACACCTGTGATTCTCTAAGGTCCAGCTTTCCTCAGCTGCCTTTCTGGACTGTAACCAGAGCTGGTACTCACTATTGTTCATCCATTTCCACCCTGTTGCCCCGGTCTTCAGCACTTGCTTCTGCTGAGCAGTTCCCATGACAACCGAACAGCATCTCCAGCCTGCCACCTCCTAACTGCTGAGATGAAAAGGGGAAAGGAGATATAAGGTAAGAGATGCTCATCTCAACACACGTGTTTAAAAGGAATTGCAAGTTAAACACTAATAATTATAATAACAACATCCGAAGTGAATGAGCAACGTTCACCTCATCCCTGACGGTAAACAGTATTCTCTTCTTTGGCATCTGTCTGAGATCTTCTCCTCTTCTTTTGGTTAATTGATTCAAACTTCTAGAAGCCAGTAGTCTAAAATCATTTCTCAGCCTAGAAGTTAGGGTTATACAAAAGACCATGGGCCCTTCTGATGGAAAGAACAGAGAATAAAAAAACTGTAGATTCTCTAACAGAATGAATTTCGTTCCATTAGTTACCCAGCCTTCCAAGTTTTTCTTTGTTCCTGACATCTGTACATGTTAAGATGACATTGACTGATGTCTGACAGCAAGATGAGCAAGGTAACCAATTATTGTTGCTTTTCTGAACATACCTAATTACTGAAAGATTATAACTTAGTCTTCCAGAAGCCCCAAGTCCAGACACCACGAACTCATCACTGTCTGATTTCTAGTCCTTCATTCGACCAATATTTGTTCACGCTTGATGTGCCAGCGATGTAAAAAGGAGTAAGACAAAATCTTGGAGAGATTATGGAAATGTTTAACCTGCATTTGGTTGCTTGGGGAACTAATACAATCTCTACTAAACCAAGTACAAAAGTAGTTAAGCTTGCCAAAACTGACCAAGGCTGGGTGTCTAGCTGAAAATTAGGGCATGACAGAATAGATTCAGAAAAGTACACTGTCCTGACCAAAGAAGCCTGAGACAAGTGAGGCAAGGACATCCCACACAGTTAGAGGATCCCATAGTTGAACAATGGTGAAGATGAGCTTGGCTCCTGTAGATGAGGCTCTCTGCCCTTCCTGCTCCTACTCTGAGTGGCCTTGACTGCACAGATTACCACTCCAGCAGGGACACCCCAGACTACATTGAGCCTCCACAGGGATTAGGATTAAGCATCTTAGTTTTATTTCCTGTTGTGATTTAAAACTCTGACAAAAGCAATTGAAGAGAGAAAGTGTTTATTTGGCTCACAATTCCACTTTACGATCCATCACTTGGCGGAAATTGAAGTGGCAGGGATGAAAGCAGCTGGTCACGTCACATCTATAGTCAAGAGCAGAGAGCCATGAAACCATGCATGCATCCTGGTGCCTGCTCACTTTCTCCACTCTGACATAGTTCACAACCCCCTGCCTAGGGAATGGCGCCACCCTCAGTGGGCAGGTCTTCCCATTTCAATGAACATAATCAAGATAATCCCCCACAGAAAAGCTTAATCCAGATAATTCCTCACTGAGATCCCCTTCTCAGGGGATTCTAGATTGTGTCAAGTTCACAACTAAAGCTAAGGAACACCGACAGAGAATCACTGAAATCCTCTTCTTCAGTTGTTGTTGAAACAGGGTCTTGTGGTACCCCAGACTGGTCTCAGAGTTGCTGCATTGCTGAGAATAATCTCAAATGTCTAGTTTTCCTGCATCTACTTTCAAAATGCTAGGATTATAGGGATGTATTGATATATTAGGTGCTGGGTATCAAATATAGGGCTTTGGAAACGCTAAGAACTAAGTTATATCCCCAGGCCCTCTTTTATCTATCTGTCTGTCTATCTATCTATCTATCTATCTATCTATCTATCTATCTATCTATCTATCTATCTATCTATCTATCCATCTATATATATATAAAATGTGTGTGTTCTTTGCAGCTGTATTTTGAAAGTATTAAAAGGAGAGTGAAAAAATAAGTTGCTATTGTCTCTCCTGTCTCCGACAAAGTCACTTCTGCTACTGCTTTTACTTCTACATGTATATATTCCAGGCACCATCTGAGGCCTTTTCTTTCCAACTTTTGGTATTTCTTAGACTCTGATTGTTCCTTGGATGGTATTTTCTTCTGTATGACCTATTTTCCCATCAGTGTGCATTTCTGGTCATTTAAAACAGCAACAACACAAACAACTGGACATTTGAGATACTAGGTGCACCAAATCTAAATCCTAATCCGTCCAAGGGTTGTGATTTTTACTGTTTTGTTTATGTATTTGTTTGTTTGTTTGGACTAATAAAGTCTATTTAGTGTATGCCCCTGAATTCTCTACAATAATAACCGGAAACCTTTCGATTGTTATTTTTGTTCACAAAGCAGGCTTCCTTCAGGTTACTCCTGAACCTCCATAGCTGGGTGGTTAACAGAAGCAGAGGCCACCTTCAACACTGTGAGCCAGCAGAAGCTCCTGTGGGGAGAGATCTACTGAGTTAGTGTGCACATTCAAGAGATCTTCACATGAGTTAGTGTGCACATTCAAGAGATCTGTACGTGAGTTAGTGTGCACATTCAAGAGATCTATGCGTGAGTTAGTGTGCACATCCAAAGCTCAGTGTGCTTTATTTTGTTTTTTAGATAGATTTCTGCTTTTTAGCCAAGGTTAGACTCAAGCATATGATCTCCCTGCTTCAGTCTCCTGGTTGCTAGGGATTATAGGCATTTACTACCATGCCTAGCTCCAGACAATTTTCAAATCTTCATAATTATTTGTATTCAGTATACAAAATAATGGGTTTCACAACCACATTTTTTTTACGTCTCCTGCATGATATAACAATGTACTTCACTCAATTTCACTTCTATTACTGTCTCTTGTTCCCAACCAGCTGGCCCCCTTTCTCTCCTCAGCCTCTCTTCCACCTTCATGTTGTGGTGGTTTGGATGTAATTGGCCCCCACAATATCTTAGGGAGCGGCATTATTAGGAGATGTGGCTTTGTTGGAGTGGGTATGGCCTTGTTGGAGGAAGTGTGGGGGCAGGCTTTAAGGTTTCCTATGTTCAGGATACTGCCCAGTGTCTCAGTGAACTTTCTGTCTTTCTTGCCTTTCTTGCCTGCAAGATGTAGGATTCTCAGCTACTCTCAGCACCATGTCTGCCTGCACACCGCCGTGCTCCCCGCCATGATGGTAGTGGACTAAACTTCTGAAACTGTAAGTGGGCCACCACAATCAAATGTTCTCCTTACGGGTTTATATGAGCGAGAATTGTTGAGACCAAGGTTGGATAAAGCACAGGGACAAATAGACAAATGAATGGAAACACATGAACTATGAACCAATGGCTGAGGGGTCCCCACCGGATCAGGCCCTCCGAATGGGTGAGACAGATGATTGGCTTGATCTGTTTGGGAGGCATCCAGGCAGTGGGACCGGGTCCTGTGCTCATTGCATGAGTTGGCTGTTTGAAACCTGGGGCCTATGCAGGATTGCTTGGCTCGGCCTGGGAGGAGGGGACTAGACCTACCTGGACTGAGTCTACCAGGTTGACCTCAGTCTGTGGGGAAGGCTTTGCCCTGGAGGAGATGGGAATGGGGGGGGGGGGGCTGGGGGGAAGGTGAGGGGGATGGGAGGGGGGAGAACAAGGGAATCCGTGGCTGATATGTAGAACTGAAAAAAAAATAAAATGTTCTCCTTACAAGAGTGGCTGTGGTCATGGTGTCTCTTCACACCAATAGAAACCCTAACTAAGACACGTCTTATTGTTTTTTGAGTCTAGATCCTACATATAAAAGAAGACACGTAATATTTCTCCAGATAACTTTAAATGTTTACCTCGGCTTGCATTTTCTGTTTGCACAGAGCCTGTGGTCAGTCCGATCCAGAGCTTGTGTGGCAAGTGCTTTGCCCGTTGCTCCATCTCCCCGGTTCCCACTGTCCACCAATAACCAACTTTGAAACTCACTTATGAAGCATCCTTCAGTTGCACCCAGCAGAGTGTGGTCTAATCATAATGTGATGCCCAGTGGACAGCCACACACACATACAGAAACACTGCTGTTTTTCAAAGCCTGGCTCAGCTGGCTTGAAACAAGAGCAGTTATTGATAGATACAGACTTTATCTTGGTTCTTTTTCATTAAATATCCACAGACACCATCGGTCATGTTATCACATGCTAAACAGTCCAGGCAAGGTAATTTTCTAGGAACCATGCTAGTTATAAAGTCCTTTAAGATGTTATCTACAGAATGGAGGAAATGTTTGTTGATAACTGATAGTTTGCAGCTGGTAGGCAAAAATTCCATGATCACATCTACAGATGTGTACAGGATTACCAAAGAGGTGAGTGTGGATTGGGGAACCTTCTGGGGTTTTGCTTGCTTTGTTTGCTAGACTGATGTTTCTCACATCACTGGCAAATTAATACAAATGAGATATTGGGTTGGTAAAGCCAGAGCGCCTGGCAAATGATTGCCCACGTCGGTGAACAGAAACATCTACCAAGACTCCTCGAAGGTGCCATTGCACGCAGTATTTGCTGCTGAGTACTGGGTTTAAGTGGGGATTTCCTCTGGGGGCGGTCCCAAGAGCCCTGTTCAAGGGCTTCGGGTGCGGTGAGGGGCAGGAAGGAGCCACTCCGGACTTTGAGGGAGCTGTGTGCTTTCCCGAACTTGCTGATGTTGGTAGCGCCGGTGCTCTGCTACCATTCTTGCGTCCAAGGCTTTGCTTTTCCTTACCCAGCCCCACCGCTCCCATCAGTGACCAGGCCTGTGGCGGATGGAATCATCTTTGCCCAGAAAACTGAAAGATCAAAGAAGAGGGGAGGAAAAGGAACGCACCCCTCCCCCACCCATTCCTGCCTTCTCCCCGCCCCGAGTCACTCCTCCAAGCCCAGGTGACAGCTTGTGAGTGACAGTTGCAGTCTTGCATCGATAGAAACTTAGCTTTACAGCTTGGAAGGCTGGGAAGTTCCAGATCAAGGTTTTTGCCTCTGACATTTGGCAGGGGGCTGCTTGATGAGGGAGGCCCTAGGCACAGAAGGTGCACACTCCTGTGCCCTCATATATCAAGAGGCAGGTGGTTAAAGGGACAAGTACTACATGCTATCATGACAGAAGGGAATAAATTTACTCCAGCCCTAGACAAGGGTCCTAACCCCATTCATGGGGACAAGGACCACCTGCCTTAGTCACTCTCCTCAAGTCTTTACACCTTGACGTTATCACGGTGTGTTTGGGTTTCCATAGTGGAATTTGAGGTGACACATTCAGACCTTAGCAAGTATAGGTTGTGGCTGGTGATCTGCTAGGGATTGAAAGTCTGTGTCATTCTCCAAAGAGATGTATTGAAGCCTTGGTCTCTAATGTGTCTGTAGGCACAGTCTTTAGGAGGTACTTAGCTTTAGATGAGAGGGTAAGGGTAGAGTCTCCTCAAGGAGACCAACATCTCTACAGAAAGAGGAAGGGACAGGACTTCTCTCCTCCCCTTTCCCTACCTGCCTCTACAGCCCATCCCTATTCTGTCCCCACTCCTTTGTATCAGGAAGAGCTCGTGTGAGGACATACCCAGGAAAAGAGCCCTCCCTAAGAGCCCATGCACGCTACCACCCCAATCTCAACTTCTAACCTCCAGAACTAGGAGAAACAAACCTTGTTTGAACCATCCAGTCCACGACGCATGTCTAGAGCAGCCCAAACTAACAAAGACACAGTCAATTTTGAGATTCAGAAAATAGTCTAAGAGATGTGGTTTGATTGACAAATGGTTAGTGGTGTTTTGTTTTGTTTTGGTTTGGTTTTTTGAGATAGAATTTCTCTCTGTAGCTCTTCTTATCCTGGAACTTGTTGTATAGACCAGGCTGGCCTTGAACTCAGAGATCCACCTACCTCTGCCTCCTGAGAGCTGGGATTAAAGGGGTTTGCCACCACCACCCAGCCAGACAAATGGTTATAGTTGTATAAACCTTGATCATCTATGGAACACAGAGGAGACTTTCAGAAATTAGGGTCAGTAGTCTAGATGACACCAAAGGAAGAAGGGATTGGAAAGACTAGGAGAACAGGAGTGAATTCCATAGATCCTGGCCAGGAAAGCAAAGCCGAATGGGGAATTTTGGTCCAGAACACTGCAAAACGTTGGTCCGGCACTGTTCATTCACAGAGTTCCCCTTACGTCTCTGCCTTTCACATTTCCTTCCTATGTCAATCTCAGGTGGACAGTCAGTTCAACAATGAAAGCAGCCCTAACCTCCAAGGGTCTCTGCCGAGAATAACAAAACTCTGTTTGGGCTGGAAGATTTCCTCCTCTCTCGGCCGTCCCCAAACACACCAGCTCCTCCTGTTGACCCTGGAATCAGCAGCCAGCCCCACTGGCTCTCCTCACATCACCCTGACGTATGACTTCATGACAGGGAAAACATTTCTTTTGGCGCACCTCGGGCCCCGACTTGCAGGGCTCAGTCAAGACCTTTCTTCCTTCCCACTCCCAGTCCCCTTTTCTCTATTTAAACGAAGAGCAGGCTGCCAGGTGGTGACGAACGCTGGAGGCACTTCCTTGAGTTTTCTTTGAAAATGTGTCTCTGGTAGGGAGCCAAGCCCATTTCACTGGGGATGGCAGGGATGCAGATGGGACTTGGAAATAAACGATTGCCCTGGGCCAACTCCACAGACAAATGATGAGCTAATCTCTGCTCAGTAAGAGGGGTATGTATTTGCCGGTCAGAATCTGCCAAAAAGTTCGAGTTCACTGGCTTCAAGCTGTAGCTCCCCGTATGTCAATCTGGCTCTGTTTAATGTTTAAATAGCCCATTTCTTTGAGCCTTAGGCTGAACAGTGTGGGGCCAGAGATTCTTAGAGACGGTAATCAAGCTGATGAAGGACGGGATGAGGGTCAGCTACATGTGGGGATAGAGCACTGTTCTGTGTAGTGTTGATGTGGGCGTGTGTGTTTGATGGTTTGTTCTCCCCCTCTAGCTCTTCTTTGGAGATCACTAGACCCATGCTTTAATCTTTGATAGTTTTCCACTTAGAATGTTTCACGTTCTTCTTTCCCTGCTGCATCTCTTTCTGTGGTCCTAAAGGAAGGAGGTAAGTTGATATTGCCAGCGAAGCACAACACGATAAGAAAGCATGCAAGACCACTGCAGTGACTTCTAGACCACGTGTGAGTGCTTTGGGGTGGTTACCCAGTGTGTTGAAATGATGTGTACCCCTGATTATTCCCATACTAAATAAACCAGGCCTCCAAAGCAAAGTTCCAGCCAGCTCCATGTCAGTCTAAGAGAGACAAAATTGTATTTCTTAATGTACATGATGCTTTAAGGCAGTGGTTCTCAACCTTTCTAACACTGTGACCCTTTAATCCAATTCCTCATGTTGCAGTGGCCCCCAATCATAAAATTATTTTTATTGCTACTTCATAACTGTAATTTTGCTATTGTTATGAATTGTAATGTAAATATCTGTGTTTTGCAGTAGTCCTAGGCAATCGCCAAAGAACCACTGCTTTAAGACAACTTTATTGATATATAATTCATGCAACATATGGTTTGCTCATTTAGGTGAATAATTCAAATATTTTTATTAAATTTACCAATATATGTAATTGTCTTCACACTCTATTTTAGAAGATTTTCTTACTATCTGGAGGAAATGCTGTACCTTTTAGCTATCATTTCCTTACTTCCCAACTCTAAATAACCATCAAATAGCCCCTCATTCTCATCCTCGAACAGCCTTCCATTTCTCATCCCTTAATAAGAAAGAGCCTGTTTTCTGTTCTATGAGTGTTCTTGTGGACTTTTTGTGTGTGCTGACTCATATGATATCTGGTCTTTTATGACTAGTATTTTTCACCTCACATGCCTTCAAGGTTCATCTGTATGGTTATAATATGTATTAGTACTTATTCCTTTTATGGCTGAATAATAGTTCATTGAAAAGACATACCACAATTTGTATGTGTATAGTTGATGTTTATGTATGTTTGGGCTGTTTCCACTTTTGAGTTACTATGAATAATTCTGCTATGAACATTTTCATACAAATTTTTGTGGGCACAAGTGCTTGTTGTCACAGCCTGTTGTCAACAGCAATAGACTGCTGGTTCATACATCATTCATTAATTTTTTGTGTGTCAGATGTAAGTTGGTATTATTGGTGCCTTTCTTAGTCCATACTAACATAAATAAGTTATTGAACAAACAAATAAGGGTGTATAGGTGATAAATAAGTCAACTTGAAGATATTTTTTAAAAAATAGATACTCTGTTCTCAAGGAGATGGTACAAATAATGACTTTTGTCCCAAGAATGCAGTATAGAAAATAGAAAGAGAAATATCATTTTTGGTGTAATAATCTGGTAAGCACCTGGTTGATAAGAAACCTAACATCCATGATGATAATCACACCTATGAAATGACAGAGCATCATATGTACACGACCCATAATGCAACCACAAGACCAACACTAGACATTCTGGCTAAGGGACACTCCACAAAACACTTGACTATAATTTTCAAAACCTCTGAGATTAAAAAACAAGGACCCCCAAGCCTGGTGTAACATGGTATTGTTGGTGGCATCTTACCATAGGAAACTGACATTTGAGAAAAAATAAAACACCAACTTTAGTTGACAAGAGTGTAGGCTCTTGAGTCACTGATTGTCATAGAGATAGCCTACTAGGTGTGTAAGTACAGACCTGTGTTTTTCAATGACTCTAAAAATTAGATGAAGATTTCATCTTACACATGCAAATGCCTCACTTCCCTAACTCTTTCTCCCTTTGTCAGACACATCTTCTCTTCAGCCAGAGCTTCAGTGAGTGTAGCCTGTGACACCATCCCCAAAGCACTGGAATCAACTCTGTGGAGAAAGAGAAGGCAGAGAGTGGGAGGACCAGGCTCAGGGAGCCTCTCTCCAGGCCCTAATCCCTATGATGTGATACATCTAGCTGGACCTCT
Organism: Peromyscus californicus insignis; assembly: GCF_007827085.1. Lineage (NCBI taxonomy): Eukaryota > Metazoa > Chordata > Mammalia > Rodentia > Cricetidae > Peromyscus > Peromyscus californicus. The sequence continues at coordinate 69,863,491 of NW_026294436.1, read as the reverse complement.
ATTTTCTCACAGAACAGAGAATGGGAGGGGGGGTTTGGGGTGAATGAGCAGTAAGAATTCTCTTTGTCAGAAGCCCAGGCTATCCCTTGACCAGGCAACAACTCAGAAGATGTAACCCATGTCTGGTGCTGGGCTTTTATATCTGAGAGTCTACAGTGTCGGGGGGAGCAGTTATTATTCTCTCATCATAGGTAACTCCATCTAAACACCTTTTATATGTGTGTATAAATATTTGAAGGAGCTTCTAGGTGTCCATAGAGAATCTTCAAAGATAGTTCATGCTAATTATTCTTCCTGTGCTTACTTTAATACCCTGCCTTTCTGCCCACCCCTCCCCATTTAACCCTTCCTGTTCCATTATCCCTGTAGTAGGACAGGCCCATAGGGTTGAAGAAATTGGCTCAAACCAGTTGCCAAGGCATACACATAATGTACTTCCTCATGAGCCAACCTGGAGTCTGCCTGAGGGCCTAGCAACAGGCGCTGTCAGAGTTCCTGATCGTGTCCAGCCAATGAGGGATGACTGTAGCTAGAGTTTTCCTGCCTGGCCCACAGTCAGGACAAATCTCTCTCACCTGCCAGTCCCACAGCCGCTCAGACCCAACCAAGTAAACACAGAGACTTATATTGCTTACAAACTGTATGGCCGTGGCAGGCTTCTTGCTAACTGTTCTTATATCTTAAATTAATCCATTTCTATAAATCTATACCTTGCCACGTGGCTCGTGGCTTACCAGCATCTTCACATGCTGCTTGTCATGGTGGCAGCTAGCAGTGTCTCTCTGACTCAGCCTTCCACTTCCCAGCTTTATTCTCCTCCTTGTCCCGCCTATACTTCCTGCCTGGCCACTGGCCAATCAGTGATTTATTTATTGACCAATCAGCAACACATTTGACATACAGACCATCCCACAGCAGATGACCACACAATGCCACCAGATTGAGACATAGCCTGGGTGCTGGGAGAAGGAGACATAAGGCCTTCCCCATTACTGAATAAACGAGTCTGTTGTTTGCCTTCACCTGACTTCCAGTGTCTGTGTCATTGACTCCGCACCTTCTCCACCCCCTCCTCTTCCCCCAGGAAGCCATTAGGATCCAGCAACATCTCCCCCTTTCTGCTTTCATACCACCACATTCTATCCACCCTTCTCTCAAAGTTTTCCTACCCCACGGCCCATTACTAGTCTCCTGGCCTCCAGGGGCACTCCCATTTAAACACACACATTTAAAGATTCAAACATATCATTCACCCATGACAAAGATCAACATCATGCTAAAAGAATAAAAATTCAAAGCACTAAAATCAGGAACAAGACAAGGATGTCCCTTCTCTTCCCTCCTGGTTCAACACAGTGCTTGAAGTCTTAGCTAAGCAATTAGACAAAAGAAGGAGATAAAGGGGATACAAATAGGAAAGGAAAACGTCAAAGTACCCTTATTTACAGATGGTATGATTTTATATATGAAAGACCCTAAAGACTATTCAGGCAGGAAGAAGTTTTCCTATAAGGACGTTCCAACTGGATACAAACATGACTGCAAAGACCAGGCCAGCACCAACACTTTCTAAGAAGAGACACATAAAGACAGCTCTCTAGTGACTTAAGACCATCCAGTAGTTGTAAAGCCTTGTACAATTTACTTGAATTTCCCCATCTCCTAATTGACAAATACTACATTATCTTCAAGTCACACCTCGAGGAGCTGAGCTGAGATTCAAACTCAGGCAGGCAGTGCCAGCCTTAGAGACCATTATTGCAGACACCATGTCATACTAAACAATGTGTTCTAAAAGATTTGAATATCAAACTTTACAGCCAGGCAAGACTTCAGAAGATGCGACGTCAGCAATGCAGAATATTTAGATACTTCCCGTGGGTGCCACAAGGCTTATTTGAATGGGCACAGGAAAAGTGCAAGACAAAGATGGTATATATTATAGTTCCCAAGCCTGGCCATCATCACCACTGTTAGAAACTATCTGGGGGCTACCTTCAGCCATTGTCTCTCTGACCAGCATGTCAACTGTTGTGGCTTCCACTGAAAAACAAGCTCTGAATAATAATAATAATAATAATAATAATAATAATAATAATAATAATAATAATAAATGCTCTGAGCTGTGTCAGGTGAGGAAGGAAGAGATGTAAAGAGATAAGAACACCAGCAAAGATCTAGGAGCTGGAACAGAAGTTCACCTACAAGGCCACACTTTGCAGTTTGGTTCCATTTCATAGGACTTCAGAATGGGTTGAACTACTGAGACTTCTGAGTGACCTTTCCTCCCTACTCTGCAGCTGGACTGGCACATCATCCCCTGTACATGGTAAGAGCAGCTGGCATATCTTCTTTTGTACATGGTAGGGGCAGCCGGCATATCATCCCCTGTACATGGTAAGAGCAGCTGGCACATTGTCCCCTGCACATGGTAAGAGCAGCTGGCATATCATTTTCTGTACATGGTAGGGGCAGCTGGCACATCGTCTCCTGTACATGGTAAGAGCAGCTGGCACATCGTCCCCTGTACATGGTAGGGGCAGCTGGCACATTGTCCCCTGTACATGGTAGGGGCAGCTGGCACATCGTCCCCTGTACATGGTAAGAACAGCCGGCATATTGTCTTCTGTACATGGCAGAGGCAGGGACATGGAGTGCAAGACTACTGGCTTTCGGGTCAAACTGACTTATATTCCAAGATATTGGGCAGTCAGGATAATACCAGCCACATTGGTGTGTGTGTGTGTGTGTGTGTGTGTGTGTGTGTGTGTGTGTGTGTGTGTGAGTGTGAAGAATAAACACCAAAAACAACTATAAACTTACGAACATAATATTTGGCACACTGGTATTTGATAATAATAATAATTTTCTTGGTCGTCAGGCTGGTTTTTCTTTGTGTACTTTGTGTTGTCAATGTCCCTCTGAAAGGAGTAATGCTTAAAACTAAATAATGTTTTGATATTGTCTCAACTCTGAATAGAAACATACACACACACACACACACACACACACACACACACACACACACACATACCAGGCATATCTCATCAAATCACAAAAGTAGCTTCTGAAGAGGCGTGATATACTGAATAAAGCTAAGATTCAGAATAAGTCAGCCTTTTGCATAAGTTCACGCGTGGTCATGATGTGGGTCCCAGGGCCAGCGGCTATGGGCCAGAGCTGTGGTGGTGAGATCGTTTCGGGAGCAGTCCTGAGAGGTGAAGGTGGGGCAAGCTGATGGAAAGTCTGGAAGGCCAACCCGGCCAAAGAGTTTCAGAGAGTTACATTTCAAACCCAAGAGCCACGTGTAAGACTCTGTCCCAGACTGTACTGGCCACTTTGGGACTTAAGACAAGCAGGGTGCTGATCTTGTGGGCTGGAGGGAGACAGAAGTTCTGGGCTGAATGCTTCTAAAATGTGCTTCTGCAGGCTGGTGGGTGTGCGAGTGAGTGGGTGTGAATTAAGGACCCTGTGCTGAGGCAGACAGTAACAGTGGCTCCCACAAGCTAGCTCTCCTTTCCCATTCTCCAGGACCTGTGTGAAGTTAGATTGAAAACTGCCGAGACCCAAGAAGGATCCAGCTGCTGTGTGGGAGGAAGTCTAACACCCTGAGCACTCCCAGAGCTCCTTATGTGGATGGCTACAAAGCTTCCGAGGCTCCAGGCCGAGATGGCCAGCCATGTGCTGACTGACTCGTGCAGAGCACATCTCTGTTCTCATCCTCTTCCAGGGCAGAGTCGTGTCAAGGGAGGACAGAATTCCCCCACTGCCCTCGGAGGTCACGCCTCTAATCATGCAGGTCTAGAGACTAGGCATCGAGGACACCTAAGCTCAGTCTCGGAGTCCTTTTCTCGGTGTTCATTTCTTCTCCTTTGAGGCCATGCCACTCACTGATTATTGGCACAGACACGCCACCACACTCCCCTCCCCCTCAGTACCAGGGAAGGTAAAAAAAACACAGCTAGGACATGGAACAAAAGAGCGCAGATAGTTCATTCCAGTGAATGGTTAATCCAGATCCATTAACTAGAATTCCATCAGTAAATCCAGGCTCCTTACTGGAAAAGGGGCATCTGTTTTACTATTCAACCTGAGTTTGCAGGTAAGTTCTACATGATTGTCCTAGTTAGTGCTGACTCTCACCTTGACACAGTCCAGAGTCACTCGAGAAGAGTCTCAAGAGGTTGCCTAGCTCTGCTTGTTCTGTAGACATAAGTCTGTGGGATTGTCTTGATGGTTGTAGAGGGTCCAGCACACTGTGGGCGGCACAATTCCCCAGACAGGTGGTCCTGGGCTGTATAAGAAATCTAGCTAAGGGGGCTGAAGAGATGCCTCTGTGATAAGAGCACTTGGTGCTCTTACAGAGGACCCACCCAGATTTAGTGCTAAGCATCCATATGGTGGCTCACAACTGTCTGTAACTCCAGGATCAGGGGATCCAATGACCTCTGGCCCCTGCAGACACCTGCATGCATGTGGTGCATATAAACTCTCTCTCTCTCTCTCTCTCTCTCTCTCTCTCTCTCTCTCTCTGTCTCTGTCTCTGTCTCTCTCTCTCTCTCTCTCTCTCTCTCTCTCTCTCTCACTCTCTCTCTCTCACACACACACACACACACACACACACACACACACACACATCCATTAAAAAAAAAACAAAGTTTAGAAAATCATGAGCATGAGATGGAGTCAGCAAGCCACATTCCTCCATGAAATAAATCTGTTTCTCCCCTAAGTTGCTTTTGCCGAGAGTGTTATCACAGCAACAGAATGGAACTAGAACAGTTATCAAACACGAATCAGTGAGAGGCGTGTTTGCACTTTCCCCATCTTGTTTCCATAAGGACACAAATTATGCTTCTCTGTAAAACAAAAGAAACTTGCCATGACTTTATGCACTGACTATGGATGTATACGTAGATACGCATGCATGAATTTCCACACATGCATGCAAACACACATTTCAGATCATTCAAATAAATTCTGTATAAAACTTAAGAGTGGCTTCCATATTGCTTAGACATGATGGTATCAGGAGGTACTTGCCTTTCATGACAAAGATACGATTATAAGAATTACTAATTACTCATAACTGATAAAAGACTGGCAGTGGTAAGTCTAAGCAGACATTGAAGCAGAGTAATAATCTGCATTTAGTTGATCCTGACTCTTTCCTGTTGTCTGTGGAGACACAATGCACACATTCTTATACTCAGCCCAGATAGGAACTGACAACACATCGCAGGAAGGATTTGGCCAAAGAAACGTGATGAATCAGCTTGCTTACTGGAGTTACTTACAGGAGCAGTGTAGTTGGAACTTTCTTTGGGCCACTAACCTCCTCCCAAATAAAGACACAGAGACTTATTATTAATTATGAATGCTCGGCCTTAGCTTAGGCTTGTCCCACTAGCTCTTTTAACTTAATTTAACCTGTTTCAGTTCATCTATATTTGTCTCAGGGCTTCTTACATTTCTTTCATTCTATATGTCCTACTTTCTTGCTTCATGTTTAGCTGGCCCCTGACATCTCTTTTTCTCTTTTTCTTTTTGAGCCTAGATTCCTCCTCCTACTTACTCTCCCTGACTGGAATTCCCATCTATGCCTCCTCCCTCACTATTGGCTGTTCAGTTTTTTATTAGACCAATCAGGTGCCTTAGGCAGACAAGGTAAAAACAGCAACACATCTTTACATAGTTAAACAAATGCAACGCATATTTGCCTAATTAAACAAATGCAACACATCTTTACATAATTAAACAAATACAACACATATTTGCATAGTTGAACAAATACTCTGCAACAGAGCAGGGACATCTCAAAGGCAGCTATGTCACTGACAAGCTCATTCCAGCCTAGGTGACACTGAGTCCCTGAGCTCTCTGTACGACTTGCAGGCAGTTCTATGAGTCAGATAGTCTCCTCCAGGCATCCTGGCCTCCTTGCTTCCTCTCAGCAATTGTTAACGCTTTCATATCTTGAGGAGGCGCTCTGTGTATCTTTAAGTTTCTGGAACTTCCTAAGACTTGTGAGTTGTTTACTTCTGAGTATCATGAGCCTCCTCTCCCCTTCATGGAGGGAAGGCTGCAACCTGAAAGAAACTGCTGCTGACCACTGTGGTAGGACAGGCCCAGGGGTCAAGGAAGTTGGCTCAGACCAGCTGCCAAGGCATGCACATAAGGTACTTCCTTATGAGCCAACCTGGAGTCTGCCTGAGGGCCTAGCAACAGGTGCTGTCAGAGTTCCTGACTGTGCCCAGCCAATGAGGGACGACCAAGCAATGCCACCAGATTGCAACGCAGACTGGGTGCTGGGAGGAGGTATATAAGGCCTCCTCCATCATTAAATAATTGAATTTGTTGTTTGCCTTCAACTGACTTCTGGTGTCTGCACCTTCTCACCCCATCCCCCGAGGGAGAGGTTAGAATCCAGCAACACACCACCAGTGAATCAATGAGAATTTTTCTGAACACAAACTGTTTGGATTTATTTACATATTGAGTAAAAGAAAAGAAACCTACAGGAGAATAGCATGGGCTTGGTGATCCCATGGTAAGAATTAAATAAAAAAAAATATATAGTTTTATATTATTAGATAAACATATGAACTCATACACATGTATATGAGTTTGTATTTTAAATAATCATCTATTTTAGATCTGCCTTTAATATTGAAGAGAGGAACAGGAAGGATGAACTAAGTATGCTTTCTGGTGTTCTTCCACCGCATCGACTCCAAAGCCCTGGGTACTATAGTCATGGGATAACTCTGAACAGTGGAGGGAGGCAGGCTGGATGAGGAGGTCAGGACTGGAGGAACAACATAGTCACAACTCCCTGTGTTTAAATTTTGTGTTGTAGATCTCAGACTCAGAACTGAACCAGGTATAAACAAAAATGAATAAATAGGTAAATAAGGCCCCAACAAAGGCCTAATTCCTTCCTGAAGGACAAGGGAGGTCGGCTTAGTAAGACTTTCGAATAGGAAATACCCATTCCAGCTAAGGCTACAGAAAATCTGGGGTCTGCCCACCTCCACCCAGCAGAAGGCTACATTCTCACTGGACAGGCTATACTGAGGTATTGTGTCCCCAACCCCTAAGGTAGAGGGGTTACTGGAACTTCTTCCTGGGCGGTGCTGAGGCACCATCTGATCCCAGGGTGGCATCAGAAGAAGCTTGGTGGGGACAGTGGACTTTTGTTCCTGCCCAATGGAAGTCACAAAGGAAGCATTCAGGAGGTGTTCCAGGCCTTCCAGCAGAGGAACCAAGGGAACCCTGGGAGACCTGTGACTCCAGTCCCTACCAGGAAGTAGATAGGAGTACCACCAGCTTGGCCAAAGGTAGAGCCTGGACTCTACCCCCATTTGAAAGCAACAGGGTGATTTCCCAAGTCCCCCTGGAAGTGGGATCAGAAGAGGTCATGAGAGGGCAAGACCAGGCTCTCAGCCTAACACCTGAAATGTCCAATTTTGATAAAAGAAAAAAAAACTCACTGTACTAAGAGCTAAGAGGTTCTCCACTGAAAAAAGGCAGTCAATAGATGTGATGGAAGATGACAGACGTTACGATTTTCTGACAAAATTCTAAGAGCAGTCACAATGAAAACTTTACTCCAGTGAGAAATTAAGAAAATGCTCGAAACTAAAAAGCACTGAAAAATTGAGGGGAAACAGATCTTTATTAAGTACTATTGTCAATTTCGGCTGAGATGAAAATAAACTCAAAGTTGAACAGACTTGGAAATGGGTCCTTGCTAACAGGCCTGTGGCAAAGAAAGACAGATAGATAGTTATACTCATGAAGCAAGGGTGTGGAAGTGGTTTCTGCTGAGAAACATGGGCTCCTCACTCTGGCCCATGAGGTAGCTAAAGGCAAAATGAAAACGTCTCTGCCTTCGCTGTGTCTGTCCCCTTCATTTTGACTGAGGCACTGAAGCAAGTCATTGACTGTAGCCTTATCCCCTGAATCACTTTGGGGTCCTAGAAGAGCAAAACCTGGCAAGACAGGGCAATGCCAGAGAAAGGTGGTTATCGACAGGGTGAGGCTGAAACCCAGGGCAGAGGTGAGCCTCTTGTGGCAGCCTAGTTGAGCTCAAGTGATGACAGGTGACATCAATAAGGATTTCTTCTGACCACCTTGTGCAGCCAGAACCAGGACAATGATTAGCCAGACCACAGTGAGACCAGGGCCACTTAACCCATACACACCTGTTGCCCTTTGTCCCCATTCTTCCTCTGTCTAAACCCAAAGCTCATGTCAGTACCCTGGAGGCTGACCTGGAGTGTTGGGGGGGTCACTGGACATTTTTATCTGTTCCTCTTCTGGTGTGGTCACATTGGATAAGTCTCTGTAGATGTAACCAACCGTCTTATTAAATAAGAAACACAGAACCAATGCAAAGAAGAAAGCCAAGAGATCAGAGCTAAGAGCCTTACCCACCTGCTGCAGCTAGCCTCTTAAGCCAAGAGACCTCCACGAAAGAGACCTACTTCTTGTCTGTTTGTCTTTATATAGACTGTCTGTTCTGCCTTCTAATTGGTTGTAAAACCAACCACATGACTGCCTCATCATTATCTGTTGGCTGTATCCTTGAACACACAGAGATCTACCTAGCTCTGCCTACCAAATTCTGGGATTAAAGGCATGCACCACCAACGCCCAGCTCTGCTATGGCTTGCTATTAGCTCTGACCCCCAGGCAACTTTATTTATTAACATACAAATAAAATGACATTTCAGTACAAATAAAATATCACCATAAGTCTCCCTTCTTGGCCTTTTAGCATCACTTCTTCCTAGCTTGCTGGGGCTGCTGGAGCTCAAGGCATGAACCTAAGAACTCTGGTTACTTCCAGTCTTGGCTTGCAGAAGGCTGGCTGGACAAGAAGGATGAGGCTTCATTTTGCAGGAGGCCTAGCACCCAGTCTGAGTGAGGCTTGGCAAGTCAAGAGTGAGTTGCAGTGTATAAGTACCAAAGTCCAAGGTAAGCCAAGAGTATAGGACCATAGAGTTCTGTTTGAGCAAGATGAACGAACACACACACACACACACACACATTCGCAGACACACACACATTCATACATATGCACACTCACGGCACAAACAGGATGGACTAGAACCCCCAATTAAACAGTCAAGCACCCAGCATTGATATAGGTAAGAGGATACTGGGCGTGTCCTCAGGATCCAATCTGAAGGCTTGATGCAGAGAAACAGCTTAAAGATAGTGGGTTGAAGACAGCAAGAGTTTGGTTTGCTTGAGTTCCCAGTCCACTCTACTGCTCAGAAGCTAGGTTTTATTCTAAAAGGTGCATGGGCAGGACCACGGAGGGTAGATCAGAAAATCTAAAATAAATCCTTACTCTATAGAACTCAAACCATGGAGACGTGAGGTGGAGCTATGAGATTTTAAAGTTACTCATAGGTTTCCATATACCAGCTATCCTTTGGACTCCATACTCCCTGGTGTCTCAGCCTCCAAGCCCATGCCCAGGAAGTCCTGGACATCAAGTTCTGCATTTCCACTCTCTCTCTCTCTCTCTCTCTCTCTCTCTCTCTCTCTCTCTCTCTCACACACACACACACACACACACACACACACACACACACACACACACACACACATACGCAATTACAGCTTACAGCTTACTGCCCTCTCATCACGGATGGTGTTTTCACCTCCCAGGGAGTGGCACTACCATGTGGTGGGTGGGGACAGGGAAGGGCAGAGGGCTGAAAATGAGTGAGAAAGGCCTGCTCACTCCATGGCATCGATGGCTGTCCTATCATCTCCCCCCACACTGCTGGATCCCTTCCGTTAGCCGTGGACAAGTGTGTGGTGAAGTTCTTCCCTTAAACTTGCTTTTCTAGATTTGCGCTCTTGCTATATTCATAGTTGTTCTACACAGAGACCCTAAGCTAACAGACTCCCTCTCTCCACAGCTGGCCACCAGGAATCACAGACAGCCTGACTAAGGCACAAACCACAGGGTGCCTGTCAATCACGTGGTATAGAACCTCCCTCTTCCTCTAAAATATCTAAAAAGGGATGCTTACTCTGCCACGTGGGTGTGGTGACATATTGTATCACCCAATATATCGTGCATCCTAATAAACTTACCTGGGGTCAGAGGACAGAACAGCCACTAGATAGACATAGAGGCCAGAAAATGGTGGCACACACGCCTTTAATCCTATCACTTGGGAGGCAGAGATCCATCCAGATCTCTGTGAGTTCAAAGCCATACTGGAAACAGCTAGGCATGGTACCACATGCCTTTAATCCCAGGAAGTGATGACAGAAAACAGAAAGGTATATAAGGCATGAAAATCAGGACCTAGACTGGTTAAGCTTTTTAGGCTTTTGAGCAGCAGTTCAGCTGAGAGGCATCCAGTCTGAGGAAACAGGATCAGCTGAGGAATTGGCGAGGTGAGGTGGCTGTGGCTTGTTCTGCTTCTCTGATCTTCCAGCGTTGACCCCAGTACCTGGCTCCAGGCTTGTTTTTATTAATAAGAACTTCTAAGATTCGTGCTACACGTGGGCCCAGTTTCTACTCAGACCCTGTGCTGTGTTGCCTGCCTGTCTGTGGAGTTTTTGTCTTTTGTATTAAATCTCAAACAACCAAATGAGACCCTAGATATCTGATTTTTTTAATAAAAAATCAATTGAGCAAAACAAAGAGAATTGTAAAAGACACCAAGTCATACCCTTACATTATAGCATAGGCTGGGACTATTGCAGATGAAACGAAGATTTACACACCGTACTGGCTGGTCTTGTGGGTCAATTTGACACAAGCTAGAGAGTCATCAGAGAGGAAGGAGCCTCAGTTGTGGAAATGCTGAGATCTAGCTGTTAGACATTTTCTCAATTAGTGATCAATGGGAGAGAGTCCAGCCTGTAGTGGGTAGCGCCATCTCTGGGCTGGTGGTCCTGGGTTCTACAAGAAAGCAGGCTGAGCAAGCCAGGGAAACCAGTAAGCAGCACCCCTCCATGGCCTCTGCATTAGCTCCTGCCTCTGGGTTCCAGCCCTGTTTGAGTTCCTGTCCTGACTTCTTCCAGTGATGGAATATGATCTGGAAGTGTAAGTCAAATAAGACCTCTCCTCCCCAAATTGCTTTTTGGTCATGGTGTTTTGACACAACCCTAACTAAGACAAACTGATACTATCGTAATGGGATATTGCTATGACAGACCTGACCATGTTTTTGGGAGGATTGTGGAAGGACTTTGGAACTTTGGGCTAGAAAAGCCATTGAGTGTTTAGAGCTCTGTGGGATATTTTGTGGGATCCTGGAAGATAAGAATGTTGAGAGTGCCGGGTGTCAGTGGCGCACACCTTTAATCCCAGCACTCAGGAGGCAGAGCCAGGCAGATCTCTGGGAGTTCGAGGCCAGCCTGGTCTACAGAGAGAGCTCCAGGACAGGCACCAAAACTACACAGAGAAACCCTGTCTCGAAACAAACAAACAAACAAACAAAATTTTGAGAGCAGTGTGGAGGAGGGAGGCCTAGTTTGTGAATTTTCAGAGGGAAGTTTAAAGACTCTATCAGGGCTATTTGTTACTTTGAATTAAAATCCTGTGGCTCTGATTAGCTGGGCTGAAGAATCAGCTGTGATTAACAAGCTACCAGAACTACTAATGTGAAACCTTTACATTACTGAGACAATTGATGCTGGTCAGCTGGAGCTAGGAAATCAGTGGTGATTAAGAAGAGACCAGCACTGTTGAGGTGAAATCTTCTGGGAAGTGTTTCTGAGAGCACAGAGAAGCTGTGTGCCAGAGGTGACCATGGTTGTACCTCCCGTTGGCAGCAGGACTTGGTAATGTGTAAGGGTCACCCAGGTGGTACTAGTTTTGAAGGCATGAAGGGGTCATGGAGAGCAGCTGAGGCTTGGCACTGTGAGAGGCCAGAAGAGGCCATTGGTGAAGGTGCAGCCTCAGTGACAGTTGAAGGCCCAGGACTGAAGGAGTTATGAAAAGAAGTTGAGCCTTGGCACCATGAAGAGAACCTTGAGAGGCCATTGGTGAAAGTGCAGCCTAGTTGTAGCAAGGGACTCCAGCATTTTGGAGATGCCAGTGCCATGGGATGACCACCAGGAACAGCAGCAGCAGTGGAGTGGAGCCAGCTGGAGCCTAGAAGACAAGCTGTGTGTGCTGCAGAGGGCGGAGCTGGAGAAGTGACCCAAGCCCTTTGGAGGAGTCCAGAAGATCGTGAGTAGATCCCAGATAATTGGACATTGAGTTCTTTGTATTTTGGGGTTTGGTTCTGCTTGGTTTAGATTGTGTGGGTGTCCTGGTTCTTCCCTCTTGAAGAAGGTATTTAATTTAATTTTGATTTTTAGAGGAGCTCACAGATGAAAGACTTGAACTTTTAAAAGAGATTGGATATTTTAAAGAAACTGAAATTTTAATATGTTTGAATTGGTAAAGACTGTGGGATTTTAAAATTATTTATGATTTTAATGTGAGATCTTAAGGATGAATAAGAAAGGAAGGGTTGTGGCTTAATAGTGGTGTATTTGTGTGTCAAGTTGACAAGAGGTCAGTTGTACTGGATGGTTTTGTGTGTCAACTTGACACAAACTAGAGGAAGGAGTCTTAGTTGAGGAAATGTCTCCATGAGATCCAGCTGTAAGGCATTTTCTCAATTAGTGATCAATGGGGGAGGGCCTAGTCCATGGTGGGTGGTGCCATCCCTGTGCTGGTGGTCCTGGGTTCTATAAGAAAGCAGGCTGAGCAAGCTAGGGGAAGCAAGCTAGTAAGCAGCTCCCCTCCATACCCTCTGCATCAGCTCCTGCCTCCAGGTTCCTACCCTGTTTGAGTTCCTGTCCTGACTTCTTTCAGAGATGAACAGCAATGTGGAAGTGTAAGCTGAATAAACCCTTTTCTCCCCAACTTGCTTTTTGGTCATGGTGTTTTGATGTAACAATAGAAACCCTAACTAAGACACATGCTAATAAAAGGGGACTGAGGAAAATTCAAGTCATAATAGAGTAAGAAAGATAATCCCAAGAATAACAAGATAAAACCATAAATGAAAATACATGCCAAAATGTATTAATAATTAAATTTTCTACATGTCTTGGTGCTTTCCAAATGTGATAATTAGGTCACCACAGTTCATTGAACTGTTTCTCTGTATTTTTATTTTTTTGTTAATATAAAAAACTTGCCAGGAGATATGGCATCTGCCTTTAATCTCAGCACTTGGGAGGCAGGGGCAAGCAGATCTCCAAGTTCAAGGCCAGCTTGGTCTACAGAGTGAGTTTTATGACAGCTAGGGCTGTCTTGAAAAACAAAGAAACAAGACAAAGAAAGAAAAAAACAAAAACAACAAAAAAAGAAAAGAAAAACTTATTGCTCTAAATTTCATATATATTTATTTATATGAGTGTTTTGCTTGCGTGTATGTCTATGCACCAAGTAAGGGCCGGGTGTCCAAGGATATAGGAGAAGGCATTGGGTCACCTAGAACTGGAGTTATGGACAATTGTGAGCTACTATAAGGATGCTGGCAATTGAACCCTGGTCTTCTGTAAGAACAAGTGCTCTAAATGGCTAAGCCATCTCTCCAGCTCCAAGAAAACTTATTTTATATGCCTTGTGCAAACACATGATCAAAAGTCTAATAGCAAACTGGGGAGACTTGCCTTCTAAAATGTGTAAAGAGTTCCAAGACATCAATATGAAAAGTGTCCAGTTCTTCACATGCTGTCTGTTTGGGGATTCTGGATAACAATATTCACAAACGAGAATTCTTACAGAAGAGGGTAGGGGCCGAAATCCTCACTGTATTATCAGTAAATACAAACTCAAAAGAGGGAAAGACACATTTTAAACATAGCTGGTGGCCTTGTATTTGGCTTGCAGTCTTTTGGGGGAAGGCATCTGCAGAGAAATCAAACACATAGAATTGTGTTGACCTTTGGAATAGCAATTCTACTGCAAGTAAATTAACATAGCATTCAAAATACTGAACTTTTTAAAAAGAAGCTTTTTCTAATAGAGAACTATTTCAAATGTCCTCAGAATAGGGGATTACTCATAAGATAAAAAAGAAATATTTATAAATGAATTTTTAGGAAAATATCTGACATGAGAAATATGCAGAAAATTTGATTTAGTAAAATATCTATATATCTATATATCTCGGGATAAAGAGATGCTTCAGTGAGTGAAGTGCTTGCTGAGGAAATGTGAGGAGAGAGTTCAGATGTCCAGCACCCATATAGAAATCCAGGCATAGGGGTAGTGCCCTCAGTAACTCCAACATGGGGTTGGGGTTCAGGGGGAGACAAAATAAGGTGGAGAGTGGTAAAGGAAGACACACACACACACACACACACACACACACACACACACACACACTCACACACACACGGGAAGTCAGCTTAGTTGGTGAGCAAGGTACGCATGCACACACAGAGTTCCTTCTTTAACTAAAAATAAAATTCATATCTAGAAAAAAGGTAAATAAGAGAGTCTCCAAAAGAGTATGTACCTGCACCATGATGACCTGGAGTGGTGGGATTTAGGGGAGACCCTCTCTCTTACTTAGCTTGTCTGTCATACACGTTTTTTTCAATTAGCATACATTCTGTGGGAAAATATTTAAATAGTCGTTTAAAAAGTTGGCAGCCAGCATGAGCAGATAAAATAGGCTGCCCTCTTTGTATGCCTGCCACCCCTTCACAAAGGAGGGATGTTGTTCTGCTGACAGCCCTGAAGACCACTCAATCTCATGTGGCAAATCCGTCCGCAGTCAGAGGCGAAGCAAGGGAACTGGAAAACACAACCAGAGCCCATGTGTTTTCTTCCGAGCCTGGGGGCCACACGTACAATTCTGGGCCAAAGCGAGCGAAATGCCCACTAGCACAAATGTGACAGTCATATTTTTGTCCACAGATTTACAAAAGGGGGAACCAGCCCTGGAAAAACACCCCTCTTGCTTTTTTGCACAGTGAATTCCTCAGGGAACTTCAGGCTGGGGTGCGGGGTGGTGTTCCATTTGGATGGTTTTCTCATGAATAGCGTGGAGGCCAAAGAAAGTCCGTAACTGATCGGCCCCTTTGGAGCGGGAAATGCTATCAAGACTTTTTTCTTTTTGCTTTTTTCAGTTTTTTTCTTTTAAAGTGCAGCCGCGCTGTGATATGATACCGCCCTGTTGCAGGGCAGTACTGCTGTTCCAGCCAAGCCTCTCCTGGACCCGGGAGTGAAGAATAGCAACCAGATTAGCATGGAGGGACCAAGTTTGCATTTGCATCTGAAAGTGCCCGCCACAAACAGCTGAGGCAGCATTTATGCACAGGGAGAGAGGACTTGAATACACCCTTGAGGTTGGTCTGTCTGAGATCTCTACCTCCCTGAGAGAGAATTCTGGACTTAGTCCTGACATTGCCCTTCCAGAGAAGTAGCCCCATCATAGAAGAAATATCCTATTCATTTGGGAATCACAATACATTTTTCAGTTCTGCAATCTCTCCGTTTACTTTGTCTCTCCTTCCTGCTGCGTTTCTTCCTGTCTGTCACCAGAGAGGGGGTGTGGTCTCTAGCCTTTATTTCATCATTTGAAAATGTGTGAGGGGGCACAGTCCATGAAACTGTACAGATCACATCTCTCTGGCCCTGGGAATCCTATCAACGTTTCCCTCCCAGATGTCCTTGTTCTGTGAGTTCTCTGAATTAGACCTCTACAGGACTCTTTCTTATGGGACTGGGGGGTGGGGGTGGGGGAATAGCCAGGCAAAAGAATGGAATTCTACTTCCTTCTCAGGAAAGGAAAAAGGTTCAAATTGTAAATTTTCCCAGGCTTCTCTTGGGACTTCAGGGAAGACCGAATTGCATAATCTCACAAAAATGTAAGCAGCAACCCTCGCCTCTGTCGGCCCTGATAATATACAGTCGGGGGATTAGAGAGACCCAGAAACACATGTGCTATTTCCTGACCTGAGCATAATTAAAGATCTTCATTGCAGAGTTTAAGTGCCTCAAGACCTGAGAACTCAAGGCGTGGGAAACGTGGATTTGCCTCGGTGGGATCCTGCTGCATCTCAGCTCAGGTTTATAAGAGCTATGGGGAAAACATCCTACCCTGTAGACTGCACAAATGCATATTGCAAACCTTGCCCATGGCGCCCACAGAGACTGCCCCAATGGTGGAAGCAGCTTCTAAGCCATTGCTATTTAATAGATTTCCTCTAACCTAAAGCTGATTGCTTGATATTCAACTCTTTTCATTTGTTTGTGCTTAAAATGTATTGATAAGTTGCTGTTGATCAATAAGGCTGGACTAAGAGCAAAACTGTCAGGCCTGGGACTCCCAATCACTGCTCCCAAGGCCTTGGTTATACTGTTCCAGTGGGGACCCAGCCTGACCAATAGGAAGAATGGAGCCTGGCCTGGCCACCCGGAAAGGAAGGTTCCGTAGGAAGCGGGGCTCTATTAAATTGAGTGACGATTTATTGGAGCCATACATGGGACATGTAAAGATAAGTGGGATGGGATGTAATCCTTGATCTTGGGATTGTCACAGTTCAGTGCCAGGTGTGGTGGCATGTCTTTAAGCACCCTGGAGACTGAGGTAGTGTTATCAATGAACTTTTGAAGTATTGTGACCAAACATGTGGCAGAAACAGCTTAAGGGAGCGAAGGCTGCTTTTGATTCATGGCTTTAAAGGGTCTTAGTCCCCGTCATGGGGAAACGGCTCTGTCTGCAGTGACAAGGGTCTGTTCACACCATGCTTACCAGGAAGCAGACAGAGCAGGGGCTAGAACCCTGGGGCAGGTGTAACCTTCTAAGACCCACCCCTAGTGACATCTTTTCTCCTGTCAGGAAGGTTCCACACTCTAAAGGCTCTTCATCTTCAAAGCTCCACGGCCTTTCAGTGTTCAAAACCTGAGTCTGTTGGGGACATTTCAGATTCTAACAGGGAATAGAGGAACACCAAGGCCTCGTAGTGAGTTCAAGGCCAGTATGAGCTACACAGTAAGACCTTGTCTCTCCTACTCAAAAGAAGGTCACAATCCAATGGGGAAAATATATAAACGAACAATTAGTATTATGAAAACTGTTTCTATATACTAACTTTAGGGCTATAGGAAGGCCTTCAAAAATTCTTTGGCAAAAAGTCATGATCCAAAGGGAACTTAACCTGGGTCAGTGCAGGGATCTCTTTATCCTAGTCCCTAATTTAATGGTGCCCCCAAATAGGCATGGTAACCCCTAGGAGAGGCACAAAATAATCATACAGATACAAAGTAAAACATTGTAAAATGTTTATGCTTTTCGTTGTATCCTTTACATGTTACCGTTTTTTTTAGAATGTAATTTGTAACAGAAGGATGGTTCAGTGTTTGTCATTTACAAAAGTACCTTGTTGAGGGTACTTGTTTAAAGGGTTCTATGCTAGAGTACGAACACTTTCAAGCTCTAAGTCCTCTGGGGCTCTTTGATCTACTGTCTTGAGGTGCAGGGTTCCGGACCATTGTTGCTTAGCTTTTGAGCAGTTTCGCTTTCTCCACAAGTCTACCCTCACTCATCCATCACCCATGCTCAGCAAAAGCAGGCCCTGCCTGTCCCTGGCAGCCTTCCTCTTTGGAAGACAGTCTCCAGCCTGATGTTTTTCTGCCCTTATGACACAGGTGTGGCAGGTGGCAGACACCTAGACTCCTGACGTAACTTGCCCGGAATCAGAGAGTGTGATATTAATGTGCTATCAGAAACAAAGGGCAGAAAGCAGGCCGGAGGTTATAACCCAGTGGTGAAGCGTCTGCTACCATGGTCAAGGACTTGGGTTCCTTCTCCAGCCTCACAAACAAAGCAGAACAATGCTAATTAGTGGATATGCTGCACTGGTCAGAAGTTAGCCCAAGACTTCAGTGGCAGAGCAAAACATGACAAAATCTATTACTACAAGATCATGAAAGCCCCCAAAGTAATGCAAGGGGGGGTGCAAATGAATCGCCATGTACAAGTCATGGTTACTGGTGGGATTTCAGAATCATGTGGCCCTGAGTTAAAGTCCTCCCTCTCCCCCTCTGAGCTCTAAGCATGTCTGGACCCACTGGAGCTGCAAGGAGTACAAAATCGCTCTTGCCAACACAAACTCTACCAGGGAGGGGGTATTTTTATAAGGATAACAGTGCCGTTCAGAGAATGAGAAGAAGAGCTGGAGCTTGGCCCACTCCAGAGATGTTGGCAGGATGCTCAGCATCCTGCGTCTTGAGGACACTTCGCTCAGACAACCCTACTCCTGGTGGCTTTTGAGTTCTGGGCTGCAATCTCCACTCAGAATGCAAGTTTTCAGAGTAGCGCTTCTGACTGGCCTGTCTAGGATATGTACTTTATCTGTGGACTGTAGACAGAGTTGAGACTTACAGACTAGGAGAAAGATTGATTCTCTGAGGAAGGAAAGCAGAGCCGACCAAAGCAAATCAGATCTATTATATTATCTTTCAGTTACCTCATCAGGGAAATGGACATAAAAACACAGATCTGGCAGGATTGTTTTGAAGATGAATGGAACAAGGAGATGTTTGCCAAAGTGCACACCACAAGACCTGGCCCTTTCTAAGTGATAATGGCAGCCATTGTTATGACTTGTATGGGATGAATCATATGACACCTTTAAAAGATCTGACTCGATCTTCTGTAGGCATGGAATTAAGTCTGGAGTTCTCCCGAGGACACATTTGCCTAAATATTGATGGTGGAATGAATAGACATTTGGATGGAAATGTGATAATTACTTTAGCAAGAAATTTGTTACATTTGTCCCTCTTTGTGTGTGGAATCCCCTCCCACTGCTCTTTATACTCTTCACATACTGTGTGTGTGTGTGTGTGTGTGTGTGTGTGTGTGTCTGTCTGTCTGTCTGTCTGTCTGTGTGTGTGTGTATATCTGTGTGTTCAGGTATGCATGCACAAGTGTGTAAGTGCATATGGAAGCTAGAGGACAACCTCATGTGTCATTCTTTAGGAACTGCCCTTGAAACTCACCTGTCATCGAGTTTCTCTGTCCCACCCCAAACCACAGCCACTTCCAAATATTTACTCAGAGGCTTATATTAATTGTAAATGCTTGGCTGATGGCTCAGGCTTATTACTAACTAGCTCTTATATTTAAATTAATCCATTACTGTTAATCTATACATCGGCACATGGCCCGTGGCTTACCTGTCCTTAACATCCTGCTTCTTGGGCAGCTGCTTGAGGCTGCCTCAACTCTGCCCTTCTTCATCTCAACCCCAGTTTGATTGTATAGCCTCACCTTATCCTGTTTCGCCATGGGCCAAACAGCTTTATTTTCAGCCAATGAGAGCAACACATATTCACAGTGCACAGAAGGACTATCCCACAGCACTCACCAAGTAGAAGATCAGTGGGGGCTGGCCAGCGACTCCCAGGGACCTGCTTCTTTCCACCTCCCCAGAACTTGGATTATAAGCATAAGCTACCAGGACTGGCTTTTCCTTCTCATGCGGTTCTCAGATGTTCATGAGGCAAACATAAGAGAGAGCTAGTACCCTGGGACCCTACTTCTCTTTGCTTATTTGTGTCTTCCTCTTCTAATGATTCATTTGGCAACCTAGTTCTTTCCCTTATATTTCACTTGCATGTGCTGTGTGCACAGCACTCCCCTCCAAATGATGCACCTTGAAATCTCAAGACTTCTCTAGAACCTGCTTCAGGCTATATGGACCCCTATCTCTGAACAGTAGTAGAGATTTTTCCACCCTTAGTAACAATCAAGCTTAGACAGTTTCTATTCAAGTGTATTCTCAGTATATCTAGGCAAGAAGACTATAAAGGTCCATCTGGCCTGAACTGATATTAGGTGCATGTAAGATAAACCAGGTCCTTCAAGGGATCATCTAGAGATAATCCCCTATTTACCTTATTATTATCATCTATGCATAATTGGGCATGCATGTGATTAAGATCAAATATACTATGAGAGGGTCATGTGTAATAGGAAGAATAAATATGTGACCTAATGTATCAAAATAGAGAACCACCCAAGTAATAAATAACCTTCAATAACAAGCCTTTACTTCCTTCAACCTGGGGCCCTTGCCTGTCTTCACTCAAGTGCCTCCTGTCAACCTTGAGTGAATCCTTCTGCAATCTTATTGCTTTCCTCCAAATGAAGTTCATCTTGCTTCTTTGCAAATCTGTGAAGTGTTATTTTCAACTCCTTGAATAAAAGGCCAAGAACCTGGAAACACCTGGCCCAGATGCAGACATGGATGATACCCATGGAGCATTTACTGACAGAGCTACCTCCCAGCCCCTTCCTGTCCAGAGTCTCAAGAGCTATGATTTCAAATGAAACTTTGCAAACCATATTAGAGAAATTGAAATACAGCCCCTTCCAAGTCGCTTCCCCTCCAGTGGCTCTTCCCACAGTCTCCGAATTCTCCTTGTGGGTTCTCAGAATTCCCCAAGAGCATGTGGTTTGTGAAGGAGGAGGCAGTCCTGCCTTTGAGAATCAGCTACTTCAGACAGAGAAATGTCAGCATGGCACCCAGCATCCAGTCAATGTTGTAAAGAGTCAAACCCACAGACAAGTTCAGTCATCACACTGAATAGGATGTATGTTTGTGAGTCACATTCATGTAGCCTTAGATTTGGCATTAGCTTGCTCCAGGGTTGATTAAATAGTCTCCAGTTGTACAACTATTGTTACCAGAAGATTTGGAGTTCATGGTAACCTCATGTTACCAAAGAAATAGGGGTCCCTTGTTGGAGTTCTTGGTCTCATCAACAAAGAGTTTTAGGAGAGACTTTGAAGGAAGCTCCAAGACAATTTTATTAGCATTTAAAATAAAACTCCAAAGCAGGCAAACTGTAAATCCTGGCAGCTGCCTGAGCTGAGGAGGAGCTAAGGGAGGAAGAAGGCCAGGTCATTTGAGTAAAGCCACCAGCAGGAGGTGAGACACCTGGGGGACAGGCGGCTACGGCTACGTGGTGAGGAGAGCTTCTCTCAGTAATTTAGGGATGTGGGAAGAATTACAGAGCTGCATGGCGGCAAAGCTAGGCAGTTGCAGTGGGGATGGGGTGGGGGGGGGGGTTGGGGAGGTCAGGTAAGGAAAAGAACATTATCTCATGAAAGGGGCAATTATTCCTCCTGTCTCTTTAGCAGGCTTAAGGTGGCCCTGTCTTCTGGACACGTTCCTGAAAGGACCCCATCTCTGCTCTAGCAGCATTTATATCTCCCCCTGATTAACACTGCATGGTGCTAATCGGTGCCCCAGGACATGGTATCCCAGAACAGACAGTCTCTGGAAAGAGAAAGAGCCTTGAGGTAGTAACAGTAAAAGGATTAGTTAAGTTCAAGATGACCAGAAAAATGTTCAGACAAGGTCGGTCTCGTCAGCCTGCTCCAGATGCAAAGTAAGCAGATGGCTCTTGCATGCAAATTGGGGTGGTGCCTCCACACATGTGGGTAAGAATCCCGCTGACCAAGCAAAATGGGAATCTGGCATGATGACGTGGGTAATTAAAGCAACAGGCTCCTTTTTGTTTGGTTGATCTAAGAACTTCAGAAAGGTCTCACAGTGTCAGCTTCAGCAAAGCAGGTCTTTGATCTGGGCTTCTCCCGGCTGAGTCTAGCAAAGTCCCCCTCTCCCTCCCCCAGTAACCCTTTGCCTGGAACAGTCTACCTCCCCACCCTATTTCACCCACTCACTGAGTCCTTCAAAACAGACCAACAATATCCCACACAGACATCCGGGGAGAGGCCAGAGAGTTCTTCTCCTCCTCCCTCTCAGACAGTTAAAAATAAACTACTTTCGCCAGACATTGTACATGTCAGAAATCCTATTGACAAGTAGCTCATTGTATATGTGGGGCGGCTGACAAGGAACTGGTGTCTTCCTGTCTGAAAATTAGGCAGATATTTAGGGCAGTGGCTTTTAGCCATTAGGTCACTGGAGAGGATAGAAGAGTTTTAATAAATGTTGTGAGCAAACCCCAGCTGCAGCCAGTTTAAGCCAAGATAAATGCATTGTACATGTACACAATGCATGCATATCTATGTGTGTGTTTGACAGATAGTGTTTAAGAAGTTCTTTAAGTAGCAGAACCCGAGTACATATAACGTATGATTTGATTACGGCATGTGTCTTGGACACAGCCTTGGGGAAATGCATTGGTTGTATGAATCACAGTAAACATACAAAGGCCGTGTTTAAATGATATCTAAGACATTGGCTGGAATATCCAGCACCATACATCTTTGGTTTACAGGAAGCGAACCATCCAGATGGTTTCCAAAATGTGTCTATAGAAGAAACAAACATTTCCCCAAACCTTCTTTTGACCTCTCATAGTGGGTGTCCATAATTTGGCCAGATCTTTACTTGATGAATCTTCTTTCATATTACTTCTTTGCCAGCCTTCTATTTCTATGTCTGATAGCACAAACGAATGAACATTTCAATGTGTACAAGACATTTGTGAAGATTCTGGGGTCAAGCGCTGGACCTAAAGATCTTCTAACTTTCCCAAGACCTGGAGTGGAAGAAACTGTAGAGATTGGGAGTCCCAGTGAGAGGCCATCATTTTCCCTCTCTACTGAATGCCCTCCCCCACACCATCCCTCCTCCCCACAGAGTTGAGAGTTGTTCAACACACTGACACCACTGGACACTACTAGCATAGGTGAGGACCCAGCCTCATGCCCAGGAGTCAGACAGAGTGTCATGAGCAGGTGTCACTTTAAAAGCCATCTCAAACAAGCAGATCCAAAGAGTTAGCGGTTTGATTTTCGAGTTGAGGTGGTGACAGCCCAGGTGTCATCTTCCTCAACGGCTAACACCTGAATTGTTCCGCTGACCATGACACCAACTCCCTCCTTGTCAAGCCGCCTCTCTCCAAGGGCAGAGGGAGCCTACATGCAATCAGCTCTGGCCTGCTGACCTACCTCCCATGTTCCTACTCAAAACCTAGCACTCAGCTCCTCCCTTTCTCAAAATACCTAACACTATGACCTGCGTTGAAGGGGGCCAGAGAAGACTGCAGTGAATGAAGATGCCAATAATTACTGGAGGAAAAGACAATGTAAATGTTTGTTTGTTTGTTTGTGTTGAGAGAGGATCCTACTATGTAATGCAGGCTAACCCAGAACTAATGATGTTCTGACCTCGACCTCCTGAATGCTGAGATTATTAGTGCGTGCCTTGAGGACTTTTGTGTGTGTGTGTTTTAAATTTACTTACTTATTTTATGCATATGGGTGTTTTGTCTGCATGAATGTCTGGACACCTTTGCTTGGTGCCCTAGAAGGCCAGAAGAGGGTGTCAGATCCCCTGACATCATAGTTACACATGGTCCACTGTGGGATGGTCTGTATGTCAAATGTGTTGCTGATTGGTCAATAAATAAATCACTGATTGGCCCGTGGCCAGGCAGGAAGTATAGGCGGGACAAGGAGGAGAACAGAGCTGGGAAGTGGAAGGCTGAGTCAGAGAGACACTGCCAGCCGCCATCAGGACAAGGAAGATGTAAAGTACCGGTAAGCCACAAGCCACGTGGCAAGGTATAGATTAATAGAAATGGATTAATTTAAGCTGTAAGAACAGTTAGCAAGAAGCCTGTCACGGCCATACAGTTTGTAACCAATATAAGTCTCTGTGTTTACTTGGTCGGGTTTGAGCGGCTTGGGACTGGCGGGTGAGAGAGATTTGCCCTGACTGTGGGCCAGGCAGGAAAACTCTAGCTACAAATGGCGCCCAACGTGGGGCAAGAGTTTCCACCTAAAAACTGAGAAAAAAGATTCTAAAACGGAGCTAAAAACAGTTCCTAATTGTCTCTCTCAAATGAGCAGCAGCTGCTGGTTTGAGCTACTGGCGGGTTCCTAGTGTGTGTGCTCGACCTGCGGTATGGCGGGAATGAGGCCTCTGCAAGTGGCACATTAAGCTGCTTGATGGATTTAGCCTTTGCTAGTACAAAACAAAAAAAAAAAAAAAAGAGGTTTCTGGGCTACATGCTGCTTGGATAAAAGCATAGACCCACGATGGCTCCCAGAGCTGGCGGTAAGCATACCGCCGCCATGTTGGAAAGCTAAAGTGGGTGGAGCCAACAGCCACAGCTGCTGCAGTTTAAAGCAATAGATTCACAATAAGACAGATTTAGATGTAATAGTTTACAATGTGTGTAAAATATATATATATATACGTAGGCTTGAAAGAGACAAAAAAGGTGATATATGGTGATATATACAGTTATATAAACAAATACATAGTTTTAAAAAATAAAGTCTTTAAAGAGACAGTAAAATTAATATAAAAAATAAGCCACGTAAAGATGAATATTACACAGAGAATCTGGATTATGTTCTCTTTGATATTCGTAACTGAAGAAAAACATTTGATTACAAAAGCTGTTGAGTTATGCCAAAATGTATATTTTAAAGGTACCTTGACTTCAAAATTTGGATGTAAGGATATGTTGCTTTGGAAAAGAGTCTCTTTTGTTCCCACAGAAAGCCAGAGACTATGGATTTGTTCCAGATTAAGATACATCAGGTTTGACCAGCCAAGACCCCCTGAAAGGTGACACCAAGGCCCAGATGATCTAACATCCAGAACCGTTTCAAGGCAACTGGCTCAGACGATACACCCTCATGGACTACTCCATAATCCTAAAATATTCTTTGTGTCCCCATAAGATACAGCGCCCTCCTCCAGCAGGAAGTAGTAAGAGAAGCTACGCCCAAATTCCCAAATATACCAAGCTGACTTTGGAGATGTGTAAAGGTTAAAACCTTCCTTTTTAAGAAAAGAAAAGGGGAAGTACTGTGGGATGGTCTGTATGTCAAATGTGTTGCTGATTGGTCAATAAATAAATCACTGATTGGCCCGTGGCCAGGCAGGAAGTATAGGCGGGACAAGGAGGAGAACAGAGCTGGGAAGTGGAAGGCTGAGTCAGAGAGACACTGCCAGCCGCCATCAGGACAAGGAAGATGTAAAGTACCGGTAAGCCACAAGCCACGTGGCAAGGTATAGATTAATAGAAATGGATTAATTTAAGCTGTAAGAACAGTTAGCAAGAAGCCTGTCACGGCCATACAGTTTGTAACCAATATAAGTCTCTGTGTTTACTTGGTCGGGTTTGAGTGGCTTGGGACTGGCGGGTGAGAGAGATTTGTCCTGACTGTGGGCCAGGCAGGAAAACTCTAGCTACAGTCCAGGTTCTTTGGAAGTGAGCAGGCAGTACTCTTAAACACTGAGCCTTTGCTCCAGCTCAAGCCTTGAGTTTTTGTTTTATTTTGAATGTGTTAAAAACACACTAATATGTCTGGTGATGCCTATTTGTAACCCCAGAACGTAGGAGGCTAAGACAGGAGGATTATGAATTTGAGGTCAGCCTGAACTATATATTGAGATATCGTCTCAGAAAACCCAAGCCCCACGCTAACCACATGGACCAGTAGTCTGAGCTCCAGCCATTTGGGACAACTCTCTCAGAAGCAGCTCCAGGACATGTGCAGCCTACAGCTTCCTGGAAACCTGATGGCGCCCCTGTGGACTCCTTCCTCTGCCTCCCTACAAAGCAAATGGGTTCCTGGCGATTGGAATCAAGATGGGGAGGGGCCTGCTACTCAAAGAACTTTGTGACCTGTATCCACTTAAATTCTGCATGCATCACTTTCTGCCTTTGCTCAAGATGAGAGGGTTTGGAAGAGAAAAATGAGGTTATTATGGATGTTATCTCCATTTATTGGCTTTTTGAGGGGTGCTGCACAAAACGCTTGATATAAAGATTGGGAGGATCAACAGTATAGCTTTGTATGTTAGGCAAGGCTACAGTTCCAACTGTTTCAGACAGTGGTCTTTGTATCTAAAAGGTTTCCAGAGACGTTTGCAAAGTTCAAAGGCTTAGCTTTTGGATCCCCAAAGGCTCTGCATTTTACATCCTTTATGATGTCCTGCAGTTCTACAGTGTCTGTCAAAACATTACCAACTAACTCCTGAAGGAAGTAAGCCTCTCCACTTCCTGTCCACAAGATGTGTTGCTCTCTGTCTGTCTTACGGAGTCAGGCTGGCCCTGTGGGAATAGTACAGGCCGTATGGGACAACAGCTGTAGACAGTCTTTTTATATCAGACTTCACAGTGTAGCTTGTCCCCATGGAACAGTGATAGGAAACATTGCATCTCCCAACATTCCCTGGGGTTACTCCATATTCACCCTTAGTAAAGGCATCGGCATTTTAAAAATAACATTTTTGAGACATGGTTTCATGTATCTTAGGTTTTCTTCAAAATGGATATGTAGAAAAGGATGGCCACAAACTTCTCAACCTTCTGCCTCCATCTCTGATGTGCTGGGGTTAGAGGCATGCGTCACCATGCCTGGTCAATGTGTTGCTGGGGATTGGACCCTGGCTTTCATGCATGCTAGGCAAACACCAACTAAGCCATAGCCATAGCCCGACATGGGGCATTTTGTTTTGTTTTGTTTTTAAGACAGGATCTCACTGTAACTCTGGCTGTCCTGGAACTCACTCTAGACCAGCTGGTCTTGAACTCACAGAGATCTGCCTGCCTCTACCTTCAGAGTGCTGGGATTAAAGGCATGTGCCACCACCTGGCATGGGGCATTTTTTTTTTTGTTGTTGGTTTTTTTTTTTTTTTTCAAGACAGGGTTTCTCTGTAGTTTTGCGCCTTTCCTGGAACTCACTTTGTAGACCAGGCTGGCCTCGAACTCACAGAGATCCTCCTGCCTCTGCCTCCCGAGTGCTGGGATTAAAGGCGTGCGCCACCACCGCCCGGCGGCATGGGGCATTTTAAAAGGAGGTCTTCAGGTTGTCTTTCCAGAGCTTCACAGAATGGGGAACATGAGCATCTTCCTCGGGTTACTTCCTTGGCTCCTCTGGATCATGCAAAGGTTAACCAAGGCTTTACTGCCTGGGTCTTCAAGGAGAAGCTTAGCCTGGTGCCTCCCAGGCAAGGATGCATTGCACACATTTCTTCTTCTCCACTTACCTGCCTCTTCCCAAAGCTCTTTGTCTGCCAGTCCTCATGTCCAGTGTCCCTACTTGCCCTTAGGATGCCCTCCCACAGAATCCACCATGCCCCCTCTCAAGTCTGGGAAATTTCATGGTCTTAATGAATTCCATTGTGGAGGGTTGAAGAGCCATCTTATCCCTGAGCCCTATTTGTCCCCCAGGATCATATAAAGAGGTGGAAATGCCATAGACTTCTTCTCAGGGTTGTGGCTAGTTGCCTTTAATATCCTAGAACAAGACACTAAAAAGAGTAACTTTTTTCCAAACTTCCCTACTCTTCTGTTGGAATCATTGTTACTCCTCCTCCCAACACGATGTCAGCTCCCTTTCTTGTGGAGTGCTTCCATCAGCTTGGGATGCTTAGGGAGAGAGGATGCTTGCCTCTGCCCAGAGTTAGTTCAAAAACCAACTTCTTTAAACTTGACACAGAGGAGGACCTTGTTTAATTGTCTTTCCTTTTGTCTTCAGAGACGGTGGAGGAGACAGTGGGTTGTAAGAGGGATCTGTTGTCTTCCTCATAGTCATTCTCATCATAGTGAGATATAATAATAGCTCCAACAGCTGACCCTTTGTTTTCTGTGTGTCAGGCAGCGATTTAGGGGCCTATGTCATTCTACCATAATCGTGCATGCTCTCCATCTCAGTTACTTTTCTGTTGCTGTGAGGAAAAGCATCCTGACCAAGCAGCTTAAAGAAAGGATTTATTTGCCTTATGGTTCCAGAGAAATAAGAGTCCATGATGTTGGAGCAGAGGTAGCAGGTGGCAGTTGAGGATGCTGGAGCAGCAGCCAAGAGCTCGTATCTTCATTGACAAACAGGAAGCAGAAAGAGATAACTAAAACTGGCATGTGACTTTTGAAACCTCAAAGTCCACCCCAAGTGACATAATTTCTCTAGCAAGGCCATACCACCTAATCTTCCCCAAACAGCATCAACAACCAGGACAAAGTATCCTAATGCCCAAGACCATGGTGGGGGTATCTCACTCAAACGGTCACCCTCTATGATAGTTACTACTGTTTCCTTCACAAAATAGGAAAAAGCCCAGAGATTAATGGCTTGTGGCCATGGTCACATCGAGTAAGAGTAAGAACCTGTGTTCAAATTCATATCCAGCTAACTCCGTGGATTTGTGTATTATTTTAACTGCGATTGGTAAGTGTCCTCAACTGTTCAATTTTCAAAAGAACCTTTTATGTTGAAAATGCAAGGAATCCTGACATTCTATTGCCAGTACGATGGCAACCACAGCTGTTTCCAATAAAGAGTTATGGACATTGTCTGTAGATGTTTACGGTAACTAAAATGATGCTAGAAAAAAAAATTTTTTTTCTGACTTGCTAAAATGAGTTTAATGCTCCAAATGGGTGCCAAATTGACAAGCTGCAGAATAAATTCCACTATTTATGCAAGAAATGGACACAATGGCTATGTGCCTTGACATGAACCTTGGAGGGTCTCCTTTGTGTAGGACACAAGGTTAATGCATCCTTCACACTGAAGTCCTTCTTTGGCCCCCGTCAGCCTTGGTGAGATGGATGCTGGGTCAACTGTTGTAGTTGTGCTAGGGACCTTTACCCAAGCTCCTAAACCTTCAGAAGCTGGATCTGGGCAGGAATGTGTATTTTCTAAATGTTCTCAGGCTTAGCCACCACTGCATTGCGGGGGCAGTTCTAACCTCCTTTGACTGCTACCTAGTATTTCTTTTTGTTGGTTTTATTTTCCTACACAGTGTGTGGAGCTCTCTTTATTGGGCACTCTCCTGTCCTCACACATGTATAATGAAATGAGTGTCTCACCAGTATCAGGAAGGCTGGAGGAAATGTTAGCCTTTGTCGACCGAAGTCGATGTTTACTTAAGATGTCTTTGGGCACATCTGTGTAACCAGCAAATGTCTGTCCAAAAGCTTAATCAGTAGTCTATATTTAAACACAGCCTTGACTTCTAAGATCTATTCATTTTTCACATATTTTCCCCATTATTTCTTCTCCAAGTGTTCCTCTGTTTGCTTATTTATTTCTCAACAATTGTTTCCAGAGACCATAGTGGAAAAAAGAAAAATGAAGCATGGTTTGAAACAGATAGGAAAGAGGACAAAATCCCAGTCCCTTTGACAAAGACTCAAATAGCAAGCTGTTTAAGGGAAATATTATCTTAGTGTGATGACCTTGTGATTCGTGTGGAGCTAGCAACATGACAAGTCTCTGAAGATTATGGCAAGAAGGAAGAGGTGAAGCAAATGGCTTTAATTCTTCTGCAGATATTTCAGTGAGAAGGAAAGGAAATGGATAGAGGAAAAAAATGTACAGGATTGTCTTAGTCATTGTTCTATTGCTGTGAAGAGACACCATGATCAGGGCAA
This sequence comes from Peromyscus californicus insignis, assembly GCF_007827085.1. NCBI lineage: Eukaryota > Metazoa > Chordata > Mammalia > Rodentia > Cricetidae > Peromyscus > Peromyscus californicus. The sequence goes on along the minus strand of NW_026294436.1, from coordinate 69,834,113 downwards.
CTCATAAAAGAAAGCATTTAATTGGGGGCTTGCTTAAGTGTCAGAGACTTAATCCATTATCATCATGGTGGGGAGCATGGCAACATGCAGGCAGGTGCTGGAGCAGTAGCTGAGAGCTACATCCTGTCCCATAGGCAGAAAGTGAGAGTCTAGGCCTGGCAGGAGCTTTTGAAACCTCAAAGCCAACCCCCAGTGACACACTTTCTCCAACAATGTCACACCTACTTCAACAAGGCTCCTCCTAATCCTTCTAATCCTTCTAATCCTTTCAAAGAGTTCCACTCCCTGGTTACTAAGCATTCAAATATATGAGCCTATGGGGGCCATTCTTATTCAAACCACCACAGCAATCTTGGTCTTGAACTTCTTTCTTTATTGCTGTGGTTTTTTTTTTTTTTCAATTATATATAATCTATGCATTGAAGAGTCTCAATTACTCTTACTGTAACCTAGTTACAGTAAGCAGGTTTCCATACTAGCTGGAGCTGGAAAATTAAATTCATACAACTGGGCTCTACATGTCTCTATGTGTCACAGACTCACTCCCCTTGATTTGGGGATGTCTTTTAAAGAAGAACAACATTATTTTATTTGCAGCCTCAAAATACAGGCCAGATCAAGGCTGTGCTATTCAGGTAGAGGGTCATGGGCAGAGTACCTGCCATGCCCCTCCCACCTTAGGCCTGTCTTAGTTACTTTTTCTGTTGCTGTGATAAGATACCCTGATAGAGCAGCCTAAGGGAGAAAGGGTTTATTCTGGTTCATACTTTGAGTGTGCAATCCCTCGTGGTGGGGGAGTCCTGGCGCAGGAGCTTGACGCAGCTAGTCACATTGCATCCATAGTCAGGAAGCAGACAGAGAAGATTGCTCCTGTTCAGCTAGCTTTCTCAGTATGCAGTTCAAGACCCAAGCTAGCGAATGGTGCCACCCATTATTTGGGGTGAAGTGAGTCTTTCCACCACAATTAACCTAATCAAAATAATCCCTCATAGTCATAGACATGTCTCCTAGGTGACTCTAGATCCCATCAAGTTGATATTGATTTTTAATTGTCATGGGCACCTACTGGGCACACTGGGGACACACCCAACATGATGACTTTGAGTCAGAGGACAGATGAGTGGGAGAGCTTCCCTCACCCAGATGAGCCCACAGGCTTCCTTCCTGCTCACTCAGCCAGGTTTACACACTCCTGTTCCAACTCTTATCATGCTCCTTTCCAAGGACATCCCTTTTTTTCCTTAATGCCAAGAATTATACTTCAGAATGGATACAAGCTAGGCATAATGGCACATTCCTGCAATCCCAGCACTTGGGAGGTAGAGGCAGGAGGATCCAAGTTCCAGGCTAATGAGACCATACCTCAAACCACTGACATAGGCAACAGACTTTGAAAATGTTAAATCTTGTAATATTAGTGCAGGAAGTTCTTTTGTTTTATTTATTTTTCCCTAAGAAAAATGATGTAATTGGGTGAATAGAAAATGCTAGAGGACTTCCTGGAAGCTTAGGGGCAGGTGTGGTAAGTAAGGGGCTCAATAAGGCTGAATTTGATGAATTTCCTCATTTGAATAAAAAAGAAAGAAAGATGTATTTTATTTGTGTGTGTGTGTGTGCGCGCACGCGCGTGCGTGCGTGCATGTGTGTGTGTGTGTGTGTGTGTGTGTGTGTGTGTGTGTGTGTGCGTCTGTCTGTCTGTCTGTCTGTCTACTGTTTATTTGCAGGTGCTCTCAGGTGCCAGAAGAGAACATTGGAACCCCTGGGGCTGGAGTTACAGAGAGTTGCGAGCTGCCTGACATGGGTGCTAGGAACCGAACTTGGTCCTCTGCAAGGGCAGTGCATGCTCTTAGTGCTGAGCCCTCCTTCCTGCTCCTGGTTAGCATGCTCACAAAGCTACTTCTCTGATGCTTGCTCTTGGCCTCCTCCAGAACAGCCCTGCTTTCCCTCCTGTGCCTCCTGTTTCAACTTTTGTTCCCAGGAATCATGTCCAACAAAGACTTCTCTTTCCCCCTCCCGGGGAATCTTAACCTGTATGCTCAGTGTCAAGGGAGAAGACAAAAAATTCAAGATGTACCAATGATGCAGGAAAATAGGGCAGAGTGAGGCCAGGAAAGTTTAACAAAGGCTGCAAAACTAGCATGCACAGACACACACACACACACACACACACAGAGCTAGTACTGAACCTTTGAGGTAGTCCCAATGACCCCAGGCATTTTCACTTTTGTGCAGTCTATCACATTGTACCAAAATCAGTTTATGGGAGCAACAGAAAAGAGCAGGAGTGACAGTTTGTCATTTCTGACATTGAGGTATAAAAGAAAAGGAACTGTATCCCTATTCTATTCTCTCTCCCTCCCTCCTTTCTCTCCCTCATCAATCATTTTGAAAAAACCACCTGTCTCATTGTGGTAACCCTATAGAGTGTCACACATGGCAAGGAACCAAGCCCTCTGGCCAACAGACAGTGAGGAATGAAGGCCACCTAATAACAAACACATGAATGAGCTGGACTGTGGACTCTCTGGGCTTAGTTAAGTCCAAAAATTTGACTGAGACTTTGTCAGAACCCTTAGCTAAGCCTCACATTGACGACTTGTCTGGCTGCATGAGACAAGACATTTTATTTGAAACTGGTCATTTGGGGTTCTTTATCATGCAGGAATAGCAGCTAACACAGAAAGCCGACTTGGAGCCCTGAAAATGAGATGGGAGTCCAAAGGACAGGCCAGAGCCTGCAGTGGCCTTCTGCTTCTTTTGAGTTTTATGTGTTGAATAAACTAGGACCTTCCATCATGAAGGGGACCATGCACCTGTCCAGCAGCCATGAGCAGCAGTCCCCAGTGTCTTAGGAGGAATGGCTGCCACCCCACCTCCCTTTCCAAATAATGAGCAGAAGAACTCTAGTGGCTCATACTGACTTAGAACAATACGGACTTGGAAACAACTCCAGTGCTGTGGGATAATGCTCTGGGACACTGGTTTAATAAAACGCTGATTGGCCAGTAGCCAGGCAGGAAGTATAGGTGGGGCAAGCAGACTAAAAGAATGCTAGGAGGAGGAATGGAAGAGGAAGAGTCACCAGCCAGACACAAAGGAAGCAAAATGGCAAGGCAGAACTGAGTAAAGGTACCAAGCCACATGGCTAAATATAGATAAGAATTATGGGTTATTTTAAGTGTAAGAGCTAGTCAGTAATAAGCCTGAGCTAATGGCCGAACAGTTATAAATAATATTAAGCCTCTGAGTGATTATTTTATAAATGGCTGTGGGTCCACAGGGGGCCAGGTGGGATCCGAGAAACCTTCCAACTATACTCCAGTTTAGACAGGCTGGCACAACACAAACCTACCACTGCATTATTCCATTTGATAGTGTAAACTTGGGGATCTGAGCATTAAATAATTAATATAATAATGTGGTGCACTTACATGCAAACAAAACATCTACACACCCAATTAAATAAATCTTTAAAAGAAAAAGAACAAGCATTGGTCATTTACGATGCTCCCACAGCTGCAGTATTGCATGTTTCTTGGTTTCTTTTGGTTTGCTGTGATAAAATATCCAGACAATGGCACCTTAAGGGATAAAGGGCCTATGTGAGCTCACAATTCAAAGTATGGTCCATTATGGTAAAGTCAAGGCAGCAGAAGCACGGGACAGCTGGTCACATCACACAGTCAGGAAACAAGAAGAAACCCAAAAAAGAGTGATCAGCAGTCTTTCTCTACTTGATACAGTCCTGAGTCTCCTGACCAGGAATGGCTCTGTCTACAATTAAGACGAGTCTTCCCACACAAGTTAATGTTATCATGATCATCCCCTACAGGCATTCCCAGAGACCCATCTCCCAGGTGAGTCTTTCTAGATTCTGTCAAGCTGACAACACTAACTGCAACCACATGGAACACTCTTCCATAGCCATACAAGGAGGCACTGCTCTTCCCTTCCATGAAGTACTTCAAAATTACTTGATGAATGGTTATTTTTAAATCCACTTCTCTTTTCTCCCCAGGCATACAGCTTGATTATATAATCTATGCTGTCTTGTAGGTTGACATCTTAGTGTTCTATTGCTGCGAAGAGACATCAATACCACAGCAATGCTTATAAAGAAAAGCATTTAACTGGGGCTGGCTTACAGTTTCAGAGAATTAGTCCATTGTCATCATGGTGAGACGCATGGTGGCATGCAGGCAGATGTGCTGGAGAAGTAGCTGATCTTGGCATGGCCTTCTGAAACCTCAAAGTCCATCCCCAGTGACACATTTCTTCCAACAAGGTCACACCTATCCTTTCAAATAGTGTCACTCCCTGATGACCAAGTATTCAAATCTGTGAGCCTATGGAGCCATTCTCATTCAAACCACCACAGTTGGTAAGGCTAGGGCATGGGCATACATGGTATAACCTGGTAGCCCCCGAATACTCTTACTCAGTCCTCCAACCCACCTCTTAAAGGATGCAGCAGAGTCTCCAAGATGTGAAGACATTTGTTGGAATCACTCCACAGAAGGTGGACTCCCTTAAAGAAAATGTGGCAGAGAGCACACATTGCAGTATAAGCAAGGAATAAACTGTATTCTGGCTCTTCTCTTATGGTAGATACCTGCTTATACCAACACCTTGAAGTGAGGGCTTGGTCAGAACAGCAAAGCTTCCAACCTGTGGTGTTGATTTATCAGGTGAATCGTGGGCAGCAAGGGAGCTGACTTCAGGGCCAGAGAGGTGATGGCCCACAGTATGCAACAGTGAAACACTGGAAACATTGCCAGTGTCTGAGTAGTCCACCCAGAGTCACACAGCCACCAGAGGGCACAGCCACAACCCAGTCGACAAGTGGCCTTCCCAACTTGAGTCTGTGGAAAAACATGGTCAGAGCCATTTGGCAACATTCTCAAAACAGACTCTTCAGCTCTATGCTAAAAACATTGTTGCTATAGTTTTGGGGGAGATGGGGGAGCAAGAGGGGCTTTGATCTATTTTTAACAAACTCCCTGAGTGATTCTACTGTCTGACCAATGTTGAGAATCACCAAATGCCAAGTTATTCTGAAACACGTAAGCGAAGGTCCTAGGGAGAGATGTCAAGTGAGTAGGATGCTCACCTAATTTATCATCCAGTTGGAGATACTTCTGGAAGCAAATGGGGGGAGTTATTAATAATTGCGCTGGGAGAATCAAGTATAAAACAGGACTTTCCCAGGCAGAGCACCCCTGCAGATAAGAACAATGTGACAGCTGTGTTCCCCACACATAAGGATGGTTATTAAGATCTGTTTTTATTTCTTGAATTTTTTTTATTCTTAATTAGTGGTGTGTGTGTGTGTGTGTGTGTGTGTGTGTGTGTGTGTGTGTGTGTGTGTGAATTAGAGTGTGGAGGCCACTTTTTAGCTTGTTTTGAGGCAGGGTCTCTCTTTCTGTTTCTTCCGCATTGCCCATCTCAGGCTAGCTGGCCTCATGGGAGGAATAATGGCTAATCTTTGCTGTTGGTTGATGAGATTTAGAATCATCCAGGAGACAAACTTCTGTGAGGGTCATTCAAGATTTTTTGGAAATTTTTTAGTTCATTTAGTTATCGTGTGTGCCTGTGCCTCCGAGCCATCTCTCCAGCCCTGTGATGTTGTAAACATGTTTAGCTGAGGTGGGAAGACTCACTGTAAATTTAGGCTGCACCATCCCATGGACCGGGGGCCTGGACTCTGTAAAAAGGAGACAGTGAGTTGAGCACCATCTCTGTTTCCTGACTGCAGAGGCAGTGTGACCAGCTGCCTTGCTCTCCTGCCATCACTCTTTCCCCTCCATGAAGGGCTTTATCATGAATTTATGAACCAAAACAATACCACCTTTCCTCAGGCAAGAGAGAATTCTCCAGCAGCCTACCATTGGATGCTTCTTATCTTTGACCTATAACTGAAATGTTGGCTTCCTGGTGCACCCTGTAGATTTTGACCTTGCCAATCACCATGACCCTATGAAACAATTCCTGACTTATCTCTTTCTCCTCCTGCCTGCCTGCCTCTCCCTCTCTCCTACTCCCTGAACCTAGTACCTGGTTCCACTATGCATCCAAAAATTGTCTCCCACATACCCCGTAACAGTCCCATAGTTTGCAAGCAAGATGGATGTGAGGACAAATATGGACTTGGGCAGATTAAGAAGTCAGGTTATATTCTTACTTAGGAGTAAGAGATAAATGCACCTCTTCTTCCCTTGGGAACCCCTAATAGAAGGATGCACATAGCATTAAAGGATTCAGACCTGAAGAGACGGTGAGCATGACACCATAATAGATTGAGGTAATCATGGAAGGTCCAGAGCTCTCTATGTTCTTGCTACCCACCCACTGAGCCTGGAAGCACCAGTGAGCTCTGAGAGACATTCTCCAATCCCACGGAGCAGTAAGAAAGCAGGAGAGGGAACACAAGTCCTTCCTCTTGTGTACATTCCTTAAACACACAGTGGTAGGCACCAGGCCTGTGTGGATGGGGGGATAGGACTGGGGATTTAGGTATGTAGGGCTCTTGTCTGGTTTAAAAGCTGTCCAAAGAAAGGCCAAAGCTCCACGTATGTTGGAAGAAGTGAGCAATTACTTTCAAAACAGCATGCCACAACGCTCCTTTCATCAGCCGGTAACCGGCTTTGGAGTTGTTCCAGGTTCCTTTCTGTTGCTTCGATAAAATACCCTGACAAAAGCAACTTATGGGAGAAAGGGATTTATTCAGCTTACAGCACAAAACCTGTAACCAGGTTACAATCCATCACAGCAGAGAAGGCACAGTAGGAGGCCAAAGCAGCTAGCCACATCCACAGTCAAGAGCAGAGAGAAAGGAAGACAGGCAGGCTGTGGGCTTTCTCTCCTCTCATCCAGTTCAGGAGCCCTTGCCTAGGGAATGGTGATGTCAACAGTGGGCTGGGTCTCCCCAGTTAATACTGAAGACAGTCTCCATGGATATGTCCACAGATGAGTATGATCTGGACAATCTCTTGTGAACACTTAGTTCCCAGGTAGTTCTAAGTTGTGTCACATTGGCAGCTAAAACCTACCCTCACAGGAATCAAGTTGTTCCTCAGTCAGCCCCTTCCTAGTTGTGTGAGCTGAGGAAACCAATCCATTTTAAGTCAGGACTCTCTGAATAAAGGATCACAGTGCCTGCCTTCTGGGAGGTTCTGAGGAATAAGTAAGCCTGCATCCTGGAAGGCTGGTTGGGCCCAGCTGCCCGTAACAGCTATTGTCCTTGTCTTCCACTCAAAGACTGAAACATTGAGCAGCATGTGAGAGGAGGTAGAAGGCCAGCTCCATCTCCGATGTTCATTGTCTTAAAGGTCTGTCCTGGGCTTTGACTTCTGTCTGCAAACATTGAAAACTAGAGAAAAGGAATTCCCTGCAGGAAGTCCAGAAAGTCGCAGAAAGGAATGGGCATGTTTAGGCCTTTGGGAAATGGACATTTTTGAGTGGCCGGAAGAGGTTCTGGTAGATATGAAATACTGATGCATAAACTGTGAGATATTATATAATTCGTTACTTATTTTATTGTTTAGTGTGTATGGGTGTGTGTGTGTGCGCGCCACAGTCAGCATATGGAAGTCAGAGGACAGCTTCTGTGCATTGATTCTCTCCTTCCACCGTGGGTCCCAGGGACTGAACTCAGATCATCAGGCTTGGCAGTGGGTACCTTTGCCCACTGAGTCATCTTCCCGACCCTGAGTGCCTGTTCTAGCTCACAGAGACCATTGTCATTCCTTTTAACTTGAGCTTTGCAGTGAGCTTTGATTAGACTGTTCATACTGATGCAATGCTTTTCAAACTTGGGTCCCCTGGAACATGTGTTAAAACCCAGACTGTGGCCCCTTCTCCTTCAGCTCCATTTGGGGCTCTAACAGACTCTGACAAGGAGATCTGCACTCTGAGGACGGCTGCCTTGATTAAAGCGACAGTAGACAAGTGAGTGCGGCTGGTGAGAAAAAGAACGATTCCTCAGCAGGCTCACCCTGGCTCTCCTTGACCTCCCCTGGCAATTACTGCCTGCACAATACTGCTGGCAATTAATCACGCCTTGTCTCCTGACATCTCTTTTCTTTGCTTGAACGCTATTTACATCTTTTTGTTGTTGCCTTTATGCTTAAGAACCAGGCAGGAGAGAGAGAGACCAACCATGCGGCGATCTGTGGGAAGTGGGGAGGCTTCAGGCCCCGAGGCAGGGGCAGGAAAAGGTTGCAGAGCAGACAAGGGGCTTCCTGTGGGAACCTGGATCTGGACGTAGACTCAGGCTACATCATAAGAAAGAGGAAGAGAGCAAAGAGGAAGGAAACTCACATGCTTCTGGGAGGCACAGGACAGCAAAAACAGGCACTAAAGAGGCCCCGGCATAACAGGGAGGTAGGTGGTCTCTCTGCAAGTGAGAGGAAGAGGAAAGTGAGTCCTGGGGTCAAGCTATGACTCAGAAGAGGAACCCAGACATCATTTAGCATCTTATTTTATCATTGGCTGAAAAAATATAGGCTATGTTGCTGGTGTGTGTGCATGTGTGTGTATGTGTGTTTGAGTATGAATGTATGTATGTGAGTATATGTGTAAGTATATGTGAGTATGTGAGTGTGTTTGTGTATGTGTGCATGTATGTGTATGTGAGTATATATGTGTGATTGGATTGTGTAAATGTATGTATGAGTATATGTGTGCGTGAGGTGAGTGTATGTGTATGTGAGTGTGTTTGTGTGAATGTATGTGTGTGAATATGTATTTATGTATGTGTATGTTCTAGTGTGTGTATGGGAATATATGTGTGTGTGTGTGTGTGTGTGTGTGTGTGTGTGTGTGTGTGTGATGGTATTGGTGAATGTATGTTTGGGAATATATGTGTGTGAGTATATATGAGTGTAAGTACCTTGTATGAATGTATGTATTTGAGTGTATGTGTGTGTGTGTGTGTGTGTGTGTGTGTGTGTGTGTGTGTGTTGAAGACAAAGTGAGTTGAGTGGAGTTGTTTACTACTAGAAGGTCAAGTTCATGGACTGATGCAATGTGAATGAACAAATTCCAAGAAAATGTACTGGAGTCAAACACTTGGGGAAAATAACCATTTTAAAGATACCAAGTAAAGAGAAACAGAGCAAGAAAAAAAGAGTGTAGATTAGTCTGAAAGAATCTGAAGTGGCTTCTTGGGATGGGCAGTCCATGTCTTGTTTAGATTCTACACCCTTTTCTACTGTGGGCTAGCCCTGTGTAAGAGGCAGCCTCTCTCTGCTGACTCTGGCAGGTGAGTTAGTTTAGAGAGCAAAAGGCCTCAGGGAATTCCCAAGTAGCAAGGGCCATGACATCTTAAAGACGAGGAGCATCCCTCGGGACCACAACCTTTCACATCTGATAAATGAAAAGGATCTCATGGGGAAAAGCCAAGCTGTGGTACTCATCCATCTCCTCTTCACCACAGCCCCACCTCTGAGAGACAAGCTCTTTCCAGTGTTTCTGCTGTTGGCTTCTGAAGTAACATTGCAATATCTAAACAACATGTGTATGCTATCATACATTGCACAGTGACATTGTGGCCAACAACGAAACATATATGTCACAGTGGGCCTGTAAGATTATAAAGAAGGGCCAGAGAGATGGTTCAGTGGGTATCTTAGTTACTGTTATTGATATGAAGACACCATGACCTAGGCAACTCTTATAAAATAAAGCATTTAACTGGGAGCTTGCTTACCATTTTAGAGGATTAGCCCATGACCATCATGGCAGAAAGCACACAGGTATGGACGGCACTGAGGCAATAGATGAGAGATTTATATCCTGATCCACAGGCAGCAGGCAGAGAGAGAGAGAGAGAGACACTGGACCTGGCATGGGCTTTTGAAGCCTCGAAGCCCACCTCCAGTGACAAACTTCCTCCAGTAAGGCCATAGCTACTCCAACAAGACCACTCCTCTAATCCTCTTAATCCTTCTCAAAGAGTTCCACTAACTGGGGACCAAGCATTCAAACATTTGAGCCTGTGGGTACCGTGCTGATTCAAACCACCACAGTGGGTAAATGAACTTCCATGTAAACCTGTCAACCTGAGTTCAGTCCCTAAACCCACAGAAAGGTAGAAGGAGCACTCTGACCCCACAAAAGTTGTCCTCTGACCTCTCCACCTGCACCATGGCATTCCCCCCAACAAACTGAAAATATCGACAACTTTTCAGACAATTATAAGGAGCTGAAAGATGCTTAGTTGTGTCAGAGGCACAGCAGACGTGTTTGTGGCGAGGCTGGTGTCAATGCCCCATGCTCCCCATGGTATCAAAGGCTGACACATTTGATTACATACTGTACACAGGCCTTGGTAATGATAGTAAAGGACTACGGTGCTGGCTTTTATTTTTATTGTATTTTTACTATTGTTTTGGGGTGTAGTACTTCTAGTTATAGATTTTCAAAATTTACTGTAAATCAGGATGACCCATTACTTAGGAGCAGCCCCATACCCCTCATATCCATCTCGTGGTTGATTATTTCCTCTTATTCTTAATGCAACCTGTTATTTTTGCCCATTGTGTCCCTATAGGCCACAGACTGAAAAGCATGTGCTTGATGCACATATGATGGTTAATCTGTCAACTTGATGAGACTTCAGAATCACCATGGGAACACACCTCTGGGCATCTCTGTGACAGAGTTTTCAGAAGGAGTTGACTGAGGAGGAAAGACCCACCCTGAATGTTAGAGACACCATCTCGTGGACTGAGGTTTTAGATGCATAAAAACAGGAAAGGAAGCTGAGCACCACCATTCACCTCTCTCTGCTTCCTGACTGCAGACACAGAGTGACCAGAGCCATGCTCCTGGAGCCATGTCTTCCCTGCTTGATGGCTGTTAGGTGTTTTGTCACAACAATGAGAAAATAACTAATGCAACACTGCACACATGTGTACACTTGCACACACACACATACACACACACATACTATAGCCTTGATGTGTGTAGGTAATAGCATGTATGTTTGTATAAGTACACTCTGTGATGTTTGCACAATGACAAAATAATCCAGTGTGGTGATATTTTATTTGGCTTGAAATGTGGTGATATTTTATTTGTGCATTAATAAATAAAGCTTGCCTGGAGATCAGGGGGAAAAGGCCAGCCATTTTTAGTAAACAAGATAGTCAGATAACACACGCCCTTAATCCCTTACCAGGCAGAATCTCTGTGTGTTCAAGGCCACACTAGGGAATAGAGCCAAGCGTGGTGACACACGCCTTTAATCCCAGTACCAACCATAGAGACCTGGAGGTCTGTACAGACAGACAGAAAGTGACAGAGCAGCATAGGAAGAGGAAGTGAGGTAGCTGGGCTAAGATAGCCAGTGAGAGGGCAGAACAGCAAGGCAATAAAGGCATGGGTAGACAGGAAGTAACTCACATTTGGAAGCTGCATTTGGTGAGATAAGGTTGGCTGGTGTCTTTCCCTATTTCCCTGATCTAAGGCTTTCACCCCTATATTTGGCTCCATGTTTTTTTATTTAATAAGACCATTTAGAAATTTGGCTACAATCTAGCAATAGATTTCTTAGAACAAATTCTTGTTGGGGTCCACAAGATGGCTCAGTGGGGAGAAAATGTTTCTTCAGCATAAGCCTGGCAAACTGAGTTTGATCCCTGGTACCCACATAGAAAAAGTAGGATATGATGGTATACATCTATATCCCAGCATTCCTATGGCAAGAGGGGATGTGAGGACAGGAAAGCCTTCCTAGAGCCTGAGGACCAGCTAGCCTGGAGTGTGTAGCATCAGCCTGGTGAATGTACGAGACCCCACCTCAAAACAGGTTGGAAGGAGAGAATGAACTCCTGAAAGGTTGTTCTTTGACATTGATACATGGTCTGTGACATGTGTGCACCACACACGTACATACAAATAGTAAACAAAAGAAATGAAAAAGAGAATAAAACCCTACCACTAAGTGACATCAAACTAACCTTTTTTTTGTGTATCTGTTGACTCCTTGATATAAACCTGGAATATGTAACTTACATCACACTATTTTCCACCATCTTCCTCTAAATGTCCAATTTTTAGTTCTTCCATAAGTCACATTGACATTTGAGTCTTTGATATCTCAGCATCTCAATTTCTTGGTATGTCAACTTTGCACAGAATCGTTTAATGAAGACATTTTATCATTTCTACTCCCTAACTTCATTTTTTATTCTTGGAATATCTTTCTTCTTTCATATCATGTTGAATTAACATTCTTACTTTCTTTGATGACAGCAAAGTCTTCTGTATTGCGTTTATTGTTGACTCAAAAACTAAAAACAACAACAAAATGAAGCAAAAGGTGATTCATGCTTTTCCTTACTCTGGTTATGTTATTCTCAAGGCTAGAGCTCCTTTCCTTTTCTGGGACACAGTGGAGAGATCCATACACTAGCTAAAATAAAATGTTCCTAGTTTCAAGGTCAAATGGGTGTTCTTTTCTTTAAGTTGCACTGGTTAATTAAAACCACAAGATGGTTTTGTTTGCGTGATATTTGATCTAAGTCTTTCTTGGATAGCTTTCTGTTTTTCCTGGAGTTGATGATTTTCTGTTCTGTATTCTCATAAAATATCATCTCTTCACATCATTCTGGTCTTTGTCTCATTTTATATACTTCATGGTTATCTTTTCCAGAGCCCAGATGCCTCCTTGAGTCCTTGGTCTGGTTCACCTTAACTGCCCAGCTCACGTCTGAGAATCCTCTGCCTTCTCAGCTGGGTCCTCTAGTGTCCGTTCTTTCTTTTCTCCCTCTTACTCCACACTTTAGTGGTTCCTGTTGAGTAAAGTGTAAGAGTTACTGCTTTGGACCAGCCTCCTGCTCTGTCCCAACTGACAGGACCAATATGGAGTTTAATGGTAGTACAGGACTTTGGTTGGTTGAGGGACACCTCAGAGCCAATTAACTAAGCTGTAGCGAATTGATTGGTTTTATGGACTGCACGGTAGCCAATTAGGCTGTTCTGCATGCTTTAGCTCTGCTTTTCCTTCCATAATGTCTGATCCCACTGTTGGCTAGAGTCCTCAGGACCTGCTCTGCTGTTGGGAGCCTCCTTAGTAAGCAAGTTGTGTTTCGTATTCTGTTATTTGGGTTTGTCTTACTTCTCTCAAATAAACTTTACTAACTTTAATTGATCTAAAGAGTTATCCCTTTTCATTATTTCTTAAAAACAGATGAAGTGTTATATATCTCAAAAAATTTTATTCTGCCCAACAGCCTATTCACAGTGTATTATGCACAGAACTCTTGAGTCAAAATTTTTTCCGAGGGCCAGGAAGTGGCTCACTGGGTAAAAACCCTTGCAGTTTTCTTTCCTGGAATCCACAGAAAGTACACATCTATAATCCCAGGACAGTTTCTGTGAGATGGGAGGCAAAGACAGACGAACCACTAAGGAGCTTGGTGTCCAGCTAACTTGGAGTATACACGCTGACCGAAACAAGAGAGTCCCTGCCTTAAAAGCAAAGTAGAAGGAAAGAGACAACTCCTGAAAGTTGTCCTTTGACCTCCACAGGTGTGCCTACACTGACACACACCTACAGACACACTTCACTAATAATAGAAAAAGAAGTAGACAATTATTTGAGTGTTCCGAAAGTATGACAGATTTTTTCTTCATTTCTAGATTTGCTGAATTTTTCCTCTAAGAGTTTTAAAGTTTTTTATCTTTGCAATCCTGAAATTTCTTGTACAAGGATTGAGGTATAAGGATTTTTGTCATTTCTGTTAAATTAGGCTGGCCCTAAGCAGGCCCCACACCCACTGAAGAATCATGCCTTTCTTCACTGCTGTGGGATGTTCTGTATGGCAAATGTGTTGCTAATTAGTCAATAAATAAAACACTGATTGGCCATTGGCTAGGCAGGAATTGTAGGCGGGACAAGGAGGAGAATAAAGCTGGGAAGTGGAAGGCTGAGTCAGAGAGACACTGCCAGCCACCACAATGACAAACAGCATGTGAAGATGCCGGTAAGCCACGAGCCACGTGGCAAGGTATAGATTAATGGAAATGGATTAATTTAAGCTGTAAGAACAGTTAGCAAGAAGCCTGCCACGGCCATACAGTTTGTAACCAACATAAGTCTCTGTGTTTACTTGGTTGGGTCTGAGCGCTGTGGGACTGGCAGGTGAGAGAGATTTGTCCTGACTGTGGGCCAGGCAGGAAAACTTTAGCAACACTTCACCTTCCAAGTTTTAAACTTATTGTCCTTTAAACACGCCCTTCCTTTCTCGGTCTTTGTCATTTGCTAAGATTCAAACTTGATTGACCAGAATCTTTAGAAGGTCCTAGTTGTTCTGAGAGCTTTCTTTGATTTTATTCTTAGTTCTTTACTTAGGAAAAAAAAATGTTCTTTCTGTTCTGTGGAGAGAAGAGGAAGCTCTGAGTGAATGTGTATTGTTGCTGTGATCACAGCTCTGACAAGACCCCAGTGCCTCAGACCCATGCATAGGATTGGCAAAGCCTTCCCCAGGATCAGACTCAGTGAATTTACGACATCTTCCTCTGATCTACCTGCAGATGTTTGTTGACAGTATGTGCAAAAACTAATAATTACAACTTCTTCTTCCTGAATGATTGCAACCTGGGACTGCTCCCCTCCAGAGCCTTCCTGCTGAGATTGGGGGATGGGCAGGAGGAGGGAGGGGGGCTTCCTCTGAGGTTCTGAGTTCTTGTGTGGTAACTAGTGCATCTCCATCAGAGTGCACCCACCCCACCCAACCCCAGCTTTTCACTCCAGTTAGGTCAGTGAGCTGTGAAGGATGTCTCCGTGTCGTTGTTCTAACATCTTTTCAAGTCTGGCTCTATCAAGTAGAAGGGCTTGATTGTTGCCAGTTCTTTTCTGTTCTGTGAATGTTTTCTAGGTTACCCCTAGCATCTGGTTGTGTTTCTTTTGCCTAATGCATCGTGCTGTGTTTCCATAGCACACACCTGAAACCGCCTTCCTTGTCTTTGCTGGCCCTTTCTGAAGGGACTCTAGCCGGCCTAAGCATGGCCAGCATGACTCTGGCAGGCCTTGCCCCTCCCCCATTCCCTCGGCCTTGCTGAAAACCGTTAGATTATATTCCTAAAGCTAGGCACCAAGGTCTATTCCCTTATTTGGCCACTTCCTCCTCCTGAGGCTGACTACAAAGATCCAACTATCAAAATATTGAAATCCAGCAATCAAAAGTCCCCTTGCAGCTACCCTAATTAACCTCTCTAATCAAAATTAAATACCTCTTCCTAACACGGGGTTTCCCTTTGTACCTTTATAAACTGCCATTTTCCTGTGTGCTGCATCTATCTCCTCTCTATCCAGAGGCAGCCATGTCCCGTCCCCACTGTCCCCCTGCCCCCCCACCTCGTTCCCCCCTTCTCTGCCCGTGCAAGTGTCATTTCACCCTCTCCCTTGTTCCTTTCCCCTCCCCCCTCATCCTCTGTCTCCTGCCTTTGTCTCTTATTCCCTGCTCTTTGTCCCCCTGGGGCAAATAAAATCTCCTTTGTGCTGAGAACTTGGTCTTGGGGTGTCTTGTGCCAATACCAGTCCTTTTACTTTCTACTTAGGAGAGAAAGATTCTAAGCTGATACTATATCAACACAAATTCTAGATGCCTCTCAAGAGAGCATTCATGGAAAACAAGATTTTAAAATCTTTTCATGACCCAAAACTGTCTTCATCTTATATTCATTCATGAATGAGAATTTGACTGGATGATAAAATATATTTGATATTAATTTATTCTTAAATATTTAAGGGCATTTTCATATTGAAAGGTTTGGGATTAGGGTCAACACTGAGACTGATTGTCCTTTGGGTAAGAGATCTATTAACACATTGACAGACAGATGGCTCTGAGCAGAGTTCAGACCTTTGTAGCATAGTGTGTGGGGGGGTCCCTTCTTACAGGTTGCAGAGGCAATGGGGAGGTTCAATACCATGTGATTGATGAGTAGCCCATAGTACACACTTGTAGTCAGGCTGTCTTTGTCCAGCTATGAGGGTGGGGAGGGCAAGGTTCTAGGAAAACAAGTTACCTCAGTTCTGGTAGCCAAATGACAATGGTTTTGGGAAGTGCCATGGTTCAACCAAAATGGAGGAGCTTTACAAAATGGCGTTGCCCTAGCTAACATTCATTTTCTTCCCTTTTGCCTCCTCCTTACAATAGTCTTTATATAATATATAAGATGAGATTTACCATTTTAGCCATTTCAGGACACAATTCAGTGTACAGCAAACACATTTACATTGCTGGGTAACTACCACCACTGCCATTTCTAGAACATTCTCATTCTACCATGTAAGAACACTATAACTATTATATAGTGATTCTTAACTCTTCCTCTCTCCACTTCCTGGTGACCACTATTGTGTTCCTGTGAATTTGCCTGTTCTTCATACCTCATGAAAATGACATCACACACTATTTGTCTTTTTGTGTCTGACTTGTTCCACTTACCGTCGTTCTTTCAAGGTTCATCCTTTGTAAGGTAGAATAGCATTCCATTGTATGCCTACCCGGCCTTTTGCGTATCCATTCACTTGTTGATAGATAGTTGGCCTACTTCCACGTTGTGGCTAGCGTGACTGCTGCTCTGAACACCAGTGTTCTTTCTGAGTTCCTGTTTTTGATTCACTGGGAATACACCTAGAAGTGGGATCGCTGACTCACGTAGTAACTCTGTGTTTAACTTTAGGAAGAACCGCCAAACTGTGTCCCACAAAGACTATACAATTTTACATCCTGGCAATGTATTGAGGTTTTATTGCTTTATAGCCTCATAAATGCTTATTTTCCTCTTAAAGATAATAGTCATTCTAATGGGTACAAAGCGGTGTGTTAAGGACACTTTGACCCAGTATCTCTATATAGCACATGTTAGCCTAGAACTATGTAGACCAGGCTTCTTGCCTCTGCTTCCTGAGTGCTGAGTTTCCAAGCGAGCATCACTATACCTGGTTTCACTGTGTTTTGACTTAGTTTCCCTAGTGACAAGTGGTGCTGGGCTCCTTTCCTGTGCTATTGGCCATCTGTGCATCTTCTTGAGGGAATTGTCCATTCAAGTTCATTGTCTACCTTTTAATTAGGTTGGCCTTTTATTGGTGAGATTTAAGATTTGTTTATATATTTTCGATATTAATCTCGCATCTGATAATGTGTTTTGCAGGCTTTTTCTCCTATTCTATATGTTATCTTTTAGCTCTAGAATGTAGCATTTGATACACAAAAGGGTTTTATTTAATGAAAACTGTCCATCCATAAAATTACTTCCAGATTTATTATCGTGGAGGCTGTTCTCCATGGTTCTTTTTTTTCTAGTAGTTCTCTAGTGTTAGCCCTTACATTTGAGTCTTTGATTTTCTTTGCAACAGTTTTCATGTTTATATAAAGATCCGGATGAACTTTTTTATGTGTGGGTATCCAGTTTTCCATACTGTTTATGTGCTATCCCATTTATTCCCCCCATTCAATGGTCTCAGCACCCTTGTGGAAAGTCGGCCGACTCTGCCCACTGCCTCACTTGTTTGTGTGACGGTGGGGAGACTGACTGACTCCAGGACCCTGTGTGCACCAGGGAGCGGCCCTACTGCTCAGTTACTGCAGTGGTCACTGTTCTATTGCTGTGACAAAACACCATGACCAAGGCAAATCATAAAATAAAGCATTTAAATAAAAAATAAAGCTATGGTTTTAGAGGATTATGAAAGGATTCTTTATATCAGTAAACTGGCATCACATCATATTGGTGTATTAGTTAAACTTTAAAAAGTTGTACTTGTGACTTTTCAAGAACCTTGGTTGTTGGAATTTTGCCTTTTCATTACATTCTTGTCTTAGGAAGGCTGTCTATTTTTTCTTACCTTTTAAGTCATTTTTTATATTATCCTCTGTTCTCATCAGTTTCTGGATGTTTATTAACTCATTCTTTTATCTATTTGTTTATTTATATGTTTTGTTCATCTCTATTGGAATATTTCCTTAAATGATTATTGGTCCTTGGTGTTTTCCAATAAAGGTATTAAAGTGTTAGCTGAAAGGACTATGTGAGATCAGGGATTGTCTTTTATGGGCTTCCTTGTAGAATAATGAAATGATAAGATGGCTTTTTTTTTTTTAATTCAAGTGTCAGTATGAGATAGTTTCCATTTCCCCCTCACGTGGATGGCAGTCTCCTGGAGTCCAGAAAGCCTGTTTTATAAACGTTCCCGTTCCCTTTGAGTCCTGTCATCATGCTTCTGTAAGGACTAATTGATGTTTATTGGTCTGAGGCAGCGCAAGGAGTAGAGACTTCAAATAACCGCTTTTCTCTATTGAAACAAGAAGCCTGGGAATCCCCACCTAAACCAATTGGCCCTTTTTTTCAGACACAGACCTGACTTCAAAATGCATGTATTTGCTTTAGAGATCCGCCCACATAATGTATCCCTGAGCCCCACCTTCAGAAGTGTGGCTACCAGTGAACAGGCGCAACAGGCCCAGAGGGAACTGAGAATCGGCCGTCAGGTTCACACCCGGGGCAAGGAAACCTGTTCTTGCTCAGAGAAGTTGCCGGGGTTCCCAGGAGATGATGGAGAGGACAAGGGGCCTGGGAGAGAAGGGAAGGATGATTGGTCAGATACTTAGGCTGAGCTGCCAAGTGCGAGGCAGAACCACCGGCTCTCAGGCATGCTTGGGGAAATAGCCCTAGATAAGCCGAAGTTCCACTCTACACACTCTTCTTTCCTCGTTCTCTCAAGTCCTTTAGGTCTATGTAGAGATAATTGTGATAGATGTATCCGCCACCCAGAAGAGAGCCTGCATGTCTACATGACAGGGCCCAGTCCCATTCTTCTCTGTTCTCACATGCAATGGGCCAATCTGCTAAGGACCACATCCCCCAGCTTCCTGGAAGATGGGCAAAGCTTGTGGCTGGGTTCTGACCGATAGACTATCGATAGAAGTCATGGCATGCACGTGTGTGCACATACACTCATGCACACATACACAAAATCTCATCCTTAAAATGATGGGAACGTTTGTTCCTCTAATCTACATTGTATCTTCGAGTTGTCTTGTGCGGTTTAAGTTTTTTTCAGCGTGACTCCGGGAGCGAGGAGGCCCATCCGTATCTCCAACTCCAGCAGGCTTTTGTAAAGTGTCCTCCAAAGGCGCCTGTCCTGGGTCAGGCTGGCCTGGCCCAATGATGAGAAGAGGGAAAAACAGCAACCAGATAAGGGCCTTAGAAACGTTGAGTCCTTGAGAACAGCTCAAGGTGAACCGTCTCCAACACAGGTTAACACTGCTTATCCGTGGTATAAAATGCCTGCAGTGGAAACAAGAGCGTGTCCAGAGAGAGACTCCCAACCAGAAACTCCAGTGTGGCTGCTGTTTCCGCGGTCACTCCTACGGGGCACCGACGGCCCCGGATTTGATAATGTTACCCTTGTTTGCTCTCAGTCGGGCTACCCCAGGTGTCTCTGCTGCGTCTTGTGATATTTTGTTATCTATCTGCTACTTTTTGTTTGTAAAATACTAATGAACTCACTCATTTGAAACCCAAAGCACCACCACTGTGTAGCATTCTTTGGACCATACAGAGCAGTTCCAGGTATGAGTTTCATCTCATCTGCTTGCAGGTGGAAGGTGAGTTGATGCAGGAAACTAGGGCAGAAACTAGGCATCGAGAAGGAAGATCAACACAGATGGCACTTCCATGCCCATTCTAAACCGTTCCCTAAAATACAGAGAGAAACAAACCTCTTTAACTACTATTTATTTTAATTTAATTTAATTTATTTATTTACTTGTTTTGGTTTTTTTCAAGACAGGGTTTCTCTGTGTAGTTTTGGTGCCTGTCCTGGGTCTTGTTCTGTAGACCAGGCTGGCCTTGAACTCACAGAGATCCGCCTGGCTCTGCCTCCTGAGTGCTGGGATTAAAGGCACGCGCCGCCCCTGCCCGGCCGAGTGCTATTCTTGTCTTTCACTCTAGGCGCTGGGCAGGCATCCTGTCTAGTACGCTCTATGTAACATCTTGGGACTTGGTTTCTCAATCACTAAAGTGGAGTCAAGAGGAAATCAGTCCCAGCCGGCCTCTGTCTGTGCGGACAGACGGCCAGGCAGTACTCACGGATACAGTGTCCGGGCATCCTGTAGCCTCTACAAAGGGGAATAGGAGCCTGGAGATGGTTCTGGGAACTCTGGAGGACTGGCCAGCTCGGCAGAAATGGCTGTCATCTTGGCCTCCCTCTTGCTACCCGTTAAGCACAGCAGAAGAGAGGGCACCAACGCACAGTGGGGGCTGTAAGGTTCATTTCTGAGCGGCCAGCCTCTGTTCCTTGTCGTCTACACCCACTGCTTCTCCTGCCTCCTCTTACATTTGTAGTTCACTCTGGGCACCTTCCTAGGTCTCTGACTTTAGCGGACCCCTGAAGTGGTTTGGACAATTCATCTTAGCTTCTTCTCGAATCCCAGCTTTTCCAGCTGAAAGGAAACTGCTGGTTACCAAAGATGGAAACTTCGTCTTTTATTCAGAGGCTCATACAAAGCGCGATGTATACTTTGATTCCTGGTTTTTTTTTTTTTCTAAAAGATGAAAGAAATCCGTAATGAAGAAGAGAGAGCTGCTCAGAAAATACCTGTTAGTTAAAAAGAGAAGTCTTACTTTGCATTCTAGATATAGAACTAAACCCAAGCTACGAAATTGAAGAATATATTTTTATTTCTTTACAAAAAGCCAATAGTTCATTATTCATATTTGTAAATATGATAGATTGTCTGGGAAGCCAAGAAGCTGTCCTCCGTTGAGTATCTACAGAGGCAGAGGACGTAAAGGTCCTTCCTGGTTCTCAGAAACATGGAACTGAGACAACGAGAAAGACACAAAACCATGAGCTGATATAGAATGCTTAAAACATGATGCCACCCCCCTCAAAGTACCCACTTGAAATACCTTTGTCTCCTTACTTGTGAAATATGCGCACCAATGTCTAGATTAGGAAAGGTGACCTCTAAGATCACGTAAAGAGCTTTACATACTTAGAGGAAGATGTCTTTCAATCAGAGCTGGTCGAGCAAAGCCTCGAGAACAGCAAGTCTCATCCTGTGGGTCAAGACTCCTTTGGGGGTCAAATGTGGATTCAACTCTTTCATAGGAATTGCCTAAGACCATCATAAGTATCAGATATTTATATTACTATTCATAACAGTAGCAAACTTGCAGCTATGAAGTAGCAACAATAGGAATTTTATGGTCGGGGGTCATCACAATATGAGGAACTGTATTAAAGGGTCACAGCATTAGAAAGGCAGAGAAGAACCACTCTAGAAGAACATCACAGGGAAGTATTAATGGGATTTATGTGGCAGGGGAGGGACATGCAAGGGGTGGGGGGGTTGGAAGGACATCACATGCCATAACACTGTGCTCCCAACTGTAGACAAATCAAAGACATATTCATCAAATCCTCACAACATCCCTGTAGGCTGTTTTTCTTAAGCATTTATTTATGTGTCTGTTTCTGTGCGTGCGTGCGTGCGTGCGTGCGTGCGTGCGTGCGTGCGTGCGTGTATGAGTGCGTGCATCCTTGAATATGTATCTATTCAGGCAACTCATATGCTGTGGGACATGTGTGGAGGTCAGAGGACAACTTGTATAAGTTGGTTCTCGCTTTCTACCATGTGTTTGCTGGGGATCAAACTCAGGTGATCTGACTTGGAGGTAAGCACCTTTACCTGCTGAACCATCTTGCCAGATGAGAAATTTTGATATACCCCTATAAAGAAGTCCCTGAGTCAGAGTTTCAGAGCATGGTATTTCTCTAGGATCTGCCTCTTACACGTGGGATTTGTACATAAGCTTGCCTGCCTGGGTGATTCTGGTTACAGTATTCAGTGTCTGTCCCTGTGCAACGCTGTCAATGGACGGGCTGGCTGGATTTGATGCTGACCTCTAAGATTGTCTTTGGCACTCCCTTGGCCCTATGCTCTGTAGCTTTCTGGACAAACTCATGTTAGTTAGACTGTGCCAGTCCAAGACCCAGAGTCCAGGCCAACTTCAAGATGCCATCGCCTTCCTCTGTGCTGTGACTGAACACGGAAGAGAACAGAGAGGGAGATCTGGATGGGTTGGCTGGATCAGGGTGTGCGAGCATTGCCTCATTTACCCTATTATAGAACACTCAGAGTTGGCTGTACAGTGGTGCGGGCAGGTCAGAGAACAGAGCGTTAGCACAGGCGCTCGTGATCTTATGATTGCATGGGACTGGCAGCCTCAGACTTTGTCTCTAGGAGAGAGGCTCATGTCTCAGGTCAATAGACCTTCGCAATCATCTGAAGAACCCTGTTTTCTCTGTCCTTGATGGGAGCCACTATTTTGTTGTTATTCAGTGCTAGAGAAGAAACCCAGGGCCTTGTGCATGATATACCAGCACTGACGATTGAGCTACACCTCCATCAAACCCAGGGCCTTGTACATGATATCCTGGCACTGACTACTAAGCTACACCTCCATCAAACCCAGGGCCTTGTACATGATATCCTGGCACTGACTACTAAGCTACACCTCCATTAAACCCAGGGCCTTGTACATGATATCCTGGCACTGACTACTGAGCTACACCTCCATCAAACCCAGGGCCTTGTGCATGATATCCCGGCACTGACTACTGAACTACACCTCCAGCCCAGCTGCTAATTTTCCACTCTGAGCCATCACCAGTCACTTTCCTCTTAGCCCATCTTTTTGTAAACATAATATCCAGCCATCAGCTGTCATATTCCAGTATTCTCTTCCTGAGGTCATTTAACTTTGAGAGCGGTCATTCTAATTAGAACTCATCTGCGGGAAAGCTGTGCCCTCAACCTGTTTTTCCTGCCTTTGCTAAACTTTCTCTCACTGATTCCCTACAAACATTCTGTCCTCTAGCTGGGCTGAGCTATTAGCTGCTCCTGAACACACCCAGGGTCCAGCTTGTCCTCTTTTCCTGGGCGTTTCTGCAATCAGAAGGTTCTTCCTGCCCTCTCTGCTTAGTGAAAACCTACCTGTCCTTGAGGGCTTAGCTCCTGGTTGCTTCTTGTCTGAACCTTGTTCAGGATTCCTGCCATGGTGAGGTCTGTTCTTCTGTTGGGCCCACAGCCCTTGCTATCTCCTGCCATGTGTTGTTAATCTGTCTATGGATCGTATCAGGCAGAGACATGCAGACACACCACCTTTGACCTCGTCATCAGGGCCTGGCCCTAGCAGGCCCTCTTCTCGGGGTAGGGGCATGGATCTATATGAACTAAGGCCAATTGTTCTCTTTAGGCTAAAGGAAAGTTATACATGAAAAAAAAAGAAAGGAAGGGAGGAAGAAAGGAAGGAAGGAAGAAAACCCAAAAGATTATTGAGGGAAAGTCAACAACAGTGGCTGGAGAGGTAGCTAAGAGGTTAAGAATGCTTAATGATGTTGCAGAGGACTTGGGTTCGGTTCCCAGCACCCAAGTCAGATGGTTCATAACTGCCTGTAACTCCAGTTCTGGGGGGTCCAGTGCCCTCTGGCTTCCACAGCGGAAGTATGCAAGGCAAACAGGGTACACAGACATACACATGTATGAATAATCAATCTAAAAAGGAAGGAAATTGATAACAGACCAAGTTAATAATCTCTTAGCATAAAACATCCCCAAACCAAATTTGTAAGGAACCAAGATGCGTTGGCCGAATTGCTGGAGCTAGAAATGGAAGTAAAATTCACAGCCATAGATACTGTATATTGTTAAGGAATGTCCCAGAGTCACGTGATAAAGAATCCATTGATCTCAAGAAGGTAAGTGATGGCTTTTATTTTTATGGGAAAGAGAAGCAAACTAAATTAACTGTTAGATTTTTTTTCCTGTGACAGGGACCAGACCAGAGCCTTGTGCATGCCAGGCAAGCACTCTGCCACTGAGCTATGTCCCCAGCCCTACTAAATCTTGGCAAAGTAATGAGTATATGCTAGAATTTGAAGCAGAGACTGAGTCAAATGTTGATGGAAAGAATATCAAAATCCAGAAAGATCAAAAGACTCAAACAGAAGGATAATACATTTATCTATATCTATCTATATCTACATATATGTCACTATGTATACATACATATGATTTTTAAATTATTTTTCAATGTTCTCCATTTACTAATTCATATCTTTAAAATTTTTACTTTTATTTTCATTTTATGTATACAGGCATTTTACCTGCATGTACGTTTGTGCATCATATGTGTGCATGAAGATGCTATGCCAAGACCCTGGGACATTTCTTAACAAAAGCCAACGGCTTTCAGGGTTGATCCAGCCCCAAATCTCTCTTTGGTTTGTTTTTACCCTTTCATAGAATCCAAAGGAAGGTTATTATTTATTTATTATGTTATGGTATGGTGATCGGAGTCAACTCAGAACCTCACACATACTGGGAAAGAAATTTCCAAACTTCTTACCTTTTGATACTACTCTGTGCAAACGGCATCCTTAAAAAAAAAAAAATCTCATCCTGTTTACTTCCAAAAATTCCTCATGGGGGCTGGGACAATGACCTTGTCAACAAAACACAAGCATGAGGACCTGAGTTCAATTCCCCAGCGCCACATAAAACCTAGGAGTGATGAAATGAACCTGTAATCCCAGCAATGGGGGCAGAAACAAGAGGACCTTTGGGGCTTGCTGGCCAGCCAGTCTATCTAACCCTGTCTCAAAAAATAAGGTGGACAGCAGTTGCAGAAACACCCAGCATCAGCCTTTGGCTTCAAACCCATGTGAACATATTTACAAGTACACAAACATGCACAAACACATAAAAAGGCAGGTAAACCAAAACTTTTTCATGAACATTTCTGGTGGGCTTGGCTATGAAGACATATGAAAGTGTGTCTGTCACATTGGAAACCCCAAAGTAAGTCCAAATTGCATGACCGTTCTTTCCCCTGGTCCAGTCAATGGGACATCAACTGTTCTGGGAAACTTCAGTCATTCAAGGTCAGTAGGACAAAACTGTTCTTAATGGTCAGAGCAGAGTTTTACTTTGGAAACAAAGGGAAGAAGATCTGGGAGAGACGTTTGGAGGATCCTTCTGAGACCAAGGGTCAGAGAAGGTGTTTCCTCATCTGTACCAGTTATTTTTCTGGTTGCCACAACAAATTGCCTAAAAAATCAACTTAATGGAAGCGAGGTGGATGTTAGCTCTCCATTCCAGGAAGGCGAGGCAGAGTTCACGGCGGTGGGAAGAAGTGGTGGACAGAGTCTCCTCACATTTCGGTGCATCTGCTCAACTATGGAACCACAGGCTTGTTAACCTTCAAGGCCTGGCCACCAGGCAGCCAGATCTCTAACCATAACTGTGTCCCAAAGTGGTACCAGCCAAAGACCAAATGTTCAAACACATGAACCTCTGAAGGAAGCTCAAACCTCACAATAAAGAAAGTGGCACATGGGTTCTGCTGAGCAGGCAGGGACCTCATGAGGGCAGCAGGCTTAACGTTGATGCCAGGCCTTCCTGTCAGCTTCCTGGCATTGGAAATATCAAGTGATTCATTCTAATATTATGTTCAGGGTTGAAGCTTCTTCTTTTGCACAAAGGATGCTATTTATGTTCCATCTTCCCATTGACCTGTGGACATGTAAAACTTGTCCACTGGGCATCAATATCAAGGATATCACCAACATCATGCAAGTCTTTTCGAAGGATCTGCACATCCTTTAGGCCATCTTCCTGTGTTAATTCACGGTGGAAAATTATCCTGTGAGTAGACTATATCAGTACTGTTTCTCTGTGCCATCATCATCATCATCATCATCATCATCTATGTTTTGTAGTTGAGGCCAAGTATTTATTCTCTTACCAGTACAGAGAGAGACACAAAAGCCAGTGATCCAGTGGAATCAGCATCACCTCTTGCTTTCCTGCATTGATGCTGGTCCTTTTCTAATTCTCCCTGTGCCATTCCACTCTCCCCACTCTTTACAAAGCTGTGGTTGTTCCTGCCTCCCCAGGGAACTAAGGAGGCCGAGGACTATTTCCTCCAGGAGACACTGGAGATCAGGTTCCTACCTTCTCCCCCAGCTACTGCAGGAACGCAGCTCTGCAGGCCCTCTGACTCCCAAGTGAGAGGGCAGTTCAAGTTTTTCTTTCCTTGGCAGTCCTGAGGATGACCTTAGGGCATCACGCACGCACGCACAAACGAGAGTGAGGCGAGGGCTCTAACACAGAGGACAGCCCTTGCCATGAGATGTAAATCTAAAAAACTCAGATTCTTTCCTTTTCAGTCACAAGAGAAAATTTACATTCTAACCATTTTTTAGTGTCTCATTAAATGTGTGAACCCAGTTGTCCCCTGTCACCACCATCTATCCCTGGAATCCTCTTGATGTCACAGCACTGAGCTCTGTGTACACTGGACAGTCAGTTTTGATCCCAGCCACTAGCAATCTGTCTACTTCCGGTCTGTGAGGACTCCTCTAGACACCTCATTAACTAATTACATGGTATTTATCTGTTTGTAACCAGATTATTTATTTCACTTAATGTCCTCCGTGTTTGTCTTGGATCATGGGTCAAGATTTTCTTCTGCTTTAGAGCTGACTAATATTCTATTGTGTATATTATCCTATATTTTACCTAGTAATCTTAATTTTTTTATAAAAATGTTGCTAACATAAAGCAACACGATGATGAATATTATGGAATACACGATAACTGTGCTCTTGTCCCATAAGCTCCTAAAACTGAAATCAGCCAAAGGATTTCTCTTCATATTTTATTTTTCAAACACAATTTGTAGATGGGGAAACTTTGCTACCTCAGATTTCTTATTCTTGTGTGTTTTTATATGTCAAAATATGTACTTCATAACCTAAGTTACAAAGAGCCTCCAGATAATTTGTAGGGAAATACTCCAAGAGGAGATCAGAGACACTGTGGTATGCCAAACCCCACATACGAAGACACATAAATGCAACATACCAGAGAAGGTTGGGGTCTTCCTCCTGTGAGCCCAATCAAGGAAGACAGTCACTAGAAAAGGAGGAAACAAGTCTTGGGGCGAACCAAGGGTTCTCATCATCAGTTATAAGGTGTGTTACTCCTGAAAACTGATCAAGTCCCAGGTCCACAGCCAGTCGATTGAATCTGTGCCCAAAGGGCTTGATCATCCTGGTCTGTTACTAAATGGGGTACAGCAGTGAAGTGCTCAGGCAAATGGAAACTTCAGAACTGTAAGCAACTAGCTGCTTAAGGTAAGGGTCCAGCTCTTGGTAGGATGGTCAGGGACAGTCTTAACAAAAACCTGACACTCCTAAACTGGCTGGGAACCAAATATCCAAATGCACCAGCCTGTAAGAGGCGTTTTACATGCAAAACATCTCACAGCCCCTAGAGCTAGATTCCAAGAATTAAAAAACTGAAGCATAGTTTCTGCCTTTGAAGCATCCAGAGCTGGTGGGGGAGACAATGAACCAGGATGGTGGAATGGATGTCGGTTACCAGGTTCGCTAGGGACTCTGGGCAAACAGGAAGGGGACTAGGGTAGGAAAGGGGGATTGCCTGTCTGTATTTGTCAACACTTATTTCCGTGACAGTTGACTCGAGCTTTTTCTGAGTTTGACTGAGGCCCTGGAACTTAAGATCTGGTTATAGATGTCTGGCTTTCATTTGCAGAGAAACAGATTTGCACATTGGTCTAAAGGACAGAAACTGTAGTCAGTGTTAAGCAATGTCCCGGGAATATTATCCAAAGGCTGGCTTCAGTGTGCTGTTTGGGGCATTTTTGGACTCTGAAGACTGCCGAGACAGAGTACATCTTTCCAAGTTTCTCTCTCGGTCCTCACTCCTTCTCTTTTATGTCTGCTTGCCCTGCGGCTCGGGCACGAAGAGACTTCTTGATGCCAGTTCTGTAGTTGAAAGGTGTTTCCTGGCTCCGAAGTGCTCCATGTTAGCGTCTGCATTTGTTTGCATCTTGTTACAGAAGCTCTTTAATGAGCCTTTCACAATGCGTGTCGGTTCTTCTTTTTTTTTTTTTTTTTTTTTTTTTTTTTTTCCGAGACAGGGTTTCTTTGTAGCTTTGGAGCGTGTCTTGGACCTCGCTCTGTAGACCAGGCTGGCCTCGAACTCACAGAGATCCACCTGCCTCTGCCTCCCGAGTGCTGGGATCAAAGGCGTGCGCCACCACCACCCGGCTAATACATGCGGCTTATTTACTGTATTCTTTGCTGCCTGTTGGACTTCATAACAAAAAATCCTTGTTATGTTCTGAGCTGGATCCCCCATTCCCTGAAATAGTACCTGATCTAGGTGTGTGTTTCCTAAATAACAACTGAACATATAAAACACAAAGAGAAGTCCTTAACTCAAACTATTAGCAAAAAAAATCTAAATCTCCCCATTGCCTGGCTTTTTATATGGGCACTGGGGATCAAACTCTGATCAAAAACTTTATGGATGGAGCCATCTCCCTGGCCCTTCTCCAGCTTCCTGATGTTCACTCTCCATCCTCATCTTAATAATCTGAGCCCATCCATTACTGCTTCGGTGACCCAGCACTCTTTTATCATCCTATAAATTCCCCTCTTCCCCCTGCCCCACCAGGGTCTCCTCCTCTTAGCCCCAGGTTGACCTTAAAGTCACAATTCTCTTTTCTCAGTTTCCAAAGTGCTGACAAGTGTGCAGCTCTGTGCCTGGCTGGTCCCTTCTTCTGACCTCCAGCTGCTTAGGTAGACCAGCTCAGTCTCTTGTGCCTGAGGACCAGTTCCCTCGGGCTGATGCCCAGTACAAGCCTCAGAGCTCACTGCTCATCTTACAGAGAATACACTTGGTAACCTAAGATCATGTATGGTGGGCCAGCACATGCAAGACAATGTTTTTCTCAAGTGGTTTTAATTTTTTTAAAATATCTTATTCATTTATCTATTTGTATTTTATGTGCACATTTGTCTGTGTGAGGATATCCCCTGGAACTGGAGTTATAGACAGTTGTGAGCTGCCATGTGGGTGCTGGGAATTGAACCCTCGTCCTCTGGAAGAGCAGCCAGTGCTCTTAACTGCTGAGCTGTTTCTCCTGGCCCCTCTCAAGTGGTTTTAAAGAACTTTCTTATTTCTGCATTTGACTCAGTTCACGCATTTTCTTGTTTTACCTGGAAACCCACCTGGGGAGCTTGCTGGGACACATCTCAGTTATCTGGGGTCAGAGGTTTGGGGTTGGCTCTGACACCAGTGTCTTAGAGTGCCCTATAGTCTTTTCTCTGTCATAGTCCTAATGTGCTTAGATTCACCTTTCTTTTCACTGATGTCCATCAGCGGCCTCTGCAGCTGCTTTCATGGATTCTATTTCTCTTAACTCACCTGATCTTTTTATTTATTTCCAGCATCTCTGCCACTCTCCTCCACAAAAGCTTTAAACATCCTGGAACCTATTAGCTCTACATCTGTCTCCTGTGACAATTCACTACCTCCCAAATGAATGAATTCATAAACATGTATCTAGGCTAGTTCCTTTCTGCAGCTAAAATGGGATGGCCATCCTCCACTCATTCTGCAAGGTTGGCTCCTAGACTCCCCCACCCCACCTGGTCCTTCAGTTCTGTATAAGCAGCCGGAGACTGGGTGGATATGGAGAAGGGAAGCAGCTTGTCTGAAATCTCCATCACTAGCAGCTGCACCAGATTAACATGGTCCTAATAGCTAGAATGGTGACCCAGAAAGTCTGCGAAAATGCATATTTTTACCTCTACAGCATGATGGGAAAGTGCAACCACTTTACACTTACAATATTAGACTCAGGTACACAGTCAATAGACACTGGAGAGTTAATTAGTGTGTGTGTGTGTGTGTGTGTGTGTGTGTGTGTGTGTGTGTGTGTGTGTGTGTGTGCATGCGTGCACGTGCATACACACACACACACACACACACACACACACACACACACACACACACACAATTCAGACAGGCAGAAAGGATGTAAATACATCTGTTTCTCTTTTTAAATACCTGAGCTGTACTACAAAGTATCTCCTTGAATCTCACTGAAATATGGCAGTGTCTCCTGCTGGGGGAGATGCTCCGTGGGTAAAATGCTTACGTGCAATGATGAGAAACTGAATTTGGATTCCAGCATCCACATAAAAGCCAGGCACAGTGGCAGACAGGTTGACCTGATGGCCAGCCAGTGGACCTGAGACATGAATCTCCAGGCTCATTGAGAGATTCTATCTCAAAAAAATAAGATGGACAGCAATAAAGGAAGACACTCACTCACCCCTGACCTCTGGTCTCTACACGTGCACTCATGGAAGAATAAACACACATACACACACACCCTTAAAAATTATTTCAAGAAAATAGAAGTCTATAAACAAATTCAAATCACCCAGAGCATGTGTCCCACTTATGGCTGAACATCCCATAGACACTTGTCTTCTGCCCTTTGACACATTGTGAGTCTCCTTACCAACCACTGCCCACTGGACAAAGACTCTTCCTTGACAAGGACCAAGAGCTGCACTAGTCCGTGGGTATGGAGAGCATATTTAGAGAGCAGTTCGACACTATGTCATTATAGTAAAGTAATAGTAGTGAGTTCACCCCTAGAGCCCATGAGTGCCACAGTCGTAAACTGGCAAGACTCACAGTACCGATATGAATTCCCTCCTGTGGAGCTAGCAGGAAGCCTGTTTTTATATAATATTGAAAATTTCAATCATATTCACCTCTTGCTCCTCCATCCAATGCCCTAAATGCCCCCTCCAATGTCATGTACTTTTTTTTTTTTTTAAATAATCCAAGTCCAGGCCAGGCTGTGGTGGTGCACGCCTTTAATTTCGGCACTTGGGAGGCAGAGGCAGGCAGATCTCTGTGAGTTTGAGGTCAGCCTGGTCTACAGCGCATGCTCCAGGACAGGCACCAAAAGTACACATAGAAACATTGTCTCAAAAAAAAAAAATCCAAGTCCAATTACCTGTATATTTACTTTAAAAATAATTTTAAAAAGAAAGAGTGTTGTGAAATCATTTCTGTTATTCCCTTAAAGAGCTCAATAAATGCTAACTATTATTATTTCTTGCTGCTCAATAAGATCCAATAAATAACACCTCATTTCCTCACCTGAGTGCTGAATGGATTAAGAGATTCAATGCTGAAAATGGAGGTCAAGGGGCTGGAGAGATGGCTCAGCGGTTAAGAGCACTGGCTGCTGCTCTTTCAGAGGACCCAGGTTCAATTCCCAGCACCCACATGGCAGCTCACAACTGTCTGTAACTCCAGCTCCAGGGAATCTGACACCTTCACACCAGTGCACATAAAATAAAGCTAAATAAATTATTTAAAAAAGAAAATGGAGGTCAAAATGTCACTTTTGTTACTAACAATATGGTGCTGTAGAGCGTGTTTTCTCTCGCTGAACAAGTGACTTCCTTGTGACTTACCTAGTCGCAGATGACAGTGGCCTGAGGCCAATCTGGCCCTGAGCAGATGCTGTGTGGACAGAGAATCTGTTCCTTCTCTGGTCTGCAAGTGCAGTAATAGTTGCCCATAATTAATGCGGCAGTCACAGCCAGTCCAGTGCCACCACAGCAGAGGTGATCAAATGCTGTCAGCCTCCCTCTCCTATCTGGTTGACACTGAGTTCACTCCTGGCCCTGAGAGTCAACACACACAGATCTGTTGGAAGTCTGCTCTCCTGCAGCCACCACCTGATAGCAAGATGCTTGGGAACTTCCAGACACCATCTCCTATCCCCAAACTGGGGTGTCTCAGAACCTATGAGCATGGTGAGGGGTATAAATACACCAGATCCCTGGCCTGAACAGAATACTTCCTATATGATTCCCCTCAAAACTCAAGCAAAGTGGCTGGACAGTGGTGGCACATGCCTTTAATCCCAGTACTTGGGAGGCAGAGGCAGGTGGATCTCTGTGAGATTGAGGCCAGCCTGGTCTACAAAGTTCCAGGACAGCCAAGGCTGTTGCACAGAGAAATCTTGTCTCAAAAAACCCACCCACCCCAAAAACCCAACAACAACAAAACCCCTCAACCAAAGTGACCCTGTATGGGACTCCCCTTCCTTGCTCCATTCTTGATTCCCCTAAAAAATTTCCACCCACAGAAGCCCAACCTAATGTTGAAACATAGTCTGCTATTGTCTAGTACTATTTACATTGTTCTCTTCTTTCCAATTGTTGTCTTACAGGGATTGTTTGTTGCGATAAATGTTTCCATGGCAACATGAGCTGAGCTCCCACATGGTGCTGTTCTCACACTTGTCCATGTTCTTCATAGTATACCTTTACATTTGGAAAGACTAGGCTTGTGCACATCTACACGTTCACATATACACACATGCACGTATGCACACACAGTGTTGATTTTTACAAATTAACATCAGATGCACTGAAACCATAGAGAAAAAAAGGCAAGGTGCTTGGAGAATATACATATTTATCATTGCAAATGATGTTCTGTATGTTCACAGAATCTTAAGCTTACTTTCTGAATACAAAACCACATTATATACATTTATAAAGACCTCAAAGGAAATTTGGGCTAATATGAGCAGTGTATGAAATTATTATATAGGATTGAAGAGGCATGCTCTTAGGAACATTTTAATGATAAAGTTGCTTTTGAGAATTGTTAACTAGTGAATAATTAAAATGCTGTTGGAACAGATTCAAGGCCAATTAATTTGGATTCAGATTTTTTTTTTAATTGTAAGAAATCTATGACTGCCAACAAGGGCAATTAATATACTTTTATTTGCATGCTAAAACAATTCACTGTGAGTCCCAAGATGTACATTTTCTAGAATATAACAATTTAGCTTTCATGTTCACACTGGAAGTATGAGTCTAACAATAAAAAAATCTGACAACGGAGTGCAGGGAAGCAATGGCATCATAACAATAGCCTGCATTAGGCTTTGTCACTTTCCGTATCAATTCTACGGCTCTGTTAACCTGTTCCTGGACCTTGATGGATTTGCAGCCATTATACAGGTTATAGTTCCAGTCCCTTGGAATGAGTTGATTTGTGAATTTCAAGTAATTCACTTGATATTTTTTTCTATCAACTTAACTGGTTATTTGTTGAAAGCAATTCACCTGCCCGCCATCCTAGGCACCATCTGACGCTTCTGGAGACAGCTCGCTTAGTCTGCCTTTCTCTGCTGTCCCACCCCTGAGTCTCCACATCTGAAGGACAGACCTGTGCTAGTACATATCCTGTCCTCTGCTCTGCAAAGCCCTTGGCTCTGTTCTAGGGACCCCTTTAGCTAGAGTTTTCCTGCCTGGCCCACAGTCAGGGCAAATCTCTCTCACTTGCCAGTCCCACAGCCGCTCAGACCCGACCAAGTAAACACAGAGACTTATATTGCTTACAAACTGTATGGCTGTGGCAGGCTTTTTGCTAACTGTTTCTACATCTTAAATTAATCCATTTCTATAAATCTATACCTTGCCACATGGCTCGTGGCTTACCGGCATCTTCACATGCTGTTTCTCATCATGACGGCTGGCAGTGTCTCTGACTCAGCCTTCCACTTCTCAGCTTTATTCTCCTCCTTGTCCCGCCTATACTTCCTGCTTGGCCACTGGCCAATCAGTGATTTATTTATTGACCAATCAGAGCAACACATTTGCCGTACAGAACATCCCACAGCAGACCCCCTTCCATTCCTTACACCTTCTCATGGTATCCTTTTGCTTAGATTCCCTTGTGTACCACTTTTCTGGGTGGTTCTCCCACATTGATTCTGCCAACCTCTCAATTCCATGTAGCCATAACAGCAGTTGCTCTTACTTGGACTGGACTGTCCCCAAAGGCTCACATGGAGAATGCTTGATCTGTTAACACAGTGCTATTGGGAGATGGTGGGACCTTTAAGAGTTGGGACCTAGTGGGATATCCTTGTGTCACTGATTCATGTAAACACAAAAGGAATTTGTGGGAGCCTCTTCTCTTCCTCCCTTTCCTTTTCTTCCTGGCCTTGAAGTTAGAGATTTTGCTCTTCCATATGCCATGTTGCACTGCCTTACCATAAGCCCAGAACAACAGGGCCAATGAATCTTGGGTTGAAGCTGCCAAAGATGTAATCCAAAATAAGTCTTTTTTCTTTATAAGTTATGCATCCGGGTACTTGTTATATTAACATGAAGTTGACTACAAGGAGATGAACCCCGTTTGTAGCTTACAGTATCATGCCACTCAGGAAAAATAGCCAGGTCTTTTTACAATGGAGGTGTTAGTTCTGAAAGATATATTTGGCTAAATACATATATTTTTCCTATAAATAACATGATCACTAGTAACTATAATAATTTTAATCATTATAATTGGAGTACTTACATTTTAAAAATATAGTCAGTATTCCATCCCATACTTTAATACAATATCTAGCTTTTGATTATTAAATGAATCCAAAGCCTCAAGAGATGTTTAAATTTCTTTGCCCTAGCATCCAAGGCAATTATGAGTAAATATAAGAAGATAATTGAAAACAGTCTAGTAAACTTGTCATATATCTTGAAACAAGGCTCTTTTTTTTTAGCTAATTGTAGATGCTAACAGAAGACACATTGTTGGTAATATAGACCACAAACTATTTTGAACTAAAATATTCAAGTCCCTAAAAAATACATTCGTTTTGCTTTGAAATTAAGAGATTGATTATTTTAATATTTATTTTACTTACTTAGCAAAGGTATGTGTGTGCATATGTCTGTGTCATGTGTCTGTGGAAGCATGCATGTGTGGAGGCCAGAGATTGTCCTCCTCACCTTGTTTTTTGAGACAGAGTCTCTTGGTGACCCTGGAGCTCACTGGTTTGGCTCCATGAGCTGGGTGGTGTAAGTAAGCCGGCTGCCTGTCACTGACATTCCAGATGCAGGGCGGTGCCACACTTGGCTCGTCACATGGGTGCTGATGCATGACAAGGATTTAAACTCGGAAGTCCTCCTGATTGCAAGGCAAGCACCTGGGTGACTGCGCCATCTCCCAGCTCATCTTAATTCTTACGACACATAGCAGTGTGTTCACTGTCTTTCGCTGCCTACTCAGTCTACGGCTGGACATTTAGTCTTCCAGTCTTCCCATAAGATAAGGACCGCCCACAGCGTCTTGGAAAGACTGCTTCTTTAGCGACTCAACGCACTGATGCTTCTCTTTCTTTTCCCAGTGGAGGCCATGGGACAGCGACCTCCTCTTCCTAGTGCCTCTGAATCTTCTTTTGAGCCTGCAAAAAAAAGCTTGTTGATCAACTAGCTGTCCACACAGGTTTCCAGTCTGATAAAAAAAAAAAAAAAAAAAAAAAAACCTTTCTCAGAGTCACATGAAAGTTTGGTCCCAGAACTGAAAGTTTAAGGTGAGGGAGCTCAAGGGGGCTTTTCCTCTTTGTGGCAGGTGAACATTATTGGGAACCCAGGCTATGACAAAAAAGGATAGATATTGCGTCAACATCATCAATCTGTTTCCGTTTCCGCCTGGAGGGCACCCACACTACTGCCCGAGTACACGTGAAAAGAAGCCGTCAGCCTCTCAGGGTACATCTTGTCCCATTTATAATAGCTCTGAAATCCTAGAGGATTCAGCTTTTGGGTTGTATTCCATTTTGACAAATCACTCAGAAGGCTGCCAGAGCTAATAATCTCCCCCAAGGAACCACATACTTCGCATGGCTGCTTTCTTCTTAAACTGAAAGGCTGGAGCATGAGCTTGGCATAATGTCTTTTCCCCACTCCACCCCTAAAAGTTAGTCCAGATATTAATGGAAACAGTTTTCCAGCAGTTACGTTCATGCTGGCAACAACACTTACTTTTTAAAAGGGCTCTATTATGTTGCCCAGGCTTGCCTGGAACTCACGGTTAAGCCAGCCTGGTCTAAACTGTGGCTCTTCCTCCCTCAGGCTCCTGTGTGTTGAGATCTCAGGTGCACACCAACCACACCCAGCTCTGACTCACACTGTTTTTCTTGAAGAGCCTGAGATGTAGCTCAGTCCAGCTTGCCTAGCATGTGCAAGGTTCTGGGTTCAATCCCCAGTATTATAAAAGCAAAACAAAACGGAATCAGATGTTGTTAAGAAATACAAAAGCCCTTTGTCAGTCAGCCATGACCTTTCAAGATGGCAGGGAGTTATTTCTACACAGCCTCAACCATCACTGCGAAAAAACCACAAGAACTCTCAAACATTGTTGAACTGTATCAAGCCACTAATCCATTGCAGCAGAAGGTGAGAGCCCACCTAGGGATCACAGTCCTAACTAAACACTTCTCACTGTGGAGTGTTTTCTCTGGGGCCAGACATTAATCAACTTCCTGCTTACACGGCACTAACACAGTGAACTCTCACAATGACCCCAGGAGGTAGGTTCTATTTTTACCCTCTGTTAGAAATAGGAAAACACAGAAGTTAAGTAACTTATCTGAAATGATGCAGCCGGCAAGTGACAGAGGCAGAATTTGAACCATTATTGGTACCATTTGCTGTTAACACTCATCTCAACAGCCATAGTGAAGTCTCATCAAAACCATTACCTATCACTTTGTGAATCAGTGTATTCTGATAAAGTGATGTGGTCCACGTGCCAAGCTAATACTTCATTTTGCCCATGTGTCTAACCATAACTTCGTTATCCAAGTGCTAAGTTATTTTTCTTTTCTTTATTGAGCCATATGAAAACACAGCGTAGCCTTACTTTCTGGATATCTGTTCTTAGCACTATCCTTTCTAAGAGAAGCTACAGGTTTAAGGGGGAAGTCTGGAGACTTCCAGGTTAAGATGGTATCATGTAAATGAATTCCTCTAAACTGAAACTTTCTATTCCTGGAGGAAGATCCTTAAGACTCAAGAAGTTCTGAAGGAAGACTCATTAAGATGCAGGAAGTAAACAACTGACAAGTCTCAGGAAGTTCCTGAGAGTTACCAGATGTACAGACCATCCTCCACCCAAGGACATATAAGCAGTAACTGCTCAAAAGAGATTCTGAAACCTGTTGAGCTGCCTACAAATTGTCTAGGTTTCTAACTTGCATGTGTCATGACCCATGCCAAGGGGGACTTCAGTGATACAGCTGCCTTTGAGTTATTCCTGCTCCTGTAAGTAATCCCCCATCCATAGTTCTGTGAGTAACCCCAATAAACCCACTGGCTTATCAAGTTGGACTTTGATGGTATTGTTACCAAACAGGACTATCAGCCTGTTGTCAGTTCCCTACATGGGGTGTGAGTAGATACTTGTTCATGTCTCCCCAGGAATAGAGTCACACAAGAGGAGGTGAATTAAAGGCTTCCTCCTTGTGACACTGAGTGAAAAATCAGAAGAGCAAAAAACAGACTATGATGGAGGGAGGTGGGAAGGGAGGTAGGGAGGGAGGAAGTGCTTTGGGAATCACAGAAGGTAACAAGATAGCTAAAAAACTCAGAAAAATAGGTTAAGGCCACAGCTCTAGCACCTGAAAAACTGAAGTTGCTGGAAGAAAACAGTAAAAAACTTAAAGATACAGGCACAGGTCAGGACTTTATGAAAAGACTTCTAATGGAAATATTAGCAAGAATGGATCAATGTGGCTGCATCAAATTAAAAAGCTTTTGTGTGTCCAGGTTGTGGAATCATCCTAGATGTGATGGTTTGAAGGAAAATGGCCCGCAAAGGGAGTGGCACTATTAGGAGGTATGGCCTTGTTGAAGGAAGTGTGTCACTGTGGAGGAGGGCTTTGAGGTCTCATATATGCTCAAGCCACACCCAGTGAGACAGTTCACTTCCTGTTGCCTTTGGATCAAGACATAAGAACTCTCAGCTCCAGCACCATGTCTGCCTGCACACCACCATGCTTCCCACCATGATGTAAATGGACTAAACCTCTGAACTGTGAGTCACTCCAATTAAATGTTTTCCTTTATAAGAGTTGCCATGGTCATGGTGTTTCTTCACAGCAATAGAAACCCTAAGACACTAGCTGCCAATCAAAAAATGATTGGATATAGAAAGTGTGGTGTAGGCCGGGCGGTGGTGGCGCACGCCTTTAATCCCAGCACTCGGGAGGCAGAGCCAGGCGGATCTCTGTGAGTTCGAGGCCAGCCTGGACTACCAAGTGAGTTCCAGGAAAGGCGCAAAGCTACACAGAGAAACCCTGTCTCGAAAAACAAAAAACAAACAAACAAACAAACAAAAAAAGAAAGTGTGGTGTATATATGTGGTGTATACAATAAAGCTGTAAAGAAGAACAAAGTGGCATCATTTGTAGAAAAATGGATAGAGCTAAAGATCATCATGTTAAGTGAAATAAGCCAAATAGAGGAAGACAAATATTGCATGTTTTACTGCATATATGAATTCTAGATTTAAAGTACACATATATGCATGCGCACACACACACACACATATACACACAGAGGACATGAATATAGAAGTAGGACTATCGGAGGGAGGTTTGACCAAGAGAGAAAGAGATAACAGATAAGATAGGGCAGGAGGGGATGGATATGAGCAAAAAAGCTGATATTTGATATATGTATATAAACATGTCATAGTGAAACTCATCTATCTGTTCAATGAATACATGATAATCCAAAATTAATTACAATGTTTATAAAAGAAAAAGAAAAAAAGAGAGAAAAAGAAAGGAAGGAAGAAGAAAGAAGGAAAGAAAGGAAAAAAGAAGGAAAGAAAGAAAGAGAGAGAGAGAAAGAAAGAAGGAAGGAAGGAAGGAAGGAAGGAAAGAAAGAAAGAAAGAAAGAAAGAAAGAAAGAAAGAAAGAAAGAAAGAAAGAAGGAAGGAAAGAGCAGCCTGACTTGGCAGATGTGCTGGCAGCTATTGCTTGAAGTGTAGAAAGGCGCACGGATGTCTTGAATCCTTCTCTACACTTCTCAGACCTCTCCTGAGGAACTATTTGATTGTCCACTCAGGGCTGCACTTAGCCATTGCAGTAATGACCTTGGAATGACTAAGCAGTTCACCCCCTGGAAAGTTAGTTTCCTTGTCTATGCAGTGTGTTTAAACACAGAACTTTGCCTGTCATTTATCAACCCGCAGTCATCTAATCCCTCCAGTGCTGCAGGATTCCCAGCACAGTGACTGATAACGCAGGAGTCCAGCATCTGTCAGAGCCACCGTTGGAATGGATGTCTACTTCTCTGCTGATAGGATTTCGTGGTGGCTGGATTTCCCGGCTTTCATCACTGTGATCGATTCGGCTGCATCTGGAAGTTTCTGTCTCTGTGCAGCACCTTCCACAGTTGGGGTATAACAGCAGTAAAAATTCTCAGGCTGGTGGGGTGGCTCAGTGTAAAGGGTGCTTCTTTGCTAAACCTGAGGACCTGAGTTCAATTCCTGGGAACTGTGTGTTGGAATGAGAGAGTGGACTACTCAAAGTTGTCCTCTGACCTCATACATGCTGTAGCATCCTTCTACACATACACAC
Organism: Peromyscus californicus insignis; assembly: GCF_007827085.1. Classification (NCBI taxonomy): domain Eukaryota; kingdom Metazoa; phylum Chordata; class Mammalia; order Rodentia; family Cricetidae; genus Peromyscus; species Peromyscus californicus. The sequence goes on along the minus strand of NW_026294436.1, from coordinate 69,794,720 downwards.
ACACACACACACACACACACACACACACACACACACACACACACAAAATTTTTAAAGCAAAAAAAAAATCTCTGAAATAACTTTGCTCTATCCCATCCACCATAGCCTAAATATGATGAGGCCAAGAAATTGTAATTGAAGTATAGTAAACCCTTGACACAAAGGAACTAAAAAATTTATTGATTGACTAAATGAATTTATAAAAGTACATTCCAAGATTTTAAGAGCAACTCAACTATTTTATCTATTATCCTTTGGAGTTACAAGATTCCTGGGTTAGGATTCCCTGCTAGATTATGGCTTATGTAACCTGAGGCAAATTTCCTTGTTGGACAGTTGGAGACCAGTTACAAAGCACGCATGATGTCAGTGTCTTCTGAGGGTAACATGCTGGTGGCAGCCAGCCCCTGGGAAGACTCTGGTGTTAGCTCTGCCCTTCTCTGAGTATTCATGTACTTCTCCAATCTTAACTTGTGTGACAGGCAGGGGAAATGGCCACAGTTTGTCAATGTTGGGGGAAAGAGGGGTTTAGGGCCCTTTGAATGACTGCTGTCTGCCTCTGGTTCTAGCTTGCTTTGTCTCTGGTGGTATGCTGAAGCATGACCTTGGGTGTGGGGAGCCTCACTCAACAGTGTTAGTACCTTTGCTGGAGGCAGAAGGGAAACTTTGATGATCAGCTCAAGGACTGAGATTCTACCCTGGGGGCAGGGAGTGGGGACCTAGAGATCCAAAGAGAGGACCCGTGCGTGAGCAGGTGACGGCATGCTGGATGACTTTGAACTGTTATTTATAGCTCAGTGCGTTGGTCACAGCGGTTCCCATGGCAGCTTTCCTTTGGAATTCTCCGGGTTGGGAAACAGCAACTTCCAAGTCTCCTCTCTTAAAGAAAACTGAGCCTGACTCCAGGCCAGCTTTGGGGCTATTTCCTGGGGGTATTCATTTGACGTCACAGAGAACACAGGCACTTGTGCCTCACAGAGATAATGAAAGGACCAAGCAGATGCCATAACAGGCTGCTCAGTCTTCTCTCAGAGATCAGGCCTCAATTTCAGTTTCCTGAGACTGAGCAAGCAGTCTCTGGGAGGGCTGTGAACAAAAGACATAGTCCTTGCAGTAGCTCCCTTTCTGCACGTACTCTGACTGCTCAAAGTTCAGCCAGATGTTTACTGTCGGGGACCCCTCACCAACTTAGAGTTATGTGCATGAGTCAAGGACAGAGCCTGGACCACTGAGCCATCCCCCACAGTCAGTACGTGCTAGGCCAGCCAGCCCCCATGGCGGCTCAAGGACAAAGCCTGGGACTCGTGCTGGACTGCCCCCAAAGTGATAATTGTAACCCCCAACCAGTAAATTTAAAGGTTACATACCCTCACCCAATTAAAAGAGAACAGAGATAAAAATAAACCAATCCGAATTGCACCCGTGCAAAACCCCCCCAAACCCCCTGAAGGGCTTTGTGGTTTTTGCCTTTAAAAAGCTAGCCTCACAAAGAAAGAGCAACTCTTCCCTGCCTCACTGTATTGGGTGTAGGAATGAGTTCCCTGTCTAGACTTGTATCTACAGAATAAACCTTGCTGTTGCATTCTGGACATCCAAGGTCTTCTTCGGTGGTCTCTTTGGGTTCACAATCTGGGCATAACATTAATAGGTTTAGAAGACCCGAAAGTGAGAAGGAGTTTGGAAGACCATTTAATTCAACTTCCGTGTCATATAGACATTGGGACAAAACGAGATGAATGGCTTACTGGATAGAGTCCAAAGTAGTTTCTCTTTTATTCTGTTTGTTTTTCATCTTGATATGGTTTTGTGTTTTGTTTTGTGCCTTTAGTAGAGTGTAAGCTTTCCCCCCAGGAAGCTATTTTTGTAACAATGCTATTGCAGATACACAGGGCACGATTTTACAGGCAGTTGCAAATGCAGCTGTTGGCCAACGTGATGGAATGAGGGAGTAATAAATGAAAAGAGATACGTTTTGAAGGGCAAGAGAGTCTGTGTTGAAACTGTGCATCCCTACGCAATGGGAGCGCTCCCAGGAGGCTTTGGAGCTCATCTCACCCGGGCCCCAGTGTTCTGATTCCGGTGATGTTCCGAGGGGAAGCTGTCTTTCAAGTAACATCCCCTCTGCTCCAGGGCCTGGTAATGGAAACTTAGTGGAGTTGAACCTGAGGGCTATTATCTCCTGAGACAAGATGGGCAAGCTTGGGCAGAAAGGGTCTTTCCATCTTAGTCTGAATACACTGGAACAATCACATGATCGAGTTCTGTTAAAGAGGAAGCTCCATGTTTGGGAAGGAAAACCCAGTATAGCAGCCATGCTGGCTGGCTGCCTTGGGCCCAGTGGCAGGATCCCAGGAGTACACGTCATTATTACCTGAGAAGTGCTTTGGAACATATGTCCAGACTCCATGTTAACCCATTCCAAGGGTCAGTCTTGATTACATTTATTATGAAAAAGATCCTCAGGTAATTCTGATGTATGCTCTAATAAATTAACCAACCTCATTTGAAGGGCAGAAGTAAACAGGTCATAATCATAGCAGTGCATACACCTCTGACCCCAGGACCAGAGAGGCAGAGGCAGGAGGATCACTGATTGCAATTTCAAAGACAGGGATGGTACAGTGAGTTCAAGGTCACCTTATCTAACAAAAGAGCAGCTCCTGTCCCAGCAAAGGTGAGATTCACCATGCTCTGGACCTACATGGATAACTACCTGGTCTTACCATTTGCTCGTTTTTTGGGGGGCTACCTATTGAGGTTGCCACGGGACACTGAGTATAAGATAACTTTGGCCTTCCTAGGAGGCCCTTCTCTCAGAAAGTTCCAGTACAGAAGAGTGTTGATGTTCGGCTGAGAAACAATACAAAAGTACCAGGAAGGGCGCGGCCGAGCAGGTGGCAGAGGCCTCTGCCGAATGACTTTGTCGGAAGGTGTGTACTGATGCACTGTCAACGCCTGGGTTAATCATTAACAGCCGTGCCGGTGAATACTAGATGAGAGGACCAGTGTTTCTACGGTGTCAGCCGATATTCAGGTTCAGGCTAGGGTGTCACCTGATGGGCACCATGTGAGTAATGCCCTGGGTGCCGGGACCATTGAGATCCTCAGCCATGCCCGCCTCCAGGCCCAGTTTTAATGACACCAGAGCCCCTGTTTCATGCTGTTCCCAGTGGCGCCATTTGTCCCAGGTTCCTCTCCATTGTTCTGCCCTCCCTCCGCGGCAGTGTTCAAGTGACTCGGGTTTCCGCATTAATGTCTCATTGCCATGGTTTCCACCGGTGTGCGGTGATGTCAGTGCTGAGGAGAACACGGCTTCCTTTTCCCCCGATTATAGCCTGCTACACTTGTCTTTTCACGCTGTAACACAAATGCTTACTGTCACCAGGGCTCTTTCACAGGGACACGTGACTTCCAGGTGACCACAGGGGTGGGACCCTGAGCCGACAGGCGACCAGGCGTGCAGGCTTTGAAGGGTGTTCATGTCTTTATCATGGAAACAGCCTTAGTCTCCGTCCTGAAGTCAACTGGAAGGAGATGATAAAGGTGTCATCTTTGAAAAGTTCTGTTATAGTACACACAGAAAACTTTTCAGATAAAGCTAAGAGATACAAAACCCCGTTTGTGGCCTGGGGAGCTAGCTGGATCAGTAAACTGTTTACTCTGTAAGCATGAAGACGTGAGTATAGCAGCAATCCGCAAGGCAATTCCATGTAGTTCATCTGGTAATTAAGAGGTTTATTTCAGGGTAACTTACAACCAATAAAGGGTTGGTTACAGGATCTGGGAGAGGTGAGGTGCAGTCCAGCGTGGTTCTCTGAAGAACTCTGACTTGGTCTGCAATCCAGCATCCAGGATCACCAAGAGCCAAGAGAGCCGGCTCCTATGCACCTACGCATCTCTGGTCTTAAAGGGTCTCATCTAGGCCACACCCCAGGGGCAGGTCATAGGCAGGTGTGGCACTTACCTGCTGCCTCACTAGGGGCAATGCTTCAAAGTCAAAGCTGGACCGGCTACCTACTACACATGAACTTGGTCCCCAGGAGCCATGTAAAAATAGCTGTACATGTAGTGTGTGCTTCTCATTCCTGTGCCAAGGGAGCAGAGACGGTGGATTCCAGGGGCTCTGGACCATCAGCCCTGCTTACTTGGAGAACTCCAGTGCTGGCCAGGGAGAGAACCTGCCTCAAAAACACAAAAATGGTGGCTGATGCCTGAGAAATGATTGTCCTCTGACTTTCATATGCCTGTGTGCAAGTGCTCTCTCTCTCTCTCTCTCTCTCTCTCTCTCTCTCTCTCTCTCTAACACATACCACCACCACCATCCCTCACTAGCTAACTAAATGATTACCATTTGTGAGACTCTGGAGATGGCTCTGCTGTCAAAAGTACTTGTCACTCTTACAGAGAACATAGCTTCAGTTCCCAGCACCCACAAGACAGCTAGCAACCACCTGTAATTCTAGTTCCAGGAGATCTGCCACCTACCTCTTTATCCTGGTGGACACCAGACACATAAGTGTACGTGCAGGTAAAAGCACTCCAACACATAAATTAAAAATAAATCTGAGAAAAGAAAAAAGAAAAACCTGCCGGGCATGGTGGCACACGTCTTTATCCCAGCATTTGGAAAGCAGAGGGAGGTGGGTCTCTATGAGTTTGAGGCCATCCTGGTCTACATAGCAAGTTCCATGCTAGCCCAGGCTACATAGTGAGGCCCCTTCACAGAACAAACAAAAGCAACCATTTGCCCTTCTACATAGAGCACGGAGGGGAATCTCAAGACGGAGACCAGGTGTGTAACCACCTTCCCACTCTTAAACGGACATAAATGTATGTTTTGCTAAACAAGCCGTAGGGACTGAGTGCTGTGGATGGAGGTGACGGGACAGGATTACACATGAACACTTGGAAAAATGAGATAAAGAGTGTGGCTTGAGGTGTGCTCTGCTGTGTGGATCAGAAATAAAGGGAGATTAGATATGGAAAGTCTAATGCTTGATGTGATTCTAAAACTCAGAGCAAAAGCAGCTCTGTTTTAGTGACCTCTGGAACAAAGAGGGACACAGAATAGAGTGGAGGCCCTCCCTTCCTGAGCCCACTGCAGGCCACCATGAAGCTGAGCAGCCTGAAGTGAGGAGGGACTTGCATCTGGATGTCTCCAGGGGGTGTCTCCTCATCTCCAACATGCATGCATCTTGACTCCTCATTCCTCTTGCTGTGTTCCTGGTGAGCGACTGTCCTCCCAACTAGTGACATAAACCACACAGGAAGGCACCACAGCCTTCCTCCTGACTCTGACTCCATATTCCACAAATCACCCACACCCCATGTGTATCTTAAATTCATCCCCACTGCCACTCTATTAGTCTAGGACAAGCCATTGGCCACCTAGATGGTTCCATAGCTTTATAGGAGGTGTACCAACCCGTCTCTCCTTCCCCGGTGTGACCCCGGAGTTCTCATACTCCAGAAATGGCTGCATCCCAGCTGCTCTGTGTCTCTGGCCTGTGTTGCTGATGTACCAGGCTCTGGTCATCGTACTTTACATTACAGCTGCTTCAACAGGTGCCTGCATCCCACCCGCTCGTCCAGCTTCATAATGCCGAGCCACGTAAAACCCCTGAACCTGCTGTCTGTTCTTGTCTTCTCTCTCCCATTCCTGTACCTCCCTCTGCATATTTTTTTAAATGAACATGTCTTTACATTTTAAGTCGAAGCAGTCTTCTTTGTGGTCGTTTGATTTGTCTTTTAACCTTGAGGTCTTGGCATTTAGTGTTGTGCTTATCAACACACTACAGACTCAGAAGATATGTTTTATTTGAATGAATGAACCCCAACCTCTAAGCTTAAAAATAGACCCCCAAAACTTGCCTCTAGTTTTAAACTTTCCTTTTGGTGTGGATATTACTCATCAATACAAGAAAACTTCCTCTTGACCCTGGTAGTATAGCAGGCGACTGTGAGTCACTGATCAGAAGCAGGCACCGTGCCTTGGGATGAGGATGCTAGTGCTCAGATCTAGACTCTGTCATTTTTTTAGCTATGAATAATCTTTCTACAAACTGCTCTACCTCATAATCTAAGCCTCCCCCATCCACCTGGGAGCCGATCTCTCCTTTAGAGGGCTGTTCTCAAGCATGTCGGGGGCTCTCTACTTAATTGGAACATGCCTTTTCTCTCCTGGTCTGTATTAAAAAATACAATATGTCAAGCGGCAGTGGTGGTGCACGTCTTTAATCCCAGCACTCAGGAGGCAGAGCCAGGTGGATGTCTGTGAGTTCGAGGCCAGCCTGGGCTACAGAGCGAGATCCAGGACAGGCACCAAAACAACACAGGGAAACCCTGTCTAGAAACACACACACACACACACGTACTTCTGGAGTTATAGTGAAAGTGAAATGATGTTTTTTCACACAGTGTTTGGCCTAACACTGACACATGCGAGGTGCCCCACAAAGGACGGTTACTGTCATCTCCACTGGTTTTAGGTTTCGTTACACCAGTGTGTCACTCACTGTTCTTAACCTTGTGAGTGTCGAACGCCCTTTTAAGTCTGGAAATGCAGGGACAACCTTAGAGAAATTTTAAGAGTGTTAGAGCGCTCTCAAAGCTCTTCCATGAAGTTCGTGCTGTGCTCATAGGTAGAAATGAGGAAGACGTACCCTACCTGTGTGCTGCATCAAAAGAACAAAGAATGATTTGAAGTGTAGTGATAAGCCATCAACAACCAGGCGAACGACCACAGATGTGTTCAACTTTCTTATGAGTCTTGTAGAGTGTCACCAGATTACAATTGTTTGAATAAAAAAGGCTCGATGTGCTTGGGAAGTTCAGCCCAAAGAGCCACCCCAAGTTTCCAACGGCTCCTATCTGCTCATCAGCCAATCCTGGCCAGCGTGTCTGTGGACAGAACTCAAGATGGAGAAAAATCACAACAAAGTCTTAAGAATAGAGTCACCTAAATTGACACCTTAAAATAATACAACATAGCAGTGGTTTTCAACCTTACTAATGCCATGGCCCTTTAATACACTTCCTCCTGTGGGGTGACCCCCAACCATGAAATTATTTTCGTTACCACTTCATAACTGTAATTTTGCTACTGCTATGAATTGCAATGTAAAAATCTGATATGCGGATGGTCTTAGGAGACCCCTGTGAAAGAGTCACTCAACCCCAGGGGTCGCAACCCACAGGTTGAGAACCATTGCAACATAGGAAGGGTTTTGGCTTTGTTTTTTGTTTGTTTGTTTGTTTTTGAGTTAGAAACCTTTCTTAAGCCTGGAGTCTTTCTTCAAACCGAAAAGGGTACACACTGTAAAGTAAGTGTATCACTGAAAGCACATATGTTAAAAAATACTCAGAACACTGGGCATCATTCCAGGTTCCTCCTGTTGGCTGGGATTCACCCACTGCCAGCGGCTGGAAATGCCCTTCAGACACAGACACATGACAATCAAAACTTAATCAGTACTTATCTTCCTAATAAGATCTATCAGGACTCTGACGTTAGTGAGGGAATGCAGAATTTTTAATGATTTAGTCTCTTAAAAATAAATGCACTCAGGGCTGTCTTGATTTGATGCACTAGCGATATTAAATGTATAAAAATGAAGAGTTCATTTATCTTAGCAATTATCCAGTAATCTATTTTTTTTTTTTTTTTTTGGTTTTTCGAGACAGGGTTTCTCTGTGTAGCTTTGCACCTTTCCTGGAACTCGCTTTGGAGACCAGGCTGGCCTCGAACTCACAGAGATCCGCCTGGCTCTGCCTCCCGAGTGCTGGGATTAAAGGCGTGCGCCACCACCGCCCGGCTCCAGTAATCTATTTTAGAACTCTTGTTTTAACAAGTATTTGGGCTGGATGGTGGTGGTGGCACACACTTTTAATCCCAGCACTCAGGAGGCAGAAACAGGCGGATCTTTGAGTTCGAGGCCAGCCTGGTCTACAGAGCGAGTTCCAGGACAGCCAGGGGCTACATAGAGAAACGCTGTCTAAAAAAAAAAATGACCAAAAACAATTAAGTATTTAATAACAGTTGTACTTCAACTTTCTTTCTAGTTTGAGAAAACATTACTCTGGAGTAGACCCTCAAATTAGGATACGTGTGTGTGTGTGTGTGTGTGTGTGTGTGTGTGTGTGTGTGTGTGTGTGTAATTTACATAGATAGAGAGATAGAGAGATAGATATAGATGTGTTCTAGTTTGTTTGTTATTGTCGTAGGACATGGCCTCATCTAGCCCAGGCTAGCCTTAAACTCACTATGTAGCTGACATTGATCTTAGATTCTTGTTCTTCCTGCCTCCACTTCTCAAGTGTTAGGATTATAGACAAGTCAAACCACACTTGGGCTCAAATTAATTTTTTTTTTTTGAGACAGGGTTTCTCTGTGTTTCCCTCACTGTCCTGGAACTCTCTCTGTAGACCAGGCTGGCCTCAAACTCATAGAGATCCACCTGCCTCTGCCTCCCGAGTGCTGAGAGTAAAGGCCTGTGCCACCACTGCCCGGCTCAAATTAATAATTTAATCAAGTGGAAAAATGTTCACCTATTGTTACCCACCCAGCCTGCTCGTGTATAATATTTTCTAGATGGTCATCGCAGTTATAAAAAGAATGTAATAGATGTAATAGTAACAGTTTCTTCCCTATCACTTCCCTAGCCACATGCTCTCGGCAGGATTTACAGTAATAGACGTGAGTTTCCTCCTGCCAAGAGGGCCTTTAACACGATCAGAAAGTGGTTGGTTATTCCCAGGACATCATGCCACTACTGCATCTGGGGCTGTGTCTTGCCAAGCTGGTGGCTATAACCGTGGGACATGGGGACAAGTAAACACATGCTGGGTGATCTGAATATAACAAATTGGACTTTCCACCCATTCTTGGTCACTGTAATGGAGCCTGCTTATCATCCCCTTTCTATTCCCTCATCTTTGTTTATAAAAGCCCCTGACTCTGAGTTTTGACAGGATTCATGGATGTCTGACAAGAAATTTCACTTTCCAGCCTCCACTTACTTCTCTGTGGTCATGTGTCCAAGTTCTGACCAATGCAATGCGAGTAGGAGAGAGCTGGAACCTCCCTGTTACGTCACAGCTTTAGAGGAAATTTGTCTAAGGCCTTTTTTCTTTTCTTTTCTTTTTTGTTTTTTGTTTTTGTTTGTTTTGATGCAGTCTCACTATGTAGCCCCTGGTTGGTCTGGAACTCACTGTGTAGACCAGGCTGGCCTTGAACTTGTAGAGAAACTCCTCAGCGGTATAGCTGCCTGCAAGTGTGCAGGGGACCAGTGATACAGTTTTCGTGAACCCCTCTTGTTGAGGTAAGCTTCTCCGTGCTGCAGCTGCCTGAGACATCCATGCTCCTGTATGCAATCCTCACTCAAGCTTCATTAAGCAAACTCACCGTTTCTCCAAGCTGGACTTAGGTTGCATCGTTTCTTTGGTCTGACGTTACTCTATCTGGAGCGGCTAGAGACAGACTCCTCAAGAAAGTATCACAAGAGACAATCCACACAGATTTAAATGCTTCCAACCACCCTGTGAACCCAGAAGGAGATCCCATACCCATCAAACCTTCAGATGAGTAATTGCAGCTGGTATCTGGGCCTGCAGTCTGTTAAAGACCCTGAGGTACAAGGACCGAGTAAGGCACGCTAGAGCCCTGACTTGCAGAAACCGAGGCACTAACTATACAGGTTGGCTTGAGCATAAGGGAGACTTACACAGTAAAAGGCGACAAGTGACGCATAAACATGCTTGTAGCTAGAGTTTTCCTGCCTGGCCCACAGTCAGGACAAATCTCTATCACCTGCCAGTCCCACAGTCGCTCAGACCCGACCAAGTAAACACAGAGACTTGTATTGGTTTCAAACTGTATGGCCATGGCAGGCTTCTTGCTAACTGTTCTTTCAGCTTAAATTAATCCATTTTTATAAATCTATACCTTGCCACATGGCTCGTGGCTTACCGGCATCTTCACATGCTGTTTCTCGTCGTGGCGGCTGGCAGTGTCTCTCTGACTCAGCCTTCCACTTCCCACCTTTATTCTCCTCCTTGTCCCGCCTACACTTCCTGCCTAGCCAATGGCCAATCAGTGTTTTATTTATTGACTAATCAGCAACACATTTGCCAAACAGAACATCCCACAGCACATGCTTGTATTTCTGAGTGATGAAACGCACACGCAGAAGCAGCGCGCTGAAGTCGGAGGTGAGTCTTCATGTGTCGGGAGGAGAGCTAAGGCTGACCTCCCCGGGGATCTGCTCTTTGCTGTGCTCACTGGGTCAAACTTCGACCCTGCATTTTGGAGTTCCATAGACTTGATTTATTATCAAGCCCAGAGTGCTTTAGACTTGGGGAGCTTAACTAGCTAAGCAAACTCCCCATAGAGTACGGTTTAAATCAGGATGCTAATTTATTAATTCACCTTGATAAGTAAAACTGCCAAGTGGATCTGATAGATGGCATCTTCCTGCTGCTTTCCTTCCTCCTTCCATGGCAGCTGTTCTCAATCTTCCTAATGCTGTGACTCTTTAATACAGTTCCTCATGCTGTGCTGACCCCCAACCATATATTATTTCATTGCTACTTCATAACTGCAATTTTGCTACTCTTATGAATCATAATGTAAATATCTGATATGCAGGATATCTGATATGTGACCCCTGTGTGAGTGGTGACCCACAGGTTGAGAATCATTATTCTAGAGTCGCATCAGAAAAGCCTTAAGTGTATGCACACGTATCCCAAATTTTACCCAGCTAGACTTCTCTGAGAACGGATACCGTTCCTCTTGATGTGTCCACATCCTTGCTCAGGCCACAGCTGAGCAAGATTTCGTGGGCAGCTTTGCGGTGGTTAGGTTCCTGGATCTGGCTGAACCTGCTTGGTCTAGGATGGGCAGGAACCAACCCACCCGGACCTCTTCTTTGCCGTCCATTCTTCTCGCTTGCCAGATGACTTTTCATCCATGTTTTCTCCAAGTTCTGGGTCAAAGCTGAAGCTGGACATTTGCCCACTAACGTCCCTGGCCTGGAGCAGCCTTGATGCCTTCCCTACACTGTTTTCTGTTTGTTTGCCCGCCTGTTGCTTACTAACAGTGACTCCTCTACTCTTTGTGACAGACACCGCTTGTGCCCTCCCTTACATTCTCTCTGCCCACATTTTTTTTCTCCAGCCACTGCTATGACAAACAGCTCCAGGCAGGTGGAAACCTGGCAGCGTGATGCCTCAGCTGCAACATGCCACTTCGATTTCTGTCTGGAGCTTCCAAGAGCCTTAGAAGGAGAGACTTGAAGAAACCTGCCTGGTGATGCTCCTGCCAGGAGTTCCCAACCCTACAAAGCACCCCAACAGAGGGAGAAGAACGTGGATACATCCTGGGGTTTGTTCCATGTGGCTTCTTGGAAGTTTTGGAAACCAGAGCAGAGATCCATCCACCCATAGTGATAATTACTCAAGTGTATATCTTGCATTACGTATTCTCTCTCTCTCTCTCTCTCTCTCTCTCTCTCTCTCTCTCTCTCTCTCTCTCTCTCACTCCACCACTCCCTCATCCTTCTCCCACTCCTATTCCCTGGGATCTTGTTCCAAAAATCAACTAAGTGAATGTAAGCCAATGACCAAGGCTGATTTCTGGGAGAATCCTGCCTAAGACGACTTTGGAGGAGCATCCTTGGGGTCTTCCCTTCCTGTGATGCTGTTCCCGCCACGGTCCCCCTGGGGGCTTTGGTTTCTGACTCCTCCCTTCAGTTCTGCTCCAGCCATGTTCCTACACAGCAAGGATGGCACACTCACCACTAAAGCACCGCAGATGGATTTGACATCCTCCGCCCTACCTCAGCATTCTCACTGGAAGTTGGAATTACCCAGAACAGCTCCACTTCTGTAATCTTAGACACCATTATCTTCTCTCTCTCTCTCTCTCTCTCTCTCTCTCTCTCTATATATATATATATATATATATATATATATATATATATATATATATATAATTCTCTCAATATATATACACATATATATATATATATATTACTGTTATCTTGAAGATTAGTCAAGAAAACTCTTCATGCAAGGTTATTGATGTCAGTGAAAATTGCATTTTGTTCCCTTTCCCCCGATTGGTGACTTACCACAGTCAGGGCACATAGAGAGAAGGCCCAGTTTGACTGGCCGTCCCAGCTGTCGGAGAGTGGTGTTAGGTGCAGGGGAGTGACAGCCGTGCTGCCCAGCTACCTGGGCCTCTAGCAAACAGAGGTGTGGTCAGAATGCGTGAGTTCAGACTGAGGCTGGGTCTCAGCTGAGGATGAGCAGCGGCAAACTAAAAAGGTTCACAAATCTGAAGATGGTTCATACCTCTAACGGCAGCACTTGGGAGGCGAAGGCAAGCGGATCTCTGAGTTCGAAGCCAGTCTGGTCTACCTAGTAAGTTCTAGGATAGTCAGAGCTATGCAGAAAGACTGTCTCCAAACAAAACCAAACAAACCCTCCCCAAACCGAAGATGTGGGAGTCATACACTGGACTTTCTTCTCTAGTCCCAGCTGGGGCCACACCTGTCTGCCACTCTATATTCTGTGTCCCAGCTCCAAAGGAGATTTTTCTCTCTCCCCTCCCTGCCTTTCTCCCTCCCCCTCCCCCCTCCTCTCCCTTTCCTTTTTTGAGACAAAGTCTCGCTGTGTGGCCCAAGACAGTCTCCTGCTTCCTCCTCCTGAATGCTGAGACTCCAGGCCTATGACAGCACACCCGGCCTAAGCTGCTTTCCTGACCCCCAGACTGCCTGTTTCCCGTGGGGCCTTACATCTGCACACTTGCTGTTACCTCTGGTCTGAGGCCTTCCATTCGCATTCCCACCCTGTCTCTAGTCTCCAGGGAATGCTGGACTATTATCTCACTCTGCGCAATTCCCCTGCCACCCACGCACATGCTGTGTGAGCTTGTACGATTGCTGTCTCCCCATCAGCCACAGGCTTCATGAGGATGGAGACCTTGCCTACATTGTTTCACAGTTGACCCCAGCATCCTGCTGTTGCTAGAGCTTTTCTGCCTGGCCCACAGTCAGGGCAAATCTCTCTCACCCGCCAGTCCCAAGCCGCTCAAACCCGATCAAGTAAACACAGAGACTTATTTTGGTTACAAACTGTATGGCCGTGGCAGGCTTCTTGCTAACTGTTCTTACAGCTTAAATTAATCCATTTCTATTAATCTATACCTTGCCACGTGGCTTGTGGCTTACCGGTACTTTACATCTTCCTTGTCCTGATGGCGGCTGGCAGTGTCTCCCCTCAGCCTTCCACTTCCCAGCTCTATCCTCCTCCTTGTCCCGCCTATACTTCCTGCCTAGCCAATGGCCAATCAGTGATTTATTTATTGACCAATCAGCAACATATTTGACATACAGACCATCCCACAGCACCTCCCCTTTTCTTTTCTTAAAAAGGAAGGTTTTAACCTTTACACATCTCCAAAGTCAGCTTGGTATATTTGGGAATTTGGGCGTAGCTTTTCTTACTACTTCCTGCTGGAGGGGGGCGCTGTATCTTCTGGGGAAACAAAGAAAATTTTAGGATCATGGAGTAGTCCGTGAGGCTGTATCATCTGAGCCAGTTGTCTTGAAACGGTTCTGGATGTTGGATCATCTGGGCCATGGTGTCATTGGAGACCTTTCAGGGGGTCTTGGCTGGTCAAACCTGATGTATCTTACTCTGGAACAAATCCATAGCCTCTTGTTTTCTGTGGAAACAAAAGAGACTCTTTTCCAAAGCAACATATCCTTACATCCAAATTTTGAAGTCAAAGTATCTTTAAAATATACATACTGGTTTAACTCAGCTTCCTTTACAATCAAATATCTCTCTGTAGTTAAGAATCCCAAAGACAACACAATCCAGACTCTCTGTGTAATAGTCATCTCTACGTGGCTTATTTTTTATATTAATTTTACTGTCTCTTTAAAGACTTTATTTTTTAAAACCATGTATTTGTTTCTATACTGTATATATCACCTTTTTTTTGTCTCTTTCAAGCCTACGTATATTTTACACACATTTTAAACTATTACATCTGAATCTGTCTTATTGTGAATCTATTGCTTTAAGCTGCAGCAACTGTGGCTGCTGGCTCCGCCCACCTCAGCTTCCCAACTTGGCGTGGTACTTTACCACCAGCTCTGGGAGCTATCGTGGGTCTATGCTTTTATCCAAGCAGTGTGTAGCCCAGAAACCTCTTTTTTTGTTTTGTACTAGCAAAGGCTAAATCCACAATGTAGCTTAATGTGCCATTTGCAGAGGCCTCATTCCCGCCATACTGCAGGTCGAGCGCGCACGCCAGCAACCCGCCAGTAGCTCAAACCGGCAGCTGCCGCTCATTTGAGAGAGACAATTAGGAAGCTGTTTTTAGCTCCGTTTTAGAATCTTTTTTCAGGTTTTAGGTGGAAACTCTTGCCCCACGTTGGGCGCCATTTGTTGCTAGAGCTTTTCTGCCTGGCCCACAGTCAGGGCAAATCTCTCTCACCCGCCAGTCCCAAGCCGCTCAAACCCGATCAAGTAAACACAGAGACTTATTTTGGTTACAAACTGTATGGCCGTGGCAGGCTTCTTGCTAACTGTTCTTACAGCTTAAATTAATCCATTTCTATTAATCTATACCTTGCCACGTGGCTTGTGGCTTACCGGTACTTTACATCTTCCTTGTCCTGATGGCGGCTGGCAGTGTCTCCCCTCAGCCTTCCACTTCCCAGCTCTATCCTCCTCCTTGTCCCGCCTATACTTCCTGCCTAGCCAATGGCCAATCAGTGATTTATTTATTGACCAATCAGCAACATATTTGACATACAGACCATCCCACAGCATCCTGCTCTGTGTCTGGCTCAGGGCAGGAGCGTAACAAGCTATGATTTCTTAGCCTCTCCTCCTACACAGGACTTACCATTCTGAAATTTCAAGTTGTGCCTAGATCTTCCCATGTTGATTTGGGTTTAGGAGCGACACTCCCAGCTATACATCTTACTGCAAAATTGCCCAAACTTTTTTGACATAAAAGCTCCTTTAAAATTAGAACACACTGACACAGCATTGTCAGACCGACCAGAGATACAATGGGGATTTGGTTCATATCCATGCCAGAAGAATGAACTACAGAACTGCAGCCATAAATAATTAAAATGTGATTGATTTTCTTTTTTGAATTTTATACACTAGTGAAAAACACTTATAGGTAGTCCAAGACGCATAATCATCACCATCAGCTTGACTGACTTAAAATCACCTAAGAGACCAAGGCCAATGCTGGCATTCCCCTTCCCCTGTTTTCTCTCTGTCTATGACCAAACTGTTCATAGTGGACTCAACCCTGTGAAACTCTGAGACAAAATAAATCTCTCTCCTCACAGGTTGCTTCTGTTAGGGGCTTTGGCCATAGCAATGAAAAGTAAGCGATACACAATTCACACGGATGTCTAGGGAGATGGTGGGCTTGGGTATAGTCAGGTCTGGAAGTTCATGGAGTCCTGGAAGGCGTCGCCCTGGGAGAAGGAATGGAAGGGATGTGGAGAAACAAGCAAGTGACCCACTGTGCGACGCTCTCGTCTCTTCTGTCCCACCACGAAACTTGGCAAAGTCTACCTTGCACACGGATGCCCCAGGAGTAGATTTCCTGTTGTAGAAATGAGAAGAGCTGTCAGAGTTAGCAAAAGATTATAAAGGAAGCTGTGGAGACTGACAGCATCCTGAGTGGCTACAGAAGCCTCCCCTCAGCACAGAAACATATCTAAAAGGAGCATCAACTTCAAAAGCCACCATGTCGCAATGACTCCTGGAAACAACAAAGCAGGACTTCACTACAAAGCTCAGGAGAAACAAGTCCCCCCTCTCCCTCTCAGCGCCGGACTCCTTACTCAGGGATGCCGCCTCCAGAGCCTTCCCTGTGCTGCCTCTAAACTCCAGTGACCTCCCTTTCTGCCTCCAAATTACTGCTACCCTTTCTTCACGATCACGTGCATTTCCACAGCTCCTCCCGATGTCTAACCCCTCTCTGAATGCCATTAGCACTGAAAGGAAACAGTCGTGAAGCTACAACAGTCGTTAAAATGTGACAAGGGAAAAGACGTCATAGTTAAGGCCTAATATCTATTGTCCCCTTCATAAAGTTGTCACTACAAGGATGACACAAATGGAATGTTTTAAAAGAAAGGATGAAATGTTTGACATGATCGCATAAACCATGACATCGATGGCCTGGGGATCTAGCTCAACAGCAGAGTGCCTGCCTAGCCTGAGCAGTGCCCTGACTTGGATCTCAACGTTTTAAAATAAGTGAAGAAATAAAGTATAACCTAGAAAGCATACAAAAATCTTCAATAACAGTATTTTTGGTGTTCTTTTCACAGCTCTTAGTTTGGGGAATGATATTATAAATCCTTAAATGTGAAGTATTAAATATATTCTTTAAAAATATTTTATTTGTGTGTGTGTGTGTGTAGTTACAGGTGGTTGTGAGCTGCATGTAGGTGCCGGGAACTGAGCCCAGGTTCTCTGTAAGAGCAGTAAGTGGGCCATCTCACTTAACCTGTGAGCTATCTGTGCAGACCCTTATAGTCTTTATTGTTGTTACATTGCATAGTATTATGAAAAACTCCACATTGACAAGATGTGCTTGGGGGGAAGGAAGCACACAGAGTGTGTGCTTGACAAGCTCTCAGTGCTCTTGACCTCGATTATTCCAGAGTAACTCCTTATTTGACTTTGGACAGAGAGCTCCAGGGTGTTTTTACAAAGCTGAGCTTTCACCTTCATACTTGTGAAGGTTATTTGATTATCAGCTTTTGCTTGTTTGATTGTGACACAGTTTGAGAATCTCAAGTCATTTTTTTTATTATTGGAAATCATTCTTTCTTTTTTTTTTTTAGTCACAAATCTGTGGAGAATAAGTTTGTATCGTATAAATATTTAATATGAAAGAAGCATTAAATTTTAATTTATGTTGAAATTGTAAGACAGGATGCAGAACATACAGATGCAGCAGCCGTTGAATAAGTGACATGGATTAGCCTGAAATCGATGCTGCTTACGCAGCACTGTGGAGAGTGGACACGGCACAGTCTTGTATCAGGTAACAGTCTTCAAGGAAAGCCTTCTTGGTGGCATGCTGATGCCTAATATTTGGGGCCGTTATAGAAAAGTCTATTTCTCATTTTTCTTTCTGCGAACATTGAGATGAAAAACATTATCTCCATTAGTTCCTTCTGTTGCTGCGATAAGATACCCTGACAGAAGCAGTTTACAGGAGAGATGGTTTAGTTAGGCTTGCAGTTTAGAGAGATGCAATCTGTCATGGCGAGGAAGCAGGGAAGGCCTGGCGGCGAGGCAGGCGGCGGCTGGTCACATTGCCTCTGAACTCAGGAACAGTTCTGGGCAGATCAGCCATAGTAGAGTGTCCAGCTTTTCTGGACTTTGAGAAGACCCAGCAACTCCATTTCCTTTGTACTTTGGCCAGTCCCTTCTCAGATGGGTCCCACTAAACAGACTTGCTACACTCTCCAACTTAGACACTTTGAACAAACAAAGGAATAAGAGCAGTAAATTCTTGTGAGGAACACACAGACGCTGTCACCATGTTCTGTGCTGGCCGGCCAGTCTGTGTAAGCGCTCAGCACAACTCTATAAGATGGGTGCCATTTCCATCTCCATCTGACAGACACGGACGGAGACTGAGGTACATAAGGTGATGGAACTATCACTCCTCATCCTCGCCATTTCACTGCTCTAGTCACCCCAGCATCTCTAACGGACGGTGACCCCCTCGTGGCTCTGGGGAGATTTGTCCTGGTTCTGGGTCTTTTCTTACACAGATCCGATCAGACCTTCCTGTCATAGTTTCCTGTGACTGGGATAAAGCACTCTGACAAAAGCAACTTATGGGGAAATGGTTTGTTTTAGCTCAGGGGTCAGGCTACACTCCATCATGGTAGGAACGTCAAGTGCACAGAAACATAAAGCAGCTGGCCATGTGACATTTCACGGCTGAACAGAGAGGGGAGGGTGTATGTTACTGCTCTGCTTCTTTTCTTCACTTGCACAGCCCAAACTCCCAGCTGGGGAATGGTGCTACCCGCGGTGGGCAGTCCTTCCCCTGTCAATCAGTACAATCAAGATAGCCTTATCATAGGCATGTGCTGAGGCTCATCTCCTGCTCAAGTCTAGATTTCTTGTCAAGCTGACAATTAACATTAATTGTTGCACTTCCTGGGTGGTTAGTTGCTCCTAACCTGGGATGTATATCATATTTCTCCTCTAAGTTTTTAGCATACCTAAGCAAATATATATATATATATATATATATATATATATATATATATATATATATATATATATAATATCTATCAAAGAGGCCCAGGAAACTCTACAAGGTCCTCCCAGTTAAATGCAATTACTATTGTGAGAACGTCTTGACCAGTGGAGTGGGGATCGAAGTTCAAGTTGGTCCTTATGCAGCTACCACCACTGCACATCAGCTGCTCTTCACAGGATGAGAACAGAGCACACAAAGAGCCTTCTCAAAGTATGTCCCTGTACCAAAAGAACACATTGACCTCCTGAGGGGATACGGTCATTTAGTCACTCCTAACATAAGCTAATGCCAGCATGGGGGTTTCTGACGTGGGGGAGACATGCTCCTGAGCGAGTGAGGGTCCTCCTTCCCTTCTCTTTGTATCCAACACGGCGGTAGGTAGTGAAAGCGCACCAGTGAGAAGTGAAGGGCAGTGTGGCTTAGATGAGCATTCCCCAAGTGTCCATCTCTTAAAGGACTGGTCTCCAGTATAGTGCTAATGGGAGGAGGAGGTGGCACCTTTAAGAAGAAAGGCATTGTGGGAGGTCTTCGCTTATCAAGACATGCCTTTGAAGGGCTCTGGTCCTTTTCTTCCCTTCCATTTTGAATGTTGATGTAAGCAATTCTGATTTGTCACAAACTTGTATCATGATGTGTCTCTTCACAACCGACAGGCCAACCAGTCATACACCATCCAGTCGTGTGCAAGAACTGTGCCCTAACTGTGAGCAATGAATCCTTCCTCCTTATAAGCTGGTTGTCTGAGTATTTTATTATAGTGCCAGGAGGCTGACTAACTCCTGAGAGGGGGATGGTAGGTGGTTATTCAACTTCATTTTCCTCATCAACCCAGGCCTCATGTACATATGGCCTAAAGCCCACTCACTTGTGTTTCTTCCTGTGATAGCTGGTTTTGACTGTAAACCTGACAGGCTTTAGAACTACTGTGGAAACACACCTCTAGATGTGTCTGTGAGAATATACATAGAAATATTTACCTGAGGAGAGAATTCCCACTCTGAACGTGGGCAGCACCATCCTACGGGCTGAAGTCCTGGACATGATAGAAAGGAGGAGAATAGATGCCAACATTCGTCTCTGTCTGCTTTCACCTCACCTCAGACCCCACGGTCACGCCTCCCCCGCCATGATGGACTGTGTCCCCTGAAACTGTGAGTGAGAACAACCCCTTCCTCCCCCAATTGCTTGTGTCAGCATCTGCTCACTCCCAAAAGTGACAGCAGACAAATTGTTTATCAGCCTAATGCTGCTTCACTGTTGATGTTAAAGCCTCCTTCTCAAATTATAATGAGTATTAAAAAATAGAAACCTACAATTCGTAAGTGTATGGGGCTGAGTGAGGGGCAGTCTGAAAATACCACGGGGAAGCTACTGGCAGATCTGGCTTTCTCTGATTTCCCCGATCCCTCTAGGGGTGGTTCGGAATAATTTACTAAGGTGAGAAGGACATCATCATCAAAGTAAGAGCATATTTTTTTGCACAACATTTGTGCTCATTCCATATAATGTACCTTCATCTCACACAGCATCGCTGGATGCACAGAGAGCGTTCACCCTAATGCTCATCCATTAAGGTAGAGCATCCCTAGCACATCCCTAGCAGAGCCATCACCAAGGCAACTGATGGATTTAGAGTTGTGTTCTTGTTTGGCTGACCTGCCCTAAGTTCTTCACTTTGCACTCTTTGTGAGACTGCTTGTAATACTATGGCATGATCGTTTTTCTTTCTGAGACCCCTTCCCCACCCATTTCTTCTAAAAGCGTATGAATGCTCCTGTTGAATACTAGAAACTCAGGAATCTGGGTAGGTGGCTGAGCTCACGAAGTGTCTGCTCTGCAAGTGTGAGGACTCCACTTTAATCCACAGCAGCACGTAACAAGCTGGATTTAGTGGTGCACGATGGTAATTCCAGCACTGAGGAGGTCTCAGAGACCCTGTCTCAAAAACCAAGGTGAGTGGTGTCTGAGGAGGAATGACACCCAAGGTCATCTTCTGGCTTCCACATGTGTACACACACACACACACACACACACACACACACACACACACACACCCCTGCACATATGTGAACACACAAAAAAAGACTATTAGCAGTCTATGAGCAATCTAAAGCCTTTATTTTGAGAAAACTTCTCTTTCTCCGTCTCCTT